>NC_134353.1:680631016-681375183 GCF_048569485.1 Anomaloglossus baeobatrachus | reverse complement strand
AGGACTCGGCGATGGAACGTATTGATGCGTTCCACCACAAGTCCTCTATGTGTTCCACTGCACTGCATCCCAGAATTCTCTGCTGGCCAGAAGTAATCGGTATCGCCTGATGTGGTAAGTGTGTGTGCACAATCTGAAGTGTGATTGTGTGTGTGTGATCTGATTTGTGTAAAGGCCACTTTACACGCTGCGACATTGCTCAAGCGATCTCGTTGGGGTCACGGAATTTGTGATGCACATCCAGCCACTTTAGCGATGTCTTTGCGTGTGGCACCTTAGAGCGATTTTGAATCGTCGTAAAAACGTTCAAAATGAACATGATGACATGCCCCCTATTCTCGATTATCGCTGCTGTTGCAGGTACGATGTTGTTCGTCGTTCCTGCGGCAGCACACATCGCTATGTGTGACACCACAGGAACGAGGAACCTCACCTTACCTGCGTCCGCCCGCAATGAGGAAGGAAGGAGGTCGGCGGGATGTTACGTCCTGCTCATCTCCACCCCTCCGCCTCTTTTGGGAAACGGTTCAGTGACGCTGCTGTGACGTAGCTGTGACACTGAATGAACCGCCCCCTTAGAAAGGAGGCGGTTTGCCGGTCACAGTGACGTCGCTAGGCAGGTAAGTAGTGTGACGGGTCCGCGCGATGCTGTGCGCCACAGGCAGCGATTTGCCCGTGTCGCACAACCGATGGGGGCGGGTACGCACGCTAGCGATATCGGTCACGATATCGCAGGTTTAAAGCGGCCTTAAGCGAGCAATTTGATGTGTGTAGGTGTGCGATCTGATGTGTGTGGGTGTGCGTTTTACCACAGGTCCTACCGTTTGGTGTCTGGTTAGTAAGATTTTGGCATCTTCTGTCTTCTTTCTTTTGGGGTTGTTTGCTTTCTATATTAAAGTGTCCTGCAGTATAATTCTTTAACTTTTTAGCTGCATGGACACCTCATTATTGAACTGCAACAAGGGCTTATTTTCAAGGTTGTTCTTATATTTAAGCCTTACGCCAACAATGCTAAAAATTACTGCTATGGCTTATTTTTGGGGAGGGTTTATTTTTTGAAATATTCAGAATAATATAGATACTGAAAATTATCAACAGTAATCAGGACAGGAGAAGTGGTACTGTGCAGTGTATACAGTATATAAAGAATAATAAAGATTCTGATAAGTACACCAAGCATACAAGAGAACAAAAGTGGTACTATGCAGCGTATATACAGTATATATAATAATACCAATACTGAGAATTACACCCAGTATAGAGGACAGAAGTGGTACTGTCAGCGTATATATTCAGTAGAATACAGGTATTGAGAAATATGCCCAGTATACAGGACATGAGAAATGGTACTGTGCAGTGTATATATACAGAATAATAAAGAAAATAAGAATTACACAAAGTATACAGGACCAAAGTGGCACTGTGCAATGTATATATATGTCAGGGCCGGGAGGACTGGTAGGCCCAGGAAGTGGATCCACTGGGCCGAGTACCCTACCGGAGGGCAGGGTACACGGTAGCCGGAGCACTGGCGTGGCAGGGACGGGTATAACCAGGTCACCAGGGTCACGGAGTTCCTTAGGACAGTACAGGAAACAGGCACAGGTACCAGGTAGCAAAGACAAGCAGTCTACAGGACATGGCACCAGGGGGCCTGAGCACCTAGCTCACAAGACTAAGCTTCAAGACACGTTGATCAGGCCCCGCTTACATGGAAAGGCCAGTCTTATATACCCAGCACAGCCCTATGCAATATCCTGCTTCGGGTGTGCTGGGCCTATAAGACCAGGAAAGTGGGCACGGCCAGTCAGACTCATGAGACCAGGAGCAGGATGCAGGAGAGCACGAGCGGGAGCAGCAGCTATGACCGGTGGACACGTGGACTGGATCAGTGGTTACGGAGCGGTGCCTGGATGGTGAGACCGGCTCAGTAGGTAAGGAGCGTGACAATATACAGAATAATACAGATACTGATAATTACTAGTGATGAGCGAGTACCAAAAAGCTCGGGTGCTCGAGGCTCGGGCCAAGCATCCCAAGATACTCGTGTACTCGGCCCGAGCACCGAGCCCAATGTTATCCTATGGGAGACCCGAGTATTTTTCTGAAATGACCCCCGGCAGCATGTAGAAACCCTAAAAATGTCACAAAAGTCTCAGAAGAGTGCTCAAATGACATGGCAACAGCATGGGGAAGACCCCTTGAAGCATTTATCACTCAAAAGTCATAGCTGTGAACAATTTTGTCCGAGTTTTACGCCAATTTTACGGACTCACTAGAAAACCTTCCAAAATGATACCAAATGAATTTTCATGGCGGAAATGTTAAGGGCACATACCCAATAGTGAGATAGAGCTGGTGTATGTTACTTTTTGAGATTAATACATGAAAGATTTTACGTAAAACACTGTGTGGCACTACGATGTCCAAAACGCACGTTTTGTGCTTTTTACTAGCGATGTCGGTCATTTTTTTTTCATTCTGTCTCCCGTCGGTCGGTCTCGCTCTGTCTGTCTCTCTCTGTCTTGTCTGTCCCCCTCTCACAGTCTGTGGGTCAGTCTCCCCCCTCTCTCTTACTTACCGTTCCCCGATCACTGTCGCGGCGTGCACGGCTGTTCACTAAACTCCGGCGGCTTTTCCTCTTTTGAAAAAGCCGGCCGCTCATTAAACAATCTCGTATTCCCTGCTTTCCTGCTTTTCGGCGCCTATGATTGGTTGCAGTGAGACACGCCCCCACGCTGAGTGACAGGTGTCTCACTGCACCCAAACACAGCAGCTGGTGGGTGTGTGTATACTGTGCAGTGAAAAAAATAATTAAATAATTAAAAAAACCGGCGTGCGGTCCCCCCAATTTTAATACCAGCCAGATAAAGCTATACAGCTGAAGGCTGGTATTCTCAGGATGGGGAGCCCCACGTTATGGGGAGCCCCCCAGCCTAACAATATCAGTCAGCAGCTGCCCAGAATTGCCGCATACATTAGATGCGACAGTTCTGGGACTGTACCCGGCTCTTCCCGATTTACCCTAGTGCGTTGGCAAATCGGGGTAATAAGGAGTTAATGGCAGCCCATAGCTGCCACTAAATCCTAGATTAATCATGTCAGGCGTCTCCCCGAGATTCCTTCCATGATTAATCTGTAAATTACAGTAAAAAAACACACACACCCGAAAAATCCTTTATTAGAAATAAAAAACACTAACAAAGTCCCTCATCACCAATTTATTAACCCCGACAAAGCCTCCATGTCCGGCGTACTCCACAGTTCTCCAGCGTCGCATCCAGCTGTGCTGCATGAAGGTGACAGGAGCTGCAGAATACACCGCCGCTCCTGTCAGCTTCACACAGCAACTGAAGACAGCCGCGCGATCAGCTGAGCTGTCACTGAGGTTACCTTGATCCAGCGGTGGATGCAGCGGTGGCCGCAGGTAACCTAAGTGACAGCTCAGCTGATCGCGCTACTCACCGCCGCACCGGTCAGCTCCACGCAGCAACTGAGGTGAGTATCACGATCAGCTGAGCTGTCACTGAGGTTACCTGGATCTAGCGGTGGATGCAGCGGTGGCCGCGGGTAACCTCAGTGACAGCTCAGCTGATCGCGCTACTCACCGCTGCTCCGGTCAGCTCCACGCAGCAACTGAGGTGAGTATCGCGATCAGCTGAGCTGTCACTGAGGTTAATCGCGGCCACCGCTGGATCCAGCGGTGGCTGTGAGTTACCTGACTGACAGCAGCTCTCACTTCAGTTGCTGTGTGAAGCTGACCGGAGCGGCGGTGTATTTTGCAGCTCCTGTCACCTGCATGCAGCAGAGCTGGACGCGACGCTGGAGGTCCGTGGATTACGCCGGACATGGAGGGCTTTGTCGGGGTTAATAAATTGGTGATGAGGGACTTTGTTATTGTTTTTTATTTCTAATAAAGGATTTTTCGGATGTGTGTGTTTTTTAACTGTAATTTACAGATTAATCATGGAAGGTATCTCGGGGAGACGCCTGACATGATTAATCTAGGATTTAGTGGCAGCTATGGGCTGCCATTAACTCCTTATTACCCCGATTTGCCAACGCACTAGGGTAAATCGGGAACAGCAGGGTACAGTCCCAGAACTGTCGCATCTAATGTATGCGGCAATTCTGGGCGGCTGCTGACTGATATTGTTAGGCTGGGGGGCTCCCCATAACGTGGGGCTCCCCATCCTGAGAATACCAGCCTTCAGCTGTATGGCTTTATCTGGCTGGTATTAAAATTGGGGGGACCGCACGCCGTTTTTTTTAAGTATTTAATTATTTTTTTCACTGCACAGTATACACACACCCACCAGCTGCTGTGTTTGGGTGCAGTGAGACACCTGTCACGTGGGGGCGTGTCTCACTGCAACCAATCATAGGCGCCTGTGGGCAGGGAAAGCAGGGAATATGAGATGGCTGTGTGCAGAGCACAGCGCGCCCGCCAGTATAAAGGCTCGGTCACGCTGTGCGGGCCGGCCAATCACTGCAATTCCACAACTAACAGGGCTGTGGAATTGCAGTGGTCTGCCAGCCAATCCCTGCATGAGGGCTGGCTCTCAAAAGAGCGCCAACATGCAGGGATGAAGACCACGAGTGCAGCACGAGTATCGTGAAATTACTCGGTACCCGCCGAGTAGCCCGAGTACAGTGATACTCGTGCGAGTACCGAGTAGTAACAAGCATACTCACTCATCACTAATAATTACTTCTAGAATACAGGACAGGAGATGTGGTACTGTGTAGTGCGTACATATACAGAATAATACAGATACTGAGATTTACACACAAACCAAAAATAGAAATATCCAGCTCACCTGATCCCATAGAAGGCCACATTAACCCGACGGTACATGGACACATACAATTTGGCAAAACGTTTGCAGAGAGTTCAAAAAAGGGTATCCAGCATCCAAATTCAGAAGGTCATAAAAATCCAATTTATTTAAATCATATTAAAAGTTCATCAGTTAAAACAACAGATCGATGATAGGAAACAGGAACGCGTTTCATACACAAGGTTATTATTCTAAATCTGTCCGACTCATAATGGACCATATTTAAAAAGAGGAAAAACCGGAAGTAACATATATAAAAACCAGATCAGTAATGTGAATATACATTGGAAAATAAATAGGGATGATCTAATACCAAAATATTCGACTTCTCGAATATCTGACGAATAGGCCGCCACTATTCGACAATTGCTGAATATTCGATGCGCTATGTAAGTCTATTGGAAACCACGTTGGACCTAACAGCGAGCTGTGGTGACTGAGGAAAAGGCTGAAATGAATAGGAAAAGACAGAAACAATATGGGCACAGCCTGTTGAAGATGCGTGACTGCATTTCTGGTGTCTTGGAAGCAGAGCAGTACACGGCTTTTACGTAGTCACCAGAACAGCTCTCAAACCAAAGTAAAAGAGGGGAAATTGATAAGAAACACTTTGTAGTGCCCAATCACTGTAATAAAACGTAAAATCAAGCCCCGACTTAAAAAAACTTTAGCATTTGTTCACACGTTTCGTTTTTTACATTTTTCTCCCTATTTCGATTAGAAAGGGCTTTAACGTATACATTATATTTGTGTCTGTCTCGCACCTCCTTTTTTGGGACATATTTGCCAGCACTTTAAAAGGTCAGCTAAAATGTGCCTTGTGCCTGTTGGGATGTTGGCCTTGCCCTCCTCCTCCACCAACACCACCAGCTTCAGTGGCCCTCTATTAAAATTCTGTTCAAATTATTCAGTAATGTCTGTTTTATGGACAAATGAACGCCACACTGGGACATCAAAGCTGATGTCGTTGATGATGATTGCATCTGGCCAAAAGCAGGTTGGGAGCAGGAGGCATCATCGCCTGCTTCCTAGACTGCAGTTTGTGTAGCATGCAGCACCGTGGAAGTGGCAGTTGTTTCACTCTGGAACTCAGGCTTTACTCCACTAGCTAACACCAAGGATTTTAAAAAAATCATTTTCCCCAGTGGGGAATGGTTCAGACACCATGTAGCAAAGCATCAGAAAGTACTCCCAACTGTTTTGTTTTTTTTAAATTGGGAGCATTTGCAACAGTAAATAATATGCCAAGGAGTTAAAAAAAATTCTGATTCCGTAGGGGGCCATGTGTAACCCACCGTGGAGCACAGCATCAATAAAGAACACAAATAGAGACTGTCTGACCAATTGTTATAGACAGTGTAGCCTCGACAGTGATTGTGCCAGTGCATAATGTACAAAGGCTTGAAAAATATTGCCCTGGGTGATTGGGCCGAACAATTAAATCGCAGCAACATAACAAGTTAGATTAGTCATGCGGTGTCATTAGATGATAGAAGACAAAATAGTCTTGAATGAGAAATAATGGATCTTACTTGAACTTAAGAAATACAAATTTTGGGGCTACACTTAATATTGGGTCCTGTTAACAGGCGGCCTGAGATATTCTGGGGCAATCCATCTATGGTTCATTTTGATCATCGTTAAACTGTCTGCACATTCCGTAGATAGTCGTGTGTGAGTATCTGTTATTATTGACCCCACTGAGCTGAAAACACGCTCAGACATCACACTCGCAGCAGGGCAAGCTAGCACTTCCAAAGCGTATAAGGCGAGGTCTGGCCAAGTGTTGAGCTTGGAAACCCAATAGTTAAAGGGAACTGTAGACTCTGAAAGTACGCTGATATGGTAACCTACATAGTCCCTCACCATCTTACTTAAGTCTTCCCTCCTTGTCATAGTTCCCCCAACCGGTATCTGATTCGAAGTTGACGGTTTGTAGAAAATGGACCAGTTTTAGCACATTAATCCCCTGCCTGTATTGCTCCTACTTTGCGTAGCCCTCTCTTGTAATCCTGTTGCGCGAGATGACACGCTACCTCTGACGCCAGCATTATCTGAGGGTAATCGTTTCATAAACTGGTCCACTATAGCCCTCTTGAATGTTTCCGTAGTACAATCTTAGTTTGCTTCGACAAGTAGTGAAGCAAATCTGTCTTTGTAGCATGGGTCAAGGAAGGTACATAACCAGTATTTGTTGTCTGACAAAATGTGGACTAGCCGACAGTCATGAGAAAGGCAGTATGACATGAACCGTGGAAACCTTTGTGTGTTACTGCTAAGAATACATTCTGTCTCCCTAAAACCACTCTACTCCTCAGTCTCTCTCTCCTCCTCCTGCTCCTCCTCAGGCCATCCATGCTGGACAGCCCTGAAGCTTGGGTTGTCATTCCCTTGGTTACAAACTTCAAATCATTCCTCTTCTTCATCATCTTCCTCATCCTCCTCCTCATGATGCTGACCAAAGGTGGCCTGAGCCTGTTGGCTGAGGTTCTACGGATTACTAGCAACCATTGTGAAGTCTGGAACCACATACACCTCGGGTGCATTAAAACTTTGGTCAGTCAGACCATCCAGAGAGCGTTTCAATAAACAAATCAGTGGAACGGTAATGCAGCTAAGAGCATCATCACTACTCACAATGTAATCAAAATTCTCCAGGACCTGACAAATATCTGCAATCCACACCCACTCTGCAGTACTTGTGTCTGGCAGCTGCCTCTGACGGGCATGTTCCAGCTGGAATTGGGATACTGACCTCTGCTGCTCATGAATCCTGGCCAACATATGATAGGTAGAATTCCATCTTGTAGGGAGGTCACATATTAGTGTGTGACGAGGCAAGTGTAAGCGCTTCTGCAGCACTGCCAGGCCAGCAAAAGAGGGAGATGACTTACGGAAAAGGGCGCTAATATGATGTACCTTGGTAAGTAAGTCTGGTATCTCAGGGTATTTTTTGAGAAAGTGCTGAACTACTAAATTTACAACGTGGCCAAGGAACAAGGAACATGTACAAGCTTTCCAAGCTTTAAAGCCGCCACCAGATTACGATTATTATCGCACACTACCATCCCTGGACAGAGGTCCAACTGTGCAAGCCACTCATCGCTCTGCTCAGTTATTGCTTTCAAAATCTCAGTTGCCATGTGCGATTTGTCACCAATACAGATGAGCTTCAGTAGAGCGTGTTGCCGCTTAGCCGAGGCAGTGCTGCCGAGATGCCAGCTGGTGAATGAAGTCGACGGTTGAACACCGGCGGATGTTGAGCAGGTTGCACAGGAGCCAGATGAAGAGTAGGAGGAGGAGGGAGTTGTTGCTGTGTAGGAGTCAATTGAAATTGTGATTGAAGTGGGGCCCGCTATTCTGGGTGTGGGAATTAAATGGGATGTTGCCGGCTCAGACTCTGTACCAGCCGCCACCAGTTTCACCCAGTGTGCTGTCAGTGAGATGTAGCATCCCTGTCCACTTCCGCTTGTCAACATGTCTGTGGTTAAGTGGACCTTCCCTGTTAGGGCGTTGGTGAGAGCCCGTTTGATGTTTATAGACACGTGATTGTGGAGCGCGGGTACGGCACTATGAGCAAAATAGTGGCAGCTAGGCACAGAGTACCGATGTTCTGCCACCTCCAAAAGGTCGCAGAAAGCCTCTGTTCCCACAAGCCCATACGGCAACATTTCAAGGGCTACCAATCGTGCAATGTGTGCAGTTATGGTTTGTGCCCTTGGGTGTGTAACGGGGTATTTTCACTTCTTTTCAAAGGTCTGTGGTATGGACAACTGAACGGAATGCTGGGACACCTAAGTGGATGTGGTCGATGATGATTGAGTATTGTATGGCCAACATCAGGTTGGGAGAAGGAGGCATCAGCGCCACATTCCTGCACACAAGTTTGGGAAGCAGGCAACCCAGGGGAAGTGGCTGTGTTTTGAGTCTGGAAATAATGTTTTTTACCTACAGCTTTCAACCACCTAGTTGTGTGCTTGGCTAACATATGGTTTCTCATGCGGAGGTTCTCAAGCTGGATGTATTTCTGCCTATGCTAAGCTTGGTCTGACAGATTTGACAAATGGCAACCGTTTGGTCTGAAGGACTCTTGGAAAAAAACTCCCACAAAATCGCAGCATGGACCCTTGGACTCTGAGATGACACAGATGGTGGTGTCATGTGCAGAGTTGGTTGACCTCTGGCAGTGGTCGAAACCCTATCTCTTACAGCATTTTTGTGAACTATGGGTACATGCTCCTCTGTGCTGCTTCTCTCGCAATCCATGCCACCCGTCCATGTTGGATCAGTCACCACATCATCGACCAGGTCGTCTTCACATTCCTGAAGGTCAACATCTTCGGTAATGGAGGTTTCAAGCTGACCTGAGGGCAACTGTGTCTCATCATCCTCAAACACTTCCACCTGTTTGCCCGGCATGTCATGGCCAACATAATGGCTTTCTTCTGGCATTGGGTGCTCAAAGATTTGTGCATCATTGCACACCACGGCCTCACGTGCGTTATTTTGTTTCCCCCAAAATAAGACCTAGCAGAAGTTTTCAGGGAGGCTTAAATATAAGACATCCCCCGAAAATAAGACCTAGCCGCAGTCAATAATGACGTGTCCATGCAGCAGTAAAAAAGTTAAAGATATTGCAGGACACTTCATTATAGACAGCAGACACCCTTAAATGGACAGAAGAAAGAAGATAGAAGACCCCGCAGTCATACTCACCAGATGCCGACCAAGAGCAGGGGAGCGCATCAAGGTCCTGCAGTGGAACACACACACATCAGATCAACACAACAGATAAGCACACACAAACAATCACACTAGAGATCGCAACCACATACTCACCACATCCAGAAATATCGCTTGCTTCTCGGCGGCATAAGGAACTGCGATGCTGTTGAGCTTCCAGGACCTGCAGGATGATCACATTGCCGGAAGCACGTGGTATCACTGGATGTGGTGAGTGTGTGTGCACGATTGTACTGTTATGTGCGATTTCATGACTGTGTGTTCTGATGTGTGACTGTGTGTTCTGATGTGTGACTGTGTGTTCTGATGTGTGTTTGTGTGTTCTGATGTGTGAGTGTTGGACATATGCCGGGGAGCACAGCTGCTGAGAGATCACAGGGAGGAATGTGGAATGTGGAATCTGATGTGTATGTGTGTGTGTGTGACTCGCCCACCCCAGGGCTGTGGGACACCCGGTGCCGGGCCGGACTAGTCCGGTGGTAGTCAGTGGTGGCTGGGCCCGGCTCCGTGGCCCTGGTGGGTGTCAGTAGTTTATGTGGCTCGCTTGTTAATGGTTGTGTTCGTGACGCCACCTGTGGTATGCGGCTATTAAGCCGCCGCTGCTGTGTGAGGCCTCCGGGATGATGTTATAGCAGCAATGGTAGTACTGCTCCCCACAGGTGGAGCAATGCCCGGGGCACAGTTGGTGCTTGTGAGTGTCTATGCAGATGGAATAACAGAGGCAACTCCAAGGGTGCAGTTCAAGTTCTTTACTCACAGTTCTTGTCAGGGTAGCAGGACCCTCGGACTGCTGGGACCACTGTCAGGGACCTCCGCCTTCTGGGTGATTCAGAGCGTGAAATCCGGTACCCTCCTCTTAGTGTCTCCTTCTCTGCTGTCTTCACTAGCCTTGCCTTAGTTAGGATGGACCTGGCTTGGCCTCCATTACAGCCTCCAGGCTGGGGGGTCACCTGTCGGCTGATTACCCCCTTTCTGAAGGTCTGCTCTGGGTTCTGGCCCTGGGAGCTTGCAACGTCCCTGGGCCTCGGTTTTTACTGTTTGGAGATTGTCTTTTCACTCCTCCAGTCTCTAGGGACCGTCCCCTGTCGCAGCTAATCACTCCACCGATGTCACTGTGGACCAGGCCACCGCAGCCTGCAACTACTCGTAGCGCCTCTGGGCCCTCGGCTTCGGTACCCAACAAGGACTGCTCGTGGTACCTACAGGACTACCCGCGGCCCTGCGACCCTTTCTTTCCTTCTCTGCGTGGTGTCACCTGGACCTCTGGGTCCCAGGTTCTTCACCAGGAAGCGTCTCCTTCAGTTCCTCTGCTCCTGACTGACTTGGAGCCTTTCTTTCCTTCTTTCTTTCTTTCTTTCCTCCTTGCCTGCCTCCAGCAGGCCTCCTCCTCCCTCCTTGCTCTCGTTCTTCTTCTCCAACTACATGCTGGCTCCTCACTCTTTCACTCCCTGAGGTAAACTGAAACTAGCTTGACCTTCCTTTCTCTATCTGCTCTCTGGTGGCTCCTCCCACCTCCCCAGTTGCTAAGCTACCAGCCTATGGGAGCAGGGATGGGTCTTACAGCCCCTCTCAGCATGCAGCATGGGAGGGTTGCCTGCCACTTTCCCTGGTCCTGTGTGTCCCTAGCAATGGGTGTAGTGTGAATTTACCAGGGGACCGGAGTTCACTCTCTTCCTCCCCCAGAATGGGGCATCACACCGCAGATGGGGTGCAATGACCTGTGGCGACGGAAGCCTCAGGGGTGCCACACTCCCCCACAGCAAATCCCAGCACGTCCTCGGGCTGAAAAACAACAAAAACATATGGAGAACTGCAAAACATTTTTGGTATGCAATAACATAAACTGTAAAACATTTCTTCCCTTTATGGGAGGCACATATCATGAACGTTGCGAACTTCTTATAAAGAAAACTCTAAGTGTGCACTTCCAGTCCATTGCACGGTTCAGGCAAATCCCCCATAATTCTGGTAGGGGGCACAACGGGTGCAACTAATTACATTTTTTGCTACTACAAATCCAGTAGCCCGGCAGTTCGTTTCTTTCAATCAAACAATAATGGGACAATCGACCAGCCATTAAGTCCAATGGCCTGGTTACATAAGACACATACACAACATACCAGCCACTAAGTCCAGAGGCCTGGTAGGACATAACACATACACTTCCACCGGGGCCCACATTCCAGTTCAGTGGCCCGGTAGCACATAACATGGGGGTGACGTCTTCAAAAAGCATCAGGGGCAGTACAGCAGGAAAGGGTGTCATCTTCGAAAAGAATAAGGGGCAGACAGGGGCTATATACAGTTCAGCAACTCCTTACTTCTTTACATGTAGGGATTCTTCTCCGGCTCCCCACCCGGCAGCAGGTAGACAGCGGTCAGCACAGTCTGCGTCTCCTGCGTGGCTGTAGCAGGCCTGCTGCAAGATGCTGCGGCCTGGGCCTGTTCTGAGGTAGTGCTGCTGGCTTGCATAGGGTTACTGGCTGGCGCGAGGCTGCTGGCTTGCAGGGGGTTACCAGCCATACGGCGCCACTCTGGCTCTTCCGGGGCTGCCTCCTTGTCTTGGCGGGCCGCGCCTGGCATGGCGGCGGCCTGGGTTGGAGTCGCTGCTGCGGTGTGGATGGGTGTCGCTCCGGCGGTGAGATCTTGGCGGGCCGCACTTGGCGTAGCTGCGGCCCGGATCGGCGTCGCCGTGCCGGGCGTCCCTCCAGGGACCGCGGGCATGGCAGCGGGGGTTGGGGCTCTCGCGCTGGCAGGGGCATTAAATGACTCACCCCTCAGTAGCATCTCCGGTGTTCTGGTGGTCGCTGTCTTGCTGCAGGGTGCTGGTATCGGAGCTGCGGTCGTGGCACGCGCGCCTGCAGGAGGACCGGGCAGGAACCCCACCTGGCAATCCGGGTTCCGCCGGCTGGGGGTGTCACTCTCTTTACCCGGCTCTGCAGCGGCTGCTGGATCTTCTCCGCTCTCCAGGACGCAGGACACAACCCGGTTCTGAGGTGCGTGTCCCGGCTCGGCCACTCCTCCTCTGGCCGCTCGTTGCTCGGCGTCCATCCTTTTAGCTTCTTCACGCGCCATCTTTTCTTCCTCCGCCTTCTATGGCGGGCACCGCTTCACGCGCTTTTCTTGGACAAGGGGGCGGGGCTTCTCTTCGCGCCCTTTCTTCTTGCACGCCCCCCTTCTTCCCGCTCTCAGCAGCGCTAATGGCGGTGGTTTCTCAGTAAAGTACACAGTCTGTCACACAGTTCTTCAGGCGCACAGTACCCGGTGTGACCGGGCACAAAATCCTGTTCGTGACGCCAAGTTTGACTCGCCCACCCCAGGGCTGTGGGACACCCGGTGCCGGGCCGGACTAGTCCGGTGGTAGTCAGTGGTGGCTGGGCCCGGCTCCGTGGCCCTGGTGGGTGTCAGTAGTTTATGTGGCTCGCTTGTTAATGGTTGTGTTCGTGACGCCACCTGTGGTATGCGGCTATTAAGCCGCCGCTGCTGTGTGAGGCCTCCGGGATGATGTTATAGCAGCAATGGTAGTACTGCTCCCCACAGGTGGAGCAATGCCCGGGGCACAGTTGGTGCTTGTGAGTGTCTATGCAGATGGAATAACAGAGGCAACTCCAAGGGTGCAGTTCAAGTTCTTTACTCACAGTTCTTGTCAGGGTAGCAGGACCCTCGGACTGCTGGAACCACTGTCAGGGACCTCCGCCTTCTGGGTGATTCAGAGCGTGAAATCCGGTACCCTCCTCTTAGTGTCTCCTTCTCTGCTGTCTTCTCTAGCCTTGCCTTAGTTAGGATGGACCTGGCTTGGCCTCCATTACAGCCTCCAGGCTGGGGGGTCACCTGTCGGCTGATTACCCCCTTTCTGAAGGTCTGCTCTGGGTTCTGGCCCTGGGAGCTTGCAACGTCCCTGGGCCTCGGTTTTTACTGTTTGGAGATTGTCTTTTCACTCCTCCAGTCTCTAGGGACCGTCCCCTGTCGCAGCTAATCACTCCACCGATGTCACTGTGGACCAGGCCACCGCAGCCTGCAACTACTCGTAGCGCCTCTGGGCCCTCGGCTTCGGTACCCAACAAGGACTGCTCGTGGTACCTACAGGACTACCCGCGGCCCTGCGACCCTTTCTTTCCTTCTCTGCGTGGTGTCACCTGAACCTCTGGGTCCCAGGTTCTTCACCAGGAAGCGTCTCCTTCAGTTCCTCTGCTCCTGACTGACTTGGAGCCTTTCTTTCCTTCTTTCTTTCTTTCTTTCCTCCTTGCCTGCCTCCAGCAGGCCTCCTCCTCCCTCCTTGCTCTCGTTCTTCTTCTCCAACTACATGCTGGCTCCTCACTCTTTCACTCCCTGAGGTAAACTGAAACTAGCTTGACCTTCCTTTCTCTATCTGCTCTCTGGTGGCTCCTCCCACCTCCCCAGTTGCTAAGATACCAGCCTATGGGAGCAGGGATGGGTCTTACAGCCCCTCTCAGCATGCAGCATGGGAGGGTTGCCTGCCACTTTCCCTGGTCCTGTGTGTCCCTAGCAATGGGTGTAGTGTGAATTTACCAGGGGACCGGCGTTCACTCTCTTCCTCCCCCAGAATGGGGCATCACACCGCAGATGGGGTGCAATGACCTGTGGCGACGGAAGCCTCAGGGGCGCCACATGTGTGTGTGTGTGATCTGATGTATGCGAGTGTCGGCCAGATGCAGAAGAGGACAACGTGCAGCATACCTGCTGGGAGATCACAGGGAGGAATGATGTGGAATCTGATGTGTGTGTGTCTATATGAGTATGAGTATGAGTGTGTGTGTGATCTGATCTATGCGAATGTCCGATAGATGCAGGGGAGGACGGTGTGCAGCACACCTGCTGGAAGATCACAGGGAGATCTGGGAGCCACACAGTCGTTCGGGGCTGGTAAGTATGACGATCCTGGGAGAGGGGAGTCTGCTTTTTGTGGGGGTAAACTTACCCCCAACCATGTCTCCTCGAGAATAAGTATGCAAAGAAAAAATCAGCTCACCTGTCACCCAATACTGCAAGATCCCAGGGGTGCACGAGATCTGCTCGTTAGTCCTGGCCAGCATATAATGAACAACGAAAAAGAGGAAAGGTTGGACGCAAAGAATAAATTAGCTCACCTGTCACCCAATACTGCAAGATCCCAAGGGTGCACGAGATCCGCTGGTTAGTCCTGGCCAGCAAATAATGAACAACAAAAAAGAGGAAAGGTTGGATGCAAAGAAAAAATCAGCTCACCTGTCACCCAATACTGCAAGATCCCAGGGGTAAAGAAAGAGGACCAAGCGATCAAAAAGCCAAATTATGCAAAAATAATGGTTGTATTAAAGATTGATTTTATTATCACATATATTAATTACATATATTTATTACAATAAATACAAATATTTTTAGGAACAACTAGTATGCATCATAATTGTACCCATAAAAAACGGAACTGTAGATGTTACTCACAATTGTATACACATTGATTGATTTTCTCTCTCTCTCTCTCTCTTTATATATATATATATATATATATATATATATTTATATCTCTATTGCTGTGCCAATAAACGCTGTATCTCTCAAGTTGTCACTATTGCATTTTTAGACCGATAAGCCATCCTGTCTGCCACATGGATCTAAACCACACTATACGTATTTAGAAGGGGAATCAATCCACACAGGTACATAATTGAATAGCTGGGGCTGCCATTTTCTCACATATAACAGCACAATTTAACAGATATACAGTGAACAACATTCCCACATATAACAGCACAATTTAGCAGGTATGCAGTGAGCAACATTCCCACATATAACAGCACAATTTAGCAGGTATGCAGTGAGCAAGCAACATTCCCACATATAACAGCACAATTTAGCAGGTATGCAGTGAGCAAGCAACATTCCCACATATAACAGCACAATTTAGCAGGTATGCAGTGAGCAAGCAACATTCCCACATATAACAGCACAATTTAGCAGGTATGCAGTGAGCAATATTCCCACATATAACAGCACAATTTAGCAGGTATGCAGTGAGCAATATTCCCACATATAACAGCACAATTTAGCCAGTTACCATTTAGAAAGGACCACACCCGACACGTGTTTCGATGTTCTTCCTCAAGGGGTGTGTATTGCTCACTGCATACCTGCTAAATTCTGCTGTTATATGTGGGAATGTTGTTCACTGTATATCTGCTAAATTGTGCTGTTATATGTGAAAAAATGGCAGCCCAAGCTATTTAATTATGTACCTGTGTGGATTGATTCCCCTTCTAAATATGTATAGTGTGGTTTAGATCCATGTGGCAGACAGGACGGCTTATGGCCCTGTGCGCACTAGTGCGTTTTACCCGCGGATTTACCCGCGGATTTGCTGTGGAAATTTCTTGAGAAATGTCTGCAATCTTTGTACAGACATTTCCCAGCAAATCCTATGTGAAAAAAAAATAGCTGTCAGCACACTGCGGATTTTTCTCAAGAAATTTCCTTGAGAAGAATTTCTTGAGAAAATTTCTTGAGAAAATGAGCAAGCCCATTATTTTCCGCAGGTACCTGCGGTATACCCCGGAATTTCACTCCATTCATATACCCTCGGTATAGCCGCGATTTACCTGCGGTAATGCTCATCGCTGCCTGCGGTTTTGCAGAAAGCGATGTCATTATGCCAGGAAGAGGAAGCGGAGCAGAGTAAACACAGACGTCACACTCCCGGAACGCCGCACAGAAGCACTTCCGTGCGACCTCCAGGTGCCCGTGCAGTCTGTGTCCTGCTCCAGCCCCGCCGCTGCCAGCCCTGGAGTGTGTCAGTGTCTGCCCGCAGTGTCAGCAGCTTGTCACTCTGCATCGCAGGCAGACACTGACACAGAAACTTCTTAACCATTAAGGATATTCACCTATTTGCCAGAAAGGTCCTTCTCAAAAAACTGCATTTCAAATCCAATGATATCTTTCAAACTAGAGAGGAATTGGAAGCCCTGGCTACTTTGGAATCCCTCCTTGATGAAAATGAATCCGCTTCTGAGGTCAGTAATTTTCCTACACATTTGTTCTATAAATCTAGAACATTTCCCTCATTAAGCATCTGTCCTTCGATAGATATTTTTACCAAAATGGTTACCAGTGATATTGAGGAGCTAGCTAGACAACCCGCTTGGTCACATAATTTAAAGAAGGAGGAACAGCAAGCCCTAAAGGAGTTGAAGAATTGGGATGATGTTGTTTTTAAACAGGCGGATAAAGGAGGGAATGTGGTAATTTGGCCCAACCATCTTTATTTAAAACAAGCTCACATCCTATTGGAGGATAGTGAGTGTTATGCCAAATTGCCACATAACCCCCTTCCTTCTTTTAAAACAGAATTATTGGACATCCTACAAAAGGCCCATGAAGCAGGATTAATTCCTGAAGAGATGGTCAAATATTTTTGATCACTGAACCCCAAACTTCCTACTTTTTATATCATTCCCAAGGTGCACAAAAATTTACAAGATCCCCCGGGCAGGCCCATTGTTTCGGGCAATGATGGTCTCAATGAGGTAATTTGCCAAACAATAGACCACTTTCTCAAACCGTTGGTCAACACCTTACCATCTGATTTGAGAGATACCACCATGGCCCTCCAACGCTTGGATCAGTTAAATTTGACTGAAGATATGATTTTAGTCACTGCTGACATTGAGGCCCTTTATACCTCTATACGACATAATGATGGCCTCAAAGCGGTTGCCTGGTTTCTCAATAATAGTAATATGGACCCTGGGATGTCAGAATTGATTCTTTTACTCTTGGAATTTATTTTGACACACAACTGTTTTTATTTCCATAAACAGGTGTATTTACAAAAACAAGGCACCGCGATGGGTGCTTCTTGCGCATCTTCTTACGCTAATTTATTTTTGGGGGCCTGGGAAAGGGAAATATTCACCAGTGAACCATTGTCAGGCAGTGAGCACGTTCATCAATGGATGAGGTACATTGATGATGTCGTCTTTGTCTGGGAAGGTACAATCTCTGATCTTGAGAAATTCATGCTAAACCTTAATAATAACACCATCAACATGAAATTTTCTTACCAGTTTGGAAGGAAGATTGAATTCCTTGACATTGGTATTTCCACTTTGGATAATGGTGACATAGCCACCGAGATCTACCGTAAACCTACGGCAACCAATTCTTTCCTTAAGGCTAACTCCTCACATCTTCCGGCTACTATTAAGGGAATTCCTACAGGGCAGTTTATACGTGCTAGAAGAATCTGCTCCACTAACCAATCTTTTGAAAGGCATTCTGAAAATTTACAAAAAAGATTTGAGGAAAGAGGGTATAGTGGGAAAAGGATTAGGGCCGCTTATAATAAAGCAAAAAGAATGGACAGGAATAATCTGCTTTACAAACCATCTAGCAAAATTAGAACCCCTGAGAATGGAGTTAGGCTAATAGCTGACTACAACAAACAATGGAAGGATTTTAGCTCTATCATCAACAAGCACTGGCCCATTCTACTTAGTGATCCTATTCTAAATAAGTGTCTTCCCCCTCATCCACAAATCACGGCTCGTAGATCGAAGAATCTACGTGATATTTTAGTGCACAGCCATTTTGATCCGAATAAGAATAAAAAACAACGTAATTGGCTGACGACTACAGGATTCTTTCCTTGTGGACATTGCAAGGCTTGCCCTAACATGATGAAAAGCAAGGATTTCCACAATGCGGATTTTTCTCAATTGTTTCAAATTAGACAATTTTTGAATTGTGCCTCAAAAGGAGTCGTATATGTAGCAGAATGTCCCTGCAAAAAGATTTATGTTGGCCTCACATCCAGGGAGTTTCGCATCCGTATACGCGAACACATAAGAGACATCGAAAAAGGGAAAGAAACGGAGGATCCTTCTCAGCTTAAAACCATTGCCAAGCATTTTTATTATCATCATAATTCAGATTCGAGCCTTCTTAAGGCAAAAGCAATTGATCAGGTCAGTATGGGAGTTAGAGGGGGCTGCATGAAAAGGACACTATTAACCTATAAGGAGCCCCTTTAAATCTCAAAAGTTGATTCCCATCAAAAGACCTAATACCTATAATTAAGACACAGGAATCTAAATTGCTTGCAAAAAGTGAAACAATTGTTTTTATTATTAAAACAAAGTGCATTTACATTGTAATTAGTGACATTTCACAAAAGGACCATAGTTTAGTGAAAAAGATAGAGGGAAAATAGTATAGCCACACTAATAGTTCATATGGTGATGCACCCCGAGTAGGCAGAAACCCTTTTAATTTTACCAATTTATTGAATGCCAGTTGAGACCAACCGACTACATTGTCAGGGGAATGCTGTCTATGAGATTAAACCCATGTATTCAGATCTCATCAAACATATGTGCCAACCAACCTGTTGGGGTCGAGTAATAACACTAATTATATGTGGATGTGACCACCCTCAATCCGACAATACAATTGAGAGCTACACACAATCACCCTAAGAAGCATATGCCAAAAGTATACAAAGGGTTAATTTGTTATGGTCTATAGTGACACTATTTATATGTGGATGTAAACACCCTCAATCCTACAGTTAGATTGAGAGCTGCACAAGAACCCCAAGAAGCATATGCCACAGGTAAATAGTGGGTTAATTGGTGTATCACCCCAGAGTTAAAATTACTCCAGGCCACACGTAAGTATATTCTTAAATATCAATAATAAGGTCAGAAGACACATTAACCCTGCAATAAACCTGCAATACAGACGATTTGGTCTTTACCTGAAGTCATATTTAGTGATGGCTAGAGGGTTTCCACGTGGTCGGGGTCCGTCACCAGTGACTCTGCCTCAACGCGCGTTTCACCGCTTCGGTTTCGTCAGGAGGCTTGTGTATTGAAAAGTGATGTCCCCTCTTATAGATCCCCCGATCAGGTACAGGTGTGCACGGACGGTCAGCTGTTATGGACGCGCCCACCGACATGATGCAGATCCCGCGAGCCCGTCGCCAGTCGAGCGCGTCACACGCCGCATGACCGCGTACGTGCGGTCAGCGGTCATGTGACACGGAGCCAGCAAGGAAACCGGATGTGTCATCCGGTCGCCATGCCAACTCACTCAGTCGGCTGACTTGCTCGCGGTGATGTGCAGCGCATGCTGGAGGCGCGTCAGAACCGTCATCCTGCACAACCCGAACCCGGTCGTTCAAGATCCTGATTGTATCATAACCTCACCAATAGTAAGTAACCCATTTTACAGAACGCATCAATACACATATCATGAATTAATGGTCAAGAAATATAAGCATTACTGCTGTAAGGTTTAGAGAGAGAAACAGAAAATTTAGATAGAAATAGAGGGATCACATTACATTATCTATGTAAATCAGATGACATACGTAATATACTAACTAATATTGTAATAAATGTATATAAGCGCATCTGATAATCACTTATACATATATAGAAACTGTAATTTCAGTTATTATATTCCTCTCTTGTTATTTCTTTTCCTTCTCTCATTTCTTGAGTTTGTAATATAGGTTAGTACGTATCCTCCAATGGGGGTCATCATTCCATAGATGGTGAATTATAATGGAACTATATCATATAGGAAGCTATAACGAAAACAGATAATAACAATTAAAAACACATATAAGATGAATAAAATAAAATAAAATTCGCGCTAATCTGATAAATAGGACTTGAAGCTTAGAGACTCATTTAGTCCCTTAGGTGTCATTGTATCCAGGACTACTATCCATTTCGTTTCTTTTTTCAATAGTTCATTCTTGTAATTACCCCCTCTGGAGCCCAGGCTGACATGATCAATGCCTTTTACCTTGAACCCTGGTTATTGTTATACCAACGGTATATCTTTTTATTTTGGTAATCAGATAAATCACGTTGGTATTTCTTGATTTTCCTATCTTGAACTTCCTTTTCACATTTATTAATTTCGGATTCAAGCTCTTTATCGAATTTGGAATGCTCCTCTGGAGATAGGCTTTCCTGAATTTGGATCTTGTAGTTATCCAGGTCCTTCTCAACTGAGTCAATGGCTTTTTTATCTAATCCTATAAGTAACTCTATAAGAGTGCGAGAGCATCTAGTCAATGCCTCCTCCCACCGTTCAATAAACAGGGAGTCAGAAATTACTGCTGTAGGAAATTTTTGTATACGCAGTCCACGTGGGACTATATTTTTTTGCAGATATGTTTCTAAGGACACCTTGTTCCACCATACGCGAGTGCGACGCTTAAGAGAGTCCTTGATTTTGAGTTTCAAGTCCCTTATATCAGGTACATCACTTTCTGTGGCACTCCCTTCACCAAACAGTGTGCCTATTTGTGAGATCCACGTTTTGTCACGTTTTTTGTAATCCATGTAGCCACTGGCTGAGGCATGCTCACGCGTAGTCATTACGTCCCCCCGCCATATAATATACTGGGTCAAAAAGGACCTAGATGGGGATGTTTTCAGTGTGGGAACTGCACTGCGTGCAAATATATACAGAGGAGCATGACGTTCGATGACAGTTCTGCCTCTAAAAATTACTCCATCACTCACAATATTACCTGTAGGACAGATATGGTCATATATTACGCTTGGTGTCCGTGTAACAAAATATACATAGGCATGACTACAAGGCAATTACGTGTGCGAACCCTGGAACACGTAAGGGACATAGTCAATGCTAAGGGTTGCCAGGACATAGTGGGTTTAAAATCAATACCACGGCATTTTTTTCTCCACCATAAGAGTAACCCTACAGGGTTCAAGGTAAAAGGCATTGATCATGTCAGCCTGGGCTCCAGAGGGGGTAATTACAAGAATGAACTATTGAAAAAAGAAACGAAATGGATAGTAGTCCTGGATACAATGACACCTAAGGGACTAAATGAGTCTCTAAGCTTCAAGTCCTATTTATCAGATTAGCGCGAATTTTATTTTATTTTATTCATCTTATATGTGTTTTTAATTGTTATTATCTGTTTTCGTTATAGCTTCCTATATGATATAGTTCCATTATAATTCACCATCTATGGAATGATGACCCCCATTGGAGGATACGTACTAACCTATATTACAAACTCAAGAAATGAGAGAAGGAAAAGAAATAACAAGAGAGGAATATAATAACTGAAATTACAGTTTCTATATATGTATAAGTGATTATCAGATGCGCTTATATACATTTATTACAATATTAGTTAGTATATTACGTATGTCATCTGATTTACATAGATAATGTAATGTGATCCCTCTATTTCTATCTAAATTTTCTGTTTCTCTCTCTAAACCTTACAGCAGTAATGCTTATATTTCTTGACCATTAATTCATGATATGTGTATTGATGCGTTCTGTAAAATGGGTTACTTACTATTGGTGAGGTTATGATACAATCAGGATCTTGAACGACCGGGTTCGGGTTGTGCAGGATGACGGTTCTGACGCGCCTCCAGCATGCGCTGCACATCACCGCGAGCAAGTCAGCCGACTGAGTGAGTTGGCATGGCGACCGGATGACACATCCGGTTTCCTTGCTGGCTCCGTGTCACATGACCGCTGACCGCACGTACGCGGTCATGCGGCGTGTGACGCGCTCGACTGGCGACGGGCTCGCGGGATCTGCATCATGTCGGTGGGCGCGTCCATAACAGCTGACCGTCCGTGCACACCTGTACCTGATCGGGGGATCTATAAGAGGGGACATCACTTTTCAATACACAAGCCTCCTGACGAAACCGAA
The DNA here is from genome assembly GCF_048569485.1 of Anomaloglossus baeobatrachus. NCBI lineage: Eukaryota > Metazoa > Chordata > Amphibia > Anura > Aromobatidae > Anomaloglossus > Anomaloglossus baeobatrachus. Next base: position 681,352,881 of record NC_134353.1, on the reverse strand, counting down.
GCGGTGAAACGCGCGTTGAGGCAGAGTCACTGGTGACGGACCCCGACCACGTGGAAACCCTCTAGCCATCACTAAATATGACTTCAGGTAAAGACCAAATCGTCTGTATTGCAGGTTTATTGCAGGGTTAATGTGTCTTCTGACCTTATTATTGATATTTAAGAATATACTTACGTGTGGCCTGGAGTAATTTTAACTCTGGGGTGATACACCAATTAACCCACTATTTACCTGTGGCATATGCTTCTTGGGGTTCTTGTGCAGCTCTCAATCTAACTGTAGGATTGAGGGTGTTTACATCCACATATAAATAGTGTCACTATAGACCATAACAAATTAACCCTTTGTATACTTTTGGCATATGCTTCTTAGGGTGATTGTGTGTAGCTCTCAATTGTATTGTCGGATTGAGGGTGGTCACATCCACATATAATTAGTGTTATTACTCGACCCCAACAGGTTGGTTGGCACATATGTTTGATGAGATCTGAATACATGGGTTTAATCTCATAGACAGCATTCCCCTGACAATGTAGTCGGTTGGTCTCAACTGGCATTCAATAAATTGGTAAAATTAAAAGGGTTTCTGCCTACTCGGGGTGCATCACCATATGAACTATTAGTGTGGCTATACTATTTTCCCTCTATCTTTTTCACTAAACTATGGTCCTTTTGTGAAATGTCACTAATTACAATGTAAATGCACTTTGTTTTAATAATAAAAACAATTGTTTCACTTTTTGCAAGCAATTTAGATTCCTGTGTCTTAATTATAGGTATTATGAAAAGGACACTAGCCCGCACTGAGAGTAAATGGATTTACAGACTAAATAGTGTTGCTCCTAGAGGTCTAAATGAGAATTTTGGGTTTGGGGCATTTCTGTAGGGATTTCATATAGCTGGTGAAGATATCGCATATGCGTATTGATATAAGTGTTTCTGCGTGGGCGCCTTTTAATGGGGGCGCAATTCCGCCCATGCACATCTGCATTCTGGCTTCAACATAATTAAAATACATACAAAGTTTTTGGGTAAGACATTCTTTTAGGGGGGGGTTTATTGTGTTCACTATAGAGTTTTAAAGTTCTTATACGATTTTAATGAATAAAAATTAATTCAATTTTTTTATTTATAGAATTTATATACCGTCATTTATTCGGGTGACTTGCCATTGTATGAAAATTCGGCTGATTTGGGCTCTAAGGAAATGTCATTGAGAATAGAAAAGAAAGAAAAGAAAAGAATAAAAAGAAGACATCGACAGCAACCTGAATATAGCAGGGAGCACATGTCCACTTCACGGGTTCCGCGGCAAATATGGACATTCCACATCTTTTTCTACAATTTTTACTTCTTCTTTTTTTTTTTTTTTTTTTTTTTTTTTCACCATCACATATTTTGAAAATGTTGCAAAGTTTTGTGAGGCATCTTTTTGCCTGATATGCATCTTATAGCTTACACTAATTGTATTTTGTGAAAAAATTCTTTTATTGATATACAACAAGAAACGTTCTAATATATGTATTGGAAATGTCCTTGGTTCACTATTGGTAGATTTTTTAGTAATGTCACTAGGGATCAATGCTGTTACTACACTTCATAAGATTGACACCCTTTTTCAATAATTTTTTTCATAATTTATATATTTCTCACATACGCTAATATTATTACATATTATGCTTTCACATATCACTAATTACACTTTGCATTTTTGGCTTCCACATTCCATAAGATTTGTTCTTTTTTCACTTATTTATATATCACATTTAGCAACCATTAATTATATTAAGTTTTTCACATAAATTATACATTTTATTACTGGTGATTCTTTTACTTCTTTCTCAATGACTCGAACCTCTGACACGCTGTCTTCTTGATCACGGGAGAGTGTGTCTTTCACACATGCTCCACTCACTGATCTCTGCTTTCTGCCGGCAAATGGGAGTGCTGACATCCCGGGTCATCTGTTACTTTGACGACCTGGCCTGTCATGTGCTTCATGTCCGACGGGCAGTGATCGTATATAGTGATGGTTGTCATGGTATGCAAGCACCAATAGAATCCCGTCATCAGAACCAACAGCTGTTCCCCGTTATGGGCGGTCACAATTGAACTAAAACAGGGTATTTAAGAACCCTAGCCTCATTCCCTCTCAGCATCCCCTGAAGAAAGCACGCTGAAACGTGCGTCGGGATATATTGCGGCATACCTAACAACCCTGACCATCTCCAAGGTATTTTGTATTCAGTAATATTTATTGCGGTCTATTGGCACTTGCTTCATAATGGTTTTTTACTTAAATGCCTTTCATTTCCACAATTGTTTGGTGTTTTCTATAATGAAAAAGCACTTTGCACTTTATGCTTTATTTTTTGAATAACATCAAAATTACATTACATACTGGTCAGTCTAATAATTTAAAGGTTGTAATTTATGGTTTAACCGCGGCTGTATTATGGGCATTTGATCCAGTCCTTTTATTAGTATTTATAAATATGTATTTGATGTAATTTTAACTATAATTCCTGAATAAAAAAATATTTTTAAATGTGAAAAAGAGACACCTATTCCTTTTTTAAGGTATTTTTTGATTAATAAGACACTGACACAGGCAGACACTGACACTGCACTGCAGGGTGTCAGTGTCTGCCCGCAGTGTCAGCAGCCTGTCACGCGGCAGTGCAGGCAGACACTGACATCCTGCAGTGCTGGCAGCCGCGGGATGACGATCGCTGCTGTCAGGAGGTGAGATCATTACCTGCTGTGACGATCTCCTGCCTCCTGACGTCACCGCGGTGACTGTTGTCTATGCCCGTCTCGCGAGCGGCCCGTGACTGTCACTAGCGGTGACGTCACGGGCTCTCGCGATACTTCTGACAACGCGGCGGGCATAGAAGTCAGTGACACCGCTGACGTCAGCAGTACAGGAGATGATCACAGCAGGTAATGATCTCATCTATCCTCCTGGCAGCAGCGCTCGGCATCCCATGCAGTGACCTGGGCTATTGATGTTAGCTCAGGTCACTGCATTGCTCTCCCAGCCAATGGGGAACATTCTTTTCTTCATTGACTGGGACAGCGACTATGGTATGGATCGCCGTGGGACCCCCCCCTTATTGGATTACGCCGGACGTGGAATTGATTGTTCTTTTCAATAAATTGGTGAAGTGAAAGAGGGAATGTTTTGGAGTTTTTTTTCAAATAAAACTTTTTTTGTTGTCTATTTTTTATTTCTTACTGTCTGGGTTGGTGATGTCGGGTATCTGATAGACGCCTGACCTCACCAACCCCAGGAATTGATGCCAGGTGACATTACACATCTGGCATCAACCCCATATATTACCTCGTTTGCCAACGCACCAGGGCAACGGGATGAGTTGGGGCGAAGCGCCAGGATTGGCACGTCTAATGGATGCGCCACTTCTGGGGCGGCTGCGGCCTGCTATTTTTAGGCTGGGGAGTGTCCAATAACAGTTGACCTCCCTAGTCTGAGAATACCAGACCACAGCTGTCCACTTTACCTCAGCTGGTGATGCAATTTGGGGGGACCCCACGTTTTTTGTTTTAAATTATTTATTTAATGTAAAATAACAGCGTGGGGTGCCCTCTGTTTTGGATTACCACCCATTGTGAAGCTGCCAGCTGTGGTTTGCAGGCTGCAGCCGTGTGCTTTACCCTAGCTGGCTACAAAAGATGGGGGGACCGCACGTCGTTTTTTTTTTTCTATTATTTATTTATTTTATGGCTAAATAGAAGGCTAAGCACCCTTTAGTTCCACATGAAAGTCACTAAAGGGTGCCAGCTTAGAAAATGCAGGGGGGTGGTACATTATAGAAGTCTTTCTCATCTATCTATCTATCTATCTATCTATCAATCTATTCATCTATCCATCTTTCCCTCTATCCATTATCTGTCTATCGATTATCTATATTATTTATTGCAAAACCGCAGGAACCAACCTGCGGTAAATCCGCGGTAAATCCGCGGCAAATTCGCGGCAAATCCGCGGCAAATCCGCATGCGTTTTTCCCGTGGATTTTTCCGCAGGTGCGGAAATCTTCAACTCCCAGAAGTTTCTCAAGAAATTTTCTTGAGAAAAATCACTTTTCTAGTGTGCACATAGCATATCAGTCTAAAAATGCAATAGTGACCCCTAGTGGTCCATGGTATAAGCAATTACTCTGTGTCAGTCATGCAATGGTGGAACATGGTATGTATGATCCTCTTTGTTATCCATCGCATGATTGACATTAAATCTAGTATGCCTTGTTATTTATGTCTGTCACGTGGGTGTTAAACCACTTCAGAGATACAGCGTTTATTGGCACAGCAATAGCGATAGATATATATATATATATATATATATATATATATATATATATATATATATATATATATATATATATATATATATATATATATATATATATATATATAGAGAGAGAGAGAAAATCTCTGTGTATACAATTGTGAGTAACATCTACAGTTCAGTTTTTTATGGATACAATTATGATGCATACTAGTTGTCCCTAAAAATACTTGTATTTATTGTAATAAATATATGTGATAATAAAATAAATCTTTAATACAACCATTAATTTTGCATAATTGGGCTCTTTCATCGCTTGGTCCTTTTTCTTTGCTAATTAGTTTTGCGATTTTTGCCCTGACATAGTCCTTGACAATACTTAGATATAATGCACTCTATCTCGGTGTAATAATATGTATTTGAAAGCACTGATTCTAAACACTTTTGAAGATCCCAGGGGTGCACGAGATCTGCTAGTTAGTCCTGGCCAGCATATAATGAACAACGAAAAAGAGGAAAGGTTGGAGAGAATAAGACATCCCCTGAAAATAAGACCTAGTGCTTTTTTCAGGCAAAAAAAAAATAATATAAGACAGTGTCTTATTTTCGGGGAAACAGGGTAAAAGGAACTGCATGCATCTTTTTTTAATTATTTAAATAAATAAAGAAAGAAATAAATAAAAAACCTGTGTGTGGTTCCCTCCAATTTTGATACCCAGCCAAGATAAAGCGCGACAGCTAGGGGCTGGTATTCTCAGGCTGGGGATACTAATGTTTATTGGCTTCCCCAGCCTAAAAAGAGCATCCTGCAGCCACCCACGGTTGTCGCATTCATTAGTTGTGACAGTCCCAGCACTTTACCCGACTCTTCCCTATTGCCCTGGTGCGGTGGCATTTGGGGTAATAACGGGTAAATGACAGCTGTGAGCTGCACTGGATTACTGATGGGTAGGCATCTATGAGACCCTCCACCACTTATCCTATAAGTAAAAAGAAATAAACACAAACACACAGAAAAATCTTTTATTTAAAAAAAAAAAAAAAAATTATAGACTTTATCCAATTTATTTACTTATTTACTAAGAGGTCCCACAATAATTTCAGCTCTGCTACATCTGAAGTTACAGCACATGGCCATCACTCAGGTTAGTTGCGGTCAAAGCTGGAGGTTCACATGGCTCTCCACCTGTGACCACAGGTAACCTGACCTCAGGGGACCTCAATAAAATTACTGATCTCACCTCAGAATGTCCCCAGAGGTTAGGTTATCTGCGATCACAGGTGGAAGGCCTTGAGAACCTTCAGCTGTGACCGCAACTAACCTTAGTGACATCAATTCTGTTTTCCAAGGCTCAGTCTCTGCCTGAAGTCACAGTGTTTTGGTCATGTTCTATGGCCTTACACTGTCAGTTCAGATGTAGCAGAGCTGGAATCGTAGTGGGATTTTGTGTGAATTAGATCGGACCTGGGTGTATTTTTGTATTTTATTTCAAATAAAGGATTTTTTTCACTGTTTGTGTTTATATCTTTTTACTTATAGGATTAGTGATGGGGAGTCTCATAGATGCCTAACCTACACTAATCCAGAGCTTAGTGGCAGTTCACAGCTGTCATTAATCCCTTATTACCAGGTCAATCGGAAATAGCTGGGTAAAGTGCTGGGATTGTCACATCTAAAAGATGCAACAACTCTGGGCTGCTGCAGGCTTCTATTTTTAGACTTGGGGTGTTACAGTGGGACTGGTGGATTAGGATAAGGTGTTATATTTCCCAATTGCCAGTCGGGGTCCACCGTGCTCCAGATGACAAAGGAAGCTGCTGGCAACCCAAAAGTTAGGCGGATGGTACATAGCTGGGTGGTTCTGAAACTAATAGGAGCCTGACCCGAGTTAAACGCCACTCGGATCAGGAGACTGAAAACCCTGTTAGTGTCACAGGATCTGCATATCCAGCCCAGAAACACCCTGTTAATCCCACAGGGGTCCTGGGGTACGCTGCCCATGTGCATAGGGGGCACACAAGGCGGGCTTTGCACGTTGCGACATCGCAAGCCGATGCTGCGATGTCGCACGCGATAGTCCCCGCCCCCGTCGCAGGTACAATATCGTGTGATAGCTGGCGTAGCGAACATTATCGCTACGCCAGCTTCACATACACTCACTTGCCCTGCGACCGTCGCTCTGGCCGGCGACCCGCCTCCTTCCTAAGGGGGCGGGTCATGCGGCGTCATAGCGACATCACACGGCAGGCGGCCAATAGCGGCGGAGGGGCGGAGATGAGCAGGATGTAAACATCCCGCCCACCTCCTTCCTTCCGCATAGCCTATGGAAGCCGCGGTGACGCCGGTAGGAGATATTCCTTGCTCCTGCGACTTCACACACAGCGATGTGTGCTGCCGCAGGAGCGAGGAACAACATCGGACCGTCGCGTCAGCGTAATTATGGATTACGCCGACGCTGCACCGATGATACGATTATGACGATTTTGCGCTCGTTAATCGTATCATCTAGGCTTTACACACTACGATGTCGCATGCGATGCCGGATGTGCGTCACTTTCAATTTGACCCCACCGACATCGCACCTGCAAAGCCCACCCAAGGGCAGCGGCGCAGCAGCCCAGTTAACACCCCTGGGCTACACCAGCAGAACTGGTAGAACAGAGTCCATCCCTCACCATACCATGGTATAGGTGTACACTGTGAGTACCCGGCACCAGTGCCTAACCCTGATTAAACTCTGTCCTACTGCTTCCAATCCTACTGAGTGAGTGCCGCAATGGGCTTTACACATGGAGGTGTGCTCTCAACTAGCATATGAGAAGACTGTGCATCTCCATGTTGTCTCCAGCCCCTTATATTACCCAGAGTCCACCCCAAAACCCAGGGTGGACCACAATGGCACCTCCTGGAGCCAATAGCGGAGTGTCACATCATCAGTGACATCACTAGTGGCCTATCTGGAACCAGCACGTCACTGATGACCTCATGGCTGCCCCGCCCCAAACACTTCACCAGTAATCGTCTGACTATCAATGGTGAGGTGCCGTGTCATAGGGGCGGGCCTCTGCGAGCCAGTCCGGAGTGGCCACATCATCAGGAAACCTGATGCGTGCTGGCCTATCAGGGCCTGCCACCTCACGGACATGCCCAGTGAGGTCCTTACTGGATTTAGCCTCTGATGCACTAAATGCCTGAGCATGCTCAGTAGCCTGAACAACAGTCTCAGAAATCAGACTATCTGCCTGTGGGCACAACACAGGACTTAGACACGGCGAGAAGTTCAAGTACCTGTGCAAAAAGGCTTATCTCACTAAGCATAGGAGCAGGCTCAGTAGCCCGAACTAAGGACTAAAGGCCGTTTTACACGCTACGATATATCGAACGATATGTCGCCGGGGTCATGTCGTTAGTGACGCACATCCGGCCTCGTTTGACATATCGTAGCGTGCAACACAAATGAGCGACTATGAACGAGCAAAAATACTCACCTTATCGTTGCTCGTTGACACGTCGCTCATTTTCAAAAAATTGAACGTTCTTCTGTGCTCCGGTTGTTTATCGTTCCTGAAGCAGCACACATCACTCCGTGTGACACCCCGGGAACGATGAACTGCAGCTTACCTGCGGCCGCCGGCAATGCGGAAGGAAGGAGGTGGGCGGGATATTTACGTCTCGCTCATCCCCGCCCCTCTGCTTCTATTGGACGCCTGCCGTGTGACGTCACTGTGACGCCGCAAGAACCGCCCCCCTTAGAAAGGAGGTGGTTCGCTGGCCAGAGCGACGTCGCAGGGCAGGCAAGTGCGTGTGATGGGGTTAAGCGAGGTTGTGCGGCACAGGCAGCGATTTGCCCGTGTTGCACAACTGACGCGGCCGGGTACGATCGTTTGCGATTTCGCTAGCGAGATCACCGCATGTAAAGCCCGCTTTAGCCTCAGAAATGGCACAATCATCCTGAGCATGCTCACTAGGCAAAACACTGGACTTATGCCGGCGTCACACGGGATGATCTATCGTGCGATTGCAAGAGCGATCGTACGCGCCCGTGGCGCACAAAGTCATTAACCCCCGGTCACACGCACTTACCTCCCGGATGACCTCGCTGTGGGCGGCGAACATCCTCTTCCTGAAGGGGGTGGGACGTTCGGCATCACAGCGATGTCACACAGTGGCCGGCCAATACAAGCGGACGGGCGGAGATGAGCGGGACATAAACATCCCGCCCACCTTCTTCTTTCCGCATTTCCGTCGGGACGCAGGTATGCTGTGTTCATCGTTCCCAGGGTGTCAGATGGAGCAATGTGTGCTGCCTAGGGAACGATGAACAACCGGCGCACAGAAGAAGAAACGACTTTTTGAAAATGAGCGACATGTCAACGAGCAACGATAAGGTGAATATTCTTGCTCGTTCACAGTCGCTCGTAGCTGTCACATGCTACGATATATCAAATGATGCCGGATGTGCGTCACTTACGACGTGACCCCGCCGACATATCACCCGATATATCATACCGTGTGATGCCGGCATTAGGCTCTGGCTGCGGTAAATCGGCACATGCATGCGCACTAGCTGGCTCTCCACACTTAAGGGCACTTTTCTATTATTATTATTATTATTATTAATTTATAGAGCACTATTGATTCCATTGGCGGCAGCTCCACATGGTGGTGGGGCGGCAGCTCTGCACGGTGGTGGGGCGGCAGCTCCGCACGGTGGTGGGGCGGCAGCTCCGCACGGTGGTGGGGTCATTAAAGATTAAAGGCAGTTCTGAACAGATGAGTTTTCAGGTTCCGTTTGAAGTTTGCAAGTGTAGTAGATAGTCTGACGTGTTGAGGCAGCGAGTTCCAGAAGACTGGATATGCTTGGGAGAAGTCTTGGAGTCGGTTGCATGAGGAGCGAATGAGAGTGGAGGAGAGAAGGAGATCTTGGGAGGACCAGAGATTACGTTTTGGAGTGTAGCAAGAGATTAGTTCAGAGATATACGGAGGAGACAGATTATGGATGGCTTTGTAGGTCAGTGTTAGTAGTTTGAATTGGATACGATGGAAGATTGGGAGCCAATGGAGGGATTTGCAGAGAAAAGAAGTGGAGTGGTATTGAGGAGAGAGGTGGATCATTCGGGCAGCAGAATTAAGGATGGACTGGAGAGAGGTGAGCGTGTACGCAGGGAGACCACAGAGGAGGATGTTTCAGTAGTCGAGGCGGGAGATTATGAGAGCATGCACTAGCATTTTTGTAGATTGAGAATTGAGGAAAGGGCGGATTCTGGAAATATTTTTGAGTTGAAGACGGCAGGAGGTGGTGAGGGATTGGATGTGTGGTATGAAGGACAAGGCAGAGTCAAAGGTCACTCCGAGGCACCAAACTTTGGGTGCTGGGGAGAGCGTGATGTTATTTATTCTAATAGATAGATCAGGTAGAGAGTGTCGGGCAGATGGAGGAAAGATGATCAGTTCAGTTTTGACCACATTGAACTTTAGCAAGCGAGAGGAAAAGAAGGAAGATATAGCCGATAGCCACTCTGGTATTCTGGACAGCAGAGAAGTGACATCTGGACCAGAGAGGTAGATCTCAGTGTCATCGGCCTATAGATGGTACTGGAAGCCATGGGACTTTATGTGTTGTCCCAGGCCAAATGTATAGATGGAAAAGAGTAAGGGTCCCAGGACAGAGGCTTGAGGGACGCCAACAGAGAGAGGGCGGGAGACACTAAAAGTGCGGTTGGAGAGGTATGAAGAGATCCAAGAGAGGGTAAGGTCTCTGACCCCAAGGGAAGAGAGGATCTATAATAGCAGGGAGTGGTCGACAGTGTCAAAGCCTGAGGATAGGTCTAGAAGTAGGAGTATAGAGAAGTGGTTGTTAGCTTTGGCAGTAAGTAAGTCATTTGTGATTTTAGTCAGGGCAACACACTGCAACATTGGTAGCAATTGCTAACGATGTTTCGAGCGATAGCACCCACCCCCGTCGTTCGTGCGACATGTGGTGAACGCAGGTAGGATGATGTTCGTTCTTCCTGTGGTGTCACACATAGCGATGTGTGGTGCCACAGGAACGACGAACAACCTGCGGAATGAAACACCAACAACATTATGATTAGGAGCGAAGTGTCAATGATCAACGATTTTTGCCGTTTTTGCAATCGTTGATTGTCGCTCCTAGCTGTCACACTCTGCGGTGTCACTAACGACGCCAAATGTGCGTCACAAACACCGTGACCCCAAAGATATATCGTTAGCAATGTCGCAGCATGTAAAGCACCCTATAGACATGGAGGAGGAAGCAGCCAGCTGGACAACCCGAGGCACGGCCAAAAATGGCGGCCGGCACCTGAGCACAACTGGAACTGCAGCAGGCTGCTTGCGGCTACAGCGGCGCAGATTCATATCAGGGGAGCCTGTAATGAGGTCCTTCTCCCATATCACACAATCAACAGAGCGAGAGATGAGTGAGCAATCCAAACAACGCTTATTCCAAGCAAATCAAATGGTCCATAACATAATCCACAAAACAGAGGGTCAAATTGTCCAGTAATGGCATAATTGTGCTGGGGATCAGTTACAATCCTCCTTTTAGTCTTTTTCTAGGCAAATGGGGGGTTTTCACAGTCTCTCTGGCATGCTGGTCGCAACTTCAGCTTTTCCCTCCCTTCTTCCTTCTCTCTTCAAGTTCTCAAACAGACTGACTCATTCCCCCAGGTAAGCAAAGAGGTTGGGTGGATCCCAGACACCCTTCCCCCAGACTTTAGGACATGAACACTACAAGGGGTGATTACCTACAGAGAATACAATGTACACACAAGCAATCCAAATAATGGACAGTAAACCAAGTGTAAAATACAAACTTACACAACATGATACACAGTACACCATATCCCACCATCACAACCTCTCCCTCCTTCTGAATAAGTGAGTATGCCATGAGGTCTACACAGACCACTGGCCATCTCACTTAAGTCCATGTTGCTCAGCTGTGGATACTCTATGGTTCTTCTTGCCGGGACACGCCATCAGCATTCTGGTGTTGGCTTCCATGCTTCTATTGGATTGAGAAGCTGTAGATAGTCCCTTGTACAGTAGTAGGGTTGGAAGGACAAGCTTCCCTTTGTGTCCTCCTTCACTCAAACAGTTTTTTCTGCACCTACAAATCGGTATTGTAGGTCTCACACATCATTTCCTAGGAGAATATCTGCAGGCAGGCTGCTCATCACCCCAACCACACATTACTTGACCACAAAACCAAAGTCCAGATCTACAGTCGCCTTTGGCATATTCCTCCTTTGTCCTCCAGCCAATTCAATAACAATCCCTGGTCCATGATGTATCGCCTCTCGCCGAACCACTCGGGGATTAGCTATTGTGAGAAATGCCCCGGAGTCACAAAATCCAATGACTCACTGTCCATCCAGCACAACCTCCCGTAAGTGCTTATTTTGATGGTAAGAGGAACTTGGGGCTGTGACTCGCACCCCATGAATCCCTAGTGGCCGACCATGAGTATTTGAATCATTAGGCAAGTCAATTTGAATGGGTGAGAAGAGAACGCTTCCCCCATTGTGTTCGGCTGTGGAGAATGAACAGGTCGATATGGTGCAAGGTCATTCCTCAATCGACCAGCAGGGCAAGGGTTTTGCAAATGCCCATGTTGCCCACATCGATAACATCTCCTCTGCATCGTACTCCTTCCAATGAGCATTCTGGAGAAGGCAGTAGGAGAACATGGCAACAAAGACTGGAGGCCATACACTCCAACAGGGGCATCTTTGGGACAGGGGTCAGCGGTACACTCCAGTGGAGGTGGTGGTAACTCTTCCTCAGGCAAGATAGAATGCACAAAATCCACCAGACGAGATAGAGGTGCGTGGGGGTCCCTCCGAATCCTTGCGGGACATCTGGATTGCAGATGTCCAGGTTGCCCGCACCCATAACATCTCCTCTCTGTGATTCCCCCAGGGCGTAGTCGGAACTGTTGGGGCCCAGAATTGTGAGACATGGATGTCATCGGCCTGCAGCTGGGTGGAGGGGCAGATATAACTGGAGAGGGCTGAGGCGCAGGAGGATCAGACTGTGGCTTATTGTCCATAAGCCTCCTCCATTGCGGTCGGATAGCAAGGACCGCATCAGCCAGGGCTGCAGCTCTATCCAAGGTGCACGGCGTGCGCTCTCTGACTCATTCCCGTATTTCTGAGGGTCACTTGGAAAGAAATTGTTCTACAAGAAATATATGTATAGCATCTTCCACAGTGAAGGCGTCTTCTGCTTCCAGCCATCTCCGACATGCCTAGGACATCTAATGGGCATGCATCCTAAATGATCCCCCCGTGGTGCATGAGAGGTCTCGGAACTGTGCCCTATGTGAGTATGGGGTGATAGCATGGTAATCCAGGATACTCCGCTCTACAATGTGGTAATTCCTGTTCTGCTGTGAGTCAATGGTGCGATAAGCCTCTGCCAGGCTTCCGATCAGGAGTTCCACTAATAAATGCATCCAGCCAGAGTGGGGCACTTCCATCACAGCACATTGCTGCTCAAAGTCCTTGAAGAACCCTTCCACCTCTTCGGAAGCCTCGTCAAATGGCTTGAAGTCGGCCCGGGTAATTTGTACATCCTGGCGGATCACTAGGTTTACACTCCAACTCACATTACTCCTTCTGTCCGACTCCATTGCTTCTTGTCTCCTCTGTGCTCGGCGAGCAGCCTCCTCCTTGTACTCGTGAGATACACCTGAGCCCAGAACCGCCATCTCTTCTTCGAACCACATCAACCAATGGCTTTTTGGGGCAGGGATCCTCATCTCCAGTGCTTGTCGGTCACACCTCTGGGAGGAGGTGGACTGGCTCTCACCCTTCAGTAGATCAATTAAGGCTTCTTTACTCAGTCCCTGGTAGCTCAGGCCCAGATTTCTGTCTCTCTTCTTTGGACTGGATGCGGTCCAGTTTCTGTACTCACTCTGTGGGTTGATCTCCATTAGGCTGCTCTCTGTTGATCCCACTGCTGCCACCAGTTGTGACGGGGTCCTTCTCCCATATAACACAATCAACAGAGCAAGAGATGAGTGAGCAATACAAAGAACATTTATTCCAAGGAAATCAAATAGTCCATAACATAATCCAAAAAACAGAGGGTATAATTGTCCCATAATGGCATAAATGTCCTGTGGATCCATCACAATCCTCCAGCAGTCCTTTTCTAGACAAATGGGGTTTTTCACAGTCTCACTGGCATGCTAGCCGCAACCTCAGCTTTTCCCTCCCAGAAGATCAATCTTCTTCCTTCTCTCTTCAAGTTCTTAAGCAGACTTACTCATCCCCTTAGGTAAGCAAAGAGGTTGGGTGGATCACCCAGGTTCCCAAAGTGTGACCTGTAGGACACAGATGTGACCCACAGGCTGACAGTTCAGCAGTCAGGTCAACTGAGGTCACACTGTATGCCTTCATAGGAAATTTAAAGCAAACAAATGTATAATACAGACCCATAGAGTTGTATAGGTGCATAGAGCTTTTACAGTGCCATATTATGAGTATATATATATATATATATATGATTTTTAAGTCTCTGTTCTCATGTTTTCTGACTTCTGTAAGGTATATATAAAGCAATAAAGGCATAATGAATGTTTCAATGGCCTTGATCTATGGCACATATTTGTATCTAGATTTTTGTTAGATGAACTAATAAGCACTATAGTTTGCTTACAATCAAGATTTTAAAAGGTCATATATCAAAAGAATAAGATCCCTGAAGAAGTAAAATGAAAGAGCAACAAAATTATCAATACATTTAACCTTAAGGAAACCTGTCAGTAGCACTATACCTGCTCAAGCAGAGGTAATGTGTGATAAGGCAGTGTAAAGCTATATGAAAGATACCTACTGTGTGTCCACGAAAATAAGACCTAGCATGATTTTACAGGATTTTTTGGAGTATGCTTGAAATACAAACCCAACTCCAAAAATAAGCCCTGGTTACAGTCAAGGCCAGCTTTAGGGTGAGTCAAACAGCACAATTTCTCAGGGCACCACTCTCTTAGTGACCCCAGCAGTTGTATTCCGAGGATAAGATTGTTTAAGGTCTTTTGATGACTTCACAGTCAAATGACTAAAGGTCTCTTAATTGCAGGAGTGTAACAGAACTGAAGGGAGACAGACAGGTATGCAGGACTGGCATTAGGGGAAGGGAAAGCAAACCTTAATTTTAAAGGGCCCCCTTTCTTCTAGCTGCCCCAGCATTTCTATCCCGCTGCTTAAGGACCTTTTTAACATCACTAAGTTGTCAGCATAAGGTCTTCTTATAGCGGTAATCTAAAGTTGAAGAGGAGACAGGTTGGTATGTACAGTATATGCAGTGTGTGTGGATATATAGATGGATGGATGGAGATAGATATGTAGATAAAGACATAGATAGATAGATAGATAGATAGATAGATAGATAGATAGATAGATAGATAGATAGATAGATAGATAGATAGATAGATAGATAGATAGATAGATAGATAAATAGATAAATCGATAGATAAATTGTGAGATAGTAAATAATAGATATATAAATAAATAGATAGATAGATAGAGGGATAGATAGATAGATAATGTATAGATAGATAGATAGATAGATAGATAGATAGATAGAATAGAATATATATAGAATTGAGATTCAAGATCAAAGTATAGTAGTGCACCTGCGCAGGACTTCAATACCGGCCTGTGTGCATGACATAGTACGTGTCATGCATTCTGGCTTCAGAAGAAGGGGACCAAGATGGCAGAAAGAGGAGGCGCAGGTCCCGGGGAATGGTGACGCCCATTCGACCGGTCTGCACCGGAGCGACCTACTAGGTGAGTATTATAAAGTGCTTTTTTATGTTCTACATATCGGCCTGGGCTCTTATATACAGCATGTTAGAATGCTGTATATAAGAGCCCACTTGTGGTTGCTGCAGCTTATAGGCCCCAAATCTGGTGACAAGTTTCCTTTAAGTCTTACCCTGGCCAATTGCAATTTGCCTTAGTACAACTAGCATAGACTTATAAAATGCTGTCTTTAATTAAAGGATTATATTATACTAACAAGTCTGCTTTAAGGGGTTGTCTCATCAGAGATGACTGCTTTCAGAAGGATAGTAATATAGAACTTGGCAGAATAATTTGAGTGCCAAGTTCTCCTTTAGGCTATGTGCCCACGGGGAATGTGTCCTGCAGATATATCCACAGGACATTCCGCAGGAGCTCCCAGAAAACCGCAGCCCAACTTTGTCTGTTTAGTGCTGTGGTTGTATTGTGGAATGTCCTGCGGATATGCTGCGATCATTCTGCATTGAGGATACAGTACCTTGGCTTCGGCACTGCATCCTCAATCCCCGAGTGATCGGGGAGTTCATACTTACCTCCATCACGCAGCACTTCTCTTTCTGTGTCTGTCTGCACATTGCCGGAGAAGGTAGGCGAGCCTGAACTAGCTTCGGCTGTCACATGACCGGAGCTTGTGCAGGCCCCGCCCACCTCCTGCTTCCTGCTCCTCGCTCCACTGCGCTCCCCTACAGCGGAGGAAGTGACTCCAGTGTTTTCTATCAAGGAAGGTAAGTATAGGATCGTGTGTAAAAATCCGCAGGAATAATTGGCATGGTACAGATTTTTCCGCAGGGAAATCTGCATTATTTCCACTGCGGAAAAAAGCGCAGCATGGGCAGAGCAGTTCCAAAATTCCATAGAAATGGCTGGGGACCCGCTGTACTGTGGATTTTTGAAAAATCCGCAGACTTTCCGCGAAAAAATTGCAGCAAATTCTGCATATTTTCCGCAGCGTGGGCACATAGCTTAACTCTTCTATGGGACTGGATCCTACTTCTGCACCACCACTCAGAAGTGCCATCATTATCTACTGTGCTTTCAGAAGGAGGCCTCAAGGTATTGTCTAAACTATGGCTGCTGTATCCGTACTGTCACCCAGAAATAGAGCCGATGTTGCAAAGTTCTGGCTTAAAGACTAGTCCTAGATTGACGTCCCCCTTCTACGATGTCCATGTCATTACAGGGAAAATAAACAGTGATTTTATTTGTGAGACAACATCTTCTTTATTGTGTTTTTGGCAAGATGAAGAGAAGAAATAGAAAGACCATTTTGCTTACAGTGCATAGCATTTATTTATATGACGGACTAGCTGCATTGAATGTAAATGTAACTGTATAAATTAAAGCAAAAAAGGAAATAATAAAAATAAAATAATAACGTATTCCAGAAGGGCATTACGTGTTAAATAATATATATTATACGCATTTTGCTACCATTCTGTTAATATATGGCTCTGGTATCCTCACTTCATGCCTATAAATCGATATAAATATTCCAGTAAACTATAAAACAATAATAAAGCAGTTTTTATAATAGTGACCAATAATTAATATTATCCCATCTAAAAGACTCATGTATGATAGTACATTGTCTACATTGTTTCATTTATCACAGAAATGCATCTGACAGGCAACTGCTGTAATTTAAAACATTAAAGCAATAGATTTCTTTGCTCAGATAGCTTGAGTTTTATAAACCAGAATAATTTAATACAAATTATAGTATTTCAAGCACAAAGAAAAATTCTGACAAGACTCAGAAGGTTTTCCAGTGATGTTTAGTGTGTGCTTGATACATCTGGGAGCTTACAAGTGGAATACTTATGAATTAGGTGCCACTGGTACTGTCTGTATTCTCAACAGATGGAGATGAACTTCTGATTTATCTTAGAAATATGTGGATAGTATTAAAGAACTATAATTCAAAGGAAGACATTATATTCCGAAGGATATATTCTCCACAATTCCCCAAACAGTAAAATTCAAATTAAAGCAACAGAATTTTAATTTCATATTTCCATCTAATAAATATTTCTACTTAACATTTTTCTCAATAATATCCTTTATGTTTGCTTGTTTTTGTCATGAATGTATAACCATAAATAAAAATATTTATTTGGAAAATAACAAGATATAAAACTATTTATTACACCCAAATCTGCTGGTAAAGTAGCGTAAATTGCAACTTTACTTTAATGAATACTGTCCGGAACTCCCAAGCCCCAAAACTGCTAGTGGATCATGTAGAGCGCAATTCCTGTGTTTCAATTAAGTATGTGTTGTGACAAAACTTTGCTGTTACAGGCAATAAAAACACTATTTTTTCACAACAAGCAGGACACTTATTCCTCTGGACTAGTGTATCATTCCAATGTTGCATGTTGTACCATTTATGATAGGATATGACATTTGGTTGGTACAGGTGTTTTTCCAAAATCATGCTATGAAGCTAGGAGCTAAAGTCCTTTCAACATGACGCATGTGCGCTAGAGTTCTCAGTGTTGTTATGTAGATATGAGTGGTTCCATCGAGGCTCAGTTCGCAGGCAACAAACAAGCCTAGCTCCACTGGCTCAAGCTTGAGCCAAACCCCGGATTAAGTCCCTGATTGGCAGTTTGAGTCTCCACACAAATACAGCCAGCCATAAGCAGATCACTTCCGGGGGAGGGTGGGCGGGCTTTTTCAAACTTTTTTTTGTTTTATACTACATGTAATCACGCTGTTGTTTTCCCCAGTGTTCACCATTCAAACACTGCAAGCGGCTCGCACAGGGCTGAGCACCAAGCGTACTTGAGCACAGCTTTGCTCGTGCAAGTTTTATTCGTAAAGCATCCGAACCCCGAACCCGTATTTTGATTTTTAAATTTGGTGTTCGGTTCAAAAGCCAAACCTAAGGTTCACTCATCTCTATTCTTAAGCTGTGAACAACCCTGTCCTTCACTGATTCCTATCTTTCTGTTACGAATCGGCGGCGCCATAGCCGCAAGCAGCCTGATGCGGTTCCTGTTGCGCCCAGGTGCCGGCTGCTGTTTTTGGCCGTGCCTCGGGTCGTCCAGCTGGCTGCTTCTTTCTCCACGTCTAAGTGTGGCGAGGCGGCTAGTGCGCATGCGCGCCCCGATTTACCTCAGCTAGAGCCTAAGTTCAGTGTTTTGCCTAGTGAGCGTGCTCAGCCTGATAGTGCCATTTCTGAGGCTAAGCCCTCTCGGTTCAGGCTACTGAGCATGCTCCTACACTTGTGCGAAGAGCCTCTTTGCCCAGGTACTTGGACATCGTGCCGTGTCTAAGTCCTGTGTTGTGCCTACTGAGCATGCTCAGGCAGATAGTCTGATTTCCAAGACTGTTGTCCAGGCTACTGAGCATGCTCAGGCACTTGGTGTATCAGAGGCTAGGTCTGGTAAGGACCTCACTGGGCATGTCTGGGAGGTGGCAGGCTATGATAGGCCGACACACATCAGGTGTCCTGATGATGTGGCCACTCCGGACTGGCTCCCAGAGCCCGCCCCTATGACACGACACCTTACCATTGGTCGTCAGACGATGACTGGTGAAGTGTTTGGGGTGTGGCTGCATTAAGGTCATTAATGATGTGGCGGTTCCGGATAGGCCACTGGTGACAATCGCTGATGACATGGCACTCTGCTGTTGGACCCTGGCGGTGCCATTGTGGTCCACCCTGGGTTTGGGGGCGGACCCAGGTTATAAAAGGGGCTGGAGACAACATGGAGGTGTGCAGTCTTCACATTTGCTCAGACAGAGCACACCTCCATGTTAGAGCCTTATTGCGGTATTAGCCTGTGTTTGGAAGCAGTAGGTAGAGTTAGGCGTCTGGAGCTTGTCACGCCAAGACACCCGTGGCTCAGCACAATAGGGTCAGGCGCCGGGCTTCCACCTCCTACTGTCCAGTCCTGCTTGTGCAACCCAGTGGAGTTAACTGGGCTGCAGCTGCTGCGCCTCCTGTCCAATTGTGCCCCATACGCACATGGACAGCGTACCTGCTGCGTCACATGTCAGGTTGTGCCCTCTATGCACACGGACATCGCACCTGCTGCGCCACCTGTCCGGTTGTGCTTCCTATGCACATGGACTGCTTACCCCAGGACCCCTGTGGAGTTAACAGGGTGTTCCTGTATTAGGTGTGTGAATTTATTATCCTCCTTGGCTTCCAAGTCAACGCTACTGGTGTGATCTCTTGGCCTGATGTGTCCTCTACACATGTGGTCATTTGCGTAGTAACCAGAAACGCTAATCGGAGGACCGCTCGGTCTGTTGTGTCTGACACACATGGCTGACAGGGCTCTGTCGCAGTGGTCTTCTCGGTCAATGCTACCTGGTTACCATCCGGCCTGACGTGTTCCCTGCACACGTTGTCAGGATTGCACCAATTCCACCGAAACGCTAACTGGGTTGTCATCTGGTCTGATACACGTGACCGGTTCCCTGGGTTATCTCAGAGCCATCCAGCTCTATAGTCTCCGCCTAAACCTCAGATACCAGCAGCTCCTTTGTCATCTGGAGCACGGTGGGCCCCGACTGGCGATTAGGATATATACCCCCTGGTCCAAATCTGCCGGTTCCCCCATAACACTTTCTTCCTATTAATATATAGCTGTCAAACACCATCCCTATGGTGAAGCTCATAAATATCTAGGACACATTCATTACACTGATTACTGCACTAACAAATTTAAGTGATACACCACTAGACTCAGGGTTTCCATCACTATTTTCAGCTGCCTTCAGATGAGACATCATAAACATGGCAGCATAAACCTTTTAAGCAAATCTGTTGCTAATTTTTCAATATGAAATTCAAACATTAAAATTTACGTGTCACTATGTTTTTTTTTACCGTAATACATATAATCCATTTTTAATGGAAGCCTGTATGTAGATTCCCACCCTATTAGCCATGAGTAGCTCTTAATCTAACCATGAGTTAAGTATGACTGAATTCTTATAAGTAACCAAAAAAAAAAAAGTTTTTAATGGAGATGGTTATCGTCATTAGTGATGAGCGAGTACTAAAAAGCTCGGGTGCTCGAGGCTCGGGCCGAGCATCCCAAGATACTCATGTACTTGGCCCGAGCACCGAGCCCAATGTTATCCTATGGGAGATCCGAGTATTTTTATGAAATGACTCCCTGGCAGCCTGTAGAAACCCTAAAAATGTCACACAAAAGTCTCAGAAGAGTGCTCAAATGACATGGCAACAGCATGGGGAAGACCCCTTGAAGCATTTATCACTCAAAAGTCACAGCTGTGAACAATTTTATCCTAGTTTTATGCCATTTTTACGGACTCGCCAGAAAACCTTCCAAAATGACACCAAAATGAATTTGCATGGCGGAAATGTTAAGGGCACATACCAATAGTGGGATAGAGCTGGTGTATGTTACTTTTTGAGATTACATGAAAGATTTTACGTGAAAACATTGTGTGGCACTCCGATGTCCCTGAGAAGAGACATACATGAAGGCCTCTTGAGTCTAATGTGCCCATTTTGAGGAAGTGAGTCTTTGTAGTATTTTCCTTTGCCAGGGAAGTCCAAAATTGTGAGATTCACCAATGCCCCTGCATACAGACGTGCATGATGGCCTGTAAACCTGAAGTGTCCATTGTAAGGAAGTTGGTCTATTGTAGTATAGCCCTTTGGCAGGGCAGCAAAAAATTGGGAGGCTCCACATTGTCCCTGAATAGAGACGTGCATGATGGCCTGTAAACCTGAAGTGCCCATTGTAAGGAAGTGGGTCTATTGTAGTATAGCCCTTTGGCATGGCAGCCAAAAATTGGGAGGCTCCACATTGTCCCTAGATAGAGACGTGCATGATGGCCTGTAAACCTGAAGTGCCCATTGTAAGGAAGTGGGTCTAATGTAGTATAGCCCTTTGGCAGGGCAGCCAAAAATTGGGAGGCTCCACATTGTCCCTGGATAGAGTCGTGCATGAGGGCCTGTAAACCTGAAGTGCCCATTGTAAGGAAGTGGGTCTATTGTAGTATAGCCCTTTGGCAGGGCAGACAAAAGTTGGGAGGCTCCACATTGTCCCTGGATAGAGACGTGCATGATGGCCTGTAAACCTGAAGTGCCCATTGTAAGGAAGTGGGTCTATTGTAGTATAGCCCTTTGGCAGGGCAGCCAAAAATTGGGAGGCTCCACATTGTCCCTGGATAGAGACGTCCATGAGGGCCTGTATACCTGAAGTGCCCATTGTAAGGAAGTGGGTCTATTGTAGTATAGCCCTTTGGCAGGGCAGCCAAAAATTGGAAGGCTCCACATTGTCCTTGGATAGAGACGTGCATGAGGGCCTGTAAACCTGAAGTGCCCATTGTAAGGAAGTGGGTCTATTGTAGTATAGCCCTTTGGCAGGGCAGCCAAAAATTGGAAGGCTCCACATTGTCCTTGGATAGAGACGTGCATGAGGGCCTGTAAACCTGAAGTGCCCATTGTAAGGAAGTGGGTCTATTTTAGTATAGCCCTTTGGCAGGGCAGCCAAAAATTGGGAGGCTCCACATTGTCCCTGGATAGAGACGTGCATGAGGGCCTGTAAACCTGAAGTGCCCATTGTAAGGAAGTGGGTCTATTGTAGTATAGCCCTTTGGCAGGGCAGCCAAAAATTGGGAGGCTCCACATTGTCCCTGGATAGAGACGTGCATGAGGGCCTGTAAACCTGAAGTGCCCATTGTAAGGAAGTGGGTCTATTGTAGTATAGCCCTTTGGCAGGGCAGCCAAAAATTGGGAGGCTCCACATTGTCCCTGGATAGAGATGTGCATGAGTGCCTCAAAACATTGTTCCCATTGCAAAGGAGCTGGTCTCCTGTCGTTGTAATGTCCATTCTGAAAGAATGGGCGAAAAAATTTACCACTGGGTTTATACCTAAAACAACGGCCTAACTATTATAACGGTCATCATGGTGGCGCATGAGGAGAAGGAGGAGCAGTCCAGCGATTATCCAAAGTCCAGAAGTGTGTACCCATGGGTGAGTGGAGGTACATGGCAAATTCCCATTACAAACTTTAAATTCCGCTCTCATTTGCTGGTGGTGTGGTGAAGTCTGGCCCAATCCAACCCTTGTTCATCTTGATCAGAGTCAGCCTGTCAGCATTTTCAGTTGACAGGCGGGTGCGTTTATCTGTAATGATTCCACCTGCGGCACTAAAAACACGCTCTGACAAAATGCTAGCGGCAGGGCAGGCCAGGACTTCCAAGGCGTAGAGAGCCAATTCATGCCACGTGTCCAGCTTGGATACCCAATAATTGTAAGGCACAGAGGAATGTCGGAGTACAGTTATTCGATCTGCAAGGTACTCCTTGAGCATCTGGGCAAACTTAGGATTTCTTGTGGCACTACCCCGCACCTCAGAGGCTGTGGTACGTGAGGGGCTGAGAAAACTGTCCCACATCTTAAAGACTGTTCCCCTACCTCTGGCGGATTGGACTTGTGCCCCTCTCGGCTGTACGCCTTAGTTGTCCACTGATTCCTGACCTATGCCGCTAGCGTTTTGTGAGGGGAATGCTTTGCCTACTTCTGTGACTATGGCCTTCCGGAACTGCTGCATTTTGGCTGACCTCTCCGCCTTGGGAATAAGAGACATAAAGTTCTCCTTGTAGCGTGGGTCTAACAGTGTTACCAGCCAGTAATGATTGTCGGCCAAGATGTTCTTAACGCGAGGGTCACGAGACAGGCAGCTTACCATAAAGTCAGCCATGTGCGCTAGACTCTTAACAGCCAGTACTTCAGTATCCTGACCAACACGATGACTGAACATGCTGTCCTCCTCCTCCTCCTCCTCCTCCCCATCTAACATGTCCTCTGGCCAGCCACGCTGAACCGAGGATATGACTGGTGTGCATGTCATATCCTCAATTTGGCCAGAGAGTTGCTCCATGTCTTCATCCTCCTCCTCGTCATAGTCCTCCACTACACGTTGTGATGAGACGAGGCTGGGCTGTGTGTTATCACCCCCACCCACTACTGTTTCTTGCTCCAACTCATCGCGCTCCGCCTGCAATGCATCATGTTTGTTTTTGAGCAGAGACCGTTTTAGAAGGCAGAGAAGCGGTATGACGACGCTAATAATGGCATCATCACCACTCACCATCTTGGTGGAGTCCTCAAAGTTTTGGAGGATGGTACATAGGTCGGACATCCATCTCCACTCCTCAGGTGTTATGTGTGGAGTTTGACCCATTTCCCGACGGCTTAGGTGATGCAAGTACTCAACAACTGCCCTCTTCTGCTCACATATCCTGACCAACATGTGCAGAGTTGAATTCCAACGCGTGGGGACATCACACACCAGTCTGTGAGCCGGAAGTTGCAAACGGCGCTGAAAGCCGGCAAGGCCGGCTGAAGCAGTAGGTGACGTTCGAAAATGTGCATACAGGTGGCGATTTTTTTACCAGCAGATCAGACAGCTCTGGGTATGACTTTAGAAACTGCTGAACCACGAGGTTGAGCACATGGGCCACGCATGGAACATGTGTCAGCTGGCCTCGCCTCAAGGCCGCCACCAGGTTCCGGCCATTGTCACACACGACCTTTCCTGGCTTTAGGTTCAGAGGTGCGAGCCAGTGATCTGCCTGCTGTTTCAGAGCTGTCCACACCTCTTCTGCATTGTGGGGTTTGTCACCTATGCTGATTAGCTTCAGCACAGCCTGTTGCCGCTTCGCTGAAGCAGTGCTGCAGTGCTTCCAGCTTGGGACTGGTGTGGAGGGTAAAGTGGATGAGGATGCGCAGGAGGAGGAGGAGGCTGAGGAGCATAACATTCTGTAGAGTGTGGGTGAAACCCTGACTGAGGTAGGGCCTGCAAACCTTGGTGTGGGAAGGACGTGTTCCGTCCCTCGCTCAGACTGGGTCCCAGCTTCCACAATATTAACCCAGTGTGCCATCAACGAGATGTAGCGGCCTTGCCCACAAGCACTTGTCCACGTGTCTGTGGTTAGGTGGACTTTGGCTGAAACAGCGTTGTTCAGGGCACGTGTGATGTTTTGTGACACGTGATTATGTAATGCGGGGACGGCACACCGGGAGAAATAGTGGAGGCTGGGGACCGAGTAACGTGGGACAGCTGCCGCCATCAGGTCGCGGAATGCTTCTGTCTCCACCAGCCTAAAAGGCGACATTTCCAGCGCAAGCAGTCGCGAAATGTTAGCATTTAGAA
The DNA here is from genome assembly GCF_048569485.1 of Anomaloglossus baeobatrachus. Classification (NCBI taxonomy): domain Eukaryota; kingdom Metazoa; phylum Chordata; class Amphibia; order Anura; family Aromobatidae; genus Anomaloglossus; species Anomaloglossus baeobatrachus. The sequence continues at coordinate 681,328,573 of NC_134353.1, read as the reverse complement.
CTGTGGCATGTGGGGCGTTGGCAGTGTATTTACGCCTGCATTCAAAGGTTTTCTGAATGGATAACTGAACGCTGCGCTGGGACAAGGACGTGCTTGATGATGGTGTTATTTCTGCGTAGGCAACTGCAGGTGCAGGGCCGGAGGAGGCTTGTTTGCAGGCAGCATGGACAGGGGATTGGCTCGCATGCACAACAAGCGAAGACGTAGCAGTGACATCAGCAAGCACTGCTCCTCGAATCTGTTGTACATCCTACAAAGTCGGGTGCTTGGCTGACATGTGCCTGATCATGCTGGTGGTGGTCAGGCTGCTAGTTTTGGTACCCCGGCTGATGCTGGCATGGCAGGTGTTCAGGTGTTGCAAATGGCCTTTTTAGAATCATCTGGAGCCAACTTAAAAAACTGCCAGACTCGGGAAGACCTAACATTTGTACAGGCACCTTGTGTCGTGTTGTTGTTCCGGGGAACAGTTGCCTGACTTCTGCCTGGGGCCACCACCCTGCTTCTTACTGCCTGTTGGGATGCTATGCTTCCCTTCCCCTGTGCACTGCTGTCCTCGCTCTGCATATCCTCCTGCCAGGTTGGGTCAGTTACTGGATCATCCACCACGTCGTCTTCCTCTTCCGCACCCTGCTCCTCCTCCTGACTTCCTGACAATTGTGTCTCATCATCGTCCACCCCTTGTTGAGACACGTTGCCAACTTCATGAGAACGTGGCTGCTCAAATATTTGGGCATCTGTACATACGATCTCCTCATGACCCACTTCAACAGGAGCTGGCGAGAGGCCAGAATGTGCGATTGGAAACGTGAACAGCTCTTCCGAGTGTCCAAGTGTGGGATCAGTAATGTCCGTGGACGTGTACTCAGCCTGGTGGTAGGAAGGAGGATCAGGTTCTGAAATGTGCGGTGCAGTATCACGGCTACTGACACATGACCGTGTGGAAGACAGAGTGTTTGTGGTGGTGCCAATCTGACTGGAAGCATTATCCGCTATCCAACTAACAACCTGTTGACACTGGTCTTGGTTCAAGAGCGGTGTACTGCTGCGGTCCCCAAGAATTTGGGACAGGACGTGCAAGCGAGTAGATGTGGCCCTTTGTTGTGGCGAAATTAGAGCTTGCCCATGACCTCGGCCTCTGCCTGCACCACCATCACGTCCACTTCCTTGTTTGTTGCCAACGCCCTTGCGCATTTTGCAATGCTGTGCTGACGTGTATTCACTAGACTTGTGCGTTATATTCAAGTTTGTGCAAAACGCACACAAGTGCACCTGTACGCTGCCACCGACAGGCACACACGTGCGGTTTTTAAATGCAAGCACGGACGCACTAAGAACCTAACAGGTTTTTAGGAGCGACAATTACTGAGAAGTTTGACACTATCAGACACTGCTGACTGACGTGTATTATTCACTAGACTTGTGCGTTATATACTAGTTTGTGCAAAACGTGCACCTGTACGCTGCCACCGACAGGCACACACGTGCGGTTTTTAAATGCAAGCACGGACGCACTAAGAACCTAACAGGTTTTTAGGAGCGACAATTACTGAGAAGTTTGACACTATCAGACACTGCTGACTGACGTGTATTATTCACTAGACTTGTGCGTTATATACTAGTTTGTGTAAAACGTGCACCTGTATGCTGCCACCGACAGGCACACACGTGCGGTTTTTAAATGCAAGCACGGACGCACTAAAAATCTAACAGGTTTTTAGAAGCGACAATTACTGAGAAGTTTGACACTATCAGACACTGCTGACTGACGTGTATTATTCACTAGACTTGTGCGTTATATACTAGTTTGTGCAAAACGCACAAAAGTGCACCTGTACGCTGCCACCGACAGGCACACACGTGCGGTTTTTAAATGCACGTACAGACGCACTAAGAACCTAACAGCTTTTTAGGAGCGACAATTACTGAGAAGTCTGACACTATCAGGACTGTTTTAGGCTGTGTACATCAGCCCCAGATATGATAAAGGCTGGTATACGGTCACCACTAGGAATGGCTATATACCCTGCCTGTATACAGCTACAATAGTCCTGAGAAGGACTCTTCTGGTCACTAGCCTGTATTCCGACCTGGCTATACCCTGCCTGCCCTGCCTGTATACAGCAACAATAGTCCTGAGAAGGACTCTTCTCCTGTACTCCGACCTGGCTATACCCTGCCTGCCTGTATACAACTACAATAGTCCTGAGAAGGACTTCTGGTTACACTGTTTGCAGCCCTGCTACGGAAATAACTATAAAGGGCCGCAAACCTTTCCCTGAAGCAGCAACACTCTCCCTGCACTAACTGTCTGGATGGCTGTGTGCAGAGCACAGTGCGCCCGCCGGTATAAAGGCTCGGTCACGCTGTGCAGGCCGGCCAATCACTGCAATTCCACAACTAACAGTATCGCGAGATTACTCGGTCCCCGCCGAGTAGCCCGAGTACAGTACCGAGTAGTGACAAGCGTACTCGCTCAACACCAATCGTCATGTTTCCTTTTCTGTGTTATTCAGTTGCCACCTTGACTTAGCATTTCTTTTCCTACATGACTTTTCAAATTTTGAGTGTGTTTGCAGCTGCTTGTTATGGATATCATCTGTCTAGGCCATCTCACACAATAGGAAAAACTTTATTATGCTTTATGAGAAATTTACACATTTGCAATCGAAGCTCTGTTCAGAGGTGAATATACAGCCAGTACAGCTACACTGTGGTCCAAAGGTAAAGTTAGCCTGCCAAAGCCACTGTAACCTGTATATGCATCGGAAGACACACATTTAGCTGAAATGTTTTGCGACGCAGATACCGGCCAATTCACTAAAATTCTTTACATGCCTCCAACCAATCAGAGGCCAGCAGCCTCTGTTAGTGACGGGCAATGCATAGCGGTGATGTCATTTGCAATGGCATGCAAACCAAAGCTAGCTGCTTGCTCCTGGCTATAAAAGAGGATGTAGCATATCGTGCGAGTGAAGAAAAGTAAGTAGAATTGTTTTTTTTTAATGTGTTGGAGAAGAGCAGAAGAACAGTGAACTTTATTGTCACAGCTCAGTTTCAGGACTCAATCCAGTGACCTTGTGTAGTGTGGTCTGTACCCCCCTGTGTGTAACTATAGCTCATTAAAGCTGGTGTCACACATAACGACGACGACAACGACGTCGCTGCTACGTCACCATTTTCTGTGACGTTGCAGCGACGTCCCGTCGCTGTCGCTGTGTGTGACATCCAGCAACGACCTGGCCCCTGCTGTGAGGTCGCCGGTCGTTGCTGAATGTCCAGCTTCATTTTTTGGTCGTCACTCTCCCGCTGTGACACACACATCGCTGTGTGTGACAGCGAGAGAGCGACGAAATGAAGCGATCAGGAGCCGGCACTGGCAGCTGCGGTAAGCTGTAACCAGCGTAAACATCGGGTAACCAAGGGAAGACCTTTCCCTGGTTACCCGATGTTTACGCTGGTTACCAGCCTCCACTCTTGCTGCCAGCGCCGGCTCCTGCACTGTGACATGTGGCTGCAGTACGCATCGGGTAATTAACCCGATGTATACTGTAGCAAGGAGAGCAAGGAGCCAGCGCTAAGCAGTGCGCGCGGCTCCCTGCTCTCTGCACTGTGACATGTAGCTGCAGCACACATCGGGTTAATTAACCCGATGTGTGCTGCAGGAGAGCAAGGAGCCAGCGCTAAGCGCGGCTCCCTGCTCTCTGAACTGTGACATGTAGCTGCAGCACACATCGGGTTAATTAACCCGATGTGTGCTGCAGGAGAGCAAGGAGCCAGCGCTAAGCGCGGCTCCCTGCTCTCTGAACATGTAGCACAGCGACCTTATGATCGCTGCTTCTGCTGTGTTTGACAGCTAAGCAGCGATCATAACAGCGACTTACAAGGTCGCTGTTACGTCACCGAAAATGGTGACGTAACAGCGACGTCGTTGTCGCTGTCGTTTAGTGTGACACCAGCTTTAGTTTCTTTCCAAATTCTTTTGTCCTTACTTTCCTTTTATTCATTTGCATTTCTTTTAGTATTTTCCATTTTGGTTTTGTCCTATCACATTTTGAGATGGGCATTTTACACTCACCTTTCTCATGCCTTCTTTTCAAGCTATATTTCCAGTTTAATAGGTCACTGAAGTTCCTGCTCCTCAGTAAAAAGTGTGTCGCATGGTAAGCCCCAGTTGTTTTCCATACAGAGAATCTGTGAGTTATTCCTTTCACAACACTTTTTCCTTTTCTCTTAATTTGGGTGTCTGGGAGATTTCAAGTATTCCTCTTGTTTCTTAGTTCTGTTTATTTTTTCTCTATCTATCCTTCATGTACATGTGTCAGTTTCTTACCCTGGGTACTCGTGTCACTCAGAACGCTTCTCTCTCCCTTTGTTAGGATTGAGTTGCAGCCTCCCCTCTGGTTTCTCAGGAGGTACAAGAAACCCCTTTTTGGCCTTCCATGGAGTCAGGTCCAAGGAGGTCCTGTTAGTTGTGTGATTAGGATCTTTCATGTCTGTACAGCAACTAGTTGGGTGCAGGTGCTGCATTTCATCTAGTTAGTGCTTTCTCTTGTCTATTACCCATGTAAGTGTGTGAGCACATAAGATCGTAGCCAGCCCACTTAGCGTGTTCTAGGGCAACTATATGGATTTGGTTAATGCTCTTGGCTGCACAAATACATGCCTTGTCCCTGGAGTTTGCAATTTTTAGGTACCCACCACAGCACACACTTTTTGCCTCTACTAATGACTCAGGCCAGTGGAATGTCACATTTGAAAAAAAGGCAAAATTGCTGGATTGCTTTGACTGGGACAAAATTAAATTTCCCATCTTTTCTACCTTGTAAATTATACTTCTGCCTGTAATCCGCATCATCTGGGTCTGATGGTCAACAAGTGGAAATTATTTTGTCTTTACTTCATAGAGACATACAGGCTTGGGCATTTTCTTTGTCTGATGGTTCCTCGGTGTTTTGCTTTGTTGAGGCATTTTTTTGGCTCTTTGCCTCACCTGTGATGATCCTGACAATGTCACTGAATCCAAGATCCATATATTGGTTCAGGGATGTTGTAGAGTTGATGGCTACTGCTCAACACTTATTGGTTTGACTTTCTTCAGGTGTTTTTCCATTTTCCATTTTGGTTTTATCCGAGTATATTTTTGAATGGGCTTTTTATACACACCTTTCTCTTACATTCTTTGTTGGCTATAAATACAGTTTGGAAGGTTGTTGGCGTTCCCGCTTCTCATTTAGGGATTTATCCTGCTTGGTAAACCCCAATCATTTTCCCTACAGAGAAACTGTGAGTTATTACTCTCTCAGCAGGACTTCCTTTTCTCTTCCTTAGGGTGTCTGGGAGATTTCACATTTTTGTCTTGTTTCTTGGTTCTGTTTAATTTCCATTCACCTATCCTTTGTGTACATGTGTCAATTTCTAATCCTGGTTACTCTTGTCTCCCAGTACATCTCTCTCTCCTTTTGTTAGAATTGTGTCGCATCATCCCCTCTGGTTCCTCAGGAAGTATAAGAAATGCTTAGATGTCCTTTCGGGGAGCCAAGTCCGAGGAAGTATTGTTAGTTGTGTGATTATGGTCTTTCCTAGTCTGTACAGCAACAGTTGGGTGGAGGTGCTAAACTTCACCTAGTTAGTTCTTTCTCTCTTCTGTTACCCATGTGAGTATGTCAGCAAGTACCTGAAAGGACCCCAGGATGGGAAACATTAAAGGAGCTCAGGATGAGGGACATTTTAACAAGAAGAAGAACAGGATGGGGAACATTATTTCAGGATGGGAGTTACCAAAGATAGGGGACATTATATTATGAAAGGGCCCTTGATGGGGTAAACTATTATTGGACTTGGCCCAGGAGGAGGTAAATTATACCAGGCAGGGGCTAAAAATGAGGAACATTATTACAAGAAAGGGCTAAGCTGGGGGACATCATTATATGGGAGGGCAAATACTGATATCTTTATAGGATCTAGAACATTATATGGGCTGAGACATTAACTTGCAGTTGGGGCCCAAGTTCAAAATTAGCTAAGTACCTAGCAGCATCTTCTCCCACTCGCAATTCATAATAAGACACTGATAACATTTTTATTTATCCCCCTAATTCATTATAACATTAATAGTGACTTTTATTTAATGTTTTGGGGAGAGGGACACAGAACAGGGACTTAAGGGGGCTTTACACACTACGATATCGTTAATTTTTTATCGTCGGGGTCACGTTGTTAGTGACGCACATCCGGCGTCATTAACGATGTCACAGCGTGTGACACTTACCAGCGTCCTTAAGCGACCTCAAAAATGGTGAAAATCGTTCACCATGGAGAGGTCGTCCCAAACTCAATAATCGGTAAGGGTTGTTTATCCATGTTGTTCATCGCTCATGTGGCAGCACACATCACCGCAGGAGCGAGGAACATCTCCTTACCTGCCACCGGCCACAATGCGGAAGGAAGGATGTGAGTGGGATGTTACGTCCCTCTCATCTCCGCCCTTCCGCTTTGATTGGCCGGCCGCTTAGTGACGTCGCGGTGACGTCGCGGTGACGTCGAACATCTCTCCCCCTTGAGGGAGGGATTGTTCGACAGTCACAGCGACGCCGCTGACCAGGTAAGTGCGTGTGACGCTGCGGCAGCGATCACACGATATAGCATTTGCGATGGGGGCGGGTACTTACACGCTCGATATCGCTAGAAATTGCTAGCGATATCGTAGCGTGTAAAGCCCACTTTTGGCTATATGCACCCCAATCAGAATTTGCAACAGAAAATTATACTGGAAATTGTGAGGTTTTGGTAGGAAAAATGCTGCAAAAAATGTGCAATTTTGATGTGTTTTTATGTGTGTTTTGTGCATATATTTCCTCAATTTTTTAGACTGGATCAAATATGCTGTAAAAATGCTGCATGAACTGACATGCGGCAAATTTTAAATTGCTGCAAATCTACAGGGAATCTACAAGGAATTCTAAAAAAAAAAGCAGACTGCAAAATCGCAAAAATGAATGAAGAAACAAGAGAAAAGCATTGGTCAGGCGAGATACCAGTAGTCATTAGAATTATGTGTTTAGTCTGAATCTTTACTGTAATAGTTGGAGTAATTCTGTTGTTTGTACAACAAGCTCCCTTAGGCCACATTAACACATTTATGTAAAATGTCCGTGTGCTGACATATTTTTCTTATCATGGACTCAGAGTTTTATAAGTCCATTCACACGTCCATCAAAATCACAGATCTGAGAATGAGATCTTTGAGACTCAAAGAATGTCTTATTCCAATCCAATTTTGAGGATTAGAATAGCATATACTCAATGTGTCTGTGTGCTCTCCAAGAAAAAAATCAGCATTACACCGACACTTCACAAGCAGTAATGTAGCGTTATGTATAGTACAGTCCCTTACTAAATAGTGTACTCAATTACTATGTATAGCACAGTCCTTAATTACATAGTTTTTTATTATGCATAACATAGATCCTAATTGCGTAGCATTCTTTCTATTTATGTATGATACCATCTCTTATTATATAGTGTTCCCTGTTATGTAACCCACCATCCCATTATTACATATTATCTCTTGTTATTTATAACACGTACATTGCATATTTTCACTATGTTAGCAATTCTGAGCATCCTTTCTTGTTAAATACAATATAAAATGACTGCTGGGGGAGTAATATCTGGCTAGAAGACCAGTCCATCAGCTACTCCATTAGAAAACAAGCATTACCATATTCCAAGAGCAATGATTTCATTTTATATCTAATAAGAGAGGACACTATAAATAACAAGACCATCTGCTATGGAAGGTTTGGTGCTGTATATAACAACAGAGGGAACTATGTAAAAAGGGACGGTAATATACATAATGAGAAGAGACTATGTAATATATAATGTACATATACCTACAGTATATGTAATCCAAAAGCAATAAACAAAGCGCTCCGCAGCAAATTTTGACTATGCCCCCAGCCACACCCCTAGACACACCCATTTGACAGTAAGGGTCATTCAGCCGATGCCCCGGACTGTTCATTCATAGTCATAGCAACCAGAATTTTCTTATATTTATATGTGTCACTATATGAGATGATGCTTATTTGTGCCTATAAAGCCGTGTTCACACGCTGCATAAATTATGTTTCTTTTTGTTTCTGCTGATGTCTGCACCAAACTACACAATCCATTTTTGCTGCATTTTTTGTGCCCTTTCTCCATTATTTAATGCATTTTTGGTTCAGATGTGAATCTGCGTTTTTAAGTGTTTTTATTGTACAGAGAAGCTTTTTCCTGCACTTTTTTAAGCTCCACAAAGAAACCTCTAGAGAAAAAAATCACCAAAACTGCAGAGTTCAGCGGCGTTTTTTCATGAAATCACATCCACTTTGCTTGGACAATTAAACACAGCAGAATATATGTGCAAAAAAACAGCAGAAAAAATGCAGCATTTACACTACATGTGAACATGGACTAATTGTCCAGGCCAAAGTGGATGAGACGACATGCAATCTCTGTCCTTGGTGCATCTAAAGACGCTGCTGAACTGTGCGGTTTTGAAGTTTTTTTTTCTTTAGAATCTTCAGGATTCACATCTGCACCAAACATGTATCAAATAAGGGGGACAATGCATAAAAAACACTGAAAACACGCAATAATCAGATGAGAATGTTATTACGCTTGTGGTGCGGACACCTGCAGAAAACAATGCAGAATTTGCGCTACATGTGAACACGACCTTAACAATACATTTTTTATGGGTTTAAATAAAGAAAAATAATAAATACGTTTTTATTACATTTTATATGGGTTTTAATAAAGAAAAATAATAAATTGTGCCTTTTTTATGCCATTTACTGATCTCCACCATAAATAATCTGATTGCTGTGTTGTTTGGGTCGTTATAATTACATGGACACCAAATATTCCATGTTATTTGCTGATTTGTGATGTTTATTATTTTATAAAAAAGTGTAATAAAATTACATTATTCTTTTTTTTTATTATTTTTAACAATTTTATTAGAAGAAAAAAAAACCCTCTTTTCCTCTCCCTTTGGAACACAGAACATAGAGATGCTGCTCTGTACAATGGAGTTCTATGTCCTGTCCAATCTGCTGTGTACTCAGAGGCTGCATTGTAGGTTCATCTACATAAATCCGCCATTTGACATCATCATTCCTAGTGGCTCAACAGCTAGAACATCAGAAAAGCTAGGAGGTCTGCTGGACACATGTTTGAAAGTTGCTGGTTTGAATCAAAAGGGGTGAAAATACAGGAAAATGTATATACAGTGCCTACAAGTAGTATTCAACCCCCTGCAGGTTTGATAAGATGCAAATAAGTTAGAGCCTGCAAACTTCAAACAAGAGCAGGATTTATTAACAGATGCATAAATCTTACAAAGCAACAAGTTATGTTGCTCAGTTAAATTTTAATAAATTTTCAACATAAAAGTGTGGGTCAATTATTATTCAACCCCTAGGTTTAATATTTTGTGTAATAACCCATGTTTGCAATTACAGCTAATAATCGTCTTTTATAAGACCTGATCAGGCCGGCACAGGTCTCTGGAGTTATCTTGGCCCACTCCTCCATGCAGATCTTCTCCAAGTTAACTAGGTTCTTTGGGTGTCTCATGTGGACTTTAATCTTGAGCTCCTTCCACAAGTTTTCAATTGGGTTAAGGTCAGGAGACTGACTAGGCCACTGCAACATCTTGATTTTTTCCCTCTTGAACCAGGCCTTGGTTTTCTTGGCTGTGTGCTTTGGGTCATTGTCTTGTTGGAAGATGAAATGATGACCCATCTTAAGATCCTTGATGGAGGAGCGGAGGTTCTTGGCCAAAATCTCCAGGTAGGCCGTGCTATCCATCTTCCCATGGATGCGGACCAGATTGCCAGGCCCCTTGGCTGAGAAACAGCCCCACAGCATGATGCTGCCACCACCATGCTTGACTGTAGGGATGGTATTCTTAGGGTCGTATGCAGTGCCATCCAGTCTCCAAACGTCACGTGTGTGGTTGGCACCAAAGATCTCGATCTTGGTCTCATCAGACCAGAGAACCTTGAACCAGTCTGTCTCAGAGTCCTCCAAGTGATCATGAGCAAACTGTAGACGAGCCTTGACATGACACTTTGAAAGTAAAGGTACCTTACGGGCTCATCTGGAATGGAGACCATTGCGGTGGAGTACGTTACTTATGGTATTGACTAAAACCAATGTCCCCCCTGCCATGAGATCTTCCCGGAGCTCCTTCCTTGTTGTCCTTGGGTTAGCCTTGACTCTTTGGACAAGCTTGGCCTCAGCACGGGTGGAAACTTTCAAAGGCTGTCAAGGCCGTGGAAGGCTAACAGTAGTTCCATAACCCTTCCACTTCCGGATGATGCTCCCAACAGTGGAGACAGGTAGGGCCAACTCCTTGGAAAGAGTTTTGTACCCCTTGCCAGCCTTGTGACCCTCCACGATCTTGTCTCTGATGGCCTTGGAATGCTCCTTTGTCTTTCCCATGTTGACCAAGTATGAGTGCTGTTCACAAGTTTGGGGAGGGTCTTAATTAGTCAGAAAAGGCTGGAAAAAGAGATAATTAATCCAAACATGTGAAGCTCATTGTTCTTTGTGCCTGAAATACTTCTTAATACTTTAGGGGAACCAAACAGAATTCTGGTGGTTTGAGGGGTTGAATAATAAATGACCGTCTGAATAAACTTTTCACAATTTAAAAAAAAAATAAAAAAAGAAATAACATTCTTTTTTGCTGCAGTGCATTTCACACTTCCAGGCTGATCTACAGTCCAAATGTCACAATGCCAACTTAATTCCGAATGTGTAAACCTGCTAAATCTGCAGGGGGTTGAATACTACTTGTAGGCACTGTATATATATATATATATATATATATATATATATATATATATATATATATATATATATATATATGTATATATATATATATATATTTGTATTTTTTTCTCATTTTTTAATAGTAGTTTTATGTGAATTTGTACCCTGCTATTTTCACTCCTAATCCATTTGGGTATCTGCTCCTGCTATTACTGTAGTTTTATGTGAACAAATGAATCTGACTCCTTCACCTACAAAGAGATGCAGTATCTATCTATCTATCTATCATGTATCTATTATCTATCTATCTGTCTATCTATCTATCATTTGTCTACCTACCTTTCTTTCTATTTATCATGTATCTATTATATATCTATCTATCTATCATGTATCATCTATCTATCCATCTATCTATACATCTATTTATATACCTATCTATTTATCTATCTAATATCTATCATGTATCTATCTATCCCTCTATCTATCTATCATCTATCTATCATGTATCTATTATCTATCTATCTATCTATCTATCTATCCATCCATCTTTCTATTTATCATGTATCTAGTATCTATCTATCCCTTTATCTATCTACATATCTATCTATCATGTATCATCTATCTATCCATCTATCTATATATCTATGTATCTATCTATTGTCTATCATGTATCTCTCCCTCTATCATGTATCTATTTATCAATCTATCCCTTTATCTATCTATTTATCTATCTATTCCTTTATCTATCTATCTATCTATCTATCATCTATCTACCATGTATCTATCTATCTATGAATCTATCCCTCTATCTATCCATCTATTCATCCATCTATCTATCAGGTGGGCTACCAAGCCGTACCCCACTGTGTACCATGCAGGGACAGAAACTCTAAAATGCAAGGCCTAACAGAAAGGGGCCTGGCTGTATCCTGTACAAAAAAAATCTGAGGTTTTAGTTTTTATTTATGGCCATAAAACGGAAGCCTACAACCCTTGTAACGGGAACCTCATGCTTGTAGGTTCCTACACTAAATATAAAAAATAGCAACAAAAAGAGGAATAAATATCCTCCAAAAATTAAGTATGCTCCTCCTGCACCTGTGATGCCTCCACTTAGTGGGGGTTTAGCTGTATCCTAGTAGAGTATTAGTTTTTGGCCTGGGCGATGTACACACTGCAGCCCATCTTTGCTGTAAGTAATACAGTGGAACCTTGGATTACGAATATAATTAGTTTCGGGAGTGTGCTCTTAAACCAAGTTACTCTTATATGAAAGTGAATTTTCCCATAGGAAATAATTGAAAAGCAGACAATTCATTCCACAACCCAAAAATATTTACAGTATTTATACAAACTTATTACAGTAATAAAAAATAATGTACTGTAGTCATATAAAATTATTACAGTAAACTAATACAAAATACTGTACAGTACAGTAAAAAACATAAAACAAATTAAACTGTACGTTAGCTTCCAATAGAATTGTTGGTGTGCGAGAGGTACAGTATAAGCAATGTGCTGTACTGGCTATAAGTACAATACTGTATCCACAAATGCAAATTGATAGAAATGCTATATAGTATATATACTGTACTGTGCAATGGTATACTGTATACAGTACATATGTACAGAAAATTACCTCCAGAGCGGGTCAGAATGCGGTGAAAGGATGGAACCTGATGTGTGCACAGTGAGCATTTGCTCTTATTGCAAAGCATTGCTCTTAAACCAAGTTACAAATTTTTAAAAAGCTTTACTTGTCTTGCAAAACGCTCTCAAACCAAGTTACTCTTAAACCAAGGTTACACTGTACTTAATTTTTGGAGGATAATTAAGTCTCTTTTTGATGCTATTTTTATATTTAGTGTAGGGACCTGCAAGCATGAGGTCCTGTGACAAGGGTTGTAGGCTTCTGTATTCTGGACATAATACCAAATAAAATCTCTTTTTTTTTTTGTACAGGATACAGCCTGGCCCCTTTCTGTTAGGCCTTGCATTTTAGAGTTTGTGTCCCTGCATGGTACACAGGTGTGGTAAGGCTTGGCAGCCCACCTGATCTAATAGTATGAGCATCACCTAATAGGCTGTGGGTTTGTGACTGTGTATCTGCATGTGTGAACAGCGCTTTCTGCAAGCCATCTAGCATTCGTCCCCTCCATTCCATGGAAGTATGTATGTGAATTGCTCCCCCTGCACCTGTGATGCCTCCACTTAGTGGGGGTTTAGCTGTATCCTGGTAGAGTATTAGTTTTTAGCTTGGGCGATATACACACTGCAGTCTCCCTATCCTCTGCAGCGCCCGCTCTTAGCTTAGCAGCTGTGACCCAATCGCAAGATCACGCTCACGCTCGCAGCACAGCCTGAGCCGGAAGTCAATAGCATATCACATCAGTTGTTCCAGCATCGGATGCCATACACTAATGTGTCTGCAGCAAAAAAAAGATGGTAAGACAACCACAACAACCAATAATCATAGAGGTAGTACTGGAACTTTAGCTCTCACATTCTGTTTATTCAGTGTGACAAAAACACACGTTAATATCCAAATATTTTTTATGACGTTATCTTAAGTTTTGTGAAACTTCTATCAAGTCAACAGAAAAAAGTTATTTGTCATCCTTAGTGTATTTGTTAAAATCGCATCAATTTTTGACATGTTATAGCACAAACTACAATAGATATTATTTAAGCAATAATCTATAGAAAAAAATAATTACACATATAAAATAAAACTTTTATTTACTCTAAAAAAGCCAAAGTTAGAATTTCCTTTGCATCTGAACTTGTGCCATAAATTGTTTTGACCTTAGATGCTAATTAAGTCTTCATTAGCTGACCAAATTTGCAATAGATCTGTGCTGACTTTGGCAGAGTATTTTAACAAAATGATTTCTTACATTACTTTGTTAATCGCCTTTAGTCTGATTAGATTTATACTGGCTTCACTATCCTAATTCGTAATTACATGATTGATAGGCAAACACAAGCACACATACTTTAATCTGAATATAGCTTTTTTCATTGACTATGTCCAAAAAAACCATTAAAACACATATTAATTTAGTTGTGCATGAAATTCATGGCTTAAATGTTTGTCTTAGATAGATAGATAGATAGATAGATAGATATAGGGCTAGAAGATAGATAGATAGATAGATAGATAGATGCTGGATAGATAGATAGATAGAGGGATAGATAGAGGGATAGATAGATAGATAGATAGAGGGATAGATGATGGATAGATAGATAGATAGATAGATAGAGGGATAGATAGATAGAGGGATAGATAGATAGATATAGGGCTAGATGATAGATATATAGATAGATAGATAGATAGATATAGGGCTAGATGATGGATAGATAGATAGATAGATAGTGTTCTGCCAATCTGCCACCAATGCACATGTGTGAGATCTGTTTGAGGGATGTGAGCTCGGATCTCTGTACAAGTAATTGTAGAATAGCAGATATTTTGTGAATACCCTGAAATGGGTTGTATTTAAAATCCTAAAAGAAACATTAGTTTAGAGATTTTAAACCCCTGCTGCTCTTTTCCAGTTTTGCCTAGGGAATGGTTAAAGGCCCAGTCACACTAAACAACTTACCAGCGATCCCAACAACGATACAACCTGATAGGGATCGCTGGTAAGTTGCTAGGAGGTCGCTGGTGAGATGACACACTAAGCGACGCCCCAGCGATCCCACCAGCAATCTGACCTGGCAGGGATCGCTGGAGCGTCGCTACACGTGGAAGCATGCTGCGCTTGGTAACTAAGTAAATATCAGGTAACCAACCCGATATTTACCTTGGTTACCAGCGCACACCTAGCCACAGTACACATGGGGTTAATTACCCGATGTGTACTGCAGCTACATGTGCAGAGAGCAGGGAGCCGCGCACACTGCTTAGCGCTGGCTCCCTGCTCTCCTAGCTACAGTACACATGGGGTTAATTACCCGATGTGTACTGCAGCTACATGTGCAGAGAGCAGGAGCCGGCACTGACAGCTGAGAGCGGCGGAGGCTGGTAATGAAGGTAAATATCGGGTAACCAAGGTAAGGGCTTCTTGGTTACCCGATGTTTACATTGGTTACCAGCGTCCGCAGAAGCCAGCTCCTGCTGCCTGCACATTCAGTTATTGCTCTGTCGCTGTCACACACAGCGATCTGTGCTTCACAGCGGGAGAGCAACAGCTAAAAAATGGTCCAGGACATTCAGCAACAACCAACGACCTCACAGCAGGGGCCAGGTTGTTGCTGGATGTCACACACAGCGACATCACTAGCAAGTTGTGCATCAGCAGCAATGTTGCTAGAGATGTTGCTTAGTGTGACAGTACCTTAAGGGTACCTTCACACTTAGCGATGCAGCAGCGATCCGACCAGCGATCTGACCTGGTCAGGATCGCTGCTGCATCGCTACATGGTCGCTGGTGAGCTGTCAAACAGGCAGATCTCACCAGCGACCAGTGAACAGCCCCCAGCCAGCAGCGACGTGCAAGCGACGCTGCGCTTGCACGGAGCTGCCGTCTGGAAGCTGCGGAGACTGGTAACTAAGGTAAACATCGGGTATGGTTACCCGATGTTTACATTAGTTACCAGCGCACAGCTGTGTGTGCAGGGAGCAGGGAGCCGCGCACACTGAGCGCTGGCTCCTTGCTCTCCTACCATAGCTACAGTACACATCGGGTTAATTAACCCGATGTGTAATGCAGCTACATGTGCAGAGAGCAGGGAGCCGCGCACACTGCTTAGCGCTGGCTCCTTGCTCTCCTAGCTGCTGTACACATCGGGTTAATTAACCCGATGTGTACAGCAGCTACATGTGCAGAGAGCCGGAGCCGGCAGCACAGGCAGCGTGAGAGCTGCAGAGGCTCGTAACTAAGGTAAATATCGGGTAACCACCTTGGTTACCCGATGTTTATCTTGGATACAGCTTACCTCAGCTGTCAGATGCTGGCTCCTGCTCCCTGCTCGCTTCATTTGTCGCTCTCTCGCTTTCACACACAGCGATCTGTGTGTCACAGCGGGAGAGCGGCTTTGAAGAAAACGAACCAGGGCTGTGTGTAACGAGCAGCGATCTCGCAGCAGGGGCCAGATCGCTGCTCAGTGTCACACACAGCGAGATCGCTAATGAGGTCACTGCTGCGTCACAAAAAGCGTGACTCAGCAGCGATCTCGGCAGCGATCTCGCTGTGTGTGAAGCACCCCTAAGGCATGGGGCTTAATCATGAACTAATGAAGAATTGCTATTACTGCACCCAGTTGTCTTAAAGCTAGAAACAGGAGATTAAGAAGTTGAGGAGTAGATTAATGAGTTCCTTAAGTACAAAGTAAATATATTTTACATTCTTCTCAGGTTTAATTGTAAAAAAAGACAATGTAGGACCAAAAGAAAAAAGGAGATTAAGGAAGGGAGCATTTTAAACCAAATTTAACTAATACAGTTCAAAGAAAGACGTTTTTGCCACAGTTATGTTTAAAGGGGTTTTCCACAACTCAGAAAATTCCTTCTCAATCACAATGAATAAAAATACAGCCTGTAGTCATCTGTGGTGCCAACAGTGTTCTGGTGACCTTTGGGGCTTGCATAAAATTATGTCACATGAGAACTGCAGCCAATCATCAACCACTAATGAGGATCTTTATACTCACTTTCTTTAGATGTAACTTGCGACTCAGCATCAATAAGGAATTTTTAGCCACTTGAACTATTCTTAATTATGCCAGATGTATTGTTTCTTTGTCTGGTTAGTCAAGGAACATGGGCAATTGTTTTATATGGGACTGTCTGGTGCCCTTTTTGTAAGAAAACTTGTGGAATGCCTGCTGATTGTGGTTTGCATCAGTCCCCGGAGGTACACTAGTCTGCATCATCTGGAGGAGGTACACTAGTCTGCATCATCTGGAGGACAAGTGAACTAGCAAACAGTGAGGGAACAGGCTCGGAAGGGTTGATACAATAAATAAACTTTTGTCGTGTGAACTTGAATAGAATAAATAATGATACTCATGATAAATGATAGGGGTCTGATAGGCTAAATAGGGGTCCCAGGGCTAAATTGCCTTCATTTTATAGTTTTATGTGCCATCATCGACAGCGCATATCTTCAGGTAGTATGAAGCTTTGCTGGCAGCAATACAGAATAGGAGCACAGCTCCAGGTGAGCTCCCATTGTCTTTTCTGTGGCGTGTCAGCATGGAGCCGCAGGAGATTGTATAGAGAGGTAAGTAATAAATACTTTTCTTCAATGAAATGAATGCCCTGATGGTGCAATGCTGCTGGACATTCATATTAATGGCAGCAATCAACATGGCTGCAGCAGTATCGGGTATAATCTGCCATCCCTTCATCTTTATTGTCTGTCTAACAGCCACAAATTGCAGGCTAGCAACTTGATCATGGCTTTCAAGCACCCACAATACTCGATCGAGTAATGATCGTTTTGAGCAACTTGATGCTCAATCGAGTTCCGAGCAGTGACGAGAACACTCCCTCATGACTATTATCTATAGCTTAATCCTGTATTATGTAACTTCCTTTTGTTATAAATAGTGCTGTTTCTTATCTCCCATTAACTATGTTATGTACAGAGCTGGACATAAGGAAAAGAAAATTGATGGCACACAACGTATGCCACTTTCGTTTTACATCTGCATATGGTCACTAGAGCAACTATGTGTTCATTATGTTAGCTATCACAGGCTGGGGTACACCTTCTAACTATAATGCAGCCACTGGTATGGTATATAAATTATAAGGACCTGAAATACAGCAATAATACCTAAAATATAACTTTTAATAGTTCCTCTAAAAATAGGGAAGGATCACCTTGCCTATGCATAAAAAATCAATTCAGGGAGTAAATCAATTGCTAAAATTCTCCAAATTACTAGGAGAGACCAGCAAACCCTGTGAAGTTGCAAACACACCTCGATAACGATTGGTGTTGGCAGATATATACATACAATCAACCGAGATGGGCAAAATTATTCACACAACCGTTTATTCAAACTCTGTTCACAATGATGGCAGTGGTGTTATTCACAACAAAATAGTATCCTCTAGTTGCTATTAAGAGGCAGTTTTTAAATGACCTTATTCTCCAACAAACATTAGGTCACATCACATCCGGTTGAAACTGAAGAACAATATCCAGGGATGCAGAAATTCAATTTGTTAACCTGATATTGTCTAACAGGGAACAATCTCACCCAATTCCTGGTGTCTTGTTTCCCAGAAGGTCAGTGCGTCCTCATATTCGGCGTAGTCCAAAAGACCCTCAATCAAACAGGTCTGGGACCCCTTATGAATGGACTCACTGTCCTCTCCCAGAGTCTCCTTCTCCCTTCTCCCGACGCCTTTCTTGTACACCATTCATCAGGGGAGCATTGAGGAGTAAACCTACACTGGGTTAATCTATAATAAATGAGAACATGGGATGAATAAGAGGGGGTCTCAATTGCAGCCCCCAAACATGGACCTCACTCTACATAGAGGAAGCATAGAGAAAAACAGAGCGACTTACCAGGCGGTGACAGCGCCAATCCTATATGCTGTACACCGCCGCTCAGTAACAGCACCTTTTTAAATGATCGCCACTCTGCCGCCGGCGTCTGACGTCACTTCCGTGACCACGCCAACCACTTCCGCCCGGTGGAGCGCATCTGTGGAACGCGCGTCCCACAGGAAGCGACGTCAGACAACATCCAGCGCGCTCCTCGTACCACCATAGTGATACAGGAGTGGGGCGTAACAACGCCCGGCGGCCCGCCCCCTCACCTGATCGGAACGGCGCAGCCGATACTATACTACCGCGCATGCGCTTAGTCCGTGATCTGGACTTACCAAACCATAGGAGGATAAATGTATTGACAAAACCGCGCAATACTTAAGAAAATAAATGTATTGGCAAAACCGCAACAATACTTAAATCGGGCGATAACCGCTAAGGATACCAGATGACATGGCCATGTTTCAAGAATACATGCAAACAAAAAATAAGATTGGATGTCAGAGCAGAGGCAAAAACACAGAATTAGAAAAAACACAGAATTAGAAAAAACACTGAATTAGAAAAAAACACTGAATTAGAAAAAAGTGGATTAAAGGACATTGGATAATACAATTATTTTCTGAAGGTTAACAGAGGACAAAAAAAGCCCTGAGAGAAGCACTGGAGAATGGCATCAGCTATAGTACTACAGGGATAAGGGGTGGAAAGATATAGGTTGGAATTACAAGGGGTGGAAAGACAGTGGAGAAAGAGCTAACAACTCCATCACCAACTAAGCTAATCTAATGGTTCTGGCCCTACCTTACTGCGGGGGTTGGCACCCTAAAGAGTCGGTGATTGGCGCCCCCACTCGTCCGATGGCTTTCCCTCCTATCTGTCACTACAGACTCCACTTACAAAAAGGGTGTATAAGAAATACATTCATTAAGACCAAGAGGATGGACTGTTTTTAGTCGGAAAATCCACCTACACTCTTTCTGGAGGATTTTTTTATCCCAATCACCTCCCTGCTTCAGCGGAACAACCACATCAATGCCTTGGAAGGTGATTTGATCAATATCACCCCCATGAAAAGTGTTCAGATGTTTTGCCAATGGGGTATCATTCCCAACTCTTATGTCTCTCAGGTGTTCTCCCACCCTTCTTCTAAATTCCCTCCTGGTCTTCCCTATGTATTCTAGTCCACAAGAACATGTGACCTTGTATATGACACCCTTGGTGCGACAATTGACAAAGCAACGAATGTCATATTCCTTCCCTGTGTTGGTACTCCAAAATTTCTTTCCTACCTTTACCATACTACATGCCACACACCCACTACAACGAAAGCATCCCATAGGACCCTTTCTGAGCCAGTCACACCCCGTGCCCCTATTGTCTACAAAGTGACTGTGGGTCAACCTGTCTTGTAGTGATCTGGCTCGTCTAAAGGTAATCTGTGGTTTTTCTGATATAAATTTACCAACATCAAGGTCCATCTTCAAGATGGACCAATGTCTCTCCAGTACCTCTCTCATGGCCCTCGATCCATTGTTGAATGTTGTGATGAAGCGGACTAGCCCAGCGACATCTTCTTGTTTAGGTGGTGGATACAACAGGGTCGGCCTGCTGATCCCATTGACTTCTTCACGTGCCCTTTTTATGACCGTGTTTGGATACCCTCTATCGCGAAATCGTTTTTCAAGGTCATCGAACTGTAGCACACACTTCTCTTTATTGGAGCAGTTTCTCTTTAGTCTGGAGAACTGCCCTTTTGGGATGCCCTTCTTTTGGGACATAGGATGACTACTTTCCCACCTTAGCAACGAGTTAGTTGCTGTCTCTTTACGGTGGGTGCTGGTGGCAATACAACCTTCATTAGTTTTCTCAATAAGGACATCCAAAAACGGCAATCTAGATTCACTTGCTTCAGATGTAAAAAACAAGCCCAAATTATTACTATTCAGCTCTTCCACAAAGTGAGACAGTTCAGTTTTAGTGTCCTTCCACAGGATAAAGATGTCGTCAATAAACCTGCACCATAGCAGAATTTTATCCGTGGGTAAACTGGAATCGCCCCCAAAAACCACAGTCTCCTCCCACCAGCCCAGGAGCAAATTTGCATACGAGGGCGCACAAGGACTGCCCATTGCAGTGCCCCTGAGCTGGTGGTAGAGCTGATTACCAAATGTGAAGAAATTACGTGTCAGGCAAAATTCCAGAATCTCCATCAAGAAGGCATTGTGCTCTTTATACTGTCTACCTCGGCTGTTCAAAAAGTGTGCTACAGCTCTCAAACCCACATCATGTCTTATTGAAGAATACAACGATTCCACGTCAATACTGGCTAGAATGACATATTCATCAAATATAATACCCTCTAGTTTTTTTAGCAGGTCCGTCGTAGCTTTCAGGTACGAGTTGAGAGAAATAACAAAAGGCTTGAGGAGTTCATCCAAATAAATTCCCAGATTTTGGGTAAGACTACCTACCCCTGAGACTATCGGCCTTCCCTTTAATGGGTTCATCCCTTTATGTATCTTCGGGAGGCAGTAAAAAGTTGGAGTTACTGGAAATTTAGGAAGTAAAAAATCGAACTCATTTTTGTTTATCAAACCTTTATCCCTTGCTTTCAAGAGAATCTCTCTCAACTCGCCCATGAAGATTTTCGTGGGGTTAGTGGTAAGTTTGCCATACCCCTTGATGTCATTCAGAATGTTCAAACACATGTCCCTATATTTGTCAACGTCCATTAGGACAACATTACCACCCTTATCGGATTTTTTTATAATCAATTCAGGTGAACGCTCTAGGGATAACAAGCCCCCCATTTCGACCTTGGAAAGATTGAAGTCCCGGGATCGACCCAATTGCAGATCTTCAATGTCACGGGTGACTAAATTACAAAAGATATCAATAGACCCCACATCACTCATTGGTGGTGGCATTTTTTCACTCTTTTGTTTTAAACTTGTGAAAGGGCCCAGACCACTCAAATTAGGATTACTCTCTCCAATACTGTAAAGCAGTCTGACGTCCTCTAAAATGTACTCTGAAATACCTAATTCAGCACTCTGCTTTTTATTCTCTCTTATATAGTGTTTCTTCCACTTTAATTTGCGGATAAATAGATTTAAGTCCTTTACCCCCTCAAATTTATCAAAATCAGATGTTGGAACAAACCCAAGACCTTTATTCAAGACTGCCCTTTCAGCATCAGTCAACAAATGTCCTGACAAATTGATTATCTGGGCTGTCCCAGTGGTGTGGGGGGGTTGCTGTTCTGTCGTTGTTTGTTCCTGAGTGGATAATGTGTTTGCTCTAAAAAACGATATCCACCTCGTCCCCTCCCCTTGTTCTTGCCCCTACCACGGGAAGCTATAGCCCTACCCTCCAAGTCTGATGCTTCCGTGTCCGTGGAGGTGCTTTCTGGTTCACTGTGCCTAACTGGTCTACTGGAGAAGAAATTATAAGCTTTATTATCTCTAAATTCTTGCAAATCCCTAACATAGAACCTGTGTTTCTTTTCTTTGAGATGATATTGAAATTTTTCGATGGTGTTCTGGAGTGTTACTTCCTTAGCCGCAAAATCACCATCACCTGAAAATTTCTTTGTTATATTATATCTATTTGTTCCTTCAAGGCTAGTTCTAGGGTTGCTTAGTTTTTTTGTTCTTCCTCCAATAGACACGTCATCAGCCTCAGTGAGCAATCTGTTACCTCTTTCTCCCACTTCAAGGCTAATTCAGGACTTTTGTACCTGAAGCCAGGTGTGAGGGAGATCCTGAGATATCTGGGAACAATTTTTGCCTTCAAATAATTTTCCAGTGATTGCACCTCCCACCAAGAGGTGGTGCGTTCTTTATAGATTCTGGTTAAATCATTGAAGGCTCCATTAAGAGTGGGGGTATATTTTTTTTGGACAAAATTCCTTTCTGAAAAAACCTCTTTTGCTTCTGAAATCCAACTGTTAGTATCAATGCCCGCTGTCAGAAAACCGGCCATATCACATGAACCAAATATAATGCAGCCACTGGTATGGTATATAAATTATAAGGACCTGAAATACAGCAATAATACCTAAAATATTCTTCTTTTCTTCTATGTCTCAAAAGAAGGGCATCCCAAAAGGGCAGTTCTCCAGACTAAAGAGAAACTGCTCCAATAAAGAGAAGTGTGTTCTACAGTTCAATGACCTTGAGAAACGATTTCGCGATAGAGGGTATCCAAACACGGTCATAAAAGGGGCACGTGAAGAAGTCAATGGGATCAGCAGGCCGACCCTGTTGTATCCACCACCTAAACAAGAAGATGTCGCTGGGCTAGTCCGCCTCATCACAACATTCAACAATGGATCGAGGGCCATGAGAGAGGTACTGGAGAGATATTGGTCCATCTTGAAGATGGACCTTGATGTTGGTAAATTTATATCAGAAAAACCACAGATTACCTTTAGACGAGCCAGATCACTACAAGACAGGTTGACCCACAGTCACTTTGTAGACAATAGGGGCACGGGGTGTGACTGGCTCAGAAAGGGTCCTAAGGGATGCTTTCGTTGTAGTGGGTGTGTGGCATGTAGTATGGTAAAGGTAGGAAAGAAATTTTGGAGTACCAACACAGGGAAGGAATATGACATTCGTTGCTTTGTCAATTGTCGCACCAAGGGTGTCATATACAAGGTCACATGTTCTTGTGGACTAGAATACATAGGGAAGACCAGGTGGGAATTTAGAAGAAGGGTGGGAGAACACCTGAGAGACATAAGAGTTGGGAATGATACCCCATTGACAAAACATCTGAACACTTTTCATGGGGGTGATATTGATCAAATCACCTTCCAAGGCATTGATGTGGTTGTTCCGCTGAAGCGGGGAGGTGATTGGGATAAAAAAATCCTCCAGAAAGAGTGTAGGTAGATTTTCCGACTAAAAACAGTCCATCCTCTTGGTCTTAATGAATGTATTTCTTATGCACCCTTTTTGTAAGTGGAGTCTGTAGTGACAGATAGGAGGGAAAGCCATCGGACGAGTGGGGGCGCCAATCACCGACTCTTTAGGGTGCCAACCCCCGCAGTAAGGTAGGGCCAGAATCATTAGATGAGCTTAGTTGGTGATGGAGTTGTTAGCTCTTTCTCCACTGTCTTTCCACCCCTTGTAATTCCAACCTATATCTTTCCACCCCTTATCCCTGTAGTACTATAGCTGATGCCATTCTCCAGTGCTTCTCTCAGGGCTTTTTTTGTCCTCTGTTAACCTTCAGAAAATAATTGTATTATCCAATGTCCTTTAATCCGCTTTTTTCTAATTCAGTGTTTTTTTCTAATTCAGTGTTTTTTCTAATTCTGTGTTTTTTCTAATTCTGTGTTTTTGCCTCTGCTCTGACATCCAATCTTATTTTTTGTTTGCATGTATTCTTGAAACATGGCCATGTCATCTGGTATCCTTAACGGTTATCGCCCGATTTAAGTATTGTTGCGGTTTTGCCAATACATTTATCCTCCTATGGTTTGGTAAGTCCGGATCACGGACTAAGCGCATGCGCGGTAGTATAGTATCGGCTGCGCTGTTCCGATCAGGTGAGGGGGCGGGCCGCCGGGCGTTGTTACGCCCCACTCCTGTATCACTATGGTGGTACGAGGAGCGTGCCGGATGTTGTCTGACTTCGCTTCCTGTGGGACGCGCGTTCCACAGATGCGCTCCACCGGGCGGAAGTGGTGGGCGCGGTCACGGAAGTGAGGTCAGACGCCGGCGGCAGAGTGGCGATCATTTAAAAAAGTGCTGTTACTGAGCGGCGGTGTACAGCATATAGGATTGGCGCTGTCACCGCCTGGTAAGTCGCTCTGTTTTATTCTATGTTTCCTCTATGTAGAGTGAGGTCCATGTTTGGGGGCTGCAATTGAGACCCCCTCTTATTCATCCTATGTTCTCATTTATTATAGATTAACCCAGTGTAGGTTTACTCCTCAATGCTCCCCTGATGAATGGTGTAGAAGAAAGGCGTCGGGAGAAGGGAGAAGGAGACTCTGGGAGAGGACAGTGAGTCCATTCATAAGGGGTCCTAGACCTGTTTGATTGAGGGTCTTTTGGACTACGCCGAATATGAGGACACACTGACCTTCTGGGAAACAAGACACCAGGAATTGGGTGAGATTGTTCCCTGTTAGACAATATCAGGTTAACAAATTGAATTTCTGCATCCCTGGATATTGTTTTTCAGTTTCAACCGGATGCGATGTGACCTAATGTTTGTTGGAGAATAAGGTCATTTAAAAACTGCCTCTTAATAGCAACTAGAGGATACTATTTTGTTGTGAATAACACCACTGCCATCATTGTGAACAGAGTTTGAATAAGCGGTTGTGTGAATAATTTTGCCCATCTCGGTTGATTGTATGTATATATCTGCCAACACCAATCGTTATCGAGGTGTGTTTGCAACTTCACAGGGTTTGCTGGTCTCTCCTAGTAATTTGGAGAATTTTAGCTAATTGATTTACTCCCTGAATTGATTTTTTATGCATAGGCAAGGTGATCCTTCCCTATTTTTAGAGGAACTATTAAAAGTTATATTTTAGGTATTATTGCTGTTCTACACCTTCTAACCCCTTAATGACGGGGCGATTTTCTGTTTTATTTTTTGCTCTCCTTCTTCCGAGAGCCATAACTTTTTATTTT
Organism: Anomaloglossus baeobatrachus; assembly: GCF_048569485.1. NCBI lineage: Eukaryota > Metazoa > Chordata > Amphibia > Anura > Aromobatidae > Anomaloglossus > Anomaloglossus baeobatrachus. Next base: position 681,303,570 of record NC_134353.1, on the reverse strand, counting down.
CCATCAATAGTGCCATATGGTGGCTTGTTTTTCGTGGGACTAGTTGTACTTTTAAATGAAACTGTGAGATTACCATATAGTGTACTGGAAAAGGGCAAAATAAATTCCAAGTGCGGAAAAATTGTAAACAAAGTGTGATAGTGTGATTGCACAATTGTTTTGGGGGAATTTTATTTTATTCACCATGTTCACTATATGGTAAAATTGATGTGTCATGTGATGCCTCAGTTTGTTACGAGTTCATAGATACCAAACATAAATTTACTTTTATCTAAGGGGTGAAAAAAATCAGAAGTTTGTCGAAAGACAGTGGCGTATTAAATTTTTTAAAACTTTTTTTTTACTGTTTTTTTATTTTGCTCATCCTCCTAGGGGACTATATGGATTAGCTGCTGATTGCTGCTGCCCTTTTTATGATCAGAGCTGCACACCTACACAGTATTGGCATGGCTGTGCTTATTCAAGGAAATGACGTGGGCTACAAATGCAAGTTAAATGGTAGTAAGAGCAGGATAGTTATACATACTGTGTTTCTCGGTGTTTCCCAGAAAATCATGCCGCTGTCAGACTCTTTTTAATGCCCGCTAATTATAGTTCATCAATATTGACTGCTTTTCCTGCACATCCTAGAAGTCCCAGAAAGGGATCATTTAACATTTCTACCATTGAAACCCTATGGAGCTTGAAATTCCTGGGACTTCTAGTGTTATGCCAGTGTTTGTGGTTTGTTGCATAGGGCTATACACACGCCCCACACCCTGTCTCCGCATCTGTGATTGGTTGCAGTCAGTTTTGCTATATAGTAGTATAAAAACAAATAAATAAATAATTTTTAAAAAGACATAGGCTCCAGCCATGTACTGTATTTATAGCCAGCTCAAGTAAAATGACACTTACAGGCTGCAGCCCCCACCTGGGAGGTTGACCGTGGCTGGATATCAAAATAGAGGGGAAAAATAGACAGAGTCCCCAACAGTTTTAATATCCAGGCACATTAAACCAGACAGGTGGGGGCTGGGGTTAAGTGTGTGTATTTTATTTCAAATAAAGGATTTTTTCAGTGTTTCTGTTATATTTCTTTTCACTTACTGGATTTGTAATGCAGGATCTCATTGACACCTCCCATTATTGATCTAGGCAGCTGTCAAATCACAGCTGTCATTAACCCCTTATATTACCCCAATTGTCGCCACGCCTGGGCAATATGGACGAACTTGGTAAAGCGTCGGCATTCTGGGTAGGTGCAGACAAGAATTTTTACACTGGTAGGGACCAATAACCATGGGCCTCCAGCCTAATAATACCAGCCCCCACCTGTCTGCTTTACTGTGGCTGAATAGCAAAACTGGGGAAGGATCCTATGTATACCCTTTTCACTTGTAAAGCGCCATGGAATAAATGGCGCTATAATAATAAATAATAATAATCCTATGTATTTTTTCCCCCTTTATTTTAATATACAGTCACAGTAAAGCTCAGAGGTGGGGGCTGCAGCCTGCAGCTGTTATTTTACCCGCACAGGCTATCAAAGTATGACTGGAGCCTACGTAATATTTTTTTTAATTATTCATTTCTTTTTGCACTACTATAAAGCAAACTAACTGCAACCAATCACAGATGAGGACACAGGGTGGGGAGCGTGTATAACAGTTTGCAACAAATCACAGACACTAACACAGAGAATGAGCGGGGGAAGTAGTGAATATTGATGGTCCTTAAAAAGCAATAATACAGCCAATAGTATGGTATATATGATTGAGGAAACTGAATTACAGCAATAATACCTAAAATATAACTTTTAATAATTCTTCTAAAAATAGGGAAGGATCACCTTGCCTATGCCTAAAATTCAAAAGGTTGCAAAAAACCCCCATATCAACTCAGAGGGCTAGCATACCCTGTAAATAACAGTGACATCAACACACAAATTAGTGCTGGCAAATTCATCAAATTTAACCGATGTGGTCAAGATTATTAATGCAAATGCTCACTGAGATCCCATTCACGAATCAAGACAGTGGCATTAATCACAAACAATACCAAAATACCCACAGGTGTATGATTAATATGCTCCACACTCGGCTAAACAAATCAGCATTAACCAGGGATAAAGATAGCCAAGTTGTTAACCTGGTTATGTCTGATAGGGAACAATCTCACCCGATTTGCTGGTGTCTTGTCTCCCAAATTTGCTTTCAGTTGGTCCTCCTAATCGGCGTTTCCAAAACGGACCCTCACCATACAGGTCCTGGACCCCCTATGATGGGACCAACTGTCCTCTCCCAGAATCTCCTTCTCCCTTCTCCCGACGCGTTTCCTATATATCATTCATCAGGGGAGTTAAATGAGGAGACAACCTCTTACTGGGTTAATCTAGAAAAAAGTGAGAACATGGGGAGTGAGCTGGGGCTCTTTTTATAAATATACATTAGCCCCCAACAGATCTCACCCTATAGTGAAGAATCAAAGAGATTATGGCGACTTACCAGATGGTGACAGCAAATGTCTTATCAGCTGTACACCGCTGCCCTGTCAGAGCTCTATTTAAAGCAGTCGCCGCTCTCCTGCCGGCATCTGACATCACTTCCATGACTACGCCCACCACTTCCTGTTCATGCGGTGGAACGCATCCGTGGAGCCCACAGCGTCCCACAGGAAGTGATGTCACATCGTATCCGGCGCGCTCTTAACATCAAACTCGTGATTTAAGAACCGGGCACATCAGCGCCTAGCAGCCCGCCCCCTCACCCACATGTGACAGCCCATCGCAATATATCCTACCGCGCATGCGCTTAGTCCGTAATCTGGACATTCTACATGTTGAGTGACAAATTATAGTATCCTATTAACAAATTGGGCGAAAAAAACCGTAAATACCAGATGATAAAGGCAGATCTCAGGGGTACATACCAGCACATATACACACACTAAAAAAAGGATCAGATAAAAAATCTCAGAAATTAAAAAATGACCAGAAAATGTCAGAGAACATTACAATTACTGAAAAATGATTTTAACACTTCAGCTCAGAGAAAGGCACCGGAGAGAGTAAATTCATATACATGGGGCTCATAATTAGGAATAGTAGAAGAAACAACTACCCAACTCCACCACCAACTAAGCTATACTTATGAAACTCACCCTACCTAGTTGCAGGGGTTGGCACCCTAAAGAAACGGTGGTTGGCGCCCCCGCTCGTTCGATGACTATCCCTCCTAACTACCACTAATGCCTTCACCTATAAAAAGGGTGCATAAGAGATACATTCGTTCAGACCAAGAGGATGAATGGTTTTAAGTCGGAAAATCCACCTACACTCCCTCTGGAGGATTTTTTTGTCCCAATCTCCTCCCCGCCTAAGTGGTGGAACTACATCAATTCCTTGGAAGGTGATTTGATTGATATCTCCCCCATGAAGAGAGTTAAGATGTTTTGCCAGTGGGGTGTCATTCCCAACCCTAACATCTCTCAGATGTTCTCCTATCCTTCTTCTAAATTCTCTCTTTGTCTTACCAATGTATTCTAGGCCACAGGAACATGTGACTTTATATATAACACCTTTAGTGCGGCAGTTGACAAAACAGCGGATGTCGAATTCCTTCCTTATGTTGGTGCTCCAAAATTTCTTTCCTACCTTCATTGCACTACAAGCTACACACCCACTACAGCGAAAACAACCCTTAGGACTACTTCTGAGCCAGTCACAGCCTGTACCCCTGTTGTCAACGAAGTGACTATGGGTCAGTCTATCCTGTAGTGACCTAGCTCGTCTGAAGGTAATCTGGGGTTTCTCTGCAACAAATTTACCAATATCTTGGTCCATTTTTAAAATGGACCAATGTTTCTCCAGTACCTCTCTCTTAGCTTTTGAACCATTGTTGAACGTTGTGATAAAACGGACTAAATCAGCTGTGTCATCCTGTTTCGGTGTCTGATATAAAAGAGCCGGTCTGCTGACCTCATTAATTTCCTCATGTGCCTTTTTAATAACCGTGTTTGGATAACCTCTTTCACGAAATCTTTTTTCCAGGTCATCGAATTGCAGTACACACTTCTCTTTGTCGGTGCAGTTCCTTTTTATTCTCGAAAATTGCCCCTTTGGGATGCCCTTCTTTTGCGACAAAGGATGACTACTCTCCCACCTTAATAACGAATTAGTAGCTGTCTCCTTACGGTGGGTACTTGTAGTAATACATCCTTCATCAGTTTTCTCAATGAGCACATCCAAAAATGGCAACCTAGATCGATTGGCTTCAGATGTAAAAAACAGTCCGAGATCATTAATATTCAGTTCCCCTACGAATTCAGACAGTTCAATTTCTGAGCCTTTCCACAAGATAAAGATATCATCTATAAATCTGCACCATAGCAGGATTTTATCTGTGGGAAAGGTGGAATCGCCTCCAAAAACCACAGTCTCCTCCCACCAACCCAGGAGCAAATTTGCATACGAGGGCGCACAAGGGCTGCCCATCGCAGTGCCCCTGAGCTGGTGGTAGAACTGATTACCAAATGTAAAGATGTTATGTGTGAGGCAAAATTCCAAAGCTTCCAATAGGAAGGCATTATGTTCATTGAACTGTCTCCCTCGGCCGTTTAAGAAGTGTGCTACTGCTTGTAGACCCAGATCGTGTCTTATGGATGAGTATAATGACTCTACATCAATACTAGCTAGAATGACGTCTCTATCCAAAACGACACCCTCAAGTTTCTTCAGAAGGTCAGTCGTATCTCTTAGGTACGAATTGAGAGAGATAACAAAAGGCTTAAGAAGTTCATCCAGGTAAATTCCCAAATTCTGGGTAAGACTGCCTACTCTGGAAACAATCGGCCTCCCCTTTAATGGGTTCATCCCTTTATGTATCTTAGGGAGACAATAAAATGTTTGAATCACCGGGAATTTAGGAAGAAGGAAGTCAAATTCCTTTTTATCAATTAAACCTTTGTCTCTTGCTCTCAATAACATCTCTCTCAACTCGTCCGTATGAACTTTAATGGGGTTGGTGGCCAATTTGCCATATCCACTGACGTCATTCAAAATACTAAGGCACATGTCCTTATATCCATCAACGTTCATCAGGACGATATTTCCGCCCTTATCTGACTTTTTTATAATCAGCTCTGAGGAACGCTCCAGGGACAACAAACCCCCCATTTCAGCCTTGGAGAGATTGAAGTCCCGGGACCGGCCTGGCTGTAGATCTTCAATGTCGCGGGTGACCAAATTACAAAAGATATCAATGGTGCTTACGTCACTCATTGGTGGTGGCATTTTCTCACTCTTTTGCTTGAGGTCTGTGAAAGGGCCGTGACCCATAATGTTAGGATCAATCTCACCTATACTGTAAAGCAGTCTAACGTCCTCCAAAATTTCCTCTGATATACCTAATTCAGCACTTTGTTTTTTGTTCTCTCTTATAAAATGTTTTTTCCACTTGAGTTTGCGTATGAACAAATTCAAGTCCGCACGGTCCCGCGGTCACAACAGATCTGAAGAAGCGAGGGCGCATGCACCACCCTCTCATGCACCATAATACTGTGGGCTTCAGAAACAGGGCGCCGGAGATGAGCGCTATGCGCAGGCGCTAACTCCGACGCCATGTAACTGAAGATTAGAAATTTACATGCGGCCAATGAGAGAGAGGAACAGGCGGCGAGGGGGCGGGGATACATGTGCATAACCCGCCCGGACATTAGCAGCGAGGTACACACGTCAATCAAAAAGTGCATGAATTTTCAAATTTTATAAAGTTGAATTTCACAGCCTAAACACCCGAGCTGCCCACTAATGGTATGTACACAATGTGCCTGATAGTGCCAGTACTGCACTGGCTGCACCTTATATAGGAAAATGCTAATGTTTGATTCCCTTTAAGTTGACGTCAAGCTTGCTCGCTGATTCCAGTTTTTTTCCCGTACTGATTTGATGAACCCAATTATCCATGGTTTTGCTCATCACTATTAATAGGGTTCATTTTATGCTCCTCGCCATTAAGTATAAATGACATGCTAATTTTATTTTACAAGTCAATATGATTAACGCGATAACAAATATCAAATTTATATCTTTACTTTGTTTTCAGGTTTTGCACTATAAAAATACTTAAAAAATATATATTTTTATGTTACCATATTGTTACGGGGGGACTGGCAAATTAGGATAAGATGGTGTATATTCCAATCTCCAGACAGGGTAAACCGTGCTCCCAGATGGTAAAGGAGCTGCTGGCAACCCATAGGTCAGGCGGATAATACAGAGCTTGGTGGCTCCGAAATAATATGAACCTGACCAGAGTTAAACGTCACTTGGATCAGGATAACTGTGAACCCTGTTAACGCCACAGGGTCCACCCACCCCAGACAGGAACTCCCCTGTTAGCACCACAGCGGTCCTGAGGTACACCCAGACAGTAGGCGCAGCAGCACCAGCCCAGTTAACTCCACTGGGCTGCTACAACAGGACTGGAACGATAGGAGGGAAGCGTGGTGCCTGCCTCAAATGTGCCGAGCCACGAATCTTGGCGTGACAGGCACTGGACGCCTAACCCTACCTACCGCTTCCAGAACTAGTGGCTGTAGCTGCAATGAGGCTCTGTAGTTTGCATATCAGAAAGGGCATGTGAAGACTGCTCACCTCCATGCAGTCTCCACGCCCTTTTATCACCTAGGGTCAGCCCCAAACCCAGGGGGAGCCACAATGGAGTGGAGTGCCACATCATTATTGACGTCACCAGTGGCCTATCCAGAACTGCCAAGTCACTGATGACACAATGGCAGCACCATCCCAAACACCCTAAAGCCTGCTTTACACGGTACGACCAATTGTGCGATTTCACAATCGATCGTACCCGCCCCCGTCCTTTTTGCGTCACGGGCAAATCGCTGCCCGTGTCGCACAAAGTTAGTAAACCCCGTCACACATACTTACCTCTCGTGCGACCTCGCTGTGGGCGGCGAACGTCCACTTCCTGGAGTGGGAGGGACGTTCGGCGTCACAGCGACGTCACACGGCCGCCGGCCAATAGAAGCGGAGGGGCGGAGATGAGCGGGACGTAAACATCCCGCCCACCTCCTTCCTTCCACATAGAGACGGCGGCGGCCGCGGGAGGCAGGTGAGCTGCTCATCGTTCCCGTGGTGTCACACGGAGCGACGTGTGCTACCACGGAAACGATGGTCAACTAAAGTAAACGATATTATGGAACCTAACGAGCAGTACCCGACTCACGATTTGTGAGCGATACTGCGTCGCTAGGAGGTGTCACACAGGCCGGCATCGCCAGCGATGCCGGATGTGCGTCACAAAAACCATGACCCCGACGATCTATCGCACGATAGATTGCCTGGTGTAAAGCACCCTTAACAGTCATCATCTGATGACCAATGATGGGGTGTCAGGTCATAGGTACAGATCTCCGCGAGCCAGTCGGGAGTGGCCACCTCATCAGGACACCTGACGCTGTCCAGCCTATCAGGGCCTATCACCTCACGGACATGACCAGTGTAGTTGTTACTGGACTTATTAGCCTCTGATGCACGAGCATGCTCAGTAGCCTGAACAACCGACTTAGTCTCAGAAATCAGACTATCAGCCTGAGCATGCTCAGTAGGCACAACACATGACTTTGACACAGAACAAAGTCTAAGTACCTGAGCAAAAGAGGCTTTTCACACTAAGTATGGGAGTGTGACGCCCTAACAAAATCAGGGTGTCACAGAAGACTGCACCCCTCTTCCAGGTGCAGGATTCTCTCCTCTTTGGTCCTTCATCACAATCCCCATCCTGGTGCACAACATCAGCCAGCAAACCCTAGTCACCCCACCATAACAATAGGGACACACCAGTGGGTGGGGCCAAGAGGATGGTGACGCCCGCCTCGGGGTTCTGAGGTGTTATGGGAGGGACCAGTTTCAGTCAGTCAGTGAGAAGTGACAGTTGAGAGTGACGGTTGTCAGGAGTTGGACAGTCAGTGGACAAGGCCAAAGGCCACAAAGATCCGGTCGCGGGAGACCTTAAGTGGACCGGGGCAGGGTTGTAGCCCACCGGTACCGACAGCTGGAATCTGATCCAGAGCCATGCACATACAGGGTGCAGACAGAGGAGCAGCTTCAAGCCCCTTTCCAATTAACCAAACGGGGACAAGATTTTAGGTCTCGTCCCACAGGAGGCCCAGATAGAGCGAGTCAGAAGCCCAACGAGGGGTATAGGGCTCCGCAATTGCCTGCTAAGATCCCACGGGTCAGTTCTCGCGGGCCACAGCTCCCAAAAGACAGTAACACCAGGAGTGGACCTCCCCGTTTTACACGGAGTGGTTACAGTTAAAGACTTAAACACCAAGTGCAGGAGAAAGGGCCCTTGTTCCACCATACTAGAGTGCGGAATACGAATGTACCCTCCCAAGGTGACCGGCCACTGGCAATTTGGTTTGCCATCTGGACTCTGTGTCAGGTTATTTCAGGAACTGTGAGTATACCAACAATATCCGGTCCAACCCTGCAGATTGCACTCCACCACACCATCCGACCTGTATCAGGGTCCCGAGTCAACACCTTCCCTACCCGTGGAGGGGATAACATCCAGCTGCCCCACTCCATCAGGCCCCGGCACTATCTCCAGCGGCAGCGGCGGTGCCACCAGAATCACCGCACACCATGGGTGGCATCACTTACAAACTTGTCCCATATATTAAACAAATTCCCCCTTTTCATATATGGGCGACAGACAGGTGCTTATGTCCGAGTCCGGCTTCCCCTCGAGTCACCGCAACGACCCCGGATCTGGGCGTCTTGGGCAGCCCCCCTGTTCCCCTGCCCACAAGAGGAGCATGCTCTACTGAACTGCGGACTTAGCCTCAGAAATGGCACTATCAGGCTGAGCATACTCACCAGGCGAAACACTGGACTTAGGTTCTTGCTGGAGAAAATCGGCACACCCTAGCCACCTCTCCACACTTAGACGTGGAGAAATAAGCAGCCAGTTGGATGACCCGAGGCATGACCAAAAATGGCAACCGGCGCCAGGGCATAGCAGGCACTGCAGTAGGCTGCTTGCGGCTACAGTGGCGCAGATTCGTAACACATATTCTGAGAACCATAACTTTTTTATTTTTCCCATTGAATAAGCTAAAGGCAGTTGATAAGACAATAATTATAGCACATTTATATTATTGCTCTACTGTATGTACAATAAATTCACTCTATTTGACATGGTGACCATCAGCATCCAATGATCATATGGCAGAATGATGATATTATATATATATATATATATATATATATATATATATATATATATATATATATATATATATGAGGTCTTACCCTCTGTTAATCATCTAGATGCCATTGTCACTACTGAAAGTTATTTAGGGGGTTAAACGGCTGAAATTTGTGCTAGAACTGATGGTGGCAGTTGCAGCAAAATATTATCTATAACGTGTCTCCTCTGATCTTTCATGGACATAAATCAGAAGATAGACAGTGCTGGGAATATGGTACTGCCCAGATTGGCATGTGAGTGGGAACTGAATAATGTCTTCAGGAATAGAGCAGGTTAGGTACAGGAGGAAACAGGGCTGGGGAGGAAGATAAAAGGCGAAAAGACCACCATAAATGTACCTCAGCTTTGCACACAACTCAGCAACTTGTGTTGCCAAGGGGTATGGGGATCTCGGTCTCGGGCAGTGTGCTGCTGGGGAGATGTCACTTGGTGGCCGTTGTCCGGTTCCGTGTCCCTGCGGATGCTTTTTAAAAGGGGTATATTTACAGGGAAGATTAAATGAAAGTTTATAACATGATGCCACTTGTGGGTTGCAGCTATGTAGATGGAGCCGCCACTGCACAGTTCTCACTACTGGGGCTGGTGTTGGTGGCAGCCTGGATGTTAGGCCCTCCGCAAGCAGGGCCAAGCCCCAAAGGATAGGTGATGTGGATGGGTGCAGAAAGAAGGTAGGCCACACTAGGGGTTGCAGTGTAATTGGTTCCTTTACTCACAGGGAGATGGAAACTGGTCACCCGAGGACCGCTGGTCCCCTTAGTCCCAGTGCTGGTTTAGTGACCTGGTGGCTTCTTTCCCCTGCACCTGTCTTTTGTTGATAGGTCCCCGTGGCTTGGAGCGTCTAGGGATCCCCTCCTGGTAGTCTCTTACGGTAGTCCGTATGACGGTAGCGTGAACCCTGTGGGGTCGGAGTCTCTAGTCCTGTTTCCCGGTTCTCCCGTTGCTACTGTGTCCCGAACTTCAAGGTTAGTGAGGTCCTTGATGGTCCCCTCACTGTGCAGATTTTATCAAGTCTACCTGGAGCATTTGCCTGACCTAGGATTCTGTGCCCGTCAGTGCTATGGTTCTGGGAGTACTCCACTGTACTCCACCGGCAACCAAACGCCTGGGCTCTCAGGTCATTGTCACACTCCTGTCAGTGCTTCCACTCGCTCTTTCTCCCTGTCACTGACTCTCTCTCACTCTGACTCTGACTGTCCACTGTCTGCCCCTCCCACCTGGTTGTCTAGTGGACTGGATCAGCTCCAGCTCTAGGTGGCCATCCATTAGCTCAAACCCTAGTCTGGCACCAGGAATTTGAGGAAAAACGGGGATTAACTGTAATGTTTTTGTTGTTACCGACACTGGTCTTTTGGGTCCCTGGGGGGGTACGTCCTGCATCCTGGTGGGGATGCAGTACCTTGTAGCTCCTCAATGGCTTCAGGGGCACTACATTTACCATTAGTGGTAGGGAAGCAGTTAAAAGTGTCATAATTGTTGTTGGAATATTAATTAAAAGAAACTGCAGTAATAACCCCCACCCCCACACACATTTTTACATACATATAGCCCATATGTAACACTGAGTTAATCACATAGTTACTTTATAAAATTCACTCATTCCTATACTGTACATTTGTCATCCGAACTAGATATGTGTAAGAGTTTTTTTTTATTTTATTCCATTTATGTCTGTGTCTAGCACAATTCACATATAGATTGCATCAGTGTGATAAACTTTACTTTTTTAAAGGTAGGTTGTAACTTTATGTTGTTGCATATAACAATTAAATCACAGAATCGTAGAATGAATAAAAGTTTTTATTGCATCTTGCCATTAACTGGAATTGCTATTGGGAATGTCATTAGGGTTAAAATAACAATCAATCAAACTGATTAGTCTCTAGACTTCTATACAGCATAATTATGTACTAAGTGTCTTAAAGAAAAGTACAAAATCAATTTGGAAGAACACTGTATACTAAGTTTAGTACACGTAATAGCAGTGAAGAAAACATTTCATCTAGGCTTTCATTTACTAGAACAGGAGTTATTTGCCTTATGCAGGTCCAAAAAAAACCCTATTATGTTTATGTAACAATGTACCAGCTGAAAATCATGTAAATAATGAAGTTTTAAAACAAGAAACAGTCAAGTAACTATTTAACTACTTATGGACCGCCCAATGTCAATGTTTTCTTCAAATAACACAATTAAAGATGAATCTGCACACACATATCTTTGCTCCAATTATCCACAGTCCAGCTGCTTGTAAAGGCTCCCTCTGAAAACATATGACCTTGGTGCCTTTTCTGACCAAGGTAATGTTGGAAAAGCAGATTAGCTATATGATGTTGTCCAGGAACTATCATGGGATGTTTCTGTACAAAATCCATTTTGGCTTCCTTAAGGTGTCTTACTATTCTTAAGAGCCAATCACCATTGATGGAGTTTCCTTAGAACACTATCGTTTGGTACTGGTCTTTGACTGCTAATACAGATGAATTAATTGGCGTAGGTTTTATGTTTCACAGCATGGACAGTTACATTTTTTGACAGCTAGATAGAGAACTATGTGAACATGTTTACATCAATGCCAGCCTATGCAGATTCCCTTTTCTGCTGATATTGTCTTGTACAACTAAGCTATGTGAGCCGGGGAGGCGATGGCACAAACAAGCAAACTCCAAGTGGAGAACCTACTGAATGGATGGGTTCCTAGGTGGCAGTTCAAAGTCTCTGTATGCAAAGCAGATACTTGTGGCCATATTTCAATATCAGCATGGGAATCTACTATTCAAACTAGACAATTTCTGTCATGCTGGGCAATGGTCTATAAAAAATGTAAGGGTGGTTAGCAGCAATGGATATTTTTGCTTGGTCTTCAGCGTAGAGATGTGTATGTACTCATTGCCATTTTTCAGTTCAGTTAGACCTTTTGATTCTGAGCACTCTGTTGCTGATGAAGATATTGAAGCATCTCGCTTTGTCAGATACAGTATATCCTAGTACTATCTTGCTGTCAGTGTAAAACTCAATGTCTTTGATCTCCAGATTCAGTTCAATAAGGATCATCTCAGCCAAATCAACATCAAATACAGTGCACCTAGTTGCAGGTGTGGTTTGGTGTGTTCATGGAGTGTTGTTAGTTTTGTTCTGCTCATGACAAGCCCCACATGGCACTGTCCATTGGTATCTATTGTCTTTAAATAAGCTACAGCGTTAACCACTTTGCCTGAAGCGTCGAAGAAACACAAAGGGTTTATGGTTCAATCTTGGTAGTTGGTACAGAGGCTTATGAACATGGTATCTAAAGACTTCATAAAGATGTGCGAAAGTTTCTCCAGGCCATCCACTTGACCTTTTCTTTCATGGGAAGAGGAGTATCCCAGTTTGACACTTCTAGAGTGAAGTATCTTAACATATTTAACATAGCTTTGCCTTTAGTGATTACAGGAGCTAGTATTCCATTGAGTCATATAAACTGCTAAGATCAACAGTACTTCTCTGTGATTGAAGGGTTTTTCTTCTCTGTCAACTTGGAAGGGGAATGTATCAGCTTTTATGTCCCAGAGTAAGCTGAGGCTCTGTTGCATTGGTGAGGAGTTTATGGCTAGATCTAAATTATTCAAGTCATTTGAGTGATCCTTAGGAGGAATGACTTCCATCAATTTCTTGGTGCTAGAAGCAATCTTGTGTAGCCTCAGGTTAAATAAAGAGAGCATATCTTGGGCTCTTTTGAGAAGACTAATTGCGGTCTCATTTGTGGGTGTTAATTTCAAATAGTCATCCACATAGAAATGTTTCTCTACAAAAAGTGTGTCATCTTTTCCATACTGTGCTCCACGTCTCATGCCATGGATGGCAACTGCAAGAGGAGTATTACAAAAGATATGTACCATAATACAATACTACAGTCAGGGCCAGAAATATTTGGACAGTGACAAAGTTTTGTTATTTTAGCTGTTTACAAAAACATGTTCAGAAATACAATTATATATATACCGTATTTTTCGGACTATAAGACGCACCGGACTATAAGACGCACCCTGGTTTTAGAGGAGGAAAATAGGAAAATAAAATTTTAAGCAAAAAATGTGGTCATGACACACTGTCATGGGGCGAGGATCTGCTGCTGACACTGTTATGGGGGTAATGTCCCCAAATTCTCTACTAAGGTGCCGCATCCTGGTAATGATCCTCCCTGCCTGGTATATACAGTATATGTCCCTCATCCGCTATACACCATAATCCTGCCATATGGCCGCATCCTGCTATATACTGGCATGTGGCCGCATCCTGCTATATAACCCATCATGGCATATGGCCCCATCCGGCTCATAATATGCCCCCATCCTGCTCATAATATGCCCCCATCCGGCTCATAATATGCCCCATCCGGCTCATAATATGCCCCCATCCGGCTCATCATATGCCCCCATCTGGCTCATCATATGCCCCCATCTGGCTCATCATATGCCCCCATCCGGCTCATCATATGCCCCCATCCGGCTCATAATATGCCCCCATCCGGCTCATCATATGCCCCCATCCGGCTCATCATATGCCCCCATCCGGCTCATCATATGCCCCCATCCGGCTCATAATATGCCCCCATCCGGCTCATAATATGCCCCCATCCTGCTCATAATATGCCCCCATCCTGCTCATAATATGCCCCCATCCGGCTCATAATATGCCCCCATCCTGCTCATAATATGCCCCCATCTGGCTCATAATATGCCCCCATCTGGCTCATAATATGCCCCCATCTGGCTCATCATATGCCCCCATCCTCCTCATAATATGCCCCCATCCTGCTCATAATATGCCCCCATCCGGCTCATAATATGCCCCCATCTGGCTCATAATATGCCCCCATCCGGCTTATAATATGCCCCCATCCGGCTCATAATATGCCCCCATCCGGCTCATAATATGCCCCCATCCTGGTGTATGGCCGCATCCTGTGGCACATAAAAAAAATAAACGTTCATACTCACCTCACTTTACCTCACTCCCTGCAGCATTGCTCGTCCTTCCGTCTGTGTCAGCGGCAGCGCCGCTGAATGGAGCCGTCTCCATTACCCTTGCTGGATCGCGATCATCTCCTGTGTCTGTGCCAGTGTCCCGGCCGCTGCGTGCGGACACGTGCGCACAGCGATGACGTCATCGCTGTGCGGCCGCTAGTCTCCACTCAGCTGCCGGCACAAACACAGGAGATGATCGCGATCCAGCAGGGTAATGGGGACGGCTCCAATCAGCGGCGCTGCCGCTGACACAGACGGAAGGACGAGCGATGCTGCAGGGTACAGTGAGTACTGTACACTCACTGATTCACTGCTCCCCGCGCTGATGATGACGCGCGGGGAGCAGTGAATACAGCCGCACATGATCACTCCAGGCCGTAGTTGCCAGGGGTGATCACGCGAGCCGGCTGTTTATCCCCCGCCCATCATCCCGCCCACCTGTCAGCGCCGGCTTCAGCGCTGGGGGATGATGGGCGGGGTATGGGCGTGCATATTAAATGAGCGGGTCCACGTGGTCACGGCAGGCTGCTACAGCCTGCTCGTGCCCCCGATGACCCGCTCCACCGCAGCACCCACATTCCCCGCAGCCACATTCAGACCATAAGACGCACCCCCCACTTTCCCCCAACATTTGGGGGAAAAAAAGTGCGTCTTATGGTCCGAAAAATACGGTAATATGGGCTGAAAGTGCACACTCCCAGCTGCAATATGAGAGTTTTCACATCCAAATCGGAGAAAGGGTTTAGGAATCATAGCTCTGTAATGCATAGCCTCCTCTTTTTCAAGGGACCAAAAGTAATTGGACAAGGGACTCTAAGGGCTGAAATTAACTCTGAAGGCGTCTCCCTCGTTAACCTGTAATCAATTAAGTAGTTAAAAGGTCTGGGGTTGATTACAGGTGTGTGGTTTTGCATTTGGAAGCTGTTGCTGTGACCAGACAACATGCGGTCTAAGGAACTCTCAATTGAGGTGAAGCAGAACATCCTGAGGCTGAAAAAAAAGAAAAAATCCATCAGAGAGATAGCAGACATGCTTGGAGCAGCAAAATCAACAGTCGGGTACATTCTGAGAAAAAAGGAATTGACTGGTGAGCTTGGGAACTCAAAAAGGCCTGGGCGTCCACGGATGACAACAGTGGTGGATGATCGCCGCATACTTTCTTTGGTGAAGAAGAACCCGTTCACAACATCAACTGAAGTCCAGAACACTCTCAGTGAAGTAGGTGCATCTGTCTCTAAGTCAACAGTAAAGAGAAGACTCCATGAAAGTAAATACAAAGGGTTCACATCTAGATGCAAACCATTCATCAATTCCAAAAATAGACAGGCCAGAGTTAAATTTGCTGAAAAACACCTCATGAAGCCAGCTCAGTTCTGGAAAAGTATTCTATGGACAGATGAGACAAAGATCAACCTGTACCAGAATGATGGGAAGAAAAAAGTTTGGAGAAGAAAGGGAACGGCACATGATTCAAGGCACACCACATCCTCTGTAAAACATGGTGGAGGCAACGTGATGGCACGGGCATGCATGGCTTTCAATGGCACTGGGTCACTTGTGTTTATTGATGACATAACAGCAGACAAGAGTAGCCAGATGAATTCTGAAGTGTACCGGGATATACTTTCAGCCCAGATTCAGCCAAATGCCGCAAAGTTGATCGGACGGCGCTTCATAGTACAGATGGACAATGACCCTAAGCATACAGCCAAAGCTACCCAGGAGTTCATGAGTGCAAAAAAGTGGAATATTCGGCAATGGCCATGTCAATCACCAGATCTTAACCCAATTGAGCATGCATTTCACTTGCTCAAATCAAGACTTAAGACGGAAAGACCCACAAACAAGCAAGACCTGAAGGCTGCAGCTGTAAAGGCCTGGCAAAGCATTAAGAAGGAGGAAACCCAGCGTTTGGTGATGTCCATGGGTTCCAGACTTAAGGCAGTGATTGCCTCCAAAGGATTCGCAACAAAATATTGAAAATAAAAATATTTTGTTTGGGTTTGGTTTATTTGTCCAATTACTTTTGACCTCCTAAAATGTGGAGTGTTTGTAAAGAAATGTGTACAATTCCTACAATTTCTATCAGATATTTTTGTTCAAACCTTCAAATTAAACGTTACAATCTGCACTTGAATTCTGTTGTAGAGGTTTCATTTCAAATCCAATTTGGTGGCATGCAGAGCCCAACTCGCGAAAATTGTGTCACTGTCCAAATATTTCTGGACCTAACTGTATGTAACTAGAAATGAGCAATCTTTCCAAGGATCAGATTGGTTCAGGATAGCTGATCCTAGCCAATCTGATCATCGATCGTAGGAGAATCCATTAAATTCAATAAGACGCAAAAGTAATGTGATGTAAAATGGTGTAGAGGGACTGTAAAAGAAAGAAAATAAAAAAGGATTATAGCAGTACATACATAGCGAGTCTCCCCAATGGTTGCAGCGCTACTTCTGGGGCAGATAATTATCCCTTTTGCATATTTACTGCTTTCTCCGGCCACTGACGTCTCTGATTGGCTGCAGTTAGACCCAGCCCTCAGACAGCGTCTGTGATTAGTTGGAATCACAGATGCTGTGTGCGGGTCTCCATCGTGTTATAAAATAAATAAATAAAACAATTGGTGTAGGGTCCCCAACTAGTGATACCAGCACAGATAAAGCCATGGCTACAGGCTGAAGCCTTGCACTTATCTTGGTTGTGTATGAGAATAAGATAATATAATAATAATAATAATATGTAAATAAATAAATAAATAATTAAAAAAATAGCATGCAGCCCTCCCCATTTTGACATCCAGCCAACCATTTTGACATCCAACCAAGATAAAGCCTAACAGCTGGGGGCTGGTATCTAAGGTTGGAGAGGCCCATGGTTATTTCCCCCCAGCATATAAATAGCAGCCTGTAGATGCACAGCATTGCCGCATACATTACATGTGACATTCCCGGCACTTTATCCGGCTCTTCCTCATCACCCTGGTGCAATGGCAGTTTGTGTAATAAGGAGTTAATGTCAGCTTAATTAGTGATGGGTGGGGGTCTATGAGACTTCCTTTCTTAGCACCTTATTAGCCCCCAAAAGACCCAGATCTGACATAATCCATACAAAGTTCCATGACGATTCCAGCTCTGTTACATCTAAACTAACAGTGTGCAGGCAATAAAACATGTCTGCATGCTGTAACTACAGGCAGTCAGAGAATGAGCCACAGTGATGAGCGGTGGTGTTACTCAGGTTAGTTGCAGTCACAGCTGGAGGTTCCCATGGACCTCTACCTGTGACCACAGGTAACCTGACCTCAGACGACCTCAGTAAACTCTTGCTGGGTTCACAGATCTGCATCTCCTGGTAGAAAACTGTGTTTTTTTGCCAAGATATGCAGATTTGATGATAACATTTTTACACTGTATTTCTCCATCCAATCTACACTTCCTGGTTAAAAACGCAGCACTACCGCATGCAATGATTTTTTTGCCAGAAGGTATAGATTGCTTGAAGGAATATGGTGTAAACATTTTAGCACCGAATTTGCATCAATTGGCAAAAAAATGCACAAAAACGGTTTTTGACATTGTTCCTGTGCAGTTTTCTTCCAGGAGGTGTAAATTTGATGCCGCCATTTCTGCACCAGATTTCAGCACTAAATTTGCACTTCCTGAAAGAAAACTGAGGGTGGTGTTGTTTTGTATTTAATTTCAAATAAAGGATTTTTTCAATGTTTGTGTTTATTTCTTTATACCGTGCAAAAAAAAAAACATTACAAGAACACTGATAGGTCATTTCTGTCATTCATTTCCAAATTACCTTGTGCTCCATATTGAGCTGAGACTGATTATTCAATATAGAGCACAAGGTAATTTGGGAATGAATGACAGAAACGACCTACCAGTGTTCATGTAATATTTTTGCATTGTATGCAGTTTTATTAAATTTTATAGTTGCAGTTATGTGGGCCTGGGATACTGCTTCAAGAGGAAGCGAATCCACGTTATGTTCTGCCAGGACCTGTGGAAGCATGCTTAGGTACAAAACAACTGTCGTCCATCTGTGGCTTGCATCTCATCCCCTGCTGACTTGGTTTTAATACAATAACACAAGAAAGGAAAGTTTTAAGTCTATGATGAGTGCCATCCAGTTCTTCCACTCAGCATGTTGTCACCTGTGGACATGATAATAGGATTTCCAAGAACCAGCATCATCGTCAGCTTGCTACAAATTTTGCACATGCACAAGGCTTACTTAACTAATTTTGGGCCTTGGATGTCAGGTGTATACATTCTGGCTTTAGAGATGTGCACTGCGCTTGTCCGGAGGTGAAGATGTGTCTTCTTCACTTCCGGATATTAGCAGTGCCCCTGTGAAGCCAAGAAGTGTACATCTGGCTCTTGGAGGTGCAATGATGTAAGTAAATCTACAAGCATGCACAAGATTTTGCGGGGAACTGGCGACAACGTTGGTTCTTGGGAATCATAATATCATGCCCTTTCTGAGTGGGATGACTAGTCTGGGGAAACAATCACCCTATCAATTAGTCAAAAGCCTAACTAGTATATTAAGAAGAGAGTTTATAAAGACTTTTTTAAGACATGTGTTTAGAGACAGTATAAGGGGCTGGTTAGGCAGGTTATTTTAGTAATAAATATATGAATGTGATTGCCATTGGGGACCTGTCAGGATCCCTTTAAAAGGAACCTGTCAAGTGGAAGAATGCTATTAAACTGAAGATAACCTGCAGGTTATTAGCATTCTGAACCTACTCGGTGTAAGCACATTAAACCCCACTTCCAGGGGGAAATTAACTTTAATTCTCCCAATAGTGTTCCAGTTTCAGTCATGGAGGCAATGCCGGCACAAGTTCAGTCACGACTCTGTGTATGGAGAGCGATGGCTGTAACTGCTCCCCCCACACAGATGGCTCTAATGTAAAGTGGCTATCAGTCAGTGCTGGGTGTGCAGTTACAGCCACTGTTCTCCATACACAAAGCAGCGACTGAAACTACGCCAGTGCCACCTACTTTACTAAAACCAGACCGCTGCCGGGAGGAATAAAGTTAATTTCCTCCCAGCACTAGAGTTGAATGTGCAGGCGCCAACCAGGATTGAAACACTATTAGCATGCAAATCTACCCGATATATACAGTATATTCTTCCATGTGACAGGTTCCTTTTAAGGTTTATTTGTACTCCTTTATTTCTTTCCCACTGGAAGAGCCCATTACATGCTTAGTATGCAATCTGTCTTTGTTCAACATAAATGTTTACTTGTTTAGGGTACTTTCACACTTGCGTTGAACGGTATCCGTTGCATTGCGTTGTGTAACGGATGCAACGGATGTGTTGCATATAGTGGCACAACGGATGCAACGGATGCTGCAAAACAACGCAATTCGTTTTGATTTTTTTTTTTTTTTTTACAGTTTTACCAGCGGCAGACTATTGTAAACGATCAGCTGATCGCTCCCAGTAGCCGGCCGCCGGGTGATCAGCTGATCGCTCCCTGCAGCCGGCCGCCGGGTGATCAGCTGATCGCTCCCTGCAGCCGGCCGCCGGGTGATCAGCTGAGCGCTGTCACTTGCCGGCACCCGGGCATGTCGGCGGGCGGGCGCTCAGCTGAGCGCTGTCACTTGCCGGCGCCCAGGTATGCCGGCGGGCGGGCGCTCAGCTGAGTTCTGTGACTTGCCGGCGGCCGGGCATGCTGGTGGCCGGTCGCTCAACTGAGCGCTGTCGCTTGCCGACGGCCGGGCGCTCAGCTGAACGTTCGGCCACCGCGAGCCATAATAAAGTTTGATTTAAAAAAAAAAGAGCATGCGCAGTGGAAGCCAGAGGATTCTGCTGCTCAAAATAACGTTACATGCTGCTTCCTCCCGCTGGGCGGAAGCAACGGAGCGTCGCCCAGCGGAAGCAACGCAGGTCCTTTTGGTACAATCCGTCACCCATACAAGTCTATGGGAAACAGCGGAATCCGTTAACGGATTCCGCTGTTTTCCAAAAGGGCGGATTGTAACGGAAGGAAATAAACGCAAGTGTGAAAGTTCCCTTACTTTGACATTTGTTGCAAGGATGATACTTTCCCATTGTACATATCTCTTGTCTTCTAAAAGTGGTTCCTTCTGGAGAAAGTGAGAAGAACTAATTCAGGACAGGGATCAAGACCCATTCATATCACTATAACGCTTCAAAAATATTCTACATGATTTTCTTCCTAATATAAATAATCTTAATAATAATTGATTTGAAAATAATCCTTGCATAAATGTCAACTTTTTACGAGTTAGCTCAGCTATGCAGTAGCTGTATCTATCAGACTATTCATTGTAATACAAGTACTCTTATTTTTCTGTAGAAAGATTTCTATACACAAAAAATAAGTAGAATTTGATAGAAATCTTTATTTAAAAATATTAGAATTTTAGAAACCTGTAAACACTTTAAGGTCCCCTTGATACGTGCACACAAAAAACTGCACCTGTGGCAAGTTTCTTTTTGACCATCCGTGTGTATGTTTGCATCATCCGTGTGATATCTGTGTGCTGTCCATGTACCATATATGTGTACATATGGGACATCTGTGTGACATTAATTTGCCATCTGTGTGTACGTGTGCTGTCTGTGTGACATTTGTGTGATATGTACCAGAAATAAACACTAAAATTAATGTTTTATATGTTAAAGAAGAGCAAAGATAGATAGAGAGCCCTTTCCAGCCTAAAAATACAAGGCCCTGGTTGCCCTATAAATGGAGCATCACAAGATGTTCCAATTCTGGCACTTCGTATTAGCTCTTCCCGATGCCCTGGTGCAGTCATAACGGTTTTGGGATTGATTTCACCTGTGAATTGTCAGCTGACAGTAAACTCTGGTGTTAAAAATGGAGAGGCGTCTATCAGACACCCCCATTACTAACCCAGGAATAAAAAAAAAAATACACACACAAAAATCCTTTATTAAAATAATCACTCCCTGAAACTTTCACTTTATTAAAAAAAAAAAAATAAATCATCCATGTAGGTGCACTGCAGTCCAAGAAATCTGCCGTAGTCCACAAATGGAAGGCTGAAAAATAACACAAACAGAGAAATAAAAGAAAACACTTAACCTCGTTCAACTCTTTATTTAACAAAAAGTACACACAGGTCTGACTTAGTCCAGTGAATCTGAAAAACTAAAGCGGGGTTTACACGCTGCAACATCACTAGCATCGGCTAGCGATGTCGAGCGCGATAGCACCCGCCCCCGTCGTATGTGCGATATTGTGTGATTGCTGCCATAGCGAACATTATCGCTACAGCAGCGTCACACGCACATACAGTTAGGTCCAGAAATATTTGGACAGTGACACAAGTTTTGTTATTTTAGCTGTTTACAAAAACACGTTCAGAAATACAATTATATATATAATATGGGCTGAAAGTGCACACTCCCAGCTGCAATATGACAGTTTTCACATCCAAATCGGAGAAAGGGTTTAGGAATCATAGCTCTGTAATGCATAGCCTCCTCTTTTTAAAGGGACCAAAAGTAATTGGACAAGGGACTCTAAGGGCTGCAATTAACTCTGAAGGTGTCTCCCTCGTTAACCTGTAATCAATGAAGTAGTTAAAAGGTCTGGGGTTGATTACAGGTGTGTGGTTTTGCATTTGGAAGCTGTTGCTGTGACCAGACAACATGCGGTCTAAGGAACTCTCAATTGAGGTGAAGCAGAACATCCTGAGGCTGAAAAAAAAGAAAAAATCCATCAGAGAGATAGCAGACATGCTTGGAGTAGCAAAATCAACAGTCGGGTACATTCTGAGAAAAAAGGAATTGATTGGTGAGCTTGGGAACTCAAAAAGGCCTGGCGTCCACGGATGACAACAGTGGTGGATGATCGCCGCATACTTTCTTTGGTGAAGAAGAACCCGTTCACAACATCAACTGAAGTCCAGAACACTCTCAGTGAAGTAGGTGTATCTGTCTCTAAGTCAACAGTAAAGAGAAGACTCCATGAAAGTAAATACAAAGGGTTCACATCTAGATGCAAACCATTCATCAATTCCAAAAATAGACAGGCCAGAGTTAAATTTGCTGAAAAACACCTCATGAAGCCAGCTCAGTTCTGGAAAAGTATTCTATGGACAGATGAGACAAAGATCAACCTGTACCAGAATGATGGTAAGAAAAAAGTTTGGAGAAGAAAGGAAACGGCACATGATCCAAGGCACACCACATCCTCTGTAAAACATGGTGGAGGCAACGTGATGGCATGGGCATGCATGGCTTTCAATGGCACTGGGTCACTTGTGTTTATTGATGACATAACAGCAGACAATAGTAGCCGGATGAATTCTGAAGTGTACCGGGATATACTTTCAGCCCAGATTCAGCCAAATGCCGCAAAGTTGATCGGACG
The DNA here is from genome assembly GCF_048569485.1 of Anomaloglossus baeobatrachus. NCBI lineage: Eukaryota > Metazoa > Chordata > Amphibia > Anura > Aromobatidae > Anomaloglossus > Anomaloglossus baeobatrachus. Next base: position 681,280,891 of record NC_134353.1, on the reverse strand, counting down.
GCGCTTCATAGTACAGATGGACAATGACCCTAAGCATACAGCCAAAGCTACCCAGGAGTTCATGAGTGCAAAAAAGTGGAACATTCTGCAATGGCCAAGTCAATCACCAGACCTTAACCCAATTGAGCATGCATTTCACTTGCTCAAATCCAGACTTAAGACGGAAAGACCCACAAACAAGCAAGACCTGAAGGCTGCGGCTGTAAAGGCCTGGCAAAGCATTAAGAAGGAGGAAACCCAGCGTTTGGTGATGTCCATGGGTTCCAGACTTAAGGCAGTGATTGCCTCCAAAGGATTCGCAACAAAATATTGAAAATAAAAATATTTTGTTTGGGTTTGGTTTATTTGTCCAATTACTTTTGACCTCCTAAAATGTGGAGTGTTTGTAAAGAAATGTGTACAATTCCTACAATTTCTATCAGATATTTTTGTTCAAACCTTCAAATTAAACGTTACAATCTGCACTTGAATTCTGTTGTAGAGGTTTCATTTCAAATCCAATGTGGTGGCATGCAGAGCCCAACTCGCGAAAAAAGTGTCACTGTCCAAATATTTCTGGACCTAACTGTACATGTTCTGTGACGTCGCTCTGGCCGGCGAACCGCTTCCTTTCTAAGGGGGCGGTTTGTGCGGGGTCACAGCGATGTCACATGGCAGGTGTCCAATAGAAGCGGAGGGGCGGAGATGAGCGGGACGTAGCATCCCGCCCACTTTCTTCCTTCCGCATTGCCGGTGAAGGCAGGTAAGGAGATGTTCGTCGCTCCTGCAGTGTCACACATAGCGATGTGTGGTGCCGCAGGAAAGAGGAACAACATCGCTAAAAAAAAGAAAGCGATTTTTTGTTTCAGGACAACCTCTCCGTGGCAAATGATTTTAACCACTTTTGCGATCGTTTCAGGTCGCTCATAAGTGTCACACACTTCGACATCATTAATGACGCCGGATGTGCGTCACAATCAACGTGACCCCGACGATAATTCATTAACGATATCGTAGCGTGTAAAGCCCGCTTATGTCTATGGAGTATTGTTCTCACACTCCTTGAACTTTGCTTATTGGCACTGTGGAGCCCCGCTCACCTTCAGGTTGCCTCAGGGTCTTCATGTGTTGGGGATCTTCTGGCCACAGGTAGGTCAGGTTAACTTCAATAGGAATTGTGATGCCACTCTCGGTAATTGTGGTCAGGAGGTGACTGCCACTGCAGTTTAGGAGTGACTGGGGCTGATGGTAGATGCAGTCAGTTGTTTTGGCCTCCCGAGAGTGAGGCTGGCCCCAGGGCCCAGTGTAAGTGTTTAGTACCACAGGTCGCAGAAGAACTCACACACAGGCAGCAATGTCTTTCAGGGTTTTTACTCACTTTTCTGTTGGTGATGTGAGACAACCCGAGTGATGCTATGATGAACCAGGTGGAACCAGGTATCCCTCCGGCTGATATAGGCGTGACTGCTGACTCGCCTTCCTAGCCCTTCCTGTTTGGGGTGACCCCTGACTTGCTGTACTGCGGGGATCACCCAGGGAAGTTGCAACTTCCGTTCTCCCCTTTCTGACCCGTTTTCTGACAGCGTGGACCAAGGATAAGATGGCTCTAGGCTCGATCCTCCTTATGGGCCCCCTCGTTGCTATTGATGCTGCGGGTTCTGTGTTGTTCTGTGAGGTACATCCAGCACCCTCACCAGCAGGTTTAGCAGGCCGAGTAGATGGGTTCTTGCTCTGGGGACCTGTTTCCCCGTGCGAGCCTGGTCTACCGGTAGTCTCCTTACTCAGCCACCTCTTCACTAGGTGGTTTTCAGGCAGCACCACTGGGTAGCCGCTCTCCCCCGCCAGCAGCCACTACAGGTGCAGGGTCTGACAGTGTCTTGCTCTTCTGCTCTACACCTCAGACGTGGCTGCTCCACTCCTACTCCTCTGACTGCCACTGCACAACTCTTTTGTCTTCAGTCCCACTACCCACTGCTAGCTGGGATGCGAGGGCTATGCCCCCTCCCTGGGTCTGCCCAGGGGTCCCCTCTAAGCTGTGTGTGTGTTCTGGTTACTAAGTGTCTGTGTGTCCACACCCTAGTCAGCCTTTGGGATTACCTGTTTTGTACTCAGCCTGAGTTCAGTACTCAGTGGTGCCTGACCAGGTCAGGGGCGCCACAACACTTTCAGGTCAAGTTGCGCTGTGCGAGACATGACGACTCAACACGACATAACGTGAAGAGCGGCGAAGTAATAAAATGGATTGAAAAACCACAAATCATGTGACTAATTTTGTTATTCAGGAGCATTGTTTTATGGCGGTAGTTTATCTAATTCTAAATGGACTTTTCATTTAATTAATGAAATTGTCCTTACACTAGAAAGTGGAAAAACAAAAAAGGTAAATTATATTTATAGACAATGGCCACAATTCATCAAGACCAGCTGTTTCAAACTGATCTTGAAAACGCAGTGCTAGACACCTGATTTAGTATAAATGTGCACCGCGGCAAAAAATCTTTTTGGAGTTAGCAAGTGGAGTAAGAAATGTAGTGTAATGAATGCCATAGCTCCTCATTAATTTGATGAAGGGGGACTGCCTTTCTCTGTCATACCCTTTACCTCACCCAGCTCTGCCCACTTTGCTGGAGTTGGGCACAAATGGGGTGAAATGGCCAAAAGTTGCAAAATTTTTGTGCAGCCAAACAGAGCAAGTAATATGTACACAATTGATTTTTTCCCTTCCGACTGATTATCTGTTTTTGCCAGATGGTTGATGAGTGTTTTGCGTCCCTAGACCTCATCTATGATTATTCTGACTGGGTCTTCCTTGCTTAGCTTCAGCTACAACCTGGGTGTATATATTTACTCTGCATGTGCGACTCAGTTTATTTTACCTGCTGAGGTTGTCACAGCTATTAAAACTGAGAACATATCTATCTTTTTAGATAGTGGGTCAAGAGTCAATATGGTGGATGTTCATTTTGCATGGATTCATGGTCTCTCCTGTGATATGCTAGCTAAGTTCATCACCATATTCGCCATCAACTATGCGCCTCTCGGATAGACACATTTTTTACAAGTGATGCATAATGTAAACCTGTGCATAGGCGCTTTTCACAAGGCGCTCCTGTCTTGTTAGGTCTTGGAAGGTCTCCCTACTGTGAGGCATCAACCAGCAGCATTGTAAATGGCCGGTATGTTTTGCAGAAGCATTGGTGCTCTGCAACATAAAGTGGGCTGGGACCTGTGGTTCTACAGGATTGCATTACATGCAGAGTCATGAAAGGATGTTTGAGGCTGATTAAACACTCCTTACCACCTGTGGGTGTGGCACAAAGGGTTAAATCAACCCTGTGTTTCTGAACTTGGAGCAGAGTGCCTAGGGGAGACTGGCTCTAGACAGTAAGTGTGTGTGCTGCAGAGGGTGAGAGTGTCGCGGGCAGAGGGGACGCGCTCGCCACGCTCGGGTCCAGGGCTTCTGCTGCTGCTGCTCGGTGGCTCGAGCGGTTGGCCGGACCCAAGGACTCGAGCAGCGCTCCTCACCAGTGAGTGAAAGGGGATGGTTGGTTTGGAAAGAGAGTTTGTGACGCCACCCACGGGACGTGGTGATGATGGCACCACCGCTGCTGGTGACGGGGATCCCGGGAAAGATGGTAGGGAGCAGCGAGGATGTTGTCCCCTCTGTGGGTAGGGGGGTTGGTTATCCCGGGGCCCGGTGGTGTAACGGGGAGGCTGGATGGCTGGGGTGCAGGGTTGCAGGGTCAGCGCGGTGTGGTGCCGGACGGCACTGGTGTACTCACTCAGACAATCACTGACAGAGTCTCTGGTAAACCAAAATGGCCGGATGGACGGGTCCCGCAGCCGGCTGCAGTGTTGTTGTGCTCTCCCCGGACGGCTGATGGTGGCTGTCTTTCCCTGCACCTTTTAGAAATGTTCTGACTCCTGTGGTTGCCCACTGGCAGTCCGCTCCCCAGCGTTTAGGTGCCGTAGGAGCCCGTTTTGCCCGCAGGCGCTGGCTTTTGGATCTCTAGCCTGTGGCGGTGGCTGTATATCCTCACGGTGTGGACTGTTGCCTTCTGTCGGGACTTGGTTGTTGGGGAACCCCTGGGGTTCCTGTCACACTCGGATTTGACTATTGACGGCGGCTCCAAGCCTGGTCGGGGTCCGAAGGCCCCGCCTGTGTGCTCAGCTTCACTCCGCTCCCCGGTTCGGTACCAGTGGGCCACCGCCCAGCCCCGGTCCTACGGCTCTGCAGAATTCCACTAACTCCTGCAGACGGCCACCACTGTATGCCAACCTTGCTGTCAGTGCCTGGGCTCCTACCCAGGCACACGCAGACGTTCTACTCCTCTCACTTTCACCTCCTAAACTGATCTGACTGCTTTCCCGCCTCCAGGCCTGTGAACTCCTCGGTGGGTGGAGCCAACCACCTGGCTCCGCCCCACCTGGTGTGGATATCAGACCCTGGAGGGAGGCAACAAGGGTTTTTGTCTGACTGTTGTAACTGTCTAGGGTGGGGGTGTGCATGTTGGTATGTATGTGACTACCTGGCTAGTCCAGGGCGTCACAAGAGCAGATGCAGGGTGTTTGCTCTGCTAAAGAGACCTTCTGGAGAAGGTATGGACTTTAAAGTCCATGTGTAAAGCCTGGCTGGAGCCAGGGGGAACCTGGTAAGGACACTAGCCACCTTCAGAGCAAGGTAACTAGGATTGAAATCAGTGTCTGAATGCTGACAAGGGTCAGGGACACCTGTGTGGAAATCTCACAGTGTTTGGACTTTATATTATGTGTTGGTCTTTGAGGAGAAAGCCAAGGAATGGCATCTTTATGTTATGTGACCTAGTATGGTTTATGGAGCTGTTAATAAACCATATGGGCTGTTAAAGTGACAAATTGCTCCGGCGTGATTTAATCCTGCTACCTGATGCGTGGTCCCCCATACACTTGGGGCCCACATCATCACACTACTCATATCATATTGGGTCTTACCTGGTTAATTATGCATAATGCTGTGTGTATTCATGGTGCAGTAGGTACAATTTTTGGGCTACTTGGAGTCATCTGCTGGTTTCTGGATAGATCCAGATAAGGTCCATGCTGTTCTGGAGTGGGATCCTCCTAAAAATCTGAAAGCACTACAACACTTGTTGGGGTTTGCAAATTATAATAGAAAGTCCATCTGGAATTTCTCAAACTTTTGTCAAACCTCTCACAAATATGACTAGGAAAGGTATGGACTTTTAGGCTATGTGACCACGGGACTTTGTCCCTGAGGATATATCCGCAGGTACGTCCGCAGGTTTATCGCAGCTGCTCCCCGGAAACTGCAGCAGTAGTTCATCGAAATAGCTGCAGTAAAACTGCGGACATTCATGCGGCTTACCTGCGGAAGTCCCTGTCTCTATCTCCATAGTGGAGGGCCAGGAATTCTACAGGTATTTCTGCATGAATAATTGACATGCAATTACGTCTGGCTGTGGGACATCCGCAGCATGTTCCGCAGCCGCACATTCCGCAGCATGGACACAGAACTATCCATATCCCATAGGATAACATGTGAAGTGTCTGACTTGCTAAAACCTGCGGATTTATCTAGAAAATCCAGATAAATCCGCAGGTTTTCCACGGCAAAATCCGCAGGTACAGAGTCCCATGGGCACATAGACTTTGAGCTAGTCTGAGCTCACCTGCTGGACATTTTTTTTCTTTGCAGAGATGTTTGCTACAGCACCTGTGCTCATCCAACTCGGTTTCTCACAACCATTCATTGTTGCAGTTGGGGTTGGAGTGGTGTTAACTCAAGGGCTATCTCCTAGGAAGTGGCATTCATGCGCCTTTTTCTCAAAGAAGTTATGGCCGGAAGGAACTAAGATATTGAATTGTGAACTGTTGGCCATTAAACTGGCATTTGAGGAATGGCATGACTTTTATGAGTGAGCAGTTCACCTTCTCTATGTGATTACTGATCATAAAAATCTTCTGTACCTTGAATTTGCTAAGCACCTTATTACTCAACAAGCTAATTGTTCTTTATTTTTTACTAGGTTTAACTTTGTGGTTATTTATCATCATGGGGTGAAAAAGGTCAAAATCGATGCTTTGTCCCAGAGTTTTTCCTGGGAGGAGTTGGCTCAGATTACTCTGTCTCTATTTTACAACATGAGTATTCTTCTCTATTGAATGTTGTGATCTTGAGGGCTGAAGGCTCAGGTGGATGCTCCTGCTTTTTGCCCCTCAGGGAAATTATTCATACCTTTGCAGTTGAGCCTCAAAATTTTAGAGGACCATGATAACTCAGTCCTAATGGGACACTCAGGTAACCAAGTGACTTTTGACCTTCTTTCTTGTCGATTTTGATGGCTTTGGTTGCATAAGGACTTAGTGGATTTTGTGTATACCTTTAATGTCTGAGCACATTCTAAGACCCCCTTCCCCCATACTCGTCAGTCTGGGTCTGTCCTACTTTTGACTATTCCTGACAGACGATGGACTCATTTATCTATGGACTTTATTACTGACCTTCCTTTGTCTGCTGGAGAAATGAGGATCTTAGTAGTGGTGGATAAATTTAGTAAAATGGCGCACTTCATTCCTTTACCTGCTCTCCCTAATACTGTCATGAGTGTGTCCTGTTCTGGGGAGACCTCTAATTAGTCTGGGATCATAAGATCCCAACAAAAGTCTTTGTAAGAAGCTGAGGATTCATAAAAATTGCAGCTGTGGTGTTTAGCTACATTGTAGGAGCTTGGATTGCTTTCCCTTTTGTGTCTATTTTCCCTCTTTCTCCCTTACCTTGTGTTGTATTGTTGCAGTGGTGAGACTAGAATTCTTGTCAGCCTTCTCACTATCCAGGGTGCATTTAGGACAAAGGAAGGTCTGGACACAAGAAGACGATGGAGAGAAGGACCTCTATAGGAATATTGGGGAGCTTAGGGTACAGACTCAGGTATGTTTCAAAAGGTGTACCCTATACCCTCTCTCTATTACCAGGGCCTTCCTTCTTTATCATCTCCATCATTCCTTTTGTGTCGCACTGCACCCCGGGCGTCCATACACTCTGGCATGTCACAAAGTGGCTGCTACCTAGATCAGTTGAGTGAAGAGGTACTTGGAAGGCAAGTCAAAAACATGAGAGGCTAGCACAATAACAATCTAAATTCAAAGGAGTAATAGGGGACACCCAGGTTCTATTCCTTAGGGTCAAGCAGATACATAAAGCAAGATAACAAACATATAGTCCAGAATAGCATCCAAGTGTGAAATTGTAAAGTAATTATAAAAAATAGGGTTAGAATACAAATGGCAAATTACATTTTAGCACACCAAAAGCTCTATATGAAATAACTGGCAGAGAAAATACGGTCCAAATAAATATTAATAGTAAGCTTTCTCTATAGATGACAGAAACAATGACTGACCACACCTAGCAGCTTCCCTTTATTATGTACAACTGTAGCATCACAAAATATAGTGCAACCAATCATGAGGGACTATAAGGGCTCATGCGCACGTAACTGCTGAATATTCTGTAGCGATTTGACAGCTCATGTGCGCGTCAAATTGCTGCAGAAAGACTGCATAATGAATGCATTTTTTTTGGTTAAAAAAAGCCGATTTCATGCGCTCTGGCTGCTGCCCCCACCATAGACAGAGTGGGAGCTGCATCCAGAACGCAGAAATAATTGACATGCTCATTTTATGAACGCATGGATTTGGGTCAAAATTTTAGCACCCAAATCGCTGCGTTCATAAAAGCATCGTGTGCACGTGTCATGCACAATCTTCATAGATTGTGCAGGGGATGCAGGATGCATGCATTTTCTGCAGTGCTATACGCAGCATAAATGCATGTGAGTACGCAACGTGCACATGAGCCCTAATAGTGTGAAAGTGCTCAAGGCAATAGCCATGGGCAAATGTGGAAATTTCAACACCTCGGCTGGCCACAGTTAAATTACAGTCCTGGGTGTGGGTTTGCTATTACTGATATATTGAGGATCTTCAGGCCAGTTCATTTGCTCTTCTTACCAAGTCCATGATAGAAAGGAGGCGGTTCGCCGGTCACGGCGACGTCGCCGGGCAGGTAAGTATGTGTGACATGTCTGGGCAATGTTGTGTGGCACGGGCAGCGATTTGCCCGTGTCGCACAACAGATGGGGGCGGGTACCCACGCTAGCGATATCGGTACCGATATCGCAGCCTGTAAAGTAGCCTTAAGTCCATTACTGAAGGAGTAAAATGAATATTTGGTGATATCAGTCTTTAATGGGGGCAACAATCCTTCCCTGATAACAGTTCCCAAAAACAGGCCTCTTCGGAGCAGCTTCCAGATTGCAACTCCAATCCTGGGCTGAACCTTCATTTTACACCGCACCCTCCTCCGGTGCGCACCTTCCATTTTGGGCCAGACCTTGGCTTCAGCATATCATTTCATCTAGGTGGATATCCCCATAGGCCAGGCACATTTTTGCGTGTTCGGACGCCATCCACTTGCACAATGGGCCGGAATCCCATCAAGCCCTATGTCTCAGCCATTTTAAGATCCACACTTTGGCCCACCATTTTAAATTGCTCCATCTCAGACATCATCATTTCTGTGTCACCATTCACAAATGTCCATATAAGGCGCCTCTTCAGAGCGACAGACTTCAGACTCCATTTTGTGTGCTACAGGTTCCATCTTTCCCATTTTGATGCAAGGGACTTGCATACTGCTGACTATGCCAAGAAATGTAAACATGCCTGAGGCAATAGCCATGGGAAAGTGTGAAATGTTCAGCACGTCGGCATGCAACATTCAAATTAGAGTCTTGGGTGTGTGTGTGTTTGCTAGAGCTCATACTTTGAGTATCTCCCGGATCTGTGCTTTCCTTAACCAAGAATCAGCAAAAACATTAGTGCATGCCCTCATCATCTCCTGCCTCGACAACTGCAACCTCCTGCTCTCTGGTCTCCTTTCCAACACTCTTGCACCCCTCCAATCTATCCTAAACTCTGCGGCCCGCTTAATCTACCTCTCCCCTCGCTATTGCCCAGTCTCGCCACTCTGCCAATCCCTTCACTGGCTTCCCATCGCCCAACGACTCCAGTTCAAAACATTAACCATGACATACAAAGCCATCAACAAGCTGTCTCCTCCTTACATCTGTGACCTAGTCTCTCGGTACGTACCTGAATGCAACCTCAGATCCTCACAAGATCTCCTACTTTACCCCTCTCTTATCTCCTCTTCCCACAATCGCGTAAAAGATTTCTCCCGTGCCTCCCCCATACTCTGGAACGCTCTACCTCAGCATATCAAACTCTCCCCTACTGTAGAAAGCTTCAAGAGGAACCTGAAGACCCATCTCTTCCAACAAGCCTACAACGAACAATAACCCTCAGTCCAGTACATCACTGCGCAACCAGCTCTGACCTCACCTATTGTACTCTCACTCATTCCCTGTAGACTTTGAGCCCTCGCGGACAGGGTCCTCTCTTCTCCAATACCAATCTGTTTTGTATTGTTTATGATTGTTGTACGTATACCCTCTTTCACTTGTAAAGCACCATGGAATAAATGGTGCTATAATAATAAATAATAATAATAATCTTAAGGTCGGTCCCATTACTCTCTTCACTAGGTCCATGGGATTTCTAGACAACTTCTAGGACAGCAGACACATTCATAACACCAAATTACTCTTTACTTTTCACAACACTGGAGCAAAAAATACAGCAGGTGTTACGGGGGGCTGTCTGATAATAAAACCTAAAGGAATGTCAGACAGTCAGGGTCCACCGTGCAAAGACTCTGCTGCAGACTATGGCAGAGGATAAGGGGTATATAAGTGTGCCACTGTAAAAAATAATAACACAAGTGCAGAGTGCAATACCTCTGTTAAACTCACAGAGGAATATAATTAGAAAATAAAGCAATTCCTCCCTTACTTGGAGGGTGTGTGGAATGGTCTCTGTTAAAGATAACAGAGACAAAAGCAGTGAGTGTGAAATGGCACCTACCTAGGTCCGTTCCTCTAGTGGTGCCAGGAGATAGACAGCAGCGTAAGCCGCACAAAGCTCCTACCTGCGTTCGCTCCACTAGTGTGCGAGGACATGAACCACTAGATATGGCACCTGCCTAGGTCCGCTCTTCTAGTGGTGCAAAAGAGACGGACAGCAGCATAAGCCGCACAAAGCTCCTACCTCTGTTCGCTCCCCTAGTGTGCGAGGATACGAACAACTGCCAGACGCAGTATAAGGAACGTTACCCTAGCGGCAACGTCCACCTATGAGTAGAATCACAAGGCCCAGCCGGACCATGTGCCTCAGGCACCTGCCTATGTCCGCTCAACTAAGAGGTAAGGATACGGACTGCAGCCGAAGCTGTAAGGAATAAGAATGCTACCCTGCCGGTAGCGCTCACCTAACATAGACAGAGAGATGCCTAGAGGGATGTGCACAGGGCGTCTACCCTCATGCATGAACCAAGAGGACTGAGCGCCGGGCGGCGTGCGCTAGGGTCTTATATAGACTCTGTGCCTCATCCAAGATGGAGGACACCAGAGCCAATCCGCTGCCAGAATGACAGCAATGACATCACGCTGGCCTATCACCGAGCAAAGTGTCACAAGCACATGACCAGCGACCAATCGGCATAGAAGGTGTCAGAGACATGTGACCACGTGTCACAAGCACATGACCAGTGGCCAATCAGCTTAGAAAGTGTCAGAGACATGTGACCTCGTGTCAGCGATGATGTAACCCGCACATGTGCAATAGCTCCAAGATAGGACTTAGTCTCCAGCGCTTGCACATGTGCAGTAGCAAGAAATCCGGACATAGTCTCCAGAGCCACAGCAACCGTAACAGCAGGCAGTACACTTTATGATATCTTCTGCATAGCGTAGAGGCTCAATCATTGCATTTTCTTATGAACAATCTCTTAGCCAGGAAAGATAAATTACTCCTCCTTCACTATGGAACTGCAACTCATGGGTCAATAAGTTTCCCTGAGTATCCTGCACTCACAGCCACCATCAGTGATCCCTTACGACAGCTGCTCTTGGAGGCACATCACTCTTCCTTTTGTTCTCAGCTGGACAGCACCCTCACTTCACTGGGTTCCCCACTACTTGCATACACTGGACTCACTATGTTCTTGGTTCCTTTATCACAGGTTTTCTCCAACTTTTCTGCCAATTTGATCACTGTCACTCTAACAGGTTCCATTTTTTTATTTCTTGCTATTTGCACCGCACTACACCAGCATCCCTAGAACAACCCTTTCCTTTACCAGTACTTTTTAACACACTAACTCCTGAATCAGGAACTTCCTTTCATATTGTGCTTCTCACCCCATCCCCACTGTGGGCAACCCCTAAAAATAACCCTTTCATGGCTGAAAACAGGAGCAAGTAGCCACACAGGGAAATCTAAACATATCAACAGGGAGACAATGACCTCTTCTAGCCAGTATTAGTACTATTGTCCACATAACATTATCAATCTTATACACTATACATTCTACCTTACGTTATACTATATTATACTCCAGTTACTTCAGCTGACACACAGTAAAACCAATGATATCTTTAGGGGGAAAGGGGTGGCACATTAATGTAGGTCCACCCTCTTACAATAGCATACAAAAGTCCAAGGCAGGGAGTTGAGCAAGACTTTTATTAACATGTTAGGCCAGCAGAACCTTTATTGACGTGTTGACCAAAAGGACTTTTATTGACATGTTGAACATCTTTATTATTCTCGACAAGGAGATGGTAAGGGCTCATGTTTTCCAAGAGAAGGGAGATACTCCCCCCTCTAGTGAAGTTAACACCAAAGCATTTTGGGAACCAACCACTACTGATATTAGCAAGGCCTTTGAAATTATTAGCTCCTCAGACAGGAATGGAATGGTGCACCAATAACTCGAAATAGCCTTAGTGGCAGAAGGAAAAGCACAGTTTCTAAATCTGCTACAACCTGTGTTATTGTTTGTGCCAAATGACAGACATGTTCAGCATCAACAAAAGCTTAGACCTAGACTCCATCACTGTTAAAACCATTGTTTAGTATTTAGTCACCAGCGACCAAGATTTTTTTAATATTGCTAAATATCTGCTAAAACTCAAAATGTCTTTTAATCAAATATATTTTGAATATTATAAAAATTGAAATGAACCAATTAATGTAGGTGTGTATTATATTTATTAACAAACACTGTATGCCAGAGTATATATTGTGCTAAGCTTAGTCAAAAACATAATCAGTTATTTTTTTACTACAAAATCATCACCGACTTCTAGAATAATAGATGTTTTAGCACAATATAGACACTGACTTCTGAACATAAGATATTGTCTAATCAACAGAAGAAAACTAATAAAATGCTTTTCATGCAGTGGGTGAACATCTGTAGCCAACTGTGTCAAAGGTAAAAGCTAAGGACAAAACCCAGCAAGTGCTCGTAGCTGTAAGCCCCCTAATCATTCATCAGTCACTGCTAGCCAGCAGTTGTGCTTCCATGGATTTAAATATAGATTCTTAAATGACTTTAATTGCAAGTCTAATGTGCTGAAATGTTACTGAGAGAAAGTGTAGTTAAAAATCTACAAGCATAAGTTTGAGGAACAAACTTTTCACAGCTCATAAACTGGCAGTTTTTATTCAAAATTTCAAACTCTGATTATTTTTAGAAAAAAAAGACACAATTACAATAAATTCTGAAAACATACAGGCCCCCATTCAACAATTCTAGCATATTGCACTCCAGTCTCAATGAACATTTTGCACTAGGGTAAGATGCGTCAAACGCAATACAAGGAGAATCAATTTGATGCAAATCAAATTTTGAAAATTCACTGAACTCAAATAACTCAATTAAATTACAATTTGTTTTTCATAAATCACAGTGCCCAATGCCATTTTACACATTGTGGAAGATTGCACCATTAAAAGAAGGCTCACATGTCATGACTTGGCTTGGTCTTGCAGGCTTCCGTATAATGCTGTACAACTATAACATTACATCAAGGAAAGCACAGTGAATCATGAGGGAATATAGGAGCTTCCATAAAAGCTAAGACAGGGAATGCAGCAGCCATTTTGAGGTGAATCTGCATTATAAGATTGTCATTGCTCACTGTTTTACAATAAACATGGGTAAAGCATTGGACAACTACCAAAAACACTATGCATTTTACAACTGCAGTAGAGAAGGTTAGTGTAGCTATCTGAGAATAATATAGAGATTCAATTACTGGGGGAGAGTAAAATAAAGTAAAGCTGGCAGCATCATAGTAGTGATTAATCACACTGTGGTATACAACCACCTTACTGCTGCAGGATCTGCATGTCAATTACATATGTTTTTCATTTACTTTTATACAGAAGTCAGCAAACCAATGTTATTTCTTATTAAAAAAAAATATAAACTCAGTGTCTGCTGGAGAAATTGTACATTCCCTAAGCTACTGTATCACATTTTTGCATTTCTTGAGTCCTTGCATTTCTTCAGTCCTTTTGTGAATGGAGGAAAACAATGCCAAAAATAGCAATGACAATGAAGGTCTTAATGTGAAAGAAAAAAAAAATACCACAACATTTCACAATAGGAATACGTGAGCCACCAGTTGCACTAATAATACCACCACTGGCACCAGTCATATGTGCAGTAGCACTACCAAATGCAAGTCACAATTGGCCTCCTTTAGTGGGGGGAGGAAGTAGAGTGCATTATGGAATATATAGAATATCACTCCTTTCAGTCATTGTAGAATGATGTTACCTCTGACAATAACACTGTCAGTTTGAGTCAGTGTTGAACACAGTGCTCCTTCTCTGTCGCCATAACAGTTAATATTTTAGATTACATTCTTTCAATTCTGTCAATGACACTTCTATCATTTTTGCCGCTTAGTCCTAACCTACAGATTTCAGAGAGCTAAGGAGGATATTTCACAAGAACAACAACTTCTTATAGATGAGTTTATGGATGAAATGAACATTCAATATCAGAGATGGTAAAATCAGTTTGATGTATATGGAATTTGAATCAAATTTTAGGAAATTATAAAGTCCTGGAAAATTTAAAGCAAACAAAAAAAATGCAGCAGAAGAACAGAGAGTAATTGAAAATAATAAAAGGGATAACTGTGCAGTCAGACAAAGGTGCATAGGAGACTTAAAAGCCCAAACAAAACTAGGATATATAATAAGTAAGACACTATTAAGGTCTTAGTAAAAATATGAAAAGATATAGCTAGAAAGTAAAGAAATGCTAATTTTGCCAAACAAGGAAAAAAATAAGAAATAGAGTTCCAAAGTAAGCAGGATCTCAAGCAATGAGGCCTGTGTCTAGTCTGGCTTCCAAACTCTTCGAGTCCCTAAAGTGAATACAAGGGTAAGATATGTTGTAGAAATAAGAGCTTTCATTTTTGTCTACTGTCATTAGGTTCTCTGCTCTTATAATTTCATGAAAAGCAGTCACCCATTGTGAGCACTAAATTGTTATCAGGGATTTCCAGATTCTAGGTATAGATATTCTCATGTCCATTAAAAAGTAATGTATAAGGGTAAAATGTTTTTCTTTATTTTGGAAATGGATTCAGGAATCATTGAAAGAAGGGACAATTGATGAGTTACAGTAGGTGGAGTGGCAAACGGCAAACAAATTTAAAGTTCTAGAATCTCGGACGATCTCTTTTAATGGGAGGTACAATGCTACCAAATGTGTAGCATCATGACCCCTCACCAAACCAAATTTCAGTATAGTATTTCTGTAGGGTTTGTGGCCTCAGGAAGACTTGCCTACCTTAGCTGTGAGGAAAAAGATAGTTATTAATAAGTGGCATAAATAGACTTGGAAAGGAAGAAAGCCTCAATGACTCTCTTATTCTATTTCAATTCTTAACTTTTGTGGGGTTAAGAAGGTGGATACTGGGCATCTGGGTCTGTGGTGTCCGAAATCTGCATTATATGAACCTGCCTACACTAACACTTTGAGCATGCCTCTACATTTATTCAGTGCCAGTGCACAAGGAAAGATATACAAGCTGATTTTAGATAGCACTAATTCTTAATAACAGAGACCTGCCAATCAAGACAAGGGATTGGCTTTAATTTGTAAATGGGGGGGCATAACGGTGCACCAAAATATAGTCCACACAAAGTGCGCCAAAAATGTATCATTTGCATATTACATAAAAGTACATTTTTCAGCAAATACTAAGTTAAACTATATAAGCCTTGCATAATCTTTTTTAGAAGCTACTGTATATCTCCTATGCAAGTGTTTATGCAGTTTAATTAGCATTTTGTGGGTGACAGACTCCCTTAAAAGTTTTCTTCTAATTTATTTGAACCTGTTTTAGATCAGGAAGAAATAGAGAATTTCAAAAAATTATCATGGTGCGTTGATTCTTTTTCATCTGAGGACCAGCCAGAGAAATTTTCAGTAAAGTTATTCAGATCTTCATAAAAGGACCTAAATTCCTCACAAACTTTTGAAGAGAGGACCACATAGTACACATAGTAATTAGTTTAAACTTGTAACATCAGTTTGTTCTAAGTGATGATCAATAGTCCTTTCCAGCCATTTGCCATTCTTTTCCACAAACGTGAAACACTGTTTCCGGATTTAAACTCTAATACAAAGATTTTTTTATTTAGAATTTGTAGCATTTGTTCACTAATATAACGGATATCTCCTCCAAAATGTTTTGAGGAAATTATAATGTTTTTAGATTCCAGATCTGTTCGGTTTTAAAACAAACATGTTATTTGCATGAATCACAAGACATGGTTAATACCCCAAAGAGCACATTTGAGGATGCCCCATTGCATCAAAGGGATAGTAAAATTGTTGATATGATTAAGTTAGAAGTTCTGAACCGTGTTCAAGATCTCTTTGGAAGATTGCTGTCTAGTCGTCAAATTTTTGGAGTGAGCTCAAGAGGTGGTTGTATCTAACTGGCCTAACATTGGAAAATGATTTGACAAAACTCTTGAAGCAATAGAACATTTAGGGTTGTAGTCAAAAAGACTATGAGAAATTAATAAATAGTGTATTTTATTGTAGGCATTATGTGCGGGTGAGTAGTGACTTGCTCTTGGTCCAGAAATGCAAGTATCACCATAAGTCTACCAATTTAGCATTGTGAAATGCAAGCTACAGTGTATGGCTCACTTTTGTGGAGAATCTAATAATTAATTTATCCATGGATCTAAAGGTAAATTAAAATCCCCAACTATTATAATGTTTAAGTCATCTGCAAAAGTATGAAGTTCTGAAGACAATGTTCCCTGATAACTAATTGGTCCTCGTTGGGAAAATATATTAGCAATGGTCGGGGCCGAGTTTTGCATTAATGGTTCCCTGGGCACTTAAAATGGTCACGACTAGAGTTGAGCGCGGTTCGAAATTTGTGGTTCTCCAGTTCGCGGTTCCAGTGATTTTGGGGGCTGTTCTAGATCGAACTAGAACTCGAGCTTTTTGCTAAAGCTCGATAGTTCTAGGTACGTTCGAAAATGGTTCTAGCAGCAAAAAGCCAAGCTAATTACTAGCTGGCTTTCCGCTGTAATAGTGTAAGTCACTCTGTCACTCACACTATTATGAAATTTACATATAGTGTGCGGGAACAGTGCATTCAGATCACTGCTGCAGGGATAATGAAGATAGCCATTTGTTTTTTTCCTTGTCTTCCTTCCCTAAGCGCGAGCGTGTAGTGGGGCTTAGTGGCATCCTAAAAGTGGCTGTTGGACTTCCATTAGTGTCCCACTAGTGCAAATCTATTTGCAGCACCTCTGCATTGCACACTCAAACTCATTGTTACTAAGCCATTATACTAGCAAACACTGAGTAAACTTAGTGGCATCCTAAAAGTGGCTGTTGGACTTCCATTAGTGTCCCACTAGTGCAAATCTATTTGCAGCACCTCTGCATTGCACACTCAAACTCATTGTTACTAAGCCATTATACTAGCAAACACTGAGTAAACTTAGTGGCATCCTAAAAGTGGCTGCTGGACTTCCATTAGTGTCCCACTAGTGCAAATCTATTTGCAGAACCTCTGCATTGCACACTCAAACTCATTGTTACTAAGCCATTATACTAGCAAACACTGAGTAAACTTAGTGGCATCCTAAAAGAAGCTATTGGACTTCCATTAGTGTCCCACTAGTGCAAATCTATTTGCAGAAACTCTGCATTGCACACTCAAACTCATTGTTACTAAGCCATTATACTAGCAAACACTGAATAAACTTAGTGGCATCCTAAAAGTGGCTGTTGGACTTCCATTAGTGTCCCACTAGTGCAAATCTATTTGCAAAACCTCTGCATTGCACACTTAAACTCATTGTTACTAAGCCATTTTACTAGCAAACACTGAGTAAACTTAGTGGCATCCTAAAAGTGGCTGTTGGACTTCCATTAGTGTCCCACTAGTGCAAATCTATTTGCAGAACCTCTGCATTGCACACTCAAACTCATTGTTACTAAGCCATTATACTAGCAAACACTGAGTAAACTTAGTGGCATCCTAAAAGTGGCTGTTGGAATTCCATTAGTGTCCCACTAGTGCAAATCTAATTGCAGAACCTCTGCATTGCACACTCGAACTCATTGTTACTAAGCCATTATACTAGCAAACTATGCTGCCAGTTTAAGGGCCGTAGTTGCATTGTCAGGGATAATTATTGTTGTTTATTCTGCTGTTAATAAACCTAGACCACCGCTGCAATCTACACCACCTCTCAATTTTTACTACCACATTTTAAGTGCACAATCTTGTCACAATCAAAATGAGTGGCAAAATGACAGACGCTGAGGGGAAGAGGCGTGTTGGAAAAGGAAAAAAAGGGTTTCTCCGTGGGGAAGGTGGCAAATCTCCATTAACATCTGCTGAAGATAGACCATCTTCCAGCAAAAGTAAGATGTCTACTACTTACCGTGGACAATCCGATGTGCTCCCTTTTTTACGGACACGAACAACTGGAACAAAGGTAGATGATGGCCAAAAAAGGAAAATGCTTGAATGGATCTCAAGTGCTTCAACAAGTGCCCTCTCCACCACCTCAACTACCGCATCCAAAAAACACCAGTCCTCTGAGTTGTCAGCCCAATCCCACTTGCTTTCTCCCAGCTCTGAAGTCTCCATCCGCCCTGCACAGTATGGTGGAACTGAGATGGCTGAGTCTGCAGAGCTGTTCAGTCACACTATAGCCTGGGAATCAGAGGTCTGCTCCCAAGCTACAGTAAGTACAGACCAGGAAATGGTCTGCAGTGATGCCCAGAACCTTTGTGACTCTGATTCAGGCCGTGAGGACCAAGTTTCTGAGCATAATGTTGACCCTTTTTCACAAACTGTAACACCTGTTGTTATAGACAATGAGGAACATACTGATGACGATGAGACGCAGATACCAGATTGGGATGACAACTTAAATATTCTGTCAGGGCAAGAAGAGGCTCGGTCTGAGGGTGAGGGGAGTGCAAACACAACAATTGATGAGGAAGTTCTAGATCCCACCTTCTGTCAACCCACAGTCAGGCACTCGAGGAGGTCAACAGAGGCGGTGGAGGAGGATGCAACCGACGACGAAGTTACCTTGCGCCTTCCTGGACAGAGTCGGAGCACTGGTAGCACGTCTACAACTGCATCCTCAGCCACCACTCTGCCTCTGAGCACTAGTCGGGGTGGATCAGCAGGTCGCATGCCCTCTAAGCCTTGCCTAGCCTGGTCCTTTTTTGACATAGCAAAAGATCGCCCAAATTATGTGATCTGTAAAATTTGTCGTGATTCTGTTAGTAGAGGGTAAAACCTCAGCAGTTTGACAACTTCTTCCATGAATCGTCACATGAATAAATATCATATGTCCCAGTGGGAAGCTCAACATGCTGCAATGCGGCCTAGCGGGTCGAATCATCCACCGCCTGCTTCTTCCAGTGCATCCGCGCTCTCTTCATCTTCTAGGACTGTGGGGACAGCTGTCACACCTGGTTTTCCACGCACAACTTCCACCACTGTAACCGCAACAGGCAGTTTGCTTGGTAGGTCGTCAGTTGGTTTGGAAGGGGAAATAAGTGCGTGTGTACAGCTCTCTCAGACATCGATAGCACCAACGTTGGATGAAGGCAACATCATGTCTACGCCTGCACTTTCCTCACAAACCTGCATTTTTCCAGGGACACCCTACTCAACACCGTCTACACACAGCAGCCAGATCTCTGTCCCTCAGATGTGGACAAATAAAAGGCCATTTCCTGCGACCCATGACAAAGCTAAGAGGTTGACTTTATTCCTCTGTAAGCTCTTGGCTACCGAAATGCTGCCTTTCCACCTGGTGGACACACAGGATTTTAGAGACCTTATGTCTGTCGCTGTGCCCCAGTACCAGATGCCCAGTCGCCACTACTTCTCTAAGAAAGGTGTGCCTGCGCTATACCAGCATGTCGCACACAACATCACCGCTTCGTTGAGAAACTCTGTGTGTCAATGGGTGCATTTCACCACCGATACTTGGACCAGTAAGCATGAACAGGGACGTTACATGTCGCTGACTGGGCACTGGGTAACTATGGTGATAGATGGTGAAGGGTCTGCTGCACAAGTCTTGCCGTCCCCACGACTTGTGTTTCAATCCTCTGTCTGTCCAACTTCCGCCACTGCTTCTGCCTCCTCCACCTTATCTGGGTCCTCCACCTCCGCCCCAAGCCTGCCTGGTCAGGCCACCAGCGTTCTAACTGCGCAGAAGGAATCACGCATCCCTCATTACTATGCTGGCAGCAGAGCCCAACGGCATCAGGCGGTCTTTAGCTTGAAATGTCTTGGAAATAAGAGTCACACAGCGGCTGAGTTGTGGGCAGCTCTGGAGACTGAGTTTAATAAATGGTTGTCTCCACTCAACCTGCAGCCTGGTAAGGCCGTGTGCGACAATGCTGCAAACCTGGGTGCGGCCCTTCGCCTGGGCAAGGTGACACACGTGCCTTGTATGGCTCACGTGTTGAACCTTGTCGTGCAGCAATTTTTAACACACTATCCCGGCCTAGATGGCCTTCTGAACAGGGCACGAAAACTGTCTGCTCACTTCCGCCGTTCAACCACCGCTGCGGAGCGACTTGCATCGCTCCAGAAGTCTTTCGGCCTGCTGGTTCATTGCCTGAAATGCAATGTGCCGACACGCTGGAATTCGACTCTCCACATGTTACAGCGACTGTGGCAGCACCGTCGAGCCCTGGTGCAATACGTCATGACGTATAGCCTGGGCCAACAAGATGCAGAGGTGGGGCAGATCACTCTGATGGAGTGGTCTCAGATCAAGGACCTATGCACCCTTCTGCACAGTTTCGACATGGCGGCGAACATGTTTAGCGCTGACAATGCCATTATCAGCATGACAATTCCAGTCATTTACATGCTGGAGCACACGCTAAACACTATTCGGAGTCAGGGGGTGGGACAACAGGAAGGGGAGGAACTACAGGAGGATTCATATGCGCAAGACACAACAACATCACCAAGGTGCAGACGTTCATCATCACCAACGCGGCAGGCATGGGACCATGGGGGACAGGGATCAACAAGGGTGCATGGTAGCAGGCGAAATGTTGAGGAAGGTGCAGGAGAGCATGAAGAAATGGAGGACGAACTGTCCATGGACATGGAAGACTCAGCGGATGAGGGAGACCTTGGTCAAATTTCAGTTGAAAGAGGTTGGGGGGAGATGTCAGAGGAAGAAAGAACGGTTAGCACTAGTGATGAGCGAGTATGCTTGTTACTACTCGGTACTCGCACGAGTATCACTGTACTCGGGCTACTCGGCGGGTACCGAGTAATTTTGCAATACTCGTGCTTTACTCGTGGTCTTCATCCCTGCATGTTGGCGCTCTTTTGAGAGCCAGCCCTCATGCAGGGATTGGCTGGCAGACCACTGCAATGCCACAGCCCTGTTAGTTGTGGAATTGCAGTGATTGGCCGGCCTGCACAGCGTGACCGAGCCTTTATACCGGCCGGCGCGCTGTGCTCTGTACACAGCCATCTCATATTCCCTGCTTTCCACGCCCACAGGCGCCTATGATTGGTTGCAGTGAGACACGCCCCCACGCTGAGTGACAGGTGTCACACTGCACCCAATCACATCAGCCGGTGGGCGGGTCTATACTGTGCAGTAAAATAAATAAATAAATAATTAAAAAAAACGGCGTGCGGTCCCCCCAATTTTAATACCAGCCAGATAAAGCCATACAGCTGAATGCTGGTATTCTCAGGATGGGGAGCTCCACGTTATGGGGAGCCCCCCACCCTAACAATATCAGTCAGCAGCTGCCCAGAATTGCCGCATACATTATATGCGACAGTTCTGGGACTGTACCCGGCTCTTCCCGATTTACCCTAGTGCGTTGGCAAATCGGGGTAATAAGGAGTTAATGGCAGCCCATAGCTGCCACTAAATCCTAGATTAATCATGTCAGGCGTCTCCCCGAGATTCCTTCCATGATTAATCTGTAAATTACAGTTAAAAAACACACACACCCGAAAAATCCTTTATTAGAAATAAAAAACACTAACAAAGTCCCTCATTACCAATTTATTAACCCCGACAAACCCTCCATGTCCGGCGTACTCCACGGACTCCGGCGTCGCGTCCAGCTCTGCTGCATGGAAGTGACAGGAGCTGCAGAAGACACCGCCGCTCCGGTCACCTCCACGCAGCTAATGAAGGGAATAGCGCGATCAGCTGCTGTCAGTCAGGTAACTCCCGGCCACCGCTGGATCCAGCGGTGGCCGCGATTAACCTCAGTGACAGCAGCTGATCGCTATACTCACCTCAGTTGGTGCATGGAGCTGACTGGAGCGGCGGTGAGTAGCGCGATCAGCTGAGCTGTCACTGAGGTTACCCGCGGCCACCGCTGCATCCACCGCTGGATCCAGGTAACCTCAGTGACAGCTCAGCTGATCGCTATACTCATCTCATTAGCTGCGTGGAGGTGACCGGAGCGGCGGTGTATTCTGCAGCTCCTGTCACTTCCATGCAGCAGAGCTGGACGCGACGCTGGAGGACTGTGGAGTACGCCGGACATGGAGGGTTTGTCGGGGTTAATAAATTGGTAATGAGGGACTTTGTTAGTGTTTTTTATTTCTAATAAAGGATTTTTCGGGTGTGTGTGTTTTTTAACTGTAATTTACAGATTAATCATGGAAGGAATCTCGGGGAGACACCTGACATGATTAATCTAGGATTTAGTGGCAGCTATGGGCTGCCATTAACTCCTTATTACCCCGATTTGCCAACGCACTAGGGTAAATCGGGAAGAGCCGGGTACAGCCCCAGAACTGTCGCATCTAATGTATGCGGCAATTCTGGGCGGCTGCTGACTGATATTGTTAGGGTGGGGGCTCCCCATAACGTGGAGCTCCCCATCCTGAGAATACCAGCCTTCAGCCGTATGGCTTTATCTGGCTGGTATTAAAATTGGGGGGACCGCACGCCGTTTTTTTTAATTATTTAATTATTTATTTCACTGCACAGTATACACACACCGGCTGCTGTGATTGGGTGCAGTGAGACAGCTGTCACTCAGTGTGGGAGCGTGTCTCACTGCAACCAATCATAGGCGCCGAAAAGCAGGAAAGCAGGGAATAGGAGATTGATTAATGAGCGGCCGGCTTTTTCAAAAGAGGAAAAGCCACCGGAGTTTGAACAGCTGTGCAGCGCCGCGGCAGTGATCGGGGAACGGTAAGTAAGAGAGAGGGGGGGGAACTGACCGACAGACTGTGAGAGGGGGACAGACAACACAGAGAGAGACAGACCGACGGACTGAGGGAGATAGAATAAAAAAAAAAAAAATGACCGACATCGCTAGTAAAAAGCACAAAACGTGCGTTTTGGACATCGGAGTGCCACACAAGGTTTTCATGTAAAATCTTTCATGTATTAATCTCAAAAAGTAACATACACCAGCTCTATCTCACTATTGGGTATGTGCCCTTAACATTTCCGCCATGAAAATTCATTTTGGTGTCATTTTGGAAGGTTTTCTGGTGAGTCCGTAAAAATGGCGTAAAACTTGGACAAAATTGTTCACAGCTGTGACTTTTGAGTGATAAATGCTTCAAGGGGTCTTCCCCATGCTGATGCCATGTCATTTGAGCACTCCTCTGAGACTTTTGTGACATTTTTAGGGTTTCTACATGCTGCCGGGGGGTCATTTCACAAAAATACTCGGGTCTCCCATAGGATAACATTGGGCTCGGTGCTCGGGCCGAGTACACGAGTATCTTGGGAGGCTCGGCCCGAGCTTCGAGCACCCGAGCTTTTTAGTACTCGCTCATCACTAGTTAGCACCTCTATGCCACAAACACAGCGTTGACTTGGTCCTCATGGCTGCGCAAGACACATGAGTGCCTTCTTGCTGCACTACCTCCAACATGACCCTCGTATTGTCAAAATTAGAAGTGATGATGACTACTGGCTTGCCACACTATTAGATCCCCGGTACAAGTCCAAATTTTGTGACATAATTCCAGCCATAGAAAGGGACGCACGTATGCAGGAGTATCAGCAGAAGCTGTTACTCGATCTTAGCTCGGCTTTTCCACCAAACAACCGTGCAGGTGCAGGGAGGGAATCTCCCAGTTGTAACTTGACAAACATGGGACGGTCTCATCATCTTCAATAGTCTACCCGTACCAGTAGCACCGTATCTGGTGCTGGTAACAGCAATTTTATTGAATCTTTTCATAATTTTTTTAGACCCTCCTTTGCAAGGCCACCAGAGACAACAAAAAAAAAAAAAAAAAAAACAAGGAGAAAAATTGTAGGAAAAATACCCTGACTATAAATAAATAAATTGCAAGTGCTTAATAACAGGGTACTTAGTATATACATTTTTGCAAAAAGGTAAGAAGCTGTCTCACCTCGTCACGGTGTACCCATCTGAGACAGTCCCTAACCTACTAAAGTTAAAAACATATTCTGTACCTGACTTGTGTCATGTCAAAACTTCAATATGGATGGTAAAGTGGTCAGCTGGGTCCCAGATTAAATACACAGCAAAAAGTGAGACGCAGGTAATTGTTCAGCCTCAGTATCAGGAGGGCTGCACCCCCAACTTGCATTAACGCAAGATAACAGACAAAAAACACAGTCTTGAGGCTGCAATTCACATGCTTGTAATGTTGCATGTTTATTGAACTTTTGTTACAGCTCAGTTTTTTTGTGTTTTTTTTGTGTTTTTTTTCACCAGAGACAACAAGTCTGACACATAGTCAACGGCTGGAGAGGATGATACAGGAGTATCTCCAAATGAACATCGATGCCATTACTTTGCAAATGGAGCCTGTAACATTGCGCCCTGCAACGTAGGGGTTCCACTCGCTTGCAACGGTGTGAGGTAGCTTCAGCAACATATGCACACAGTTTCTTTAGAACAATTCCGGCAGTTTATTTAAAAACACTCTCAGCATAAACTGCTCTTAAACATAAACGATCCACGTACCGTGGGCATCCAGTCCATTACAAGTCCATAGTGGAAGTTTAGCAACTTCCCCACTCTCTGGCACCTGCCAGCGTACAGCTCTAGCCGAGGTTCCTTCCAGCACCCAGGGCCCTCTGCAGACCCCTGTCTGTCTCTCCTGCCGGAGAGATTCGGCCCTACAGCCCTGGCCTGGCTGCACTCACCTCAGACTCAATATCAGAGCCTTGTGTTCAACCTCCACACAGGCTGAAACACCCAGAGCTCCCGGCTCTGCTCTCGCTTGTTTCCAGTCCACACACTGGACATTTAGAGCCAGTCTCTCTCTAGACTGCCCTAGACACACACCACCCAGGTTCAGAGACAGGATTGCTTTAACCCCTGGAGCCACACCCACAGGTGGTAAGCAGTGTGTAATCAGCATCACACACCCTTCCATGGCTCTGCATGTAATGCAATCCTGTGGAACCACAGGTCCCAGCCAGCTTCACATTGCAGAGCACCCACGCTTCTGCAAAACATACCGGCCCTTTGTAATACAGCCGGTTGATATCTCACATACCCTCCCCCTCTGTTCAAACCCGTAGGGGAGAACACTTGCCAATGACCTGGGGCCGAGAGACAGGGCATCCCCGCTGCCATGCCCCACCAGTCGAGAGGGCTGTCCAAGAGCAGTAGTCCCTGAGACATCGCCCGACACTGTCACCAAACCCTGTCTTGTCAACCTAGGGTTAAAGGACGTCCCCTTTCCAGACTGTTCTCTCCCTGATCCCCTCCCAGGGTCACCGTAGTAGAGAGACATGTCCCCAGTCAAACCTACAGTCTTGTCCGAACCTAGGCTCTCTCTAGTACCCCCAAGGCTACTGTCGGGAACTCTAAGCTCATAGCGGCCACTATCTACTGTACATCGTAGGTTACCACTCTGTCAGCGATTCCTTTTATCGCGCGTCTGAACTACTGGACCGACACGCCATCTTCCACTTCTTTCCCCTGAACAACGGGTGGAAGACGGCTGCTGTCCCCCACACAGTTGGCGAAGCTGCTCCTTAATTTTCAGGTTTTCTTGCCACAACCACTCCATGTCACGTACATGGTGTACCCGATATTCAATAAGGCTTCGAATGTTTCCAAGACTCTCTACAGTCCCGACACAGACGAATGGAACCATACCAGCTACCCTGGGTATCTTGCTCTCGTTAGCAGCAGGGATTCGTAATCTCACCAATCCCGACTTATTCACCATGTCTTGCATGACTCGTCCAGTTTTTCCAATGACTCTTCCCACCAGAGCCTGGGGTACTTGGACGATATCTTCCGCCAGACTCTGCACTTTCCTTTTATACTCTAGCTGTCTAGTGACTTCTTCCTTTTGCAGTAGGACCTGCCACTTCATACGAACACACCTGAAGTGCATGTCCTTTAGAATAGCCACCCACTGCCCAGTAATTTCACTGGTGGATAATATCACTAACTGTTCAGCCCCTGGGGTACAGTAGACCTCACACGCTTCCACAGCTCTCTTAAATTCGTCATGCATGCACTCGGTGGCACATGCTTCTCTTAAGTCCTCAGGTATATCCACCATGCACTTGACTACAGAAGTCTCATTCATCCCTGCCACATGCTTGTCAAGTTTAGCTTCCAGAGTCAGCTCTCTTTGGGCCTCCCCTGCTTCAACAAGTTTGGTCAGGATTGACATTCGCTGCTCCATCTGCTCCAAGGCTCCCTGGGACCTGGACTGGTACTCTGCCAAGCGACTTCGGAGCTCAGCCACTTCTTTCTCCAGCTCCCTTACTTGACTCTCAGTAGCCTGCCTAAGAAGTATCTCTTGTTGCAGATGGTCTTTGCTCTTCCTCTTGAATGAGTCTTCACTTGCGGACCTCTCTGGTCTACGACACACTATTTCTGAGGCTTCTTCCATCTCAGCTTCAGAACGTTTGGGTTTCTTATTCTCCTTACCCACGTCCTTCTCTATATCCTCAATCGTGGTTTTACCAAGCAGGTCAGGCATGCTCCCAGTCCTGGATGAGACCTCTGGTCCAGACTTCACCTCCTCAGAGGCTCTCTTCACTTCAGCGCCAGCTGTTTCTTGGTTCTTCCCTGCATTATCGTCAACTTCCTCTGGGGTCTCTGCAGTGTCACCCTCAACCTGGGTGTCACACCCTTCAACATGGCACTCTGTTCCTTTTAGAGATTTGGGGCTAAATTTGCTGTCATCCACCCTAGCACTTGGTAGTTCACCAGTCTGCTCACCACGACTGTTGGGGATTATTCCTTCCCCCACACTCTCTAGGATTCCATTTCCTATACCACTCTCGTCTGACAGACTATCAACTTCACACTTTGAAATCATAGGGACCACCACCATTACGTCCTTGGTTGGCTCCTTCTCTGCACTTGCAGCCCGCTGATTTCTGTCGTCACAATGTGTCAGTTCAATCTCTGATTCCTCAGTCTTTTGTAGGATATCACCATCTGACTCCACCGTAGCAGGTGTTATTAGCACCATGTCTTCATTAACCAGGCATGTCACTTTCTCTGCACCCTCAGACGGCCTACACTGTGCCCCCTCTCGGCGCTTATTACGTCTTCGGTGTCGGGAGGAAGTTTTGCCCTTCTCGCCCATCTGTACCACACTGTACTCGTTTGTCACTTTTCTAGAGTCAGTGTCTTTACTGGAGTCATCATCACTCCCCCTGGTATCCTGGACTATCATGTCCCCACTTAACCAGATATCTGCCTCCCTTTCTGGAGCTACCCTGTTTTTAATGGTCACACTATCGGTTATTCCCTTAGTCCTTATGTCACTAAGTTGGGTCCGTCCATCATTTTCTTTGGTCACCCCTAACTTAGGACAGTCAATTTTAGGAGATGCTATCTCCTCCTTACCACACATAACTGCACAACAAGGACCCCTTTTCACCTCCCAATGTGGTGGGGTTTCCTTTCGGCTGTTCCGGCTCTTACACAAGCAACCGTATACGTCCCCCTGCTTCCACAAGTGCACAAATAATTTAGAGTCCCAACCTATAATAATTGGGTGCAGTAAATCTGAGACTACTCCAACATCATGAGAACCACTGTCCCAGGCTGTCTTAATGACCACGCTGGAGACCGGGTATTCTGTCTCATTATTGTGGGTGCAGCCGACGTGGATCTTCCTTCCAGGAATCAAGTGGACATCAGAGGTGGCCCTCACCAGGGTCACCAAGCTCCTTGAGTCTACGACTCCTGTTACAGATTCCCCATCCACTTCCACGGAACACAGACGGGGCTTCTCGTCGGATGAGTGGTCTATATTGCAAACAGGACACTTGTGGCATGAACACTGTTGTTCCTGGCTACAGTCCATCTGCGCCACTTCACCCTTGGATTTGGGATGCTCCGCACCCTTTTGGGGGACCACCGCTTTCTGGGACTCCATCCCCTTATGGGCAACCACCCCTTTATGGGACTCCACCCCCTTTTGCAGTTTCCATGCAATGTCCTTAGCCCCCAGTTCACACCGTTTGCCCTTGTCTCCCTGGGCACCCAGTGTCCATACTGGCCCCCGAAGGGAACGCTCAAACTGGTCCATGGCTGCGACATCGCTACACACTGACAGCTCCTGCTGTCCCTGGACCAGGAACTGGTACAGCTCCTCCACAACGTCCGCAGGGACCATTCTCTCTTTTTGGCTTTTAGCTCCCACTGCTGTCACTGGACCTCCAGGCACATGCTGTTGGTGCTGCTGGCTCTGCAGCAGCTGGTTCAGGAGCCCCTCCATGCTTTCCGGGTTGTACCGCCCGTACAACCAGGATCTCCAGCCTGTGGTGTATCACTGCTCACCAAGCAGGGCCTCGGAATTCCGGCTGGCCTGGAACCTCCAGTCACTGGTCTCTCGCCACTGCAGCACAGAACCCTGTAGACCTACTGATTCCCCGCCAGCAGCTGGAGCACGCTGTCCCTGTTCGTGGACCCGCCGATCCACCGCCATCTGCTTGAGTGCGCAGACATAAATTTTCGTGGATCCGCCGATCCACCGCCAGCTGCTTGAGAGCGCCGACACGATTTTCGTGGAGCCGCCGATCCACAGCAATACGTCCTAGGCCGTTGCCCCTAGCAACCAGACCGCATGCCCGCATTCTCCACCATATGTAACAAAGTGGATGAGAGGAAGGCAGGGCACTACTCAGCAACAACCATAGACTTTTTGTGAATCCAAGCATGCAGGCTGAATCACAGCTGATCCGGGGTGCACATATGCATAAAGTTCAGATTATATCCAATGTGGAAAGAGGAAAAAACGGCACTCACCAAATCGTTGCTGTGCAGATTGCAGCTTTATTTCAAGCGCAGAGGTTACATGTGCGGTGGGGGCTGGTGGGGAGGGAGAGGACGCCGGACACGTCAGACGACGGCCGTTTCGCACTTACACAGTGCTTCAGCTGGTCTGAGTGGGTATGACATCAGATCCTTTTTATCCACATACCACATGTGGATGATGTCAAGACAATTAAAAATGTTAAAAACAATAGTATATGCCCAAATCTTACTGAACACGCAACATAGTAGCAAAGATTTACACATATATGAAACAAACAAATGTGCACTGAATCAACCCAAGAATACACTAAGATCATTCCTTTCATTTAACCCTAGAGGGCCTGTGGCATTGAACTTCATAATATATTCAGATTCCCTCCTAAGCAATAATTTATGGGAGTCACCTCCTCTAGATGGGGGTTCTATCAACTCAATCCCTGCAAAGGACAAAACACTCTGATCGGAATTATGACATTCATTTATATGGTTAATCAACCTTGTAGCTCCTAATCCGCTCACAATAGAGTTCCTATGCTCCCTGAACCTTACAAAAAGCTGCCGTATAGTTTTACCTATGTAGAAATATTTACACGGACAAAAAACTACATAAACGACCATTTTGGTCTTGCAAGTAATCAGGTGCTTTACTACATGTAAATGGCCACCAATCTCAAGAGTTCTACCAATTATGTGGAATCTGCAAAAAGAGCAGTTACCACATCGGTAGTTGCCAACAGGGCCACTATACTGCAACCAGGTTCTAGGAGGAATGTACCGCTTTTTGACTATGATGTCACCGATGTTCTTGCATCGCCTGTATGTCACCAGTGGCTTATTCAAGGCCATTTCTTTGAGTTCAGTTACCCCCTTGATTATATGCCAGTTTTTATTTATGACCGATTTTATCTCACGGTCCATAGGGCCATATTTAAAATTGAATACAAAGCGATTTAGTTGCTTTTTTTCGCCTTTTTTCATAAGATTTTTATTACGTGGGTCTTTTTCAAGCGAGATTTTCTCTTCGGCTTGTTTTTGCATTGAATTAATTAAATCGAGGGGGTAACCTCTTTCAAGAAAGCGTTGCCTGAGATCTATTGTTTGAGTATGCAGTATATCTGGATTGTTAGTAATCCTGTTCAATCTCAAAAATTGACTGAATGGGACCGATCTCAAAACGTGTCCTGGGTGGGCACTGCCATAGTGTAACAATGTATTGACGGTGGTAGGTTTTCTATAGAGTTCCCGAGTGATCCCCCCGTCCTGGGCCGTCAATTTCACATCCAGGAACTCTATAGTCTTGTCACTAAAGGAAAACGTGAAGAGCATATTGTAATTATTTTCCAAATTCAAATATGCCACAAAAGATTCGAATTGTTCCTTACTACCATCCCAGATTATCAATACATCATCTACAAAGCGCTGATATTGCTTTATATGTCTTATGTAGGGATTATCCAGGCTATAAATCAACTTGTCCTCAAGATGTGCAAGGAACAGGTTAGCTAGGGTACATGCCACCGGGGTCCCCATAGCAACCCCACTTTTTTGCAGGTACCAGGAATGGCCAAACTTAAAGGTATTATATCCCAGTACCAATAATAGTGCCTCTTCAACAAAATTGATTAAAAGTTCATTCTCACCAAGTCCTCTCAGCATCTGTGCTATCAAATCAATCCCAAGATGTTGTGGAATCCTGGTAAATAAACTCTCGACGTCCAATGACGCCCAGCAGAAAGTCTCTTGCCATTCAAAGTGCTCAAGTTGCTGTACTAAATCCCCAGTATCCCTCACAAAGGAGGGAATGGTTTCCAACAGGGGATGAAGTAACCAGTCAAGATACGCAGAGAGAGGCTCGGTGAGAGAACCAGATCCTGCAACAATGGGTCTCCCCGGTGGCCTGGAAACTGACTTGTGTACCTTAGGTAACCAGTACCAATGTGATCTGGTTGGGAAGAGGGGAAACAATTTTTCAGCCCTATTCTTCGTAATAAAGCCTGTCGTTACGTGTTTATTTAGAAAGCTGCGCAATTTCTCTTTTAGTTTGTATGTAGGATCACTATCTAGTTTTTGATAAACTAAGCAATTATCTAAATGATGTTTAGCTTCCTCTAAATAGTAATCTGTGGTCATAAGGACTGTGGCCCCACCCTTGTCTGCCTTCCTTATTGTGACATTTTTGAGGGATTTGATTTTATTTAAAGCTGATTGTTCTTTTTTGGACAGATTATTTTTCAAAGCTGGGTATTTTAATGCTCTCATCTCTCTCATAACGATTTCTTGAAATAAATCTATACTATTTCCTGGAGATGTCGGTGGAAAAAAGGAGGATTTTATCCCTCCAGTAAAGCTGTTACGGGGGGCTGTCTGATAACCTAAAGGAGTATCAGACAGTCAGGGTCCACCGTGCAAAGACTCTGCTGCAGACTATGGCAGAGTGCAATACCTCTGTTAACTCACAGAAGGATATAATAAGTAAGTAAAGCAATTCCTCCCTTACTTGGAGGGTGTGTGGAATGATCTCTGTTAATAATCACAGAGACAAAGGCAATGTGTGCGAAATGGCACCTGCCTAGGTCCGCTCTTCTAGTGGTGCAAAAGAGACGAACAGCAGCATAAGCCGCACAAAGCTCCTACCTCTGTTCGCTCCCCTAGTGTGCGAGGATACGAACAACTGCCAGACGCAGTATAAGGAACGTTACCCTAGCGGCAACGTCCACCTACGAGTCGAACCACAAGGCCCAGCCAGACCATGTGCCTCAGGCACCTGCCTATGTCCGCTCCCCTAAGAGGTAAGGATACGGACAGCAGCTGAAGCTGTAAGGTATAAGAACGCTACCCTGCCGGTAGCGCTCACCTAGCATAGACAGAGGAATGCCTAGAGGAACGCGCACAGAGCGTCTACTCTTATGCATGAACCAAGAGGACTGAGCGCCATGCGGCGTGTGTCAGGGTCTTATATAGACTCTGTGCCTCATCCAAGATGGAGGACACCAGAGCCAATCCGCTGCCAGAACGACAGGAGTGACGTCATGCTGGCCTATCACCGAGCAAGGCATCACAAGCACATGACCAGCGACCAATCGTCATAGAAGGTGTCAGAGACATGTGACCTCGTGTCAGCGATAATGTCACCCGCACATGTGCAATGGCTCCAAGATAGGACTTAGTCTCCGGCGCTCGCACATGTGCAGTAGCAAGAAATCTGGACTTAGTCTCCAGCGCTCGCACATGTGCAGTAGCAAGAAATCTGGACTTAGTCTCCAGCGCTCGCACATGTGCAGTAGTAAGAAATCTGGACTTAGTCTCCAGTGCTCGCAGCAACTGTAACAGTACCTCACCCTCAAGGGCCCCCCTCCCGGCGACGCAGGTAATCGGCAACTAAGTCGGGAGCATGGACAGCCTCCTCAGGCTCCCAAGAGCGATGTTCCGGGCCGTAACCCTCCCAATCTATCAAGAAGAACCTGCGCCCTCTAACCATCTTAGAACCAACTATGGCTCGTACCTCATAGCTAGAGCGAGAGGAATCAGAGGCAGGAGAGTGCACTTCACGAGCGTGAGGTAAAATAGCCGGCTTTAGCAGTGAGACATGGAATTTGTCATGAATCTTAAGATGGACGGGTAACTTCAATTGGTAGACTACAGGATTTACCTGTCGAAGAACCTCATAAGGACCCAGGAAGCGAGGAGCAAATTTGACAGAGCTCACTCTAAGTCTCACGTGTTTTGCAGAGAGCCACACAAAGTCCCCTGGAGAAAAGACAGGAGCCGGGCGACGAAACCGATCGAACACCGTCTTCATATGGTCCTTAGCTGCTTGGATCGACTCTTGAGTCCGATCCCAAACCTGTCTGGCATTAGTTGCCCAGTCGGCCACAAGAGGAGGAGGTGCAGCAGCGGGAAACGGTACCGGTACCCTAGGGTGTTGCCCATTATTGAGTACGAACGGTGTCTGCCCAGTGGCCTCAGCCAGCGAATTGTTAAGGGCAAATTCTGCCCAGGGTAGGAGGGAGGACCAGTTATCGTGGTTCTCAGCAACAAAGTGTCGAAGGTATATAATCATAGATTGATTGGTACGCTCAACCAAACCATTGGTCTCCGGATGGTATGCCGAAGAGAGATTCAACTCAATTTGCAGAAGGCTACAAAGATCTCGCCAGAAACGGGAAGTAAATTGCGGGCCTCTATCACACATGATACGATCTGGCATCCCGTGAAGCCTAAAGACATGCTTGAGGAATAGTTTGGCTAGTACCCTGGAAGATGGGATTCTCGATAACGGTACGAGATGAACCATCCGGGAGAAATGGTCCGTAATGACCCACACAAATCTATGTCTCTGTGAACATGGAAGATCACCCACAAAGTCCATGCCTACCACCTCCCATGGTCTATCTGGCACTGGTAAAGGATGCAAGAGTCCAGCCGGTCTCTGTCGTAATGGACGGTTGCGAGCACATGAGTAGCAGGAACCGACATATCTCTTGACGTGGCTGGCTAAGTGTGGCCACCAATACCACCTCTCCAGTAACTCTCGTGTCCGCCTAATACCAAAATGCCCACCCACCTTTGAGGTGTGGGCCCATGACAGTATATCATTCTGTCGATCAGGCGGAACAAAGGTCTTGCCCGGTGGGATTTGGTCTAACGTCACAGGGGAGAGCGTATGAAAAACCCTGGAGGGAAGGATAAGACGAGGTTCGTCAATCTCCTCCTGGGTAGAAAGCATAGAGCGAGACAGGGCATCTGCCTTGTTATTCTTACTCCCAGACAGATAGTTGATGGAGAAGTGAAAGCGGGAGAAAAACAAGGACCAGCGGGCTTGGCGAGGATTCAGACGCTGAGCGGTTTGTAAGTACGTCAGATTCTTATGGTCTGTATAGACCTGGAAAGGATGTTTCGCTCCTTCCAGCAAGTGACGCCACTCCTCCAAGGCTAATCTCAAGGCGAGCAGTTCCCTATCCCCAATGGTATAGTTTCTCTCTGCTTGTGAAAAGGTTTTCGCAAAGAAGAAACACGGCCTTTTTTTACCTGCACCGTTCTTTTGATACAAGACTGCACCAGCACCCACTGAAGAGGCATCAACCTCTAAGAGGAAGGGCTTACTCTCATCGGGTCTTTGAAGAACGGGAGCAGTTGAAAAGTGTATTTTTACTGCCTCAAAAGCCTGAGATGTCTCAGTAGACCAGGCTTTGGGATTAGCACCTTTCTTAGTCAAGGCCACCAAAGGGGCCACCAAAGTAGAAAAATGGGGTATGAACTGCCTGTAATAATTTATGAATCCTAAGAAGCGTTGCACCGCCTTCAAGGAATGAGGTTCGGACCATTGCAGGACAGCAGAGAGCTTCGCAGGATCCATAGCCACGCCCTCTTGTGAGATAATGTAACCCAAAAAAGGCAATGAGGACTGCTCGAATACACATTTCTCGAGTTTAGCAAACAATGAGTGCTCCCTTAAACGGGAAAGGACACGAACGACATCCTGACAATGAGTCTCCAGATCAGGAGTAAAAATCAGGATGTCGTCCAGATACACCACTACTGAGGATAACAGTAAATCCCTGAACACATCGTTTGCGAAGTCCTGAAATACTGCGGGTGCATTACATAACCCAAAAGGCATGACGAGGTATTCATAGTGACCGTCTCGGGTGTTAAAAGCGGTCTTCCATTCGTCACCCTTTCGAATTCGTACCAAGTTATACGCACCCCGCAGATCCAACTTTGTAAAAACTTGAGCTCCTCTCAGTCTGTCAAAGAGCTCCGAAATTAAAGGTAATGGGTATTTGTTCTTTATTGTGATTGCGTTGAGACCCCTGTAATCTATGCAGGGACGCAAACCACCCTCTTTCTTCCGAACAAAGAAAAACCCAGCTCCCGCGGGAGAGACAGACTTACGAATGAACCCCTTCTCTAAACTCTCTCTTATATAGGTCGACATGGCCTCCGACTCAGGTATCGACAGGGGGTAAACCCTGCCTTTAGGTGGAACCGAACCTGGGATAAGGTCTATGGCACAGTCATACGGCCTATGGGGTGGAAGAACCTCAGCACCCTGTTTGGAGAACACGTCAGGGAAATCCAGATAGGGTGTAGGTATGGGAGAGAGATCAGTAGATGCAACCGCAATGACCTTAGGTGGTAAGGGAAGACATCGGGACTGACATTTCGAACCCCAACTAATAATGCTGTCAGACTCCCAGTCAATGTGAGGAGCATGAGTCCGAAGCCACGGGAGACCCAGAAGGATGTCGTCTATACCCTCAGGCAAAACAAGAAAAGAAATCTCCTCTATGTGACCCTGAGACAGGGAAAGGCGCAAGGGAACTGTCCTCAATGTAATGGAGTCAGACAACATAGTTCCATTAACAACACGGACAGGAATAAGCGCCTCTAACATGATAGAGGGAATATTGTGTCCCTTTACAAATCCTGAGGACACAAAAGTCCCGTCAGCTCCGGAATCCACAAAAGCCATAATAGGCCATGTATTCTCAGAAAACGAGAGCTGACCTGGGATACAACACTTAGAGGGTGCAGAAGACGTCTCTAGTAACCCCCCTCTAATGGTTACTAGGCCAGGGAGTTTCCCTGACGACTAGGACACTTGTTGGCATAGTGCCCAGCCTGACGACATACGTAACATATAGGAGGACCAGACTTGCGTAGTCTGAAAGACGTATGACCTAACTCCATAGGAGTGGGAGATGTTTCAGATGCTGAGGAAGATGGTAGTGGACCCTCAACAACTGGAATAGCCCGATGCTTAGGGCGTGAGGAAGAGACCTCGAGTCTACGTTCCTTATGGCGTACATCGATCCTCGTTGCTACTGTGATCAAGTCCTCCAGAGAAGCAGGGACCTCACGAGTAGCAAGAGCATCCTTGACATAGCCTGCCAACCCTCTCCAGAAGATAGGAATCAACACCTTCTCTGGACAATCTAGTTCTGCCACCAGAGTTCTAAACGCAATGGCATAAGAACTAGTGGATAACGAACCCTGAGATAGATCTAACAGTCTCAGGGCCGCATCATGGGTAACCTGCGGACCCATGAATACCGCCTTAAGAGCATCAAGAAAGTCTTGATGTCTCAGAGTAACCACATCAGAGCGCTCCCATAGGGGAGTCGCCCATTCTAAGGCTTTGTCCTGAAGTAAGGAGATGATAAAGCCTACTCTGGACCTCTCCGTAGAGAAGCGAGAAGAGTTGACCTCTAGGTGTATCTGACACTGACTAATGAAACCACGACATGATCTGGCATCGCCAAAATATCTGTTTGGCAGAGCAAGTCGAGGATCATGTGCAGATGTCACCATGGTCTGAGGTTTATCCTCTATACTCTTGAGCCGTGACTCAAGTACTTGTATGTAACGGTGTAACTGCTGATATTCTGCCATAACTGCCAGACCCTTGGCTCAGTCCTAATGTTACGGGGGGCTGTCTGATAACCTAAAGGAGTATCAGACAGTCAGGGTCCACCGTGCAAAGACTCTGCTGCAGACTATGGCAGAGTGCAATACCTCTGTTAACTCACAGAAGGATATAATAAGTAAGTAAAGCAATTCCTCCCTTACTTGGAGGGTGTGTGGAATGATCTCTGTTAATAATCACAGAGACAAAGGCAATGTGTGCGAAATGGCACCTACCTAGGTCCGCTCTTCTAGTGGTGCAAAAGAGACGAACAGCAGCGTAAGCCGCACAAAGCTCCTACCTGCGTTCGCTCCACTAGTGTGCGAGGACACGAACCACTAGATATGGCACCTGCCTAGGTCTGCTCTTCTAGTGGTGCAAAAGAGACGAACAGCAGCGTAAGCCACACAAAGCTCCTACCTCTGTTCGCTCCCCTAGTGTGCGAGGATACGAACAACTGCCAGACGCAGTATAAGGAACGTTACCCTAGCGGCAACGTCCACCTACGAGTCGAACCACAAGGCCCAGCCAGACCATGTGCCTCAGGCACCTGCCTATGTCCGCTCCCCTAAGAGGTAAGGATACGGACAGCAGCTGAAGCTGTAAGGTATAAGAACGCTACCCTGCCGGTAGCGCTCACCTAGCATAGACAGAGGAATGCCTAGAGGAACGCGCACAGAGCGTCTACTCTTATGCATGAACCAAGAGGACTGAGCGCCATGCGGCGTGTGTCAGGGTCTTATATAGACTCTGTGCCTCATCCAAGATGGAGGACACCAGAGCCAATCCACTGCCAGAACGACAGGAGTGACGTCATGCTGGCCTATCACCGAGCAAGGCATCACAAGCACATGACCAGCGACCAATCGTCATAGAAGGTGTCAGAGACATGTGACCTCGTGTCAGCGATGATGTCACCCGCACATGTGCAATGGCTCCAAGATAGGACTTAGTCTCCGGCGCTCGCACATTTGCAGTAGCAAGAAATCTGGACTTAGTCTCCAGCGCTCGCACATGTGCAGTAGCAAGAAATCTGGACTTAGTCTCCAGCGCTCGCACATGTGCAGTAGTAAGAAATCTGGACTTAGTCTCCAGTGCTCGCAGCAACTGTAACAAAAGCCTGTGCTGGTTTTGAGATTTTTTCCCACTGCTGGAAAATCTGCATTGTCTGCACTAGCATCAGTCAGACTTAGCAGCTGTACCGCGTCTTGTGCAATCTTATTCACCTCTGAGCCTTCATAAGAAAAACCTAAAGGGCTAGTATGACACTGCCTTTCAGGTGCACAAACAGACCTAGAATCTTTCTGAATATTAGAAAAATGCTTTTTTAAATGTAATTTACGACAAGCTTTATACAAGTCAATTTCAAATTCAACCAGGTCAAATGGTTCTGGGATACAGAAATTTAGTCCCTTTTCCAAGACCGCTTGCATATCTGCATCAAGCACATGATCTGTAAGGTTGTAGACTTTCTTTCTGTTAGGAGGACTAGGGGTTAATCTCTCCAGGACACATTCTTACTTTTCCCCATAAGTTGTTCGCTTGTTCCTTCCACGGCCCCTTCTTGTCTTTCTCCTAAAGGGTTATTAGATGAGTTTGAAGAAATTCTATCGTCGCCAAATTTCTTTTTTGTAGGGGGGGTTCTTCCTGACCACTTGAATCAGAGTCCGTGGTCCATGCGTTTTTTTTATTATTATTATTATTAGCGGTTCTATTGAATTTTTTCCTCAATTTACCTTTTTTGAAGAAAGGGGAGCTATCACTATTTTTATTCCATTTGAAAAAATTGTTTGAGTCATAATCCGCTTTATCCCGTAGGAATTTTTCTTTTTTGCGCTGTTTCACTATGGTTTGGTAGGGGATAAGTTTTTTGTCCAGATTCTGCAAAGAACGGTTCCACTGCTCTTTTGAAAGGCGTGATTCAAGTTCTTTCCTCAATCTGATCAATTCAGTTGTTATTTTTGTGTGCTCTTGTTCATTTTTCTGTAGCACCAGATCTAAAAATTTAAGGGAGCATTCGGTTTGAACCTCATGCCACAATTGTTTGAAATCAGCATCATCCTGGTAAAATGAGATCGCCTTCATGACCCTGAGGCCTCTAGGGACACGTTTACAGTCTCTATAGGAACGCAAGGATTGTGCCGACCAGAAGAGAGAAATCTCTTTTTCTGCCAAGTTAGAAATTTTTAGTTCTAATGACTTTATACTTAGGATGTCAGTATCTACTTTGCTGTTGCAGTCCAGAAAAAACGTGCTTGCGTCTTCCCTCCCCGCAAGTATTCCAAGCCCATTGTTATCCAATTCAACGACCTCCATAGTATCCGATTCAGCCATAATATGCAAAAAACATTCAATTCTTTGGTTGATTTTAATGCTCTTTTGAGTGTGCTCACTGTGGAAGCAGAGGCAATAAATTTCAAAGTGGATGAGAGGAAGGCAGGGCACTACTCAGCAACAACCATAGACTTTTTGTGAATCCAAGCATGCAGGCTGAATCACAGCTGATCCGGGGTGCACATATGCATAAAGTTCAGATTATATTCAATGTGGAAAGAGGAAAAAACGGCACTCACCAAATCGTTGCTGTGCAGATTGCAGCTTTATTTCAAGCGCAGAGGTTACATGTGCGGTGGGGGCTGGTGGGGAGGGAGAGGACGCCGGACACGTCAGACGACGGCCGTTTCGCACTTACACAGTGCTTCAGCTGGTCTGAGTGGGTATGACATCAGATCCTTTTTATCCACATACCACATGTGGCTGATGTCAAGACAATTAAAAATGTTAAAAACAATAGTATATGCCCAAATCTTACTGAACACGCAACATAGTAGCAAAGATTTACACATATATGAAACAAACAAATGTGCACTGAATCAACCCAAGAATACACTAAGATCATTCCTTTCATTTAACCCTAGACGGCCTGTGGCATTGAACTTCATAATATATTCAGATTCCCTCCTAAGCAATAATTTATGGGAGTCACCTCCTCTAGATGGGGGTTCTATCAACTCAATCCCTGCAAAAGACAAAACACTCTGATCGGAATTATGACATTCATTTATATGGTTAATCAACCTTGTAGCTCCTAATCCGCTCACAATAGAGTTCCTATGCTCCCTGAACCTTACAAAAAGCTGCCGTATAGTTTTACCTATGTAGAAATATTTACACGGACAAAAAACTCACCGAGCCTCTCTCTGCGTATCTTGACTGGTTACTTCATCCCCTGTTGGAAACCATTCCCTCCTTTGTGAGGGATACTGGGGATT
This sequence comes from Anomaloglossus baeobatrachus, assembly GCF_048569485.1. Taxonomy (NCBI): domain Eukaryota; kingdom Metazoa; phylum Chordata; class Amphibia; order Anura; family Aromobatidae; genus Anomaloglossus; species Anomaloglossus baeobatrachus. The sequence continues at coordinate 681,241,488 of NC_134353.1, read as the reverse complement.
TAGTACAGCAACTTGAGCACTTTGAATGGCAGGAGACTTTCTGCTGGGTGTCATTGGACGTCGAGAGTTTATTTACCAGGATTCCACAACATCTTGGGATTGATTTGATAGCACAGATGCTGAGAGGACTTGGTGAGAATGAACTTTTAATCAATTTTGTTGAAGAGGCACTATTATTGGTACTGGGATATAATACCTTTAAGTTTGGCCATTCCTGGTACCTGCAAAAAAGTGGGGTTGCTATGGGGACCCCGGTGGCATGTACCCTAGCTAACCTGTTCCTTGCACATCTTGAGGACAAGTTGATTTATAGCCTGGATAATCCCTACATAAGACATATAAAGCAATATCAGCGCTTTGTAGATGATGTATTGATAATCTGGGATGGTAGTAAGGAACAATTCGAATCTTTTGTGGCATATTTGAATTTGGAAAATAATTACAATATGCTCTTCACGTTTTACTTTAGTGACAAGACTATAGAGTTCCTGGATGTGAAATTGACGGCCCAGGACGGGGGGATCACTCGGGAACTCTATAGAAAACCTACCACCGTCAATACATTGTTACACTATGGCAGTGCCCACCCAGGAGACGTTTTGAGATCGGTCCCATTCAGTCAATTTTTGAGATTGAACAGGATTACTAACAATCCAGATATACTGCATACTCAAACAATAGATCTCAGGCAACGCTTTCTTGAAAGAGGTTACCCCCTCGATTTAATTAATTCAATGCAAAAACAAGCCGAAGAGAAAATCTCGCTTGAAAAAGACCCACGTAATAAAAATCTTATGAAAAAAGGCGAAAAAAAGCAACTAAATCGCTTTGTATTCAATTTTAAATATGGCCCTATGGACCGTGAGATAAAATCGGTCATAAATAAAAACTGGCATATAATCGAGGGGGTAACTGAACTCAAAGAAATGGCCTTGAATAAGCCACTGGTGACACACAGGCGATGCAAGAACATCGGTGACATCATAGTCAAAAAGCGGTACATTCCTCCTAGAACTTGGTTGCAGTATAGTGGCCCTGTTGGCAACTACCGATGTGGTAACTGCTCTTTTTGCAGATTCCACATAATTGGTAGAACTCTTGAGATTGGTGGCCATTTACATGTAGTAAAGCACCTGATTACTTGCAAGACCAAAATGGTCGTTTATGTAGTTTTTTGACCGTGTAAATATTTCTACATAGGTAAAACTATACGGCAGCTTTTTGTAAGGTTCAGGGAGCATAGGAACTCTATTGTGAGCGGATTAGGAGCTACAAGGTTGATTAACCATATAAATGAATGTCATAATTCCGATCAGAGTGTTTTGTCCTTTGCAGGGATTGAGTTGATAGAACCCCCATCTAGAGGAGGTGACTCCCATAAATTATTGCTTAGGAGGGAATCTGAATATATTATGAAGTTCAATGCCACAGGCCCTCTAGGGTTAAATGAAAGGAATGATCTTAGTGTATTCTTGGGTTGATTCAGTGCACATTTGTTTGTTTCATATATGTGTAAATCTTTGCTACTATGTTGCGTGTTCAGTAAGATTTGGGCATATACTATTGTTTTTAACATTTTTAATTGTCTTGACATAAGCCACATGTGGTATGTGGATAAAAAGGATCTGATGTCATACCCACTCAGACCAGCTGAAGCACTGTGTAAGTGCGAAACGGCCGTCGTCTGACGTGTCCGGCGTCCTCTCCCTCCCCACCAGCCCCCACCGCACATGTAACCTCTGCGCTTGAAATAAACCTGCAATCTGCACAGCAACGATTTGGTGAGTGCCGTTTTTTCCTCTTTCCACATTGGACCCCACCATATGTAACATTGCGCCCTGCAACGTGGGGGTTCCACTCGCTTGCAACGGTGTGAGGTAACTTCAGCAACATATGCACACAGTTTCTTTAGAACAATTCCGGCAGTTTATTTAAAAACACTCTCAGCATAAACTGTTCTTAAACATAAACGATCCACGTACCGTGGGCATCCAGTCCATTACAAGTCCATAGTGGAAGTTTAGCAACTTCCCCACTCTCTGGTACCTGCCAGCGTACATCTCTAGCCGAGGTTCCTTCCAGCACCCAGGGCCCTCTGCAGACCCCTGTCTGTCTCTCCTGCCAGAGAGATTCGGCCCTACAGCCCTGGCCTGGCTGCACTCACCTCAGACTCAATATCAGAGCCTTGTGTTCAACCTCCACAAAGGCTGAAACACCCAGAGCTCCCGGCTCTGCTCTCGCTTGTTTCCAGTCCACACACTGGACATCTAGAGCCAGTCTCTCTCTAGACTGCCCTAGACACACACCACCCAGGTTCAGAGACAGGATTGCTTTAACCCCTGGAGCCACACCCACAGGTGGTAAGGAGTGTGTAATCAGCATCACACACCCTTCCATGGCTCTGCATGTAATGCAATCCTGTGGAACCACAGGTCCCAGCCAGCTTCACATTGCAGAGCACCCACGCTTCTGCAAAACATACCGGCCCTTTCTAATACAGCCGGTTGATACCTCACAAGCCTTGCTCATTTTGGGCTTCAAATCTTAAAAAAATGGCCAGAGCTCTCCACTTACACCTTGGAGATTTTCTCGTGTCCAGCTGCCAGCGTTGTCTCTGAACGTGTCTTCAGTGCTGCTGGGTGTGGGCTGACAGATAAGCGCACGTGTCTGTCCAGTGACAATGTGGACAGACTAACGTTCATCAAAATGAACAAGTCATGGATCCACAAGGAATTTACTACCCCTGTGTCATCCTGGGGAGAGTAAATGCTTGTGTATTTGGAATGTGCTTGATGCAAATGTACCTGTGAAGTGTACAACTGGGGCACAACTGCTGCTACTGAAGGGGTGGAAAAAAGGGAGACTCTTCTTGGAGTAACCCTTGCTGTGTTTTTTAAAAGGAGCCAAGATGAACAGAGCTGGGATCAGGAAAGACTTTGCTACCTACCCCGGTGTCATCCTGGGGACAGTTAATTATGGCGTATTTTTGAATGTGCTTGATGCAAATCTACCTGTGAAGTGTACAACTGGGGCACAAGTGCTGCCACTGAAGGGGTGGATGTGTGTGTGGCCCAATTTTTGGAGAAAAAGGGAGACTCCGCTTGGAGTAACCCTTGCTTGCTGTGTTTTTTAAAAGGAGCCAAGATGAACAAGTCATGGTTCAGCAAAGACTTAGCTAACTACCCCGGTGTCATCCTGGGGATGGTTAAGTATGGCGTATTTTTGAATGTGCTTGATGCAAATCTAGCTGTGAAGTGTACAACTGGGGCACAAGTGCTGCTACTGAAGGGGTGGGTGTGTGTGTGGCCTATTTTTTGGAAAAAAGGGAGACTCCGCTTGGAGTAACCCTTGCTTACATTGTTTTTAAAAATGATCCAAGATGAACAGAGCTGGGATCAGGAAAGACTTAGCTACCTACCCCGGTGTCATCCTGGGGACGGTTAAGGATGGCGTATTTTTGAATATGCTTGATGCAAATCTTCCTGTGAAGTGTACAACTAGGGCACAAGTGCTGCCACTGATGGGGTGTCTGTGTGGCCCAATTTTTTGAAAAAAAGGGAAACTCCGCTTGGAGTAACCCTTCATTGCTGTGTTTTTTAAAAGGAGCCAAGATGAACAGAGCTGGGATCAGGAAAGACTTAGCTACCTACCCCGGTGTCATCCTGTGGACGGTTAAGTATGGCGTATTTTTGAATGTGCTTTATGCAAATCTACCTGTGAAGTGTACAACTGGGTACAAGTGCTGCCACTGAAGGGGTGTGTGTGTGTGTGGCCCTATTTTTAGAAAAAAAGGAGACTCCGCTTGGAGTAACCCTTGCTTACATTGTTTTTAAAAATGATCCAAGATGAACAGAGCTGGGTTCAGGAAAGACTTAGCTACCTACCCCGGTGTCATCCTGGGGACGGTTAAGGATGGCGTATTTTTGAATATGCTTGATGCAAATCTTCCTGTGAAGTGTACAACTAGGGCACAAGTGCTGCCACTGATGGGGTGTCTGTGTGGCCCAATTTTTTGAAAAAAAGGGAAACTCCGCTTGGAGTAACCCTTCATTGCTGTGTTTTTTAAAAGGAGCCAAGATGAACAGAGCTGGGATCAGGAAAGACTTAGCTACCTACCCCGGTGTCATCCTGTGGACGGTTAAGTATGGCGTATTTTTGAATGTGCTTTATGCAAATCTACCTGTGAAGTGTACAACTGGGTACAAGTGCTGCCACTGAAGGGGTGTGTGTGTGTGTGGCCCTATTTTTAGAAAAAAAGGAGACTCCGCTTGGAGTAACCCTTGCTTACATTGTTTTTAAAAATGATCCAAGATGAACAGAGCTGGGTTCAGGAAAGACTTAGCTACCTACCCCAGTGTCATCCTGGGGACGGTTAAGTATGGCGTATTTTTGAATGTGCTTGATGCAAATCTACCTGTGAAGTGTACAACTGGGGCACAAGTGCTGCCACTGAAGGGGTGGGTGTGTGTGTGGCCCAATTTTTGGAAAAAAGGGAGACTCCGCTAGGAGTCACCTTGCGGTGTTTTACATGATTTTAGAAGGGCGTGCTATGCCTATATCTGTGTCTCCTCCTCTTTTTCCTTGTCCATCTCTTTTGTTTTCGCATCAGTATATGTCCTTGTCACTTTCCCATGTGTTTGTGTTGTGTTGTGAGTTGTTTGTCACCTTTTGGGCACCTTTGAGGGTGTTTTCTAGGTGTTTTTATGTGTTTGTGATTGCCTGCCATAGTTTCCTATGCGGTTCGAGCGGTTCGCCGAACCGAACTCGAACGGGACCTCCGTTCTGCCAACCGAACTCGAGCCGAACCACGGCCAGTTCGCTCATCTCTAGTCACGACTGAAACTAGTAAGTAAAACTAAAGGAATGTGCACATTCAATTTTTTTCTGGTGAGTCATTTTTGTAACCCACCTGAAAATTCGCTGAATAAATGATTGATTACAAATTATAATCATATACACTGTGATGTCAAGATGACTTCCTGTGCAAATATTTAGCCTATTTAACTTCTTTTAAAGGCTTCTGCTTTCCAAAGACAAGAGGCAGTTAAAAGAAGTAACCTATCCATTCTTCTGGTGCCTTCTACTTGGAACATACACACTAATTTATTCAATATTATTTAAATAAAAAGCTGGTGGACAAAAAAATGTTCTAAACTGACCAAAATGATGAAAAAAAATCCACAAACCACTTCACTAGAAAGGAAGCAGCATGTTTTGAGTTATCTTTTGTCTAAAAACTCACTGGGTTTGCAGATGTCTAAAAGTGCCCATACCCTTTTAATAGTCTAATTTTAATAATGTGGCCCAAATCAGCCAAAATATACAGGTAAGTCCAACAGTTTGATGTGTATCATTGCCTCTAACGGATGTGTCAAGGAGATAATGATTTGGCAAGTCAGATTTCCGACTGCAGAACCTTTTGTTCTCTAAGAGGTAATTCGCCACCACAGATGTCTAGCAACATCAGCATCTTTCTCATATAGAACACAAATACATAAAGGATATATGCTACAGTGCTCCGTGGCACTTAGCAAGTGCACTGTTGTAGCCAGAAAGGGTACTCCCTGTACCGCAGGGACCAGCAGCCGCCGCCCAGAATTGCCACATACATTATATGCGACAGTTCTGGAACTGTACCCGGCTCTTCCCGATTTGCCCTGGTGCGTTGGCAAATCGGGGTAATAAGGAGTTAATGGCAGCCCATAGCTGCCATTAAATCCTAGATTAATCATGTCAGGCGTCTGCCCGAGATACCTTCCATCATTAATCTGTAAGTTACAGTTAAAAAACACACACACCCGAAAAATCCTTTATTAGAAATAAAAAACACTAACAAAGTCCCTCATCACCAATTTATTTACCCCGACAAAGCCCTCCATGTCCGGCGTAATGGACGGACCTCCAGCGTCGCATCCAGCTCTGCTGCATGCAGGTGACAGGAGCTGCAGAAGACACCGCCGCACCTGTCACCTCTACGCAACAAATGAGGTGAGTAGCGCGATCAGCTGCTACTGATGATGAGATGATGAAAGGTATCTCGGGCAGACGCCTGACATGATTAATCTAGGATTTAGTGACAGCTATGGGCTGCCATTAACTCCTTATTACCCCGATTTACCAACGCACCAGGGCAAATCAGGAAGAGCCAGTTACAGTCCCAGAACTGTCGCATATAATGTATGCGGCAATTCTGGGCGGCTGCTGACTGATATTGTTAGGCTGGGGGGCTCCCCATAATGTGGGGCTCCCCATCCTGAGAATACCAGCCTTCAGACGTATGGCTTTATCTGGCTGGTATTAAAATGGGGGGGACCGCACGCTGTTTTTTTTAATTATTTATTTTTTTATTTTACTGCACACTATAGACACGCCCACCGGCTGCTGTGATTGGGTGCAGTGACACAGCTGTCACTCAGCGTGTGTGACTGCAACCAATCACAGGCACCTGTGGGCGGGTAAAGCAGGGAATACGAAATTTATTAACGAGCGGCCGGCTTTTTCAAAATAGTAAAAGCCGCCGGAGTTTATATAACAGCCATGCTGCACCGCGCCGGAGATCGGGGAACGGTGAGTATGAGAGAGGGCTGCTCAATTCAGTCACTCAGGGGATTAGCGGTCACCGGTGAGTCCTTCACGGGTGACCGTAATCAGTACGCGGCACACAGACAGAGCCGCGGCATGACAATGAAGTCGGGTGAAGTTCACCCGAGTTCATTCTCATCACGCAACTCTGTCTGCTGTCTGCCGACATGTATCAACGACATTGTGCATCACACACACCCACGGAACATTTCACATGGACAACACACACACATGTCAGTTATTTCACTCACGCACACACGGACATTCCACACGCACAGACGGCTAGCATACGGGATACACACGCAGGCCACACATACCATAAAAACGGACCTAAAAAATGGAAAACGGACCCGAAAAACTGCCTGTTTTACACGGACGTTGTTTTAACGGATGTGTGTTTTCGGCCTCAGGGAGACTAAAAAGGGGTTAAAAATAACTTACCTGAGAAAATGCCGGAGCTTGCCACATTGCTGGAGGATTCCCGGCGTGCGTGCTGGTTTGAATCACAAGGTGCCTGCGTTGATAGATGCTCCACTATTTATGTAACAACTGTAGGAAGGCGCAGATCCTGAGCAAAGCGAAAGAAGATTTGCACCAGCAGTGGACATAAATGGTACGGTGTGCGGTATGGATTGACGCAGGTATCCAGGAGCATCAGCCGGTAGCTTCCCTGGTTACTTGGCAGCGCGCATGCAAATGTGACGCCCTGAGCAAGCCAGGGGTCACAGGTCATCACACCACCACACCCTACACCCCAGTTAGGAACACCAAAGCTACCAAAATCCTTGTTGCCTTCCTCCAGGGGCTGATGTTCACACCAGGGGGTGGGCCAGGCGGTTGGCTCTGCCCACCGAGGAGTTCACAGCTCTGGAGGCGGGAAGAACCAGGCGGATAAGAAAAGTTAGTGGAAGTAGAAGGAAGTGAAGTGGTAGAGGAGCAAAGGAGAGGAGCTTGAGTGAAGGAGTAAAAGTGACAGTAAGAAAGCCTGAAGCTGGTCCGGGTGTGTGCCCCAGACTGAGACAGCAAGGTCAGCAGACGGCGGTGATTGTCTGGAGGGGTGACTGCTCGGAGGTTCCTGGAAGGACCACGGACGGGTGGTGACCCGGCAGTCTGGAGCAGTGTACAAAGAACAGTCAGCACCAGGGCAGGGGCCTCTCGGACCCCGGCAAGGCTAGGAGTCGCCATAATTTGCCAAATCCATCAGTGAAGGGGACGGCTGTCTCCCAACAACCAAGTCCCGATTGAAGGCAACAGCCCAACCATTAAAGCAGAGACACCGCCACCGCCAGGGCACCAGTTTCTGAGGGCCAGCGCCTGCGGGCAAAGAGTAGAGCTCCTCCGGTCCAGCTTGAAGCCGGGGAGCGGGTTACCGGTGGGAACCCATCGCAACCATCAACAACATAGGTGCAGGACAGAGGGACATCACCGTCACCTTCTGGGGAAAGCAAGTGCAGCCGTCCGTGCGAACCGTCTTTCCAGCCGTGTGTTTTACCGAGAACTGTGTCATCGTCTCAGGCTGAGTGAGTACCACAGTGCCGCAAGGCACAGCGCTGCCCCTGCGTCCCTGCGCCCACCAGGCCCTGCATCTCCCACTTCATCACTGGGCCCCGGGATCACCAACCCCTACCTATGGAGGGGCAACACAACAACTTGCTGCTTCACACCATCACTCCCGGGGTCCCCACACCGAGCAGCGGTGGTGCTAACCAATCACCACAACCGTGGGTGGCGTCACGGACAATAGACTATATCCCAAAACCCAATCCCCTTTCACTCACGGGCGAGGAGCGCCGCTCGAGAACCCCCCGGATCCGGCCCACCGCTCGAGCCACCACTGAGCAGCAGCAGCTGGACCCGAGCAGAGGGGTGAGCGCAGTGCTGACACCCTCCTCCCCGCCCGCGACAACTTGGCGTCACGAACAGGATCTTACCGCTCTGCCGTTGGGTAGAGGTGCGCCTTGTGACCGCCGGAGGTATCCGGCTGAAAAATTTCGGAAGTCGCCATCTTTGGCGCGAAAAGTTCCCGCTCGAGCGTCTTCTCGAGTAGCCGAGGCGCGAAGGCCAAAACTCCGCCCCAAGAGAGGAGGGGCCGGAAAGAGCTAAGGGGGACGCGGATGGAGAAATGGCGGCGTCCTCGAATTGGAGTGCGGGAATACCCGCCACCGGAGTACCCAAGCTCTGGGGGAAACGAGGCGGAGTAGCTTTTGAGGACTGCGGCCCAGGTGAGCTCCCCACCGGTACCGCTGCGTGGCTGGAGCGGGAGTTGGGCCGGTTCTGCGTGAAGGTGAGGGCGCAGAGCCTGCAGCAGTTGATGGACTGGAAGGCAGAGATGCGCAGGATGGTTGCCGTAGTGGGGGCCCGTGAGCAAGGGGCCGCTGCGGCCATGCCGCGTCGCGACCAGTCCACCCAAACCCCAGAACCAGCCCTGATTGAGTGGGAGACGGACATCAGCGCTGCGGCCGGGGGGCCGGAGAGAATGCCGTTGATGGAAGAGGAGGTCCCAAGTGCGCTGCCTCTGCCGCCATTCCCGGCGGCTGTCAGTGGTTTGGGGTTGAACTGCCAATGGAAGGAGAACCCCATGTACCGTTCGGTCCCGGAGTGGGCCGACCCCCTGCGGTGGTAGCCGCCTCAAGGGCAGCGGATGCCCGCTGCAGCAGTCCCCGTTGGGACCACCACTGGAGTTGTGTTTGTTTGAAAAAGTTTAAAAATGATAAGAAAGTGATCAACTGATGGAGTTACCTGATTGACCGTGATTGGAAAACCGGCCATTGCCGGCACAGTTGTCCCCGTGGGGACCGTTTAAAATGTTTTGCATGAGGAACTGCTCATGGACAAGCCCGTGAACTTGCAGGGCAACCACAAACGTTAGTGGCTTGTAAATAAGTTGTTTACCGTTACCGTTTCCGCAATGCCGCCTCCGGAGTGTCAGGTTTCCGGGTTTTCCAGTCCTCTTTTGAAAAAGCTTGCCCTCGGTTAACATGGAGTTTTGTGTTCTGTTGCCCTACTTCCTGTCCAGCTGCTTAAAAGGCCGCCTCTAAGCTTAGTCCAGTGCCTGAGTATACTGCTTGCTGTGTGCTCCTGCTTTGCTGCTGCTGCTGCTACTTGATTACCTTTGGATCCTCCTGGAAATCTACCGACCGACTCCTGGACCATACCCGGTTTCTTCAAACTGTGCCTGGACTCCGTCTGCCGTCTTTTGTCAGCACGTCTGCCCGGTTTCTTCCGGTTCATAACCATTCTGGACTTTCATTCCGTACGGACACTTCTGGACTTTACCGCTTGCCCCTTGTGTCCCGGCTGCACCGCATTTAGGCCTTCCGGGGTTGATTGCCGGACAGTCCCTGTATAGGGGTTCGCTCTGGTGGTCTCCCTGGGGGAGTCCGGTGCGTGGCCCCGGGAATCCCCTTCGCTCCGTTTCAGAAAGGTATTTGTTTGTGTTTGTTATACTGTGTATTTCCGTTGTGTATCTACCGTGGTTACATATCATAAAAACATCTTGTACCACAAACTCGTCTCTGGCTGTCATTGCCCTAACGCTATCGAAATCCTCAAACATACAATAGTATTACATTATACTCAGGCCCATAAGAGGATTTCGCTGGGGCAATGACTGAGACACGAGTAGATCAGCTCTTTTCTATGATTAACTCCTTGCAGCAGGAGATGGAGGTGGTGCAGACTAAACTTAGAGATGTGGAGACACAGCTGGGCCATGATCACCAGGTACTGGGTCCGGCTATACAGGATTTGCAAGTCAGAGTGGAGGCTCAGGAAGCCGGCCCCACTACGTCCGTATCAGCTGCCGGTATGCCTAGGTTACCCCCATTCCGTTTCAATGGTGACCGTAGTCAGTTTCGTGGATTTGTGAACCAATGTATACTGTTTTTTGATGTACATGCTGATTATTACCGTTCTGACCGGTCCAAAGTGTTATGTATAATTATGTTATTAACCTCACGAGCACTGGCTTGGGCTAATCCTATGATAGAGAACCGGGACATCCGTTTAAATCACCTAGAGGACTTTCTGACCGCAATGGCGCAGATGTTTGATGATCCGAATCGCCGTGCTACCGCTGAATCGGCTCTCCTTTCCTTACGTCAGGGAAAGCGTTCTGTCGTTGAATACGCCACTGAATTTAAGAGGTTAGTGGTAGACACCGACTGGGGAAACAATGCATTATTGTCTGTTTTCAGAAAGGGTTTGTCCGGTACCATCAAAGACGAGTTAGCTCGTTCCGAATCTCCAGGGGAGTTTGAACAGTTTCTCCAGCACTGTGTGCGTATTGATACCCGCTTGACCGAACGTAGACAGGAAAAATGGGCAGCTATAAACCGTGTAAACAACTTTGCCTTTCCTTCCAGAGAACCCGCTCTCAGGACGCCACGGGAGGCCGAGGACGTTCCTATGCAAGTGGACTCTCTGCAAAAGCGAGAGACCAATGAACGTCGCGAACACCGGCTCCGTGAGCGTTTGTGTTTCTATTGCGGTCAATCGGACCATTTCTTGATCGACTGCCCGAAACGTCCGAATCGACCAAATAAAGTATTGGCAGCCATGGCAGAGTGTGACAACACGGACGCAGAGTCCGATATCTCTGAGGCAAGTGGACACCTGGATGCGGTATTTCCCTTGACTGTAATGTCAACCTCACCGAAGGACTCGGAAGGGAAATATACCCATTGCTCGCTCCCCATTCAGATCCGGTGGGAGGGACAGCTAATACCTACCTCTGCAATGATAGATTCTGGGGCAGGGGGAAATTTCATGGACTCCTCTTTTGCCAGGAAACACGGTATCCGGACTCAGCAAAGATCCTCACCGGTTACCATGGAGACGGTTGACGGATCTCCGTTAATCTCTGGACCAGTTGATCGGGAAACCGTACCGCTAGAATGCGTCATGAAGCCAGGTCAGCAGGAGACCCTTGTTTTCATGTTAATTTCTTCTCATTTTCCGATTATTCTAGGTATTCCGTGGCTACGGTCTACAAATCCGGTCATCGATTGGGAAACTAAGGAAATATCCTTCCCACCGCAGAGTATTCCGACCATTAGTCCAACTGTTCCGGTTCCAGTAACACCGAATGCGGAGGGCACTGTACAGGTACCTGTTCTACCCCCGGTGTATAATGACTTTGCGGATATATGCGACAAAAGAAAAGCCGATCGGCTTCCCCCGCATAGACCGTATGATTGCCCCATAGACTTACTCCCAGGGGCGGAGATCCCGTTTGGTCATGTCTACCCGTTGGCGGCACCTGAGCTAGAAGCACTAAAAGAATACATTGATGAAAGTCTAGCTAAGGGATTCATTCGTCCGTCTACCTCACCAGCAGGGGCACCCATCTTTTTCGTGAAAAAGAAAGAGGGGACTCTGAGACCTTGTATTGACTACCGGGAACTGAATAAAATAACTATCCGGAACCGGTATCCGTTACCGTTGATTCCTGAGCTATTGGAGAGGGTCCAACAGGCAAAAATATTCACCAAATTGGACCTCCGTGGGGCATACAATCTACTCCGTATACGTCCCGGAGACGAGTGGAAGACCGCGTTCCGATGTCGGTATGGACATTTTGAGTACCTAGTGATGCCTTTTGGACTTTGTAACGCTCCCGCGACTTTCCAACATCTAGTTAACGATATTTTTAGGGATATCATGGACCAATTCATGGTGATTTATCTGGACGATATCCTAATCTTTTCTGATTCCCTACAGGAACACCAGGAACACGTCAAGACCGTACTTACCCGGCTGAGGGAAAACCACCTGTACATCAAACTGGAGAAATGCGAGTTCCACTGCTCACAAATACAATTCTTAGGTTATGTCATCTCTCCTCAGGGACTGAACATGGAGTCTGGCAAGATACAAGCAATTCTAGACTGGCCGGAACCGGGGAACATCAAGGAGGTACAACGCTTTGTCGGTTTTGCCAACTTTTACCGACGTTTTATCCGTAATTTTTCAGAGATCGTTCGTCCCATCACTCTGTTAACCAAGAAAGGACAGAAGTTTGTGTGGTCCGCCCAGGCCCAGGAAGCTTTCCATCGTCTCAAGGTTTGTTTTACCTCAGCGCCTATATTGGTACATCCGAATCCCGCACTTCCCTTTATCGTGGAAGTCGACGCTTCCGACTACGCATTAGGGGCCATCCTTTCACAAAGGACTGGGGACAAGAGTCTCTTACATCCGTGTGCTTTCTTTTCCCACCGGTTGTCCCCTGCAGAAAGGAACTATGACATTGCGGACAAGGAATTGTTAGCGATTATTTCCGCTTCAAGGAATGGAGACACCACTTACAGGGAGCCGCGCAGCAAGTGATAGTACTCACAGATCATCGTAATCTGGAATTTCTTAAGTCTGCCAGGTGCCTGTCTCCACGGCAAGCCCGTTGGAGCCTATTCCTTAACCAGTTCAATTTTGTCGTTACATACCGTCCAGGTTCACGTAATGGGAAAGCCGATGCCTTGTCCCGAATCCACGCCGTGGACTCCGTGCCTGGAACCCCGTCTCAGACCGTGTTATCGGATGCCAATTTCGTTGGAGTAATCCAGGACCAGGACTTGTGGAAGGACATCAAGCTGGCCTATGATGGTGACGTATTTCTTGCTGCCCCCCCGAATGATGTAACTCTTGTTCTTCGGAATGGTGTGTGGTTGAGAGAGCGACGCATTTATGTCCCGGAGGCCGTAAGACTTCGGGTTCTCAAGTTGGTCCATGACTCCGTGTTGGCTGGTCATAGGGGGGTACAGAAGACGCAGGAATTTCTGAACCGTTTTTTTCTGGTGGCCTACCTGTTTAAAGGACGTAAAGGACTATGTCCACTCATGTGTGGTTTGTGCCCGGTGCAAGGTCCCTCGTGTGGCTCCTACAGGACTCCTCCAACCGTTACCTGTGCCATCTCGCCCTTGGGGGTCTATCTCAATGGATTTTATTGTGGAGTTGCCCGTCTCAGACGGTCACAATACCATTTTAGTGGTGGTGGATCGGTTGACTAAAGCTGCTCACTTTATTCCGTGTGCCGGTCTTCCCTCAGCCGCAGAGACAGTGGATCTGGTTATCCAGAACGTATTCCGATTGCATGGGGTACCAGACGAGATCATCTCTGACCGGGGCGTGCAGTTCACGTCTAGGTTCTGGAAGGGGTTTTGTACGGCACTCCAGATTGATGTCTGTTTGTCTTCTGCATACCATCCTCAGACAAATGGGCAAACCGAACGGACCAATCAAACACTGGAACAATACCTTCGCTGTTATGTCAGCCATCTGCAGGACGATTGGTTGAAGATGCTTCCGTTGGCGGAGTTCTCGTATAACAACACTCAGAGCAGCTCCACTAAGGTAACGCCCTTCTTTGCTAACTTGGGTTACCATCCGACTATTTTGCCTAGGTCACCGGTTGCGGTCTCAGTGCCTGCGGTGGAGGACAGATTAACAGAGCTACGACAAAATCTGGAGGTTCTGAAGGACACTGTGGCTACAGCTCAGGAGCGTTACAAGAGGTCGGCAGACGCTCACCGGAGACCGGCACCCATGTATAAGGTAGGGGACTCTGTATGGTTGTCCACCAAGAACCTGAGATTGGGTGTTCCTTCGCAGAAACTGGGACAAAAATTCATCGGTCCGTTCAAGATCACCGGGATCGTGAGCCCTGTGGCCTGTCGGCTGCGGTTACCGCACCATCTAAAGGTACACCCGGTCTTTCATGTTTCTCTCCTCAAATCCGTCTCTCCCAATACGTTTCATGGTCGTGTCGTGCCTCCTCCTCCGCCTGTGATGGTCGACGGCGAGGAGCAGTTTGTGGTTGAGGACATTATTGACTCCCGGCTTCATCGTCGTCGGCTTCAGTATCTGGTACGTTGGCAGGGGTACGCCCCCGAGGACGATTCCTGGGAACCGGTGGGTAACATTCGAGCACCACGGAAGATCGCTCAGTTTCATCGACGGTACCCGGACAAGCCGGGCCCTGACCCGTCCTGAGGCCGTTTCTGGGGGGGGGAGTAATGTCAGGTTTCCGGGTTTTCCAGTCCTCTTTTGAAAAAGCTTGCCCTCGGTTAACATGGAGTTTTGTGTTCTGTTGCCCTACTTCCTGTCCAGCTGCTTAAAAGGCCGCCTCTAAGCTTAGTCCAGTGCCTGAGTATACTGCTTGCTGTGTGCTCCTGCTTTGCTGCTGCTGCTGCTACTTGATTACCTTTGGATCCTCCTGGAAATCTACCGACCGACTCCTGGACCATACCCGGTTTCTTCAAACTGTGCCTGGACTCCGTCTGCCGTCTTTTGTCAGCACGTCTGCCCGGTTTCTTCCGGTTCATAACCATTCTGGACTTTCATTCCGTACGGACACTTCTGGACTTTACCGCTTGCCCCTTGTGTCCCGGCTGCACCGCATTTAGGCCTTCCGGGGTTGATTGCCGGACAGTCCCTGTATAGGGGTTCGCTCTGGTGGTCTCCCTGGGGGAGTCCGGTGCGTGGCCCCGGGAATCCCCTTCGCTCCGTTTCAGAAAGGTATTTGTTTGTGTTTGTTATACTGTGTATTTCCGTTGTGTATCTACCGTGGTTACATATCATAAAAACATCTTGTACCACAAACTCGTCTCTGGCTGTCATTGCCCTAACGCTATCGAAATCCTCAAACATACAATAGTATTACACGGAGAGGCAGGTTGGAGGGAGGGCCCTCAGCAGAGCAGGCTGGGGCCCAGCCACCAAAGGAACCGGTGGCTATCCTCTGGAGGGGAAGGACAGATCCCGCTCGGGTAACGTGTGCTGGACTTGGGGACAAGTGGTGCTGCCTGGGCTTTAGGGGCAGCATCAGGGCCAGGTTGCTTGAGTGGGAGAGAGCGGAAACCGTAACCGTGAACCGTTTTGCAACGTTTAAGTAAAAGTGCCTCCCGTTATGGGAAGAAGTAATAAAAATGTATATATGTTACCGTTTTACAATGTTATATATTTTTCAGAAAAATAAAACCGATGTTGGACGGGCAGCCCGCGGACGGTCTGCATTTTGCTAAGGGGGAATGTGACGCCCTGAGCAAGCCAGGGGTCACAGGTCATCACACAACCACACCCTACACCCCAGTTAGGAACACCAAAGCTACCAAAATCCTTGTTACCTTCCTCCAGGGGCTGATGTTCACACCAGGGGGTGGGCCAGGTGGTTGGCTCTGCCCACCGAGGAGTTCACAGCTCTGGAGGCGGGAAGAACCAGGCAGATAAGAAAAGTTAGTGGAAGTAGAAGGAAGTGAAGTGGTAGAGGAGCAAAGGAGAGGAGCTTGAGTGAAGGAGTAAAAGTGACAGTAAGAAAGCCTGAAGCTGGTCCGGGTGTGTGCCCTGGACTGAGACAGCAAGGTCAGCAGACGGCGGTGATTGTCTGGAGGGGTGACTGCTCGGAGGTTCCTGGAAGGACCGCGGACGGGTGGTGACCCGGCGGTCTGGAGCAGTGTACAAAGAACAGTCAGCACCAGGGCAGGGGCCTCTCGGACCCCGGCAAGGCTAGGTGTCGCCATAATTTGCCAAATCCGTCAGTGAAGTGGACGGCTGTCTCCCAACAACCAAGTCCCGATTGAAGGCAACAGCCCAACCATTAAAGCAGAGACACCGCCACCGCCAGGGCACCAGTTTCTGAGGGCCAGCGCCTGCGGGCAAAGAGTAGAGCTCCTCCGGTCCAGCTTGAAGCTGGGGAGCGGGTTACCGGTGGGAACCCATCGCAACCATCAACAACATAGGTGCAGGACAGAGGGACATCACCGTCACCTTCTGGGGAAAGCAAGTGCAGCCGTCCGTGGGAACCGTCTTTCCAGCCGTGTGTTTTACCGAGAACTGTGTCATCGTCTCAGGCTGAGTGAGTACCACAGTGCCGCAAGGCACAGCACTGCCCCCGCGTCCCTGTGCCCACCAGGCCCTGCATCTCCCACTTCATCACTGGGCCCCGGGATCACCAACCCCTACCCACGGAGGGGCAACACAACAACTTGCTGCTTCACACCATCACTCCCGGGGTCCCCACACCAAGCAGCGGTGGTGCTAACCAATCACCACAACCGTGGGTGGCGTCACGGATAATAGACTATATCCCAAAACCCAATCCCCTTTTACTCACGGGCGAGGAGCGCCGCTCGAGAACCCCCGGGATCCGGCCCACCGCTCGAGCCACCACTGAGCAGCAGCAGCTGGACCCGAGCAGAGGGGTGAGCGCAGTGCTGACACCCTCCTCCCCGCCCGCGACACAAATAGCGTGTGACTTCACAATGATGGAAACAGGTTACAGAGGCCTTTAGGGGCATAAAAGTTCCAATGTGTTTCGGAGATACAGCAGATCTCCTTTGTCAGAACACAAATACTCTTGGCAAAGCAAATGCTCCTGTGTGTGGTAAAGGCAAAAGAGATAGCTGCTGGACAAACTATCAGTCCTTGAACACATAACAAGAGCCATGATCAGTACATAAATACAGTGCTAGAATCACCATCAGTGCATATGATAATGATAATAATATGATACCTAAACCATAATCACTAATTTAATATACATTGATGAGCCAATAGCTAACAATATTTTGAACTTTTGACTTTCAAACTACATATTTCACCATTCACTACAGCTTTGAGCATGAGACAAACTTCACTTTATAAACAATCATTTTGGCTATCTCACACATAAATTTAAATAGCAACTATTTAGCATATGATTAGTTATGCAGATTCTAGTTATGCCACTGCATTGTTACTGTTTTGCTTCTGATGTTTGAAAAATCCTTTCTTCCTGTTTACTACAAATTACAACCTGTTCTTATATTACTTAATTGCTCCATGTGTCATAAAGTTGATTGCCAAGGGAAAGGTCATTGGTTTGAAGAAAATTTCTTGAAAAAGAGAAACAACATTATCCAGCTCATCGATAGCAGTCTCTCGGCCAAGAAAATTGCCAATTGCATCCTGTGAGTGGCATGAGAGATGAATACAAAATTAAGTCTATTCATCAATTCAAAAGCCAAAAAGTGGACATTGTGCCAAAATATCAGTGTCAAACAAGTCAGCTTATCACAAGGTCTATCAGTTCCAGTGCAACAAACAGTGCAATAGATGTGGCCAGTATGCTTTGTAATAGTGAGATCACAGACATCCATTCAAGCACCATTCAGTGCACGTTACACAACTCTGGAATGATGGCCCGAAAAAAGTTGAAGAAGCCATGACTTATTTTGGTGACTAGTGATCAAGCCAAGAAGGGAGTAAACCACAGATGCAGAATGGGGAGTGTGGGAGTCTGTGTGGTTGTCTCACAAAAATTATATCTTAAAGTGGCTTTTAGGAAATTTCCTTTCAAATTTGTCAGATCTTACAGGATTACTAAAGTTTTGAATCCAGTCACTGTTAAGAAACAACTTCCTGCAGCTTGGAAAATCTACAACTTGTTCCATTCTTCTCTTCTGAAGAGATTTAAAAACACACATGGTCCTCTACACTATATTGAGGTGGATCTGAATGAGGATCAGGAGTATACAGTAAAGTAGTGCAAGTTCTGGGTTCTAGCCTGGTCAGGTGCTTCTTGAAGTTTCTGGTCAAGTGGAAGGGATACGGTCCTAAAGATAACTCACAGTTCAATTTGGAGCATCTTCATGCAGATCGCCTAATAAAAAAGTTTAATTCGCAACTAGAGATGAGCGAACCGGTCGCGGTTCGGCTCGAGGTCGGTTCGCCGAACGGGGGTCCCGTTCGAGTTCGGTTCGTCGAACGTTCGACGAACTGAACTCGAACCAATAGGCTATAATGGGAGGCAATCACAAACACATAAAAATGCATTATAAATGTACACAAACAGTTAATAAACATTGCCATAACACTTACCGGTCCCCGCGATCCCTTCTGCACTCTGTCTCCTGCCGCTATTCCATCCGATGATCGCTTAATCCTCCTGGTGACCTGCACTGCCAGCAGAGATGCAGGACCCATCGTGACGTCAAAATAGCCATGTGACAAGTCACGTGGCTATTATCTCATTGGCTACAGACTGGTCACATGACTATGACGCGTCATGTAGGACCTGCGAGTGCATCTCTCCGGTACACGGTGCACATATGTGTATCGCCGTGTACAGGCGACATGCTCTAGCACACGGTCGACTCCTCATTCCGTTAGGGACCGGCTGACACAGCCGGTCATTAACGGAGATCACCGTTGCCATAGCAACGCAGTTAGCGGTGATGTCACCGCTAACCGCGGCTCCGAGAGCACCGTTGCTATGGTAACGCATCTGTCAGTGTTACCGCTGTTACCGCTGACAGCCAGCACTGATCACTCACGGAGTGAAGGCTGCACGCTGCTTCCCGATTGTAGTGAGGATTGTAGTGAGGATGAGGTTCCCCAGCCCCAAGTGATGAGCTGGTGAACCTCATCCTTCCTCACTACAATCGTCACTACTACTACACTAGAAAGAAAGAAGACAGAAGAGCAGGATCGTGGAGGGCTGACAGGGGGTAATAAAGATGGAGTCTCTAATGTGTCTGTGTATTTATTTCTATTAAAGTATTTTTTCTCTGTGTGGTGTTTTTTTTTAACCCTTTATTGGAGATTCTTAATGGCCGGGTCAAACGTGCCTGACATTAAGAATCTCTGGCTTAATACTGGCTAGTAAAACAAAGCCAGTATTAACTCATGATTACCCAACAAGCCACCCGGCTGCAGGGCTGTTGGAAGAGTTGGATACAGCGCCAGATGATGGCGCTTCTATGAGAGCGCCATTTTCTGGGACGACTGCGGACTGAAATCTGCAGCAGAGGCGCCCAGAAACCTCGGGCTAACCTGTGCTGCGGATTCCAATCCCCAGCTGCCTAGTAGTACCCGGCTGGACACAAAAATGGGGCGCAGCCCACGTCATTTGTTTTTTAATTATTTCATGAAATAAGTGAAATAATTAAAAAAAACGGGCTTCCCTATATTTTTGGTTCCCAGCCGGGTACAAATAGGCAACTGGGGGTTGGAGGCAGCCCGTGGCTGCCTGCTGTACCTGGCTAGCATACAAAAATATGGCGAAGCCCACGTCATTTTTTTGGTGGGTAAATAAATTCTGCATACAGTCCTGGATGGAGTATGCTGAGCCTTGTAGTTCTGCAGCTGCTGTCTGCTCTTCTCCAGACAGACAGCAGCTGCAGAACTACAAGGCTCAGCATACTCCATCCAGGACTGTATGCAGAAGTTTTTTGCCCCCTGAAAAAATTATGTGGGCTTCGCCTTATTTTTGTATGCTAGCCAGGTACAGCAGGCAGGTACGGCTGCCCCCAACCCCCAGTTGCCTATTTGTACCTGGCTGGGAACCAAAAATAAAGGGAAGCCCTTTTTTATTATTTCATGAATTTCATGAAATAATTAGAAAACAAATGACGTAGGCTTCGCCCCATTTTTGTGTCCAGCCAGGTACAACTAGGCAGCTGGGGATTGGAATCCGCAGCACAGGTTGGCCTGAGCTTTCTGGGCCCCACTGCTGCGAATTGCAGTCTGCAGCCACCTCAGAAAATGGCATTTTCATAGAAGCGCCATATTCTGGCGCTGTATCCAACTCTTCCAGCACCTGCCTGCTATACCTGGCTAGCATACAAAAATATAGCGAAGCTCACGTCCTTTTTTTGTAGTTTTTTGGCAAAAAAAATAAAAAATGCTTCCCTGGATTTTCCATTGCCAGTGAAGGTAACACCAAGCAGTGGGGGTTAGCAGCCAGTAGCTGCTTGGATTACCCTTAGCTAGCAATACAAAAAATGCAGCGGGAGCCCATATATATTTTTTTAATTATTTATTTAAATAACTAAAAATAAAATGGGCTTCCCTGTATTTTGATTGCTGAACATCACAGTGCTGTAAAAATAAATCTTTAAAAAAATGACGTAGCGCTCCGCGGTATTTTTGATTCTCAGCGCAGATAAAGCAGACAGCTATGGGTTGCCACCCCCATCTGCCTGCCGTTACCTTGGTTGGCAATCAAAATACAGGGAAGCCCATTAATTTTTTACTATTTAAAAAATAGTTACAAAAAAAATGACGTTGGGTCCCCCCATTTTTGATAGCCAGCTAGGGTAAAACAGACGGCTGTAGCCTGAAAACCACAGCTGGCAGCTTTACAGTGGTTGGGGATCCAATGTGGAGGTCCCCTCAGGCTCTTTTTTATAATTATTTTATAAATATTAATAATTACACAATAAAAGTAGGGTCCCCCCAAATTGGATCACCAGCCAAGGTAAAGCGGACAGCTGTGGTCTGGTATTCTCAGGGTGGGAAGGTCCATAGTTATTGGGCCTTCACAGCCTAAAAATAGCAGGCCGCAGGCACCCCAGACGTGGCGCATCCACTAGATGCGCCAATCCTGGCGCTTCACCCCAGCTCATCCCGTGCCCTGGTGCAGTGGCAAACGGGGTAATAAATCGGGTTGATACTAGGTGTAAAGTCACCTGATATCAAGCCCAGCAGTTTGTGATGTCATGGCGTCTATTAGATACCCAACATCATAAACTGTCAGTACTAACAAAAAAAAAAAAATCGACAAAAGAAATTTATTTGAAAAAACAGTCCCCAAAACATTTCCTCTTTCACCAATTTATTGTAAGAAAAAAAATAAAGGGGTCCCACGACGACTCTGGACCGTCTAGAATATGGGGGGGAGACACTCAGGGAATGTATCCCCCATTTTCTAGGAGTGCGGACCCTTCATGTGAGGAGTGTGGGTGCAATGAATCTGCACTCACTCTTCTCGGGTCCACAGCAGCAGAGTCCATGTCGTAATGGTTGCTACCAAAGCTGCAATGCCCTACTCATGAGGTAAGGGCATGCCTAATCAGGA
Source organism: Anomaloglossus baeobatrachus (assembly GCF_048569485.1). Taxonomy (NCBI): domain Eukaryota; kingdom Metazoa; phylum Chordata; class Amphibia; order Anura; family Aromobatidae; genus Anomaloglossus; species Anomaloglossus baeobatrachus. The sequence goes on along the minus strand of NC_134353.1, from coordinate 681,220,076 downwards.
GAACTACTGTAGAGGAAGCTCTGCTCACTGGTATATAGGTGCTCAGAGGTAATAATAGATAAAATTACTGAGTAACCTCGGCACTCTAAATCTCCCAGACTAAGTCAGTAAGTCACAACGGATAGTAATGCAAAATCACTCTTTATTGGTCCGTATTAAGAAAAAAAAAATTTTCATAAGCATATATGTTTTTGTCCAAAACAAGTTACAAATGACGTTTCGGCCTGAGCCTTCGTCAGAATGGACTTATCTGCATGTAATCATGAAAAATGACAATAATCAGTATCACATAAGAGTGAGAGAACAATAACATAAACTCGAACAATGTAGAGGTACAATTGGGATGCAGCAAAAAAATTGCAACACAGCAAGAAATGAAACACATGATACAAATGTCATAATACAGTACAAGGACAATATAGTAATGACAAATACGGGGTCAGAGTAGGCTTAGACAGCTCTGCTACGAAAGAGATGTCAATCATAAAGTAACATGTGCAGTAGGTGTAGAGCTACAGTATGCATGGCAGAGCTAATGGGTAGACCGACCATAGAAAAAGAACGGAGAAAATGTGGAGAAAAAGTGGAGAAAAAATGGAGAAAAAGTGGAGAAAAAGTGGAGAAAAATGGAGAAAAAGTGGAGAAAAAAATGGAGAAAAAGTGGAGAAAAAGTGGAGAAAAAAAGTGGAGAAAAAGTGGAGAAAAAGTGGAGAAAAAGTGGAGAAAATAATGGATAAAAAGTGGAGAAAAAGTGGAGAAAAAGTGGAGAAAAAGTGGAGAAAAAAATGGAGAAAAAGTGGAGAAAAAGTGGAGAAAAAGTGGAGAGAAAATGGAGGAAAAATGGAGGAAAAAATGGAGAAAAAAAATGGAGAAAAAGTGGAGAAAAAGTGGAGAAAAAGTGGAGAAAAAAATGTATAAAAAGTGGAGAAAAAGTGGAGAGAAAGTGGAGAAAAAGTGGAGAAAAAGTGGAGAAAAAGTGGAGAAAAAGTGGAGAAAAAGTGGAGAAAAAGTGAAGAAAAAGTGAAGAAAAAGTGAAGAAAAAGTGGAGAAAAAGTGGAGAAAAAGTGGAGAAAAAATGGAGAAAAAAATGTAGAAAAAGTGGAGAAAAAGTGGAGCACCCTTTGGTGCCTTTCATGTGGCACTAAGGGGTGCTTAGCTTTGTATTTAGCCAAAAAAATGAAAAAAAAAATGACGTAGGGTTCCCCCTAGTTTTGTAGCCAGCTAGGGTAAAGCAGACGGCTGCAGCCTGCAGACCACAGCTGGCAACCTCACCTTGGCTGGTAATCCAAAACTGAGGGCACCCCACGCTGTTATTTTAAATTAAGTAAATAATTTTAAAAAAAAAACCACGTAGGGGTACCCCAAAATTGGATCACCAGCCAAGGTAAAGCAGACAGCTGGGGCCTGATATTCTCAGACTAGGGAGGTCCATGGTTATTGGACTCTCCCCAGCCTAAAAATAGCAGGCCGCAGCCGCCCCAGAAGTGGCGCATCCATTAGATGCGCCAATCCTGTTGCTTCGCCCCAGCTCATCCCGCGCCCTGGTGCGGTGGCAAACGGGGTAATATATGGGGTTAATACCAGATGTGTAATGTCACCTGGCATCAAGCCCTGGGGTTGGTGAGGTCAGGCGTCTATCAGATACCCGACATCACCAACCCAGTCAGTAATAAAAAAAAATAGACGACAAACACATTTTTATTTGAAAAAACACTCCCCAAAACATTCCCTCTTTAACCAATTTATTATAATGAAAAACAAATCCAGGTCTGGTGTAATCCAAGGGGTTGCCATGACGATCCACACTGTCCCAGTCAATGAAGAGCAGGATGTTCCCCATTGGCTGGGAGAGCAATGCAGTGACCTGAGCTAACATCAATGGGTCAGCCCAGGTCACTGCAGGGCATGACAAGTGTTGCTGTCAGCGAGGTACATTACCTGCGCTGATCTCCAGCACACTGACAGCCCCTGTCACTGAGTTCAATGACTGCCGCCTTCACAACCAAATATCGCGAGAGGCCCGTGACGTCACCGCTAGTCAGTCTCGGGTTGGAAGCGAGAGGTGATGTGACAAGCGGCGGCCATGGAGGACAGTGATAGCGCTGAGGTCGGGATGGCGGGACATCATCACCACAGGTAAGCCGAGCGGGACCATGTGTGTGTGTGTGTGTGTGTGTGTATATGTGTACATGCCGCCGGCAGGAGGGGGCGGAGCGAGCTGAGCGGGGAAGTGTGGGCTTCCTGCATGTAACTAAGATAAACATCGGGTTACTAACCAAAGCGCTTTGCTTGGATACCCGATGTTTATCTTGGTTACCAGCTTGTGGCAGGCTGCCAGCGATGGCTCCTGCACACTGTAGCTGTAAAAAGCCCTGCTTTTTGCTGCTAGAACCGTTCTCGAACGTATCTAGAACTATCGAGCTTTTGCAAAAAGCTCGAGTTCTAGTTCGATCTCGAACAGCCCCCAAAATCACTCGAGCTTAGAACTGGAGAACCTCGAACCGCGAACCGCGCTCAACTCTATTCGCAACCTCAGAAGATAGGAGGCTCTGATGTTTTAGTGGCCCCTCGTAGAAGGCAGGGTACTGTTATGACTTGAATCCAGGCCTTGATCAAGTGACCTCTGGTTGTGTGGTCAGTTGCTTTTTCTAATGGACCACAGCCTGTTTTGTCTCTGTCCTATTTCACACAGTTCTCTTGTTTTTCCTTTGCTTTACTTTTAATTTTTATTCAGGTGTTTTCACTTTCTCATTTTGTCTGTCCTATCACATCTTGGGAGGGTCTATTTATACTCACCATATACAGTATATGCCTTCATTGCCTGCTATTTTCCAAGATACATGAGTGTTTGGAGTCTCCACTCTTCAGTTAATGATTATCTTGCTAAAATTATCTTGGTTTTCTATGAGGTTTGTTTGTGAGTTTCCTTTCCCAGCATTCTTCTAATTATTTGTTTGCGAGTTTCCCTTCCCAGCATTCTTCTAATTCTGTTATATTAAGCATTTGGTGGGGTTTCCACATATTACATAAGTCTTCTTTTTTTTTTTTTTCCATTTTCCTCTATCTTCCCTGTGTCACTGCGTGAACACATTCTTAGCCCTGTGTGTCACTCTCTGATTGCATGGATTACTTTTATGGCTAGACAAGTATAAAATTGTTTGAAAAGGAAGCAGGGATTTTTATATACTTTTGATCGCTTGACTCAGTAAAAATATTGAAAAAATTCCATCACATAGAGTTTTTACATTAACACTGACTCCATAGGCTTTTTATTGCACCATAATTTGACTCCTTTGCATGACCTTTGGAGGATGACTTGAACCTTTCTAAGCATTATGCAGAACGTTTAGACTTTAGACTAAAGGAAAGTAACCAGCTAGCTCCGTGCATCTGTTTTTCATGATATAGAAGGATAGAAAATGAATTGCTTCAATACTTTTCTCAAGATGGTGCTCTAGTGTATTGCAGTGATGTTTCTGGGCTAATGGAAAAACTTAACATTTGAGTACTATGTGAACAAGTGGATATTCTTTATTGATTCATTCAAAAAAGTCTGAAAGCTGTGCTACTGCGGCAAGCATGTCGTGTCTCTAGGGGATTCTGTGCACTTGAAGGAAGCTATTAGAATTTAGACTCAAGAAAATCAACTTCAAAGATCAAGGATGGTCAATATGGTGTGATCTGAAAGTTCTCTCCTTGCTCCTTGGGCAGCAAGGAAGATACACAAAGTATTCATGCTTTTTGTGTGAATGGGAGAGCTGGGAAAGGACTCATCACTGGAGCCAAAAAGGTTGACTAACAAGAACATCTTTGCAACTTGGACTTAAGAAAATAGCTGTGGAAAGTGTAGTTGATCCCACTAACGTTCTCCTGCCACCACTCCACATTTAATTTGAACTGATTAAGCAGTTTGTGAAAGCTCTACTAAAAGAAGGTGAGATTTTTAATTACCTGTGTACAAAGCTTCAGGGACTGTCCAAAGCAAAACTGAAGGAAGGCATTGTTGAGGTCTGAATATTGGAAACTCATGAAGGACAATGTGTTCTAAACAAAAATGAAAGCTGTGGATAAAAGGGCTTGGGATTATTTTAAAGAGGTTGTGAACAAATTTCTAGGTAACAGCACAGATTCAAAACTGAAGTCCATCATGGAGAACATGCTGAAACATTTCAAAGCCTTGGGCTGTCTGATGAATTTGAAGTTACATTTTCAACATTCCCATTTGGACTAATTTACTGAAAACCTTGATGCTGTTAGTGAAGAGTAAGGAGAAAGATTTCATCAGGATAGCAAGGAAATAGAACTATGATACCAAGGTGGATGGAATGTAAACATGATGGGGGACTAATGCTGGATGCTCCACAGAGAAGATCAACCGGCCATCTATAAGTGAAAAAGTATCAATAGAAACTTTGAAGTGAAAAGGAAAAGGCGCAAGAATTACATTCCAATAATGTTGCAGAATACATATTCAACAAATTTTTATGCATAATGTTGTGTAGCTTTTTGGCCACAATAAAGATTCTTCTTAGTCATCTTGCTTGTACATAATTTTATGTGTTTTGTGCAACATCCATATGTGATGTTTAAATATAGAAATTTTTTGGGGGGTTTTTTGTTTGTTTTTTTAAATCAGGGAATAAAAAAAAACATAAATCAGTCATTAGATTTGAAAACAATATCATAAACCCAAATTTTGCATACCTGCATTATTGTTGTTTTGTGTTACATATTGTTTATAGTTGATGGTGCAGTTAAGGACACTCTGGGTAAGCCGACGTTCAGTCGGCGTGGCATTGCATAATCTTACTGTGCCAACATCCATCATTTGGCAGGGTCAAATCAAAGTCAGAGTTATTGCTTCTGCTAGTCTGATTAGGGACCTGTGAATTGCAGGTTTAAAATATGTGATTGTTTGTTCATACTTGTGTGATTGGTAGCGCTCAACAATAACAACAATATATATATATATATATATATATATATATATATATATATATATATATATATATATATATATATATATTATACATATTAAACTGTTTACTTGATCAAAATGCTTCTCATTATTAGTAGAATGTGTGGTCAATTTATTAGTTCCTACCTGGCAAGGCAACAATGAGTGTTGTCTGATTTACAGTATTGCAATATAATGGAACTGTCTCAGTCCGGTCCTCTCTGCTGTAAGAGATTAGTGATACGTTCTGTGTCTGAGTCTCACATTACCTGGTGAGACTCTGCTGTTAAAATGGGGTTTACTTTCCTTTGGCATAACAAGGGTTAATGTCAGTTTGTTTTTTCAGCAGCCTCATACTCCTTAACAGGTGTTTCCAGTTTAGACCACTTTCAGTCCCTTTAGATACCCTGCTACCAGCAGAGGGTGCCGGTTAGTCTTGATTCATTTGGATTCTGGCCTTGGAGGAGGAAAGAGCTGCTGAAACTCTTTGCTGAGTTGCTGGTGAGGGTGCAGTTTTGGTTCTGGCTGCAGCAGTCTGTTGTGATGTTTTCCTCCTGTCTGTCTTCCTTTCTCGGTGTGTTGTTTCAGTCCAGCGGTGAGGCTAGAATTGGTCACCTGCCCACACCCTAGCCAGGGACTAGTGTAGTGTTATCTCAGGGCTTCATGTTCCGGCTCGACGACAGGTGAGAAACCTGTATAGGGACTGGCTAAGAGTGCAGGGTACAGTGGCAAGTAAGTGAGCAGGTGCTCATCTTCTCTCTCACTAACCTACCATTAGAAATGTGTCCCCAGTGTACCCCTTGTTTGTCGTGGTGTTACCCCTGTTTTGTTGAGCTTTTGAACTCACGCTGGACTTTCTCTAGACTGAGCTTGACATAATAACCATCCATACTTTACGTCTGTGCGCATAAGGCGCAGGCTGCAGCATTAGCAAACCTGCTGCAGACTCTGTCACAGGTGGTGGTGAAGATGTGGTGTCAGGTGATGCAACATCTGCAGCATGAGCCAGGTCTGCTGGTCATAGCCTAGTCACAACCTGAACCTAAGGTTGCCATCTCAGACAGGTTTTCTAAGGATACAAAAAATTAGCCATAATGTATATATCACACCTAGGGGAGCCACTCAGTGGTGCCCCCTAGGGTAAGAGCCTATTCCATGAAGTATGTACAACCGGAGAAGAAGGGAGATGAGGCAACACTTGAGTTTAGAAAAGTACATTTTATTGATTAAAATCAAGTATTAATATTGTACAGGAGGTGACCTCCTTTTGAAAAGCACGCTGCGAAACAGCTGTCAAGGAGGCCCTCCTTGCCTCCACAGCCAGCCCTGCATACACGCCACCAGGTATTGTAATTCGATCTTGCCTCCATTACATGTTGATTCTCTCTGTTTGTGCAGTCCCCCAGGCTTGGATAATTAATATGCATACTCATGCTGGGAACCATTGGTTACTTTGATCCTTGCCTGTGGATCTGTGCAGTGTCTGGGTCAATCCCCTAATTGTTGCTGCTGTAGTGAATCCCTGGGGTGTATTATATTGTTGTACTCTGCTTTTATGCAGAAACTATAATACTGCTACTTTTTCCTCTCCCCCCCCTTTTCATGTGGGTTGTCACTCTACTGCAACTTTATACTATTACATCTTTTATGAATAAGGTGGCATATTAAACTTTTACCCTTTTACAACAATTGGCTGGCTCTGCGAGGCAAGTGATCGCTCCCACATGACCATCCTTGCATTCTCACATAACTGTTAGACGTATCCCATGACTTGTTTTTGTAGTACAATATTAATACTTGATTTTAATCAATAAAATGTACTTTTCTAAACTCAAGTGTTGCCTCATCTCCCTTCTTCTCCGGTTGTACAGGTTTTCTAAGGAGTGCGACAGGTGCAGAGTTTTTGAAGGATCTTTTAAACTACATTTTTAGCTCCATCCTCATTCCTCAAGGAGTAAGGACCAGTGAGTGGGGATTGTAGTCTCACTGTTGTGGGGAGATCCCCAGTCCTGGGCCTTCTCTCTGCCAACCAATTCTTTGTTATTACAGTCGGTGGACGTCTTTATGTGGCTTTGACCCTTGTCTATGGGGATCCTGATGGCATATCCCTTGCGGAATCCAATATCCATAGTCTCCAGAAGGGGGCGTGGCAGGCAGAGGAGGTTTGCTATGAGTATCGAAGATGAGCCGCAGACACCCAATAGAACAATCCAGCTCCCAGAAGTCAGTTCTTCCAGGGTTTGTCTGAACGGCTGAGAGATTCTTTGGTCCAGTATGCTGCTCCAAAGTCACTGGAGGTCACCAAGTCTCTAGCTATAAGGGTGGATAGATGCCTCAGGGAGAGACCAGCTAAGACCCGGTTCCCCATAGTACTTCCACAGGAGAAGGTTCCACAGGTGCATCTGGACAAACACATGCAGGTGGAGGGTGTCTCCCCACGTGTTGAGCCGCTTGCTCATGTTTTTACAGTGGTTGTAAGGGACATTATATAAGACTCTATCCATCTATGCCCAAATTTGAAACATCCGTAAAAAATCCTTATTCCCTTAGTTGTATTGAGGATAGAGACAAGTGTTTGTGTCCTCTTGTTTTCCCTCTTTTCCTGCTAATAAGAGGATACCCTTCCCACTCCTCAGGGTTCCCCTAAGTGTATGATCAAAATGTCGTTTTTTCCGAGTAAACCCCAACACGTTATTCCATCTAAAAAACCATCCTCCCCTTGCAATGTGGTTGATGACGCTCTGGGTGTGTATATTTCCTCCATTACACCTGCCTTGTTTTCCGTGGCCTCTGAGCCAAAATCAGAGATAAGCAGTGTTAACCTTCCCACTCCTGAGGTCAATATTAGTCCTCGGTGTTCCTCCTGGAGAGGTGGTGTGCCTGGCAGCCCTGATTCCTGAGTGTATGGCGATGCGGTCATGTGGTGATACCTCTGTTGTGGGTCCATCTGTTAGTTTGCCAGTTTCCAAACATTTGTCTGGTAATAAACATTCAGGTCCAGACCTGTGTATATACGATCTTGTATGGGTGTCCACTCGTAACATCATGTATAAGTGTGCGTCCAGGGCTTTGTGCTCTAGGTGGCTGGGTTCGTATCGTCTTGTGGACATTATTAGTCCTACGGCTGTACGGCTGGAGTTACCCCCGGACTTAACGCCCACAATGAGGTTAACAGATCTCCATCTTCTCTGTGGTGCAGCCTCTCCTCCTCCTGGGGCCCAACTGCTGTGATCTCATACAGTAATTTCAGTGCAGTAGAGGTAGAGCAGCTAAGCCTTGATGAACAAAGCAGGGGAGGCAGAGAGCCATGTCCGTTACACAGCTACCTCTCTGCTATGCTGAAGACAGAGTTGGTGGATGGAGCCTTCTTTCTGACTCTGACACCAAGTCATCCTTTGCGCAGCCAGACAGCATTTGAGGAGGTGAATCATCCTGACTGCAGACCCCTAACAGGTGAAGAAGGGGCCTGTGTCAGCTCAGCATAATCAAATGTGTTCAGCTGATTGGGCGCCTGCTTCACCTGTTAGTATTGAGTAAGACTGAGGGGACACAGTTTAGATGAAGTAGGATTCATCACTCATACGAAGCAAGCAGAAGGATGGCCATTCTGACGAGAGAGGAGGCACCAAAGCAAGAGCAGAGATGCCCATCGGACCAAACTGCACCATATAGAGGTATAATTAATGGTATTTTTTGTGCTATACAGTCTGGGTTTTGGACTTACATACAGGTTACTAGGATACAGTAAAAGAGTCCTTAAAGGTGGTGGTCATACTTTATATTGGGAAAACCTGGCGATAGATTCTATTTACCATCTATAAACTTTTACATATAAATTTAGAATTACTTTATTTCAAAAACTCTTATTTTCATGTTCACATATAGGGTTTGTACAAAATAACACTTGCTGGATTTCTTACTCTCCTAACACAATAATTCCATTATACAGTAATTTGGCATTCGTTATTTTTCACTTTTCTGAGAGACATTCTGTATCTAATTTTAGTTGTCCATACCTGTTTCTGGCCTGAGGCTAACCCCAAAGCTACGCAGAGATGGGATTCAAAGGATAACCTGTTTCTTTTAAAGCAGTTAGTACCACTGAAATATAGCACTGTTACCTAATGTTACAAAATAAAAATAGGAATTTCACTTTCTTTATGTGATAAGAAAATGTTTCTCAAAAGTGCTGGCAGATTTAAAGGTTACGTAGAAAATGTTACAATGTTACCTATGTGAGTTGCATTATAATACAATAATTAAATCATTGCCTTAAATGTATGAAGACATCTTGAATTCCATCTTCTAATACTAATTGTGCAAGGCTACAGCTAGAATGTATTTGGCTAAATTAGATGTCTTCAGCCTCTGGCTTCACCTAAGGCTATCTCAACTTATATGAATTATAATCACTAATAGGGTCCACAGCATCTCAGTACAAGTGATTTCGAGTCAATGTTCTTCACATTCTTTTTTTCGAAACCATAAAGAACATTTGCAATGAGTTGTTTTCTTCTGTTGTAATGGGAAAATATACAAAAACAACAGAATGGAAAATCAAAGTCTATTAATTCTCCATAGAAAGTATATGTGGTGTATTTTATACTGTCATTAGCACTTTAAAGCACAATGGAAGTAAGTAGGGATGTATATGAGCAAAAAGCTGTATTCAATGAAAAGTCTTTTAAGCTCAATTACTTCAGCTTTACATTAACAGATTCTTTTTGTGAATATCTCCTGAGTTAAAAGACCATGAAATTGACACAAAGAGAGAAAAAAAAGAATAATTGTTATAATCTGTTATTATTACAATGGATATCAATGTAGGGTTCTATGTACCTGCACCCACACATTATGCAGTATTTTACTATATTACTGCTACATTGAACAGTGCCTATTCTGCAATCTAAATCTCTGTAGTTAACATTTAAATTATGTATGATTAGTAATTTATTGCAGTTTAAAAAATTACTAAGCAGAGAGATTAAAGGGAACCTGTCAGGTGCAATATGCACCTAGCACCACGAGCAGTTCTGGGTGCATATTGCAAATCCCTGCCTAACCGTCCCTGTATTTACTAGGATAGATAAAGAGATTTTTTGTAAAATTATTTCTAAATATCTTTTATCATATACTAATGAGGCCATCAACTAGTCACAAGGGCGTTAGTTACCTTGGCTAGTTGGCCCCCTTAGCATGTTAGTACACTCCTGTGAGTGAGCTAACATGCTAATGAATGTGCAGCATCAGAGGCATAGTCATGCTCACCTCTCGGCTGTCACCACTGGTTTTCAGCTCAGTGAGCAATATTGTATGTCCCGGACTTCCAGTCATGCATACTATAAAGCCAGATGTACGCATCCAGGCTTCAAACTGGTGTAGTGCGCATGACTGGAAGTCCAGGGACATTCTGATCTTGCTCACTGAGCCGAAAATCAGCAGTGGCAGCAAAGGTGACAGCAACTATGCCTCTGACGCTGCGCATTCTTTAGCATGTTAACATGCCCACGAGGACGTGCTTGCATGCTAAGGGGCCGACTAGCCAAAGGAAGTCACGCCCTTGCGACTAGTCACTGGCCTCATTAGCACATCATAAAAGATTTTTAGAAATAATTTTTCTAAAGATCTCTTCTTCAATGCTAGTGTATACAAGGGCAGTTAGGCAGGGATTAGCAATATGCACCGGGAACTGCTCATGGTTCTGGGTGCATATTGTACCTGACAGGTTCCATTTAAAGGTGCTTACAAAGCTCATAGAAAAAAATGAGCCAACGTCACTAGAAACAGAAGAAAACCTAAAGATTTGTTTTTCGTGTAGCAAGAGCTAGTTGAATGAAGCATTATCAGCACAAAGGGCTAGAGGGGTTTTTTTTCTACAATTTCTCATCTTTTAACACTAGAAGTCCCAGAAATTTCGAGCTCCCACTTGAAGTCCTGAAAGAGGGTCAAATGACCCTTAGTCCAAATTGAATAGAACTAACTAGAAACTAAATGGCTAAACTCAATGGAAAACAACAAGCTCCTGTGGAGCGACAGTAATGACCTTAATTAAAGAACAATAGACAGTGATTATAGGATGTTAGCTAAAATCCTTCAGGTCATTTGACCCGTCTCTGGGTTCCAATGGTAGAAATGGTAAATGACCCCTCTCTGGGACTTCTAGTGTTAAAGACATTTGACCCAATTTACATTTCTTTGGCAATGAGTATTGTTTTCCCATAACTATAACATAGATCTGCTATGTGAAACACTGCTATACTACACATCTACTGGCTAAGAATGCACAAACTGATGACCAGCATGTGAAACACATTACTTACAGACAGATGGAAAGAAGGAAATAAAGATGTGAAATGGTGGAGAGAACAGGGAAAGAAGAGGCAGTAAATGTGTGAGGGTCCATACTTCAGACAGTAGAGGGAAGAACACTACATTTTGCACAAACAGGAGATAATAGAGCAAGGTTGTTTAGATGAATATGATACTAGATTACAGAGGCATTTAAGCATCACATAGTAATTAGTAAGAACATAATCATACTGTTTTTAATCCATTTGAACACAAGGATTTAGCTTCAGTTTCAAAACTCCCTTAAAGGGAACCTGTCAGGTACAATATGCACCCTATGCCATGAGCAGCAGTGTATTTTTTTAATCCCTGCCTAACTGTCCCAGGCTATAGTGACATACATAAAGAGATCTTTAGAAAAGGTATTTCTAAAGATCTTTTATCATATGCTAATGAGTGCAGGGACTAGTCATGAGGGCGTTAGTTCCTGTGCTCATTTCGCCCTCTTAGCATGTTAGCATGCCCACAAGGGAGTGCGAACATGCTATTCAATTTGCATTTCCCTGAATCATCAGCAGTGACGCATGTCTGCTGTGACAGCTGATCAAAATGCCCCTCACTTCCATTCATGCGCACTATGAAGCTGGGTGTATGCGTCCCGGCTTCAGAGAAGTCTAGTGCACATGACCAGAAATGCCAGGGAATGTGCACTGAGCCTAAAGCTAGAGTCATCAGCGGTGACAACGGACACAGGTATGCGCATCACCGCTGATGATGCTGCATTGAATAGCATGTTAGCTCACCGCTGTGGGCGTGCTAACATGCTACGAGGTGAAAAGAGCGCAGGAGCTAATGCCCTTGTGACTGGTCCCTGTGCTCATTAGCATATCAGAAAGGATCTTTAGAAAAACTTTTTCGAAATATCTCTTTACCTCTGTTACTAGATGCAGGGACAGTTAGGCAGGAATTAGAAATATATATCCAGAACTGATCGTGGCTCTGGGTGCATATTGCACCTGACAGGTTCCCTTTAACATTGGTCTTTTTACATCAATACCACATACTTAAATCCACACATGGTTTGGACTCAGATGTGGATTCAGAAGACAGAAGTGATTTATTAGTGCAAAACCATGTAGACAATATTGTAACCAGTAGTGCCAAGGCATCTATTGGTTACAGCTGTCGAAGGGAGGTAGAAGGATAAAACTGCTAAACTCTTCTACACTTCTCGAACAAGCATGTAAATAGGAATTATTACATTTTTTAAAGGGGATAAGTGAATCAATTGGAAACTACTCAAATACAATGAAAATATTCCAAAATTACGGAATATAAGCTAATTAAAAGTTTGTCAGATTTGTTTCACACAAATCCACTAAACTGGCATTAAAAAAAACCCAAAAAAGACTTATACTAAGCTCTTATTCTCTTTCCCTGAATATGAGGGGTAGGGGCCAGTGGTCAGTTGGGAAGTTGGTGGGAGGAAGTAGTCAGTTCAGTTTGGAGGAGACTGAAGTTAAGTTCAGTTCAGCGGAGTGAGGTGTAGAGGAAAGTGTGAGGAGAAAAGAGCGAAAAGTACAGAAAAGACCGGAAGCAACACCGGAGTGCTGTAAAAGGAGTGAGGGACTGTGAAGTACAGAACCAGGACTCCAAGCACCGTGGGTTACCTGTGGAAGTGTAAGACTCCAGGAACCACGGGACGCCTGTGGAAGTCTGGAACCAAGGCTCACAGGACTCAGCACAAGGTGGGGTGCAGACCCTAGGACAGTGGGACACTTTATGGTTAGCTGTTAATTCTGCTGGGTGAGAAGGTCTCCAGGGTCCATCGCCAACCCAAAAAGTCTGAAGCACAAGCAGCGCAGAGGGGACTGGGGACTATATAAATAGTCCAGGCTGCCTGCATTAGGACCAAGACTAAATAGAAAGGACTCCTAAGTAGCTCCAGGCCATGGGAGACCAACCACAACAAGTGTGCATGGAGGACAGCCAACCCAGGTCACAGCTAGCATGGAGAACAAGGGGAGCGGAAACACCTGGAACCGACACAGGCGGGTCCAAGTACCACAAGTAAAAGCAAGGCATGTTGAAACTGCAATACTGGTGTGGAGTGATTAGTATCGCCCCATGCACTCACACAGATGGTTCCCCATTACAATCCCCATCATCTACTGCTGGGGCCTGTCCCTGCTTGCGGGGGGCTCAAACACCTAAGCTGCACCACTCCATCAGCCCCAGCAGGATCCTGCAGCGGCAGCCCCCAAATAATCTGGCCGCACACCGCAAGTGGCGTAGTCGAAAACTCTTTTATTATTTTTATTCCCTTTTATTTTTCACCCCATTTAATTGGACCGATCCCCAGGATGACGAAACGGCATTGGCCGCGACCATGACTCCCCCCAAGTGTCACACACGCCCGAGACCGAGTACCCACAACCCTGGGGCATCACACACTGTGCTGCCACCACTCCCCAATCATTTCCCTGAGAGGCTCCATTGAGCTTTTTCTTTCCTTTCTATCAAAACATTTCGCATCTTCACTTTCACTTCCAGAACTGAGTAAGCCTCTAAAGGTGCACAATGTGATATTATGACCTGCATCGATCAACCCTAATCAATGCCAAGAGTGACACAAATTACTTCAGGACTTGTGACATGATATCAGAGGCGCATTCAGAAACCTAATGAAAAGTAAAGATACTGGACATTGTTGAAAGAAGAGGATGGATGGAGATTCATAGGGATTCAAATAGAGAGTTGCGATAGAGAGACAGGTGAGCAACACGGTACGCACAAAGTACAAAATTCACCAGATCCTGTAGATTGGCAATGTGGATCCTTGGCACAGAAAGTAAAAGGTCTACTTGGCTTGAGATGCAGACAAAGCAAATGAAGGTATCCAACTGTTTGAATATAAAACTTTGCCAATTTATAAGTAGAGCTTAAAGCGCAACAATGCAAAAACCAACACATTTTAGACATAGAACTGTCCTTGGTCACAATAAGTTCTAAATTTAAAATACTTTACTTTTTTGCCTTGATGCTAAATTTTTAATGTACCTGCTACCTTTTAGATTGTACTATTGGTAACATTTTATATCCAAATGACTGAATACCTTTTTCTTGCTTTGAGAAGAAAGGCATTTTTTTAAACCCTAAGTTTATTATGCTTTGGATCTTGCTATAGCCTAGAGTATAATAAATTAATTTGCGTTGAACAACTTTGATGTGAATCAAACTGCATGGCCAAATTTGAGCAAACTTCCTATTCCAGTTTCAACAGATTTGTACATGACTAAATAAAAGAAAAGTTCAGCAAAAGCCTATTGAAATTACAGTTTAAATATATGTGTGACACCCATACCAGCAGTCCCTGCTCTGTCCTGCCCCCCTTTCCCTGGTGGGGATTTCAGTTCTCCCACCTGCCCAGACATACTGCTATGGCTGCCCCATCCCCAGTCCATGGTGCTGTCTCCCAGAGTCTGTGGACACCTCACAAGCTTCCTGGTTCTGTCCGAAAAGTGTGTGCGTCCACACCCCTTTTCTTAAAGAGCCAGCATACCATGACCAGAAAGTGCCTCTCAGGTCAACTGAGAGATTGTCAGTAATAAAGGCACCTTCTCCTTAAGAGAGGTGCTTGGACAACAAGTTAGTTACATTGCTAGTTCTCAGGTCCCTTAGTGCTGATGCTGTCATTGTCCTGAGTGCTGCTGCTGACATTTATCTATATTTCAGTGCGGTCACTGCTACGGTGCCGGCAGTGAGAGTGGGAGGTCCCAAAACCGCAATTATATGGATTACATAAATGCAGTAACATGTCAACTCGACATGTCTGGAATTGAGTGAGGCCGGACATGTCTAGTTGGAATGTGGCCAGAAGTAAATAATATGCATTCTTGCTCTCACATGACAGTCAACTCTTATCGCCATCATGGAAGAATCCAAAAAGCGTGCAATGAATCAGCTGTTAGAATTCAGAAGTCTGCAGTCATCTAGAGTGACTGCAGACTTTCTTCACAATCTTGAACAAGCCTTGTAATTAATAAATTAAGCAATGTAGCATGCCCAATCTTAACACTATGTAATATTTTCACTGTAAGGATTTACTCTGCTTGCTGTTTCCAGCAGTCATCATATTGCCTGTCCACTCATATGCAATATTAATCTAGCTCTTCTTCTTGCTTCGTTCTATGAAGGAAGAGCTGTAGCTTTGCACTAAACATTGAGAAAATCATGAAGTTCATTGGCACATGACTGTAAGGCTATGTTCACATTTCCATTGTTTTGCCTCAGTCACACTCTGTCGCCTTGAGGAATTACGGTATCCTGCAAAATATTTTGCAGGAATCCGTTTTTTCCCAATAGACTTCTATTAGCGACGGATTGTGACTGATAGGCTTGTGTTGCATCTGCCTCCTGACGATCAGTCGTTTACTGACTGTCAGGTGGGAGCGACGCTGAATGTAACTTTTTTTGTGCAGCGGATCTTTTTTTACTGTGAGCATGCGCACAGTAAAAAAAACATGTTCCACTGTGACTGTAAATGCAGTTCCAGTTCCAGCCACCGGAATGATCAGTTGTTTTCCCGGCAGCCGGCTGTGAATGATCAGCTGATCACCCGATAGCCGGCTTTTGAGAGCGATCAGCTAATTGCCCTGCGGCTGGCTTTTGACAGCAATCAGCTGATCGTTCTCTCTCTCTCGTTTTTATACTGAAATCATTTCACGGAATCCTCTTTCTCGTGACAATCAATTCCATTTCTTGCCACCCGTTGTACAACGCATCAGTCACAAGCGTCAAGCAATGCAGGTGGCTGATGGAAAAAAATGGAAATGTGAACATAGCCTAAAGGCCGCTTTACACGCTACGACATTGCTAAAGCGATGTCGTTGTGTGTGACACCTATGAGTGATTTTGAATTGTCGCAAAAACGTTCAAAATCGCTCATCAGTGACATGCCCTCCTATTCCCATTTATCGTTGCTGCTGCTTGGATGATGTAGTTCGTCGTTCCTGCGGCAGCACACATCGCTATGTGTGACACCGCAGGAACGACGAACCTCACCTTACCTGCGGCCGCTCGCAATGCGGAAGAAAGGAGGTGGGTGGGATGTTACGTCCCGCTCATCTTCGCCCCTCCGCTTCTATTGGATGGCCGTTTAGTGATGTCGCTGTGACGCCGAACGAATCACCCCCTTAGAAAGGAGGCTGTTCGCCGGTCACAGCGACGTCGCTAGGCAGGTAAGTAGTGTGAAGGGTCCGCGCGATTTTGTGCGCCACAGGCAGCGATTTGCCTTTGTTGCCCAAACGATTGGGGCAGGAACGCACGCTAGCGATATCAGTAACGATATCGTGGCGTGTAAAGCGGCCTTAAGTGTGCAAATCACATTTGAATGAGAGGTCACCTGGTGACTACTCAAGCATCATGTGAAGGTGGTGCCAAATTGAATTCTTGCACCAGGTGCCGGAAAATCTAGATTTGCCTCTGATGATATAAATGCATGGACAAGGGCACTTCCTTTGTTCCTTCATAATCATCAGTGGAAGAACAGGTCTAGTACATTGCAGCACTACAACCTCAGAGATGCAATCTTCTCATAGCCACAATCAGACCAAACTGGTGATGTGTAAGGTAGAACTCCCTTTAAAGCCATGATTGACAGTCCAAGGAATTTTATCATTAGGCCTGACATCTCTACAGAGCCTGGGAACACATAATAGATCCTAGGGCTGTCTGTTGTAAAACTCTATTAGGTCATACATGTAATATAACTAATATGAAAGGTTTAAGAGAAATGGAAGACTGCCAAAAATAGAAACAAGATTTATATTATCTTATTAAAATGATCTAGAAAGCATGCTTAAATAATGCAATTGAAAATGTCCCCGCAAATTGTAATTTATAACAGATAAGAAAAAAGCAAATAATAAAGATATGAAACTATCTTTGAAAATTATTCTAACATTGTAGAATTCACTAGGTGAGGTTGAAAACATTGCTCAATATTTAATGACTAGAAAGCTATTTGTCAAACAATGTAGAAATTCTGAACATGGAACGTTTGTTTGATGATTGCCCATCTGGGATCTATGACTGCAGAAAAGTCATGAAATACACAACTTCTCCTTATCTGACTTTTTATGAAGGGCATATAAAGTTATCTTGTTCTACGGCTTCAACATCACAAGTAAAGTACGGTGTTGTACTGTGTTATAGCATTTAGTGCTCGCTCATACATCGGACAAGTGCTATCCAATGTTTTATCGGATAGCACTCGGTCAAGGTTTAGACTATGGAGAAGTGATGATTAGAGTATTTTTTCATGCATATTTGGCATTTTGCAGCAGTCTGCGAATGGTAACGTATATCGGACAGCATGCACCAATTCAAGCCTATGGGTGCAGCAAAACATTGGACTGCATTCAGATATCATCCTAGTGCAATCCGATTTACATCTACGCAAACAATGGAGAAGATGGAGAAATTGAGTTCTCTCTTCTCCCCACCAGTGATACGGTTCTCTAATGCAAGAGAATCGGAGCACAGTAAATGAAACTCGGCTCACACTCAGATAAGCGTTTGAGAAGAATGTCATTGCCATAATCAATTCAATTCTTTCGGAAGAGAGAATCCATTGTTTGTGTGAGCACCGCCTTAGAGAAATTACATTGGTATTGACAAAATGGTCCTTTTTATGGAGCAAATTAACAAAATTTTTGAATATCAGTAATTAATAACACTGAAATGGAATCTGTCATTAGGTCATTACTATTCCATCTGAGAATCCTGGAAGGGCAGAGACCCTGATTCCAGTGATGTGTCAATTACTAGTCTGCTTGCTATCATTTTGATAAAATCAAAGTTTTATCTGCTGCAAATTGTAGCAGTATCTGAATTTTGAGCTATGTATTGCCTTGCCTTAAGCATTGATTGACAGCTTTCTGCCCACGTACAATGTACACAGAAAGCTGCCAATCAGTGGTTGAAGCAGGGTTATACAGACGTCAGAAGTATGCTTGATTACCTCCTGGCAACTAGTCCTCTAATGATAATCTTCTGCTGATAAAACAGTAATTTTATGGAAACTACACTAAGCAGCCCAGTAACTAATAGATCAATAGAATAAGGCTTTGCTCCAACGTCTGTTTAACACGGACGAGTGTAATCTAATAAACATCTGATTGCACGCGCACCAGGGTTAAACAATGAGGCAGTGTCCATCTACAATATCTTTCTCATGCTAAATCGGCATGATGAAATAGTCACAGCATACTGCATTTGACAGCAAGTCTCACATGACACACACCCATACAAGTCTATACATCCATGCCATCCGAGTGCAGTCCGATATATGCACAGACAGGCAGCGGAGAAGATGTTGAGATTAATCTCTCCCTCTTATCCGCACCTGTGATCCGATCCCAGGATTGGATCACTGTAGAATGACATTCGGCTCATGCTTGCAGCAGACCTGAGTTGAGGTCATCATTAGCATATTGCATCCTATTCTTTTGCATCGGATACCATACGCAAGATGGAGCAAAACCTTAGGATCTCTGTCACTACATTATGCTGCTCTCAGATTGGTGGCAAAAACCTAGTGTCAGATTCCATTATATGCGTTATCATCATTTACTGAATTTTGCATTGACTAATTGCTTAGTTATTGCAAAATCTGGATTATAACTTTATTTTTTATACCATGACTCTTCAGAAAGCTTTCATTACAGCATGAATAGCAGGTTCAGTTCCAAAGAAATATTTCATTATATTTTGAACGTAACATAATAGTATGTCTTACATCAAAAATGGCCTATTGAGCACTATAGAGCAAAAAAATGCCTCTATCATTTGAAACCTGAGTTAGTGCCGATCACTGCTGTATAACCATGTATATGCCACTGTTAATCTCTGACATTGGCATTTACATAATTGTGATCAGTCAGTGGGGTGCTAATGGCTTTCCATTGCAAGATCGTACTGAAGGACCCTATTGCTGCCATCTCTATATATGTTCTCAAAACTCAATCCAACCCCTTTGAATTTCATAATAGATCACCATTTTTACTATATGCTGCAACATTGCAGTATACAACATAATCAATAAAACAATTGTAGGTTCAGATGCTATAAGTGGACTAAAAAAATGTGAATGTTTAAGAAAAGTTTAAAAAAATACAAAAAATATAAAAAAATAAAAATTGAAATGAGCCCACCAGGGCTGGCTACAGGTTTTTGTGGGCCCCGGGTGAAAGACTCTCAGTGGGCCCCATCCTCACACAGACACGCACATACAGATACATATACCTACAGGCATATGTACATATACATATTTAAAGAGATATTTAGAAAAATACATATAAACAGACAAATCCATACACAGTCATATATACTGACATACATAGATACACATCATACATGCATACAGACACATTAGAGATATTATTAATATGGGGAAGCCAGCAGCAGCCTCACTCACCTCCTCTGCTTGTCTCCCATCCAGCTCCTCCAGGGCATGTGGCTGTGCTAATTGGTGGCCGTCACTAACAGACATGGCTGCACACAGAGAACACTGGGACTGCTGTATATACATCACAGGAGAGGCTGGGGACATACACATTACTCAGGGGCATAGACATTACTAAGGAGGGGGGCATACAGCTCCAGAGGGGGTAAACATCTCTGAAGGGAATACAGCACTGAGGTGGAGGGGGGCATACAGCTCTGGGGGTATACAGCACTGGGGTGGAGGGGGACATATAGCTCTGGGGGGTATACAGCACTGGGGTGGAGGGGACAAGGAACTCTGGGGGGTATACAGCACTATGGTGGAGGGGACAAACAGCGCTGGGGGTTATAGAAGTATGCAGCCCTCACATTCCTCCATATAACATAATGCACCCATATTGCTCCACATAATTTAATGCAGCCTCATATTACTCCATATAATGCACCAGCATATTCCTCCACAGTATTATGCAGCCCCCGCAGTCCTCCATATAGAATAATGCACCAAATATTCCTCCATATAATATAATGCACCACAGATTGCTCCACATAATATAATTCAGTCTCATATTCCTCTATATAGTATTATGCAACCCCCATGTGGCAGCACCATGCAGCCCCCATGTGGCAGCACCATTCAGCCCCCATGAGGCAGCAACATGCAGCACCCATATGGCAGCACCATGGAACCCTCATGTGGCAGCAAATTGCAGCCCCCTTGTGGCAGCATCATGCAGCCCCATATCGTTTAATGCAGCCCTATAGTCGTCCGGACACCGTATCTAATACATACTCACTTTTCCCCGTTCCACCGTTGCCCCGGTCTCCTCAGCGCATCCACTGTTCTGCCACTCTGACAGCGCGCACACTAATGACGTCATCGCGCTCCTCTGTACTGAGCAGTCAGAGGCAGAGCGCAGACAGACGCTGCAGAAGACTGATGAGAGAGGAAGCGCGCCGCTCCCTTTATCATCATTGCTTTCAATTGTATTGGCATCTGGGATGCCGATACATTTAAAAGTGCAAACCTCAGCGGGGGGGAGGGAGCCCCCCTCCTTTTCCTCCTCCTCCCCGCACAGGCCTCTCTGACTCATGGGCTCCACCGTAGCCACATGGCCTGCCGCCATTGGCGGCATGCCACCCTGCCATCTGCGAGTGGGCCCCCTCGGCAGTCTAGGGCCCCGGCACTTGCCCAGGTGTTTTGGGTGCTGACGCCAGCCCTGGAGCTCCCCTTTGATTATTTTAAAAATAATAATATGAAAATATATATATAAACATACAAGGCATCGCCATTTATATAAAAATACCACTTATGAAATTATACAAATAATCAATTAAACCATATGGTAAACATTGCAAAGAAAATGATAATCCAGCTGCAATGTCATGCTTCAGTCATTTAGCAAACATCAAAAAAATCGAATACCAGTTTTAGGTCAATTTGGAACCAAAATTATTTATATTTCCCAAATCCCAGAATAATGAGAGAGACAATGTTTTAAGGCATTTTTATTATTTTCTGCAAAGTCAAAAGTTTAAATACACTAAAGCGGGCTTTACACGCTGCGATCTCGATAGCGAGATCGCAAGCGATCATACCCGCCCCGTCGGTTGAGCAACACGGTCATATCGCTGCCCGTCGTGCAGAACCTCGCTTATCCCCATCAAACGCACTTACCTGCCCTGTGACGTCGCTCTGGCCGGCGACTCGCTTCCTTCCTAAGGGGGCGGGTTGTGTGGTATCACAGCGACGTCACACGGCAGGCGGCCAATAGAAGCGGAGGGGCGGAGATGAGCGGGACTTAAACATCCCGCCCACCTCCTTACTTCCGCATTGCCGGTGGAGGCAGGTAAGGAGATGTTCCTCGCTCCTGCGGTGTCACACATAGCGATGTGTGCTTCCGCAGGAACGAGGAACAACATCGCTAAAATCCTGAAAACGATTTTTTGTTTCAGGACAATGTCTCCACGGCAAACCATTTTGCCCTCTTTTGTGATCATTTAAGATCGTTCTTAAGTGTTACACGCTGCGAACTCGTTAATGACGCCGGATGTGCGTCACAAACAACGTGACCCTGACAATAATTCATTTACAATGTCGTAGCATGTAAAGCCCGCTTAAGAGTACTATGCTTTTAAAAAATATGGGACAGCCCGTATGATTATGTCATGTCTTTAGAAGTTTCTGATAGATTTATTGACCACACCTGTGGATGTATTTGAATGCACATCTGAAACACACTGCTTCTTTATGTAGCATCATAGGAAAGTCAAAAGAAATAAGCCAAAGTCTCAGGAAGAGAATTGTGGACTTGCACACGTCTGGTTCATCCTTGGGTAAAATTTCCAGATATCTGAAGGTGCCTCGTTCCTCTGTAAAAAAAATTGTACACAAGTAGTAACAAAATGTCAATGTCCAGACATCATACCGAATAGGAAGCAGATAGGTTTTGTGTACCAGAGATGAATGTGCTTTGGTCAGACATGTGAATATCAACCCAAGAACAAAAGCAAGAGACCTTGTGAAGTAGCTGGTGGAAGCTTGTAAGATTATGTCATTATCCACAGGGAAACGAATACTGTATCAACATGAGCTGAAAGGTGAATCTGCCAGGAAGATGCCATTGCTACAACAGAAACATAAGAAAAGCCAGATTAATGTTGGAAAATGCACAAAGGAACAAAGACATTAATTTTTGGAGACAGGTTTTTGGTCTGACGAAACTAAAGTTGAACTATCTGGCCATAATTACCATTGTTACATTTTGAGGAAAAAGGGAGAAGCTTTGAAGCCTAAGCACACCATCCCAACTGTAAAACAAGGGGGTGGCAGCATCATGTTGTAGGGTTGTTAAGCTTCAGGGGGTAGTGGTGCACTTCAAAAAAATAGATGGCACCATGAAGAAAAAAGATTATGTGGCAATACTGAACCAACATCTCAAGACATCAGCCAGGAACTTAAAGTTTGGGTGGAAATGGGTCTTCCAAATAGAGAATGACCCAAAGCCTACTGCCAAACTGGTTACACAGTGGCATAAGGATAACAAAGTCATTGTTTTGGAATGGCCATCGCAAAGCCCCAATATCAATTCTATTGAAAATATATGGGCAAAACCTGAAAAGGCAGGAGCGAGGAAGGCAATCTACAAACATGGCTAAGTTACACCAGTTCTGCCAGGAGTAATGGGCCCAAATTCCTAGCAACTATTGTGAGAAACTTGTGGAAGGATATCCAAAATGTTTGACCTAGTCATGCAGTTTAAGGGAAATGGTATCAAATACTAACAAAATGCACATAAACCTTTGACTTTGGACAAAGTAATAAAATGCATTAAAACATTCTCTCTAATTATTCTGGAATTTGGCAAATATAAATAATTATGATTATAAATAATCATTGACTTAAAATGGGAAAGGTTTATTCTGATTTCATGTCAGATAATGAGAAAAATCTGCAGATGTGTCTCTTTAGATAGTGTATGCAAAGTTTTGATTTCAACTGTACAAGAATATACTGTGCACAATAAAACATTTCCAAATTTGAATGTCCATCTCATGTTTTTTCATTAACTAAAACTTACATGCAAAATGAAACAGAATATAAAAAGTGAATCACAAATATTGTACTTTTGTATATCTAGTCCTTTAAGATTGTGACCTTTTTAATGTTCTGTTTAACTGAATTCTGTCACAGGCTTTTGAATTCAGCTAAAAGGATATGTGATGTTTTATTTTCATCATTTACTATTAGATGGCACAATGCTAGGTCAAAAAGGGCACAAGTGGTCGATACTCCTTTTAAATTGCTCAAGCTTGTCTGATTGATTTTATTCTGTACACACTCCTGTTTTCTTGTACACATGGTGTCAGTTCAGGCTTTTTAGATGATCATGGGGGGCAACATAGGTTTTAAATCAAAGGTAAAGTAGTCAGTTTTGCTTGTTCATACTGTAGGGGTGAATGTTATGTGATGTAACTTATGACCCTAAGCTACATTGAAGGTGAATCCATATGAATGCATGACCAAATTCATCATAGCTCTGTATCTTTCTCTGTACTTATTTTGCACTTAGAATGTGTTAGTCACTAGATAACTTTAATATTTGACTACAGGATTTATTGTAATTGACAAAACCACTAGTATTGTATATATTTATGTGAATCCCTCTAAAATTGAAAAAAACATGTTTCATAAACCAGAACGTTACATTTTAAACAAACTACAAGTTTAGGGAGACTATACATTCAAATTCTTAAATAACGAATATATATATATATATATATATATATATATATATATATATATATATATATATATATATTCAAGGTAAATTGAGTTCCAGCATTCTGAGATCTATACACTTAACCTTATTGATAAGTTTATTACATAACAGGCCAAGGTAATCAGGCCTACTATAGATTTCTATCTTAACATTTCCTCTTCTTTGAGCAGTATAATGTTCTATGGATAGATATGGCCATTATTTATGCTTTTACTTATTTATTAGGAAACATAAAAAATGATTGGGTGTCTGTTATTATATATATATATGTGACACCCCTGGACTATTGGGTCGTCACAGGGTATTGTACAAACTGCCCTCCCGTGCAGTATCCACCTTCTTCTTGGTTTAGGGTCCCTAACTATATGGTGTTGCCTACATCAGCTAATCAAATCCTAGATACACCCTGCACCACAACCACCAAACACACCAGTGGACGGCTTGAGTGGAATAGAGTCAGAGAAGCCGGACCCCCGGTCGCAGGGGATCATGGCAAGAGGCACGGATCTGTCGAGGAGGACAGCCAGCAGCCTTGACCCATCACCAGGCACTCATATCACATGTGGCGTCATGAACACTATAAAATCCCTTGTAAATAACCACCTTCATTTGATTGGCCGCACGACCCCCGGGTCCGGAGACCATCGAGCCACTTAGAACCTGGATCTGAGCAGCTCGGCTGCTGGCACGGGGGCGGCACACACCTCAAATGCCTGGCGTCACAAACAGGATTCGAGCAGGACCCACTTACCTGGGTGACGTGCGCCTCAGAAGTCGAAACCGCAAGTCAAAATTCCCATTTCCGCCATCTTCCGTCATCTTTTGGCGCCAAAATGCCATCTTTTCCATCGAAAGCGCGCAAAGCCGAAGCCCCGCCCTTCACCCTGAGAGTCAGCCCGGGACCGAAAGTTCCCAGAGGGCCACAGCACCAAAATGAGTGGTGGGCGAAAATCAAGGGGGAAGGTGAAAGATGTCCGCGACGGACGATGGAAGTGTTGTAGCATTACCTCCACCAGACCAGGGTGATGCAGATGTTGCAGGCGCTGTTCCGGTCGCAAGGGCAGCGGCACCGGTGGCCGAGGCGGTCGCGCCTATCATGCCGATCCCTTTGCCCTACGTGCCTGGCGCCGCCTGGCTCCCGCAGTATGATGGCTGACCAGATGAGCTGCAGGGGTTCAAGACAAAGATCTGTAACGTCCTCAACATGTACGTCCTGACCGGGCGGCAGCGGCCATCAGTGATACTTGGTCAGCTGACCGGCGCTGCTGAATTGGAAGTAGAAACATGGACTGAGGAGAATCGGGTCTCGGTACTCACCATCTTTAAGAGACTGGGAGCTGCATTTGAGACCCGCACTGAAGCTGAGCGAAGGATGAGGTTCTATAGCTGTAAACAACGGCCCAAGACAGCATTAGGGATTATGCCCTAAAACTACAAGCGGTGCTGCGGACTCTGAGATTGACCAATGATATTGGTGAGCCAGAGGGGAACAAGATGCTCATGGAGCAGTTCCTCCAGGGCCTGGGAACAGTGGAGGACCGTAAGCAGCTCCGGTTGTGAGCCCTGGAACATCCTGCCTTAGACTTTACTACCCTGAACGAGCGGGCAATCAAAGTCCAGCAGCCCCCGGAGGCTCCTGACTCTCCACTCCCGTCCTGGCAAGCTAATACATCCCCATTGCATGTGAAACCCCCTGCCTTGGCACTGCCGGAGCCAACTCCCCCGGTAGTGCGTGTAGGTGAAATCAGTGATTTGTCTTCACAGGTACAGCAGCTAAGTAGCGACGTCGCAAGGATATTGGAGGTGATGCAACTCAAGTCCAAGGCCATCCCAGCGAGAGAGATCCAACTAGCCGACTGCCCGGAGGATGTCCCATGGATGAGGAAGAGGACCCCGGCGTATAAAGGATGGAACAAGCGACCGGTATGGACAACCTGTTTGTTATAAGTGTAACAAGACTGGCCATTATGCACGGAGCTGTCCTTTCAACGGTCAACCCCTGGGGCCGAGGGCCAATCCCCAGGAATAAACTCTCAAGGCCCAGCAGACTGGCAGGAGCGGTATGTAGGGGGACGATCCAACATTTCCATTACCCTGGATGGGATCCCAACCTCTGCACTTCTTGATGCCGGCTCCCAGGTAACAACTATGCCCTATACTGTGTACTGTATAAGAAATTTTGGCTTGACAATTAACTCACCCCACCAGATGACAGCATTAACATTGATGCCGTCAACGGGTTACCAGTGACCCAAATCGGGTTCAAGGAGGTGACCATTAAGATGGGCCGTGTAGAGTTGGAGAGGCAAGGCCTCATAGTCATACAAAATGACCCTAGTGATTGGAACCCTAAGATCTTTTTAGGCACAAATGTCATTGAAAACTGTATGGGAGAAGTATTGTTTTTGCTTCAACAGGTGTCTGAGACTGCAGGGACAGGGCGGCAGAGAGTCCTGCAATGTGAAATCCAAGCCCTCCTGCAGTGGCAACAGGTAAATCTCTCTGGAGGTGAGATAGGTAGTGTACGGGTAATAGATGTGGCCCCTCCTATAGTTCCCCCGTGAAGCGAAATAATGATATGGTACAGGGCAGCTGTAAGCTCCCATGGACAGGATTACCAGGCAGTGGTAGAAGCCCTGCCTTCAGAGCATTGACCCACTGTGTTTACGGCCAGGAGGGTAGTTGATGTCCGAAAGGAGAGAGTGCCGTGCGAGTGTTGAACTGTGGGGAAGAGAAGATCACGCTACCCAGGAATGCCCCTATTGCCAAGCTGTTTATAGTCAATGCAGATGCCATCCACACAACAGGTTCCCGAAACCAGTCCGATCAGCACTCCAGTGACAGCCCCCAGAGACCGTTAGAGAAGTGGTGTAAGGAGCTACACGTGGGCACCGACTCTATACCTGTACATCATAAACAAGGGGTCTACAGGGTTGTCCAGGAGTATGAGCAGGTCTTTAGTAAACATCGACTGGATTTTGGGTGGATAAAGGGGGTACAACATCACATACCCACAGGTACTCACCCACCTATCAAAGAGAGGTATAGGCCCAAACCACCTGCTCATTACCAGTGTGCTAAAGATATGCTCAGGAGTATGAAGGAAGCTGGAGTAATCCGTAACAGTTGCAGTCCCTGGGTCGCCCCACTGGTACTGGTGAAGAAGAAGGATGGTACCATGAGAATGTGTGTGGACTACCGACATATCACGCACAAAGATGCCTACCCCTTGCCCTGCATTGAGGAATCATTGGCTGCCTTGAAATCTGCTACTTACTTTTCTACCCTTGATCTCACTAGCGGATACTGGCATGTGGTTGTTGCTGAAGAGGACCGTGAGAAAACTGCGTTTGCTACCCTGATGGGATTATGTGAATTCAATAGCATGCCATTCGGGCTGTGCAACGCATCGGGGACATTCCAGAGGCTCATGGAGTGCTGCCTGGGCCACTGCAATTTTGAGACGGTCTTGCTGTATCTGGACGACGTCATTGTATACTCCAAGATGTATGAGACGCACCTGGAACACCTGGCTGAGGTATTTGAGGCACTGCCCAAGTATGGGATGAAGCTCAAGCCATCCAAGTGCCACCTGCTGAAGCCAAAGGTACAGTACCTGGGACATGTGGTCAGTGCTGAAGATGTGGCATCGGATCCAGAGAAAATCACAGCTATCCAGAGCTGGCCGAGGCCCAACACTGTCAGAGAGGTGCGACAGTTCCTGGCCCTGATGGGGTATTATCGGAGGTTTGTCAAGGGGTACACGCAGATGGCGGCCCCCTTGCAGGACCTTCTTGGACTGTCGCAGGAAGAGGCTGCAACAGAGCAGATTGAGCCTTCACTACTAACGTAACCGGTAGCGTTCCATTGTTGATATGATGAACTCAAAAGTACCGTAACGTTTAAGTGCAAAGCCTCCCTAATGTGGGATGAAACCTGTAAATAAAAATGTTCTTCTTTTCTGTTTTGCAGTTTTGAAAAAAAAAAAAAAATAAACCTCTGATGTCCTGTAGCTCGAGGACGAGCTACGTTTAACCAAGGGGGAATGTGATGCCCCTGGACTATCGGGTCATCACAGGGTATTGCACAATCTGCCCTCCCATGCAGTATCCACCTCTTTCTTGGTTTAGGGTCCCTAACTATATGGTGTTGCCTACATCAGCTAAGCAAATCCTAGATACACCCTGCACCACACCCACCAAACACACCAGTGGATGGCTTGACAGGAATAGAGTCGCCCACCTGGGGGGTTGGAGAAGGGAGGTCAAGAGTGTCAAAAGGAGAGAATTGTGTCTGAGAAGTGAGAGTGAGAGGAGGTCAGGATCAGGGCTCCTTGGAAGCAATCTAGGTGGCAGACGGTGGTCTGGGCCTAGAGGAGCTGGACCCCCGGTCGCAGGGGATCATGGCAAGGGGCACGGACTTGTTGAGGAGGACAGCCGGCATCTTTGCATCATCACTGGGCTGGGACCAAGGCACGACTGGGTACGTGGACCCTAGGTCGGGGAGTAGCTTCAGGCAACCCGATAACTTACCCGAGGAGAACGGAGTCTTCAAGAGCCGTTCCTACCCGCTCCAAAATCCGGGCATTAGCGCAACGAGGGGGATAGGACTTTCCAATTCAAAACGGTCCAGAAAATCCCAAGCGTGAGCCCTGAGAACAAGCTCCCACAATTAGCCATAGTGGGGAGCGGGACCCAGCATGTTTTACACTACCGAGACCACCAAAGAAGTAAACTTAATGCCAGGAGGCAGGTCACGGATCACCAGGCAGCACTATTGGGGACGGGACCCGAACTAAGCTCCCATCAGCAGCAGTGGCATCCAGAGACTTGTTTGACCAGATGTAAGTATCAGCTTAATGGACTGAGTAAGTACAACAGTCACCCCCTTGCATCCAACGGCACTCCCCCTACTAAATATAGCGGTGGTACTCCTAATTACTACATACCACGGGTGGCGTCACAAAGTCTATAAAATCCCTTGTAAATAACCCCCTTTATTTGAGTGGCTGCACGACTCCTGGGTCCGGAGACCTTCAAGCCACTGAGAACCCGGAACCGAGCAGCTCGGCTGCTGGCACGGGGGCAGCACACATACATATTGTTTCATTCAAAAACAATCAAAACTACACAATGCGATCCTGGCCCAAAAAGGAATATCCATAATTAGAAAAGAAAGTCTGCTTTTAATTACAGTAGGATGTGGCTGACTTTTTAGTTTAACCCCTTCACCTCCGGGTGATTTTCCGTTTTTCATTTTTGTTTTTTGCTCGATTTCTTTCAAGAGCCGTAACTTTCTATTTTTCATCAATCTTGCAATATTAGGGCTCATTTTTTTGCGGGACAAGTTGTACTTTTGAATGAAACCATTAGTTTTACCCTATAGTGTACTGGAAAATGGAAAATAAATTCCAAGTGTGGTAAAATTGCAAAAAAGTACAATTGTATGATCGTTTTTGGGATAGTGTATTCACTGTGTTCACTATATGACAAGAAATATGTGTGGGTATAATGCCCCACATTGCTATGAGTTCTTAGATACCAAACATATGTTCTTTTACTTTTATCTAAGGGGTTAAAAAAAATCAGACGTTTGTTAAAAAACAGAGTAGTGCTTTTGACGCCATTTTCTGAGACCCTTAGCGTTCTCATTTTTTGGGATCTGGGGCTGAATGATGGCTTATTTTTTGAGTCTTGAGCTGAAGTTTTTAACCATGTTTGCACAGATGCTACATTCTCATGGCCGGTGATTTTGTATTTTTTTTAATTTTTGCAATGACT
Source organism: Anomaloglossus baeobatrachus (assembly GCF_048569485.1). NCBI lineage: Eukaryota > Metazoa > Chordata > Amphibia > Anura > Aromobatidae > Anomaloglossus > Anomaloglossus baeobatrachus. Next base: position 681,190,260 of record NC_134353.1, on the reverse strand, counting down.
AAAACCGTAATTATGGCATTTGGAATTTTTTTCTTGCCACACCGTGTACCGATCCGATTAATTGATTTTATAGTTTGTCTCTCTCTTTAACTGTCTGTTTATCTCTTTCCCTGTCTGTCTCACTCTTTCCCTGTCTCTTTGTCTGTCTGTGTCTGTCTCTATCTGTCTGTCTCTTTCCCTGGCTGCATTGTGATATGCCAAGATTCTATTTAAGACAATCAAGAAATAACGTCTGGAACTCTATTCTGAGTCTGAACTGGGTGCAAAAACCTAAAAAATCTACACTATATGGGGAGAAGGTATGCACACCATACACATGTAAGGGGAATATATAGATTCCAAGATTCCATTTAAGGGCATGGCTGTGCATTCTTCTGAAGTTCTGGCTGCACTGTGGCTCCCAGCTCTATTGACTTTAATGTAGGCAGATTTTTTGGCGAAAAACTGTAAAACGCGGGGTTAAAATTTCCCCTCAAAACATAGTCTATGATGTTCCCTGAGTCAAGTGGGGTGTTTGCAAAATGTTGTGATTGTACATGCGCCGGTGCGAATTCCTTTAGCGGACTTACATACACACACACACATACATACACTCAGCTTTATATATCAGATTAGTATGATTTATCCAGACATCTATCAATATTTGCTAAAAAAGTAAAAAAAAAATTCAGTTGGTTTATTATTTCTAAATGTATCAGCTCAACCTTTTTTATATGTTATCAGTAGACTATGCTATATATTACAATACTGCACATTACACATTTTGGATGTACAGTACAGACCAAAAGTTTAGACACACCTTCTCATTCAAAGTGTTTTCTTTATTTTCATGACCCTGAAAATTGTAGATTCACATTGAAGGCATCAAAACTATGAATTAACGCATGTGGAATGAAATACTTAAAAAAAAACAGTGTGAAACAACTGAAAATATGTCTTTTATTCTAGGTTCTTCAAAGTAGCCACCTTTTGCTTTGATTACTGCTTTGCACACTCTTGCCATTCTCATGATGAGCTTCAAAAGGTAGTAACCGGAAATGGTCTTCCAACAGTCTTGAAGGAGTTCCCAGAGATGCTTAGCACTATTTGCCTTCACTCTGCGGTCCAACTCACCCCAAACCATCTCGGATGGGTTCAGGTCTGGTGACTGTGGAGGCCAGGTCATCTGTCGTAGCACCCTATCACTCTCCTTCTTAGTCAAATAGCCCTTACACAGCCTGGAGGTGTGTTTGGGGTCATTGTCCTGTTGAAAAATAAATGATGTCCAACTAAACGCAAACCAGATGGAATAGCATGCCACTGCAAGATGCTGTGGTAGCCATGCTGGTTCAGTATGTCTTCAATTTTGAATAAATCCCCAAAAGTGTCACCAACAAAGCACCCCCACACTATCACACCTCCTCCTCCATTCTTCACGGTGGGAACCAGGCATGTAGAGTCCATCCATTCACCTTTTCTGCATCGCACAAAGACACAGTAGTTGGATCCAAAGATCTCAAATTTGGACTCATCAGACCAAACCACAGATTCTATTGGTCTAATATCCATTCCTTGTGTTGTTTAGCCCAAACAAGTCTCTTCTGCTTGTTGCCTGTCCTTAGCAGTGGTTTCCTAGCAGCACTTTTACCATGAAGGCCTGCTGCACAAAGTCTCCTCTTAACAGTTGTTCAAGAGATGTGTCTGCTGCTAGACCTCTGTGTGGCATTGATCTGGTCTCTAATCTAAGCTGCTGTTAACCTGCGAATTCTGAGGCTGGTGACTCAGATAAACTTATCCTTCACAGCAGAGGTGACTCTTGGTCTTCCTTTCCTGGGGCGGTCCTCATGTGAGCCAGTTTCTTTGTAGTGTTTGATGGTTTTTGCCACTGCACTTGGGGACACTTTCAAAGTTTTCCCAATTTTTCAGACTGACTGACCTTCATTTCTTTAAGTAATGATGGCCACTCATTTTTCTTTACTTAGAATTTGTATTATGGCAAAAAAAAGCAGCTAACAGTCTATTCAGTAGGACTATCAGCTGTGTATCCAGCAGACTTCTGCACAACACAACTGATGGTCCCAACCCCATTTATAAGGCAAGAAATTTCACTTATTAAACCTGACAGGACACACCTGTGAAGTGAAAACCATTTCCGGTGACTACCTCTTAAAGCTCATCAAGAGAATGCCAAAAGTGTGCAAAGCAGTAAACAAAGCAAAAGGTGGCTACTTTGAAGAACCTAGAATATAAGACATATTTTCAGTTGTTTCACACTTTTTTGTTAAGCATTTCATTCCACATGTGTTAGTTCATAGTCTTGATGCCTTCAATGTGAATCTACAATTTTCAACTCTTTGAATGAGAAGGTATGTCCAAACTTTTGGTCTGTACTGTATGTCATTGCAATACTGTTAAGTAGAGATGAGCAGATCTTTTGAAATTCTAATTCTCAAGATTTGCCAACTTCTTCCACATATTCTGATTCATGGCAAATTGGTTCATCACAAATTGCTGTTACACACTATATAAACAGTTTCTTCAGTGACTTATGGCTCCTCCCTGTATCCTTATGCCTAAAGCTGGGTTCACACATAGCGACAGCGACAACGACATCGCTGTTACGTCACCATTTTCTGTGACGCAACAGCGACCTAGTAAGTCACTGTTATGATTGCTGCTTAGCTGTCAAACACAGCAGACGCAGTAGCGATCATAATGACACGCGTCGCTGTGGAAGCCATGCTGCACTTTGTAACTAAGGTAAATATCGGGTAACCATTACCCGATATTTACCTTGGTTACCAGCGCACATGTTTAGCGCTGGCTCCCTGCTCTCCTAGCCAGGGTACACATCGGGTTAATCATCCGATGTGTACTCCGGCTCCGGCTACGTGTGCAGGGAGCCAGCGGTGTGCTCTCATGCTGCCAGTGGTGGCTCCCTGCACACGTAGCTGGAGTACACATCGGGTAATTAACCCGATGTGTACTCTGGCTAGGAGTGCAGGGAGCCGGCAGCACTGGCAGCGTGAGAGCGACGGTGCTAGTAACTAATGTAAATATCGAGTAACCAAGGAAAGGGCTTCTTGGTTACCCGATGTTTACCTTGGTTACAGCTTACCGCAGGCTGCCAGACACCGGCTCCTGCTCCCTGCTCGCTTCAGTTCGTCGCTCTCTCACTGTCACACACAGTGATGTGTGCTTCACAGCGGGAGAGCGACAAGCAAAAAATGAAGCAGGACATTCAGCAACGAGCGGCGACCTCACAGCAGGGGCCAGCTCGTTGCTGGATGTCACACACAGCGACAGCGACAGGACGTCGTTGCCACGTCACAGAAAATGATGACATAGCAGCGACGTCGTTGTCGCCGTCGCTGTGTGTGACACCACCTTAAGCTTTGAGCTATAACGACCTCTCACCATCCAGATTCACCACAAAATTGCTTCTGCATTTTCAGTTTCTATATTTATACAGTCTATGCTATGCTATATGTTGTGATAGATGAAAACCATTTTGGGGAAACCTGTCTGAGGTTATATGAGCCTTCTCTGGCTGATGCAATCATCTGCATTGTGTAAAATGGCCATTTTGGGTGATTTGTGTGAAGCAAAGTCCTAAAAAATAGACAAAAAATATTATTGAATCAATTGGCTCATCTCTACGTATAAGTGAAGTATGAGTGAGGACGCTTTAATAATAAAGGAGCATTGTCATCAACAAATTTTATTAAGAAATAATCTGGGGTACATTGTTATTTATCATTACATATTTTAAGTAAAATTTTCTGCAAATTATTCCATTATTCCTCTAGATTTGAATTGTTGTAAAAATGATTTATTTTTCTGGAAACAGTGTCGATGCAGTCATTATGATGTGTCATTAAATTAACTGCCACTGGTCTACAATATTATACACTGCCTATGTACCAGACAGATGATTTTTTTTGAAAAGCAAAACAGACAATAAGGGTGAGCTTTAATAGCAGACAGGGTCCATGAGCATTAATAACATTGTTTCTGGTAAAAAAGCAGGCTTTTTCTCTGCACTTTTATAATTATGTATGAATGTGTGTCCATTAACCCATCATACCATCCTGACAGGTGTATCGGGTGACCGCATTGATTTGTACTGTCTACTGTCTACTTCCAGCAATCATACTGGCCCCCTGAGAAAGTACTATGCGAAACGTGCGTCAGAACTTATGGTCATCGTCCTCTCTCTTCCCCCCAACCAGGACAGCAATAGATGAGTGACATTGTGCTCCATTGTGAGCACTATCCTACTGACATCACTTCATCAGTGTACACTGAGCACCCTATTAAATAATAGGAGTAGCTACCTGCACTTGCTCCACTTTGCTATGGCTGGGTATGCATGGGTCGTTTTTTCATTCACATGGTATAGCCAATTCATGTTTCAGGGTCCCCTATAATATTGTATAAAGTTGTTAACTCTTAGTGTACAATTTTTTATCTATCATGTATGGGTTGTTCTGCCACATAGGCCCATGTCTTACTATGGTGGTGGGGTAGGGAGTGTGGGATGCAATCATTGTCAGTCTACACTTAAGCACTTCTGACTTTTTATCCTGCATATTGTGTGTTAAATGATTTTTGTGGTAATTAAAGCTTTGTATTTTTGAAAAAATAATTTCTAATTTTTTAGACTTATCACTCCATAGTTATTTATAGGAGTTGTATATTAATGCAATGCAGTTGGATAGCCCAGACAAAATGTGGCAGATTTGGACCAGAATGTTGATACCTGGTATGAGCTGGGTTTGCTAGACACCACATGGAACAATGATGGCCAGTAAAGCTGATTATGTAAACCGTCAGTTTAGAATGGCAATGTCGCCTAACCAGACACGCATTAAAAAGTAGCTGAGCAGAGTTTGCAAACAGCACCTACGGTAGGAACAGTATTATACCTGGTTGTAGTAGATTCATATGTTCATACAGAACTCAGGGACAGCAAAGTTGACATGACAATCATGTATCTAGTCATAGTGGAACAGGAGAGCTGAGGCAAATGTATGGAACAAGATACCACCTTTCAACTGCCAGGGCTGAGACGAGAGTCCGACACTTGTTTCTAGCAGAGATGGATGTGCAAACAACACATAGTAGTAAGAGCTAAAGTCTTTTAGGAAATTTGTTAGAAAGACAATATTATGTACTAGAGGAATTTCTATCAGAAGGCACACTATGTGGTTGTATCAGATTTCACCATAGCAGATGTGGTTGAGTTAGATGATAAACCTCCAGCATGCACAAGGTAATGCCATGCACACACTACCTGAATACTCAAGCAACAAGCAGTAACTGAGTGGGTCTTAGGTGGAATACTTCAGAAATGGGAATTCATTTACTATAGTAACCCAATGTACAAGGCAGAGAGTGAAGAATGTGGCAGAAGGAAGACATGTGGACCGGCTCTGGAGCCAGGATAAGTAACACCCTTAACGACCATATAAAAAGACTGTCATATGCCTTCTTTTGTTTACAAAGCTATGCTAGAAAATTTGTATATTAAAGAATAACATTATAAATTAAATCATAAAGCTATGATGTAATATCTAGTGAAGAACGAATCTTCAGAAGATCATTTTCTCAATTTTCATAAAATTGGACACTTTATTATGTTTCTTATTATACTTTGAGGTTTATCCAGACCCCAGAGCAAAATAAACATGATTTGAAAAAAAAAGGTGCTCACCTTTCCATTCAGCTGTCCTATTGCCTCAGCCCCATGTCCAGTTCTCCATTTATCCAGTTCCTTGAATGTCCTCTTCAGCTCCTATCACCATCACTTGGCATCAGAGCATCTAACACGAATAGGTGATGTCTGAGGCCTACTATGTCTGAGGCCTACTCTGGGGCACCAGGGCTTTTGGTGTCGATTAGCCCTAAGGTGTCACCATTCATCTGATGATAGAACAGTCGAAGAGAACAAGCATAAGAGCAGACTTGCAGAGGACTGTAAAGGGGGCTGTGGTGCTGGAACAGATGAGTGACAAGTTGAGTTTTTTTTTCCAGCCTTCTACAATTCAACAAAAAAGTAGCTGCCATTTTTATGAAATTGCATAAAGTGATTTACAAAAAAACTTGGGATAAAAAAAACCACATTTTTGTACAATTCATGGCAAATTCAGTTTGCCTCATTTGTAATAACATAGAGGATGAAACTTGTAATAATAAAAAAATCAATATACCTGTAAACATATATTTTTTCCCTTGTAAATAATGTGTCTAATTTTGCTTACTAGGATGAGCATTGATTTTTAAAGTGAAGATTCATCTTTAGTTGTTTTCCTTTTTGTCTTTGAGATATGTCAGAAGATGTCACCCACCTACGTGGGCTCAAAGTCTTCAAGCTAAAAACCAAAGTAGTGCAGTAGATCGTAGAGTGATGCGCGCAACTTCATTGTAGTGTTTGCAAGATGTCCAAGATCATGAGCTGAGAATACTATCTAAGGCCCCCTTCACACGTCAGTGATTCTGGTACATATGTGCTTTTTTTATTATAATCAATGGGTCTGCTCACACATCAGTGATTTTTCACTGAGCGTGTCTCTGTACAGCATACACGCGTGTCCGTGATTCTGCACGGAGACAAGTCCATTTTTTTCTGGCATCACTGATGACCCACGGACCACACTATGGTGTGATCCGTGTGTGATCCGTGAAACACGTACCAGAAAAACATTGACATATAAAATAATAAACATTTTCAACTCACCTTTCCAGCGATGCGCTGTACAGCCTCCGCTCTCTGCAGCTCCTGCCCGGCTCATGAATATTCATGAAAGCAGGAACAGCCGACCCAGAAGTAGCTGCAGAGAGCGGTGGGCGGACGCTGCTGAGCCGAGGAGTTTAGCACCACGGACAGCAGGAGTGAAGGCAGGTGTGTAATGTCCATTTGCAATCACAGATCACGGATCACACATGGACAACCCATGTGTGCCGTGAATCACGGAACACGGAGGGACATGTGCGTGTTTTACACGTCAGTGAAGAACGTCAGTGAAGAACGTCAGTGTTTTTCACAGACGTGTGAAGGGGGCCTAAATGTCTCAATATCATATCTGAAGATCTGTAAAGATAAAGAATTTTAGAAAATGCATCATTAGTGTCCTGTTTTGCTGTATAGACTTTATGGGTTAGCATATACCGTTCAGTTACATGCAGAAATTACTAAGTAAAAAGTATTTTATCACTAAATCTACATTGAAATTCTAATTTTCCTTAGTATATGCAACAAGAAAATGACAGATTGTGGTAGAATGTCTGCTTATTAAATCTTTTCGAAAGAGAAAAATAATGTACCTTATGGACTTTGGAAAGGTTTAATCTTAGCATGCTTGCTAGATTACATTATAAATGCATAATTATAATCATTGCTTTTACAGTGTAATGATAATCAGTCAATTACTATGATTGCTTTATCCTTGCCAAACCATTCCCCTTCTGACCCCACTACAATTTTATATGATTACAGAGGACAACAAAGTTAACATTTAATCGTCACTATGCTTTTATTTAACCCCTGCTATTACCATTTAGAAAACACCTAACAAAGTAGGCTCCTTAAAATCAAATTAAAAAAATGTATGAAACAATGATTCACACCCAAAACCCAAGATCAGTATACAGTGTGTCCACCCATATCCTGTCCACTGCCATTAACTTGAGAACAGCGGCAGCTATAGGCATAGAAGTGGTGTCTAGGTAGCATACTGTATCTTGCTGCACGTTGTGCAATATGGTTCATAGAGACGAGGAATCTGAGTTTTTAAGGTGCAAACAAACATCATTGATTGTAGAATAACGGACAAATTTCAGTAAAAACTTTTTAAAAGCATAAAACGCCATGACTAATCCGGATGTTAAAAATTATGGTCTTAAGAGTAGAGAAAATCCCCCACTTAATATTAAATCACCGATAATGTATGTGTGATCATATACATAAAGTGAATCGTGCATAAACACCAATTATTATACTGCAATACAGCAATTCAATACCAGAGTGAAAGGACATGAGGTCCTATGTGTTTACCAGTCAATATTATTAGGTCCCAATAGTCCTAGGTGAAAGATTCCCTGGAATGCTGATAACGCATAAAATGTATGCCAGCAAATAAACCTCAGGAGGTTTATAAAGGAGGGTAGACAGTATACCGGAAAGTCCAGGTGTTAGGAGGACCCCAGAACGCCCTATGTACGTATCAATTCATAAGGGTGTAGAATCTTCCTCAGGGGACGAGGTGCCGTCGGCTGGTAAACACATTGGACCCCATGTCCTTTCCCTCTGGTATTGAATTGCTGTATTGCATTATAATAATTGGTGTTCATGCACGATTCATTTTATGTATATGATCACACATACATTATCGGTGATTTAATATTAATCCTTGTGGTCATGCATTATTGTACATCTAATGTGCCTTGCATTTTACTGATGGGGGACTTTCTCTACTCTTAAGACCATAATTTTTAACATCCGGATTAGTCATGGCGTTCTTTGCTTTTAAAAAGTTTTTTACTGAAATTTGTCACTTAAGCGGGCTTTACACGCTGCGACATCGCTAGCCGGTTCTAGCGATGGCGAGCGTGATAGCACCCGCCCCTATCGTTATGCCAATATTTGGTGATCGCTGCCGTAGCGAACATTATCGCTATGGCAGCGTCACACGCACTTACCTGGTCAGCGGCGTCACTGTGACTGCCGAACAATCCCTCCGTCAAGGGGGAGGGACGTTTGGCATCACAGCGACGTCACCGTGACATCACTAAGCGGCCGGCCAATCAAAGCGGAGGGGCAGAGATGTGCGGGACGAACATCCCGCCCACCTGCTTCCTTCCTCATTGCTGGCGTGTGGCAGGTAAGGAGAGGTTCCTCGCTCCTGCGCCATCACACGTAGCGATGTGTGCTGCCACAGGGACGAGGATCAACTTCGCCCACGCGACAGCAGCGATATTTGAGAATGGACCCCCATGTCAACAAGAAGCGATTTTGGACGTTTTTGCAACGATCCAAAATCACTCCTAGGAGTCACACACAACGAGATCGCTACAGTGGCCGGATTTGCGTCACAAAATCCGTAACCCCAACGAGATCGCTATAGCGATCTCGTAGCGTGTAAAGCCTGCTTTATTCTACAATAAATGTTTGTTTGCACGTTAAAAACTCAGATTCCTCGTCTCTATGAACTATGATTTTGAGTTTGTGCTACCCGAGGGGCCCTTGTAAATATTTGACCCACGGGATTTTCTTTAGTATGGTGGCATGGAATTTTTGTCTAACGTTGTGCAATATGGTAGGTGATACTTTTGCACAAGCATCTGTGATATGTCGTCATCGGTCCAGGACTCTTCTGCATGTTCCCAATGTTGGTGCATACTGATGGACTCACTTGGGTATGTATACAGTTTTTTCTTCAACTCTATCCACAAGTATTTGATTTTGTTGAAGTCACGGGACTCTGGAAGACAGTAAAGCACCTCTACTTCATTGTCATTGAATCATTTTGTCACCAATCTTGATGTATGTGTTATGTCATAATCCTGCAGGAACATTATTTTGTCCTTTTCATACCCATAGTACTTAACTCATATTGTATTATACTCACATATAGCTCAGCATTAAGACCACCATCAATCCTGGTCAAGCATTTTTGCTGTGAAACAACTCCATATCATCAGGCTTCCTCCACCAAACTTGATAGTTCCTTCAATTTCTTGATCCAATAGCCCCTTTTTGCCTTGTTTGTTCCAGGCACATTTACACACAATCAAAGCTTAGTCTATTGACTTTCACCTCTTCGTTCCAATTTACCTGTTTCCAATCTTCTGCTGCCTACTTTTAGTACTTTTTCAAACTCGAAGCTTCTCATGATGATGTTAAAGTCAAGGTTTATTAACCTTTTTTAAAGCCATCATTCCAGACTTGTGTAACGTGCATTGCAAGGTGCTTGCATGGTCGTCTGTGATCTCACTATTATGCAGCATATAAGCCACCATCAATGCTGTGTTTGTTGCACCACAACTGATAGACCTTGTGATTATCTTACTTCTGAGTCCAAAATTTTGCCTGGACATCTGCCTCTTTGCTTTTGAATGGATTGATGGACTTCATTTTGTATTCTTCCAACTGTTGTGGCACTCACATGATGCAGTTTAGCATTTTTTTTGGTCAAGAGACTGCTATCGATGAGCTGGATGATGCCATCACTCATTTCTTGGGAAATCTTCTTCCTGGCTGCTCCTTGATTCGAACTAGTTACCTTTCACTTGGGAACCAACCTAGTAACTCCAAGAGCTATTATGAAGTGTGAGAACAGGTTGTAATTTGTAGTATACAGGAGGAAAATTATTTTGACTGTCTATAAAAAGAAAGGAAGTCTCCTGCTCAGAGCTGTAGTGGATGTCAGATATGGAGCCTGGAAATCAAAAGTTCAAAACATTGTTACCATTCATGTCTTTTTCTTCATACTTTTTGTGTTTTTTTTCTATTCCTTTTTCTCTCAGTCTATATTGATATCTAAATGTGTCATATCACTGTCTTCTGGGTAACTGTTTAAATGTATGCCTTTGCAGTTAGACAGCATGTTGCGTTCTATAGTCATAAGTTGCTTGAAATGCACCTTATGTTACATGGCATATTAACAACACGCGTCATTTAGTTACGTAGAGGAAGTGACATCATTTCCTTACTCCTTTATCAGTTTTCCACACCATAGTTAACATGCATGCAACGTTCTATTTTACTTCCTTGCAGCCACACAAAGTTCATCGTTCATTGCTGAAACTCCTTTTTTTCTCTTTATTAATTGATCAGCCCCCTGATTAACCCTGAGATTTCCAAGGAGGAAATGTGTCAGGAAAAGGGACGATTGACCTAAGAGAAATTTATTACAGTTAAGTATTCCATCTTTTTAGTATGTTTATGTATATTATATTTTGCGTGAGAGGCTCTCCATTGTGGTTGTCCTCAGAGGCATAAAATTAATATTTTCGAGTCAATTGTTATATTTATACCTCTTCACCTTCTTCTTTTACATCCTGGTTAAAGTTGCATATTGTATATATATAGTACAGACCAAAAGTTTGGACACAACTTCTCATTCAAAGAGTTTTCTTTATTTTCATGACTCTGAAAATTGAATATTTACATTGAAGGCATCAAAAGTATGAATTAACTCATGTGGAATGAAATACTTAACAAAATAGTGTGAAACAACTGAAAATATGTCTTATATTCTAGGTTCTTCAAAGTAGCCACATTTTGCTTTGATTACTGCTTTGCACACTCTTGGCATTCTCTTGATGAGTTTCAATAGGTAGTCGCCGGAAATGGTTTTCACTTCACAGGTGTGCCCTGTCAGGTTTAATAAGTGGGATTTCTTGACTTATAAATGGGGTTGGGACCATCAGTTGTGTTGTGCAGAAGTCTTGTGGATACACAGCTGATAGTCCTACTGAAAAGACTGCTAGCTGTTTTTTTCTTGCCATAATATAAATTCTAAATAAAGAAAAATGAGTGGCCATCATTACATTAAGAAATGAAGGTCAGTCAGTCCGAAAGATTGGGAAAACTTTGAAAGTGTCCCCAAGTGCAGTGGCAAAAACCATCAAACGCTACAAAGAAACTGGCTCACATGAGGACCGCCGCAGGAAAGGAAGACCAAGAGTCACCACTGCTGCGGAGGATAAGTTTATCCGAGTCACCAGCCTCAGAAATTGCAGGTTAGCAGCAGCTCAGATTAGAGACCAGGTCAATGCTACACAGAGTTCTAGCAGCAGACACATCTCTAGAACAAGTGTTAAGAGGAGACTTTGTGCAGCAGGCCTTCATGGTAAAATAGATGCTAGGAAATCACTGCTAAGGACAGGTAACAAGCAGAAGAGACTTGTTTGGGCTAAAGAACACAAGGAATGGACATTAGACCAGTGGAAATCTGTGCTTTGGTCTGATGAATCCAAATTTTAGATCTTTAGATACAACAACCATGTCTTTGCGTGATGTAGAACAGGGGAACGGATGGACTCTAAATGCCTGGTTCCCAACGTGAAGCATGGAGGAGGAGGTGTGATGGTGTGGGGGTGCTTTGCTGGTGACACTGTTGGGGATTTATTCAAAATTGAAGGAAACCTGAACCAGCATGGCTACCACAGCATCTTGCAGTGGCATGCTATTACATCCAGTTTGCGTTTAGTTGGACCATCATTTATTTTTCAACAGGACAATGACCCCAAACACACTTCCAGGCTGTGTAAGGGCTATTTGACTAAGAAGGAGCGTGATGGGGTGCTACACCAGATGACCTGGCCTCCACAGTCACCAGACCTGAACCCAATCGAGATGGTTTGGGGTGAGCTGGACCGCAGAGTGAAGGCAAAAGGGCCAACAAGTGCTAAGCATCTCTGGAAACTCCTTCAAGACTGTTGGAAGACCATTTCTGGTGACTACCTCTTGAAACTAATCAAGAGAATGCCAAGAGTGTACAAAGCAGTAATCAAAGCAAAAGGTGGGAACTTTGAAGAACCTAGAATATAAGCCATTTTTTCAGTTGTTTCACACTTTTTTTGTTAAGTATTTCATTCCACATGTGTTAATTCATAGCTTTGATGCCTTCAATGTGAATCTACAATTTTCAGAGTCATGAAAATAAAGAAAATTCTTTGAATGAGAAGGTGTGTCCAAATGTTTGGTCTGTCCTGTGTATATATATATATATATATATATATATATATATATATATATATACTATTAATTATAGCGTTTAACGCACTCACAGATAATCCAAAAAAATCAATTTCATAGATATTAAATTGGAGGTGGATTTGAAGGGCACTCTTCTGTCTGATGTATTCAGGAAAACCAAGGCAATCAATTTACTCTTACATGCATCCTCCTCCCAACAACCATCAAACATTAAGCTTATCCCGTTCCTAAGAATGAGGCAGATCTGCTCTACTAACGAGATGTGGGAACCAGGCACCAGGCATATGACCTCAAATCCCAGTTCTCACATAGAGATTATAGCAATAGATGCATAAAAATTGGGTATAGTCAGGCTAAAATGACCCCTCACCATCAGCTCTTGTAATTAGCAAGGAGAACTAATGCTGACCAGAAGACTAGGTTTATTTCAAACTTTAATTAAGAGTGGTCCACCATCAGGGCATCCTTCAAAAACATTGGCAAATTCTGAAGATGGAACCATCTCTACAGTCTTATCTTTCTGAAACACTTTTTATGACGTAAAGACGAAGCAAAAACTTAGGTGACCTTCTAATTCAGAACCATTATGTTCCAAAATTGCCTATTCCTTTTGGCTCCAAAGAGCCTACTGTAGGTTGCTATCCTTGTGGTCATTGCACGGCCTGCTCCAATGTCATTTACAGTATTTCATTTGAGAAAGCAGATGGTAAACATTCCTTCAAAATCAACCATTGCATCTCCTGTAGGAGAACTCATTTGGTTTATTATGCCATGTGTGGTTGCCCAAATTTATATTGACCTGACCTCCAGGCATTTGAGGGTCAGAGTATGTGAACATGTGAGGGACATTGGCACAGAAAGAACAGACATTGATCGTTCTTTCCTGAAAACACTATACTGTGGGGGATATTATACAGAAGAGCATTGTGTGTGGAGATATTATACAGAGAGGTAACAGCTGTGGAGGGGATATTATACAGAGGAGAAATGTGTGTGAGTGTTATTATACAGAGGAGAAGTGTGTGTGGGGTATATTATAGAAAGAGGAAGTGTATCTGGGAGAGATATTATACAGAGGGCCAGTGTTACGGTTGCTGCGAGCACTGGAGACTAAGTCCAGAGTTCTTGCTACTGCACATGTGCGAGCGCTGGAGACTAAGTCCAGATTTCTTGCTACTGCACATGTGCGAGCGCTGGAGACTAAGTCCAGATTTCTTGCTACTGCACATGTGCGAGCGCCGGAGACTAAGTCCAATCTTGGAGCCATTGCACATGTGCGGGTGACATCATCGCTGACACGAGGTCACATGTCTCTGACACCTTCTATGCCGATTGGTCGCTGGTCATGTGCTTGTGACGTCTTGCTCGGTGATAGGCCAGCATGACGTCACTCCTGTCGTTCTGGCAGCGGATTGGCTCTGGTGTCCTCCATCTTGGATGAGGCACAGAGTCTATATAAGACCCTGACACACGCCGCATGGTGCTCAGTCCTCTTGGTTCATGCATATGAGTAGACGCTCTGTGCGCGTTCCTCTAGGCATTCCTCTGTCTATGCTAGGTGAGCGCTACCGGCAGGGTAGCGTTCTTATACCTTACAGCTTCGGCTGCTGTCCGTATCCTTACCTCTTAGGGGAGTGGACATAGGCAGGTGCCTGAGGCACATGGTCTGGCTGGGCCTTGTGATTCTACTCGTAGGTGGACGTTGCCGCTAGGGTAACGTTCCTTATACTGCGTCTGGCAGTTGTTCGTATCCTCGCACACTAGGGGAGCGAACAGAGGTAGGAGCTTTGTGCGGCTTACGCTGCTGTTCATCTCTTTTGCACCACTAGAAGAGCGGACCTAGGCAGGTGCCATATCTAGTGGTTCGTGTCCTCGCACACTAGTGGAGCGAACGCAGGTAGGAGCTTTGTGCGGCTTACGCTGCTGTTCGTCTCTTTTGCACCACTAGAAGAGCGGACCTAGGTAGGTGCCATTTCGCACACATTGCCTTTGTCTCTGTGATTATTAACAGAGATCATTCCACACACCCTCCAAGTAAGGGAGGAATTGCTTTACTTACTTATTATATCCTTCTGTGAGTTAACAGAGGTATTGCACTCTGCCATAGTCTGCAGCAAAGTCTTTGCACGGTGGACCCTGACTGTCTGATACTCCTTTCAGTTATTATCAGACAGCCCCCCGTAACATTAGGACTGAGCCAAGGGTCTGGCAGTTATGGCAGAATATCAGCAGTTACACCGTTACATACAAGTACTTGAGTCACGGCTCAAGAGTATAGAGGATAAACCTCAGACCATGGTGACATCTGCACATGATCCTCGACTTGCTCTGCCAAACAGATATTCTGGCGATGCCAGATCATGTCGTGGTTTCATTAGTCAGTGTCAGATACACCTAGAGGTCAACTCTTCTCGCTTCTCTACGGAGAGGTCCAGAGTAGACTTTATCATCTCCTTACTTCAGGACAAAGCCTTAGAATGGGCGACTCCCCTATGGGAGCGCTCTGATGTGGTTACTCTGAGACATCAAGACTTTCTTGATGCTCTTAAGGCGGTATTCATGGGTCCGCAGGTTACCCATGATGCGGCCCTGAGACTGTTAGATCTATCTCAGGGTTCGTTATCCACTAGTTCTTATGCCATTGCTTTTAGAACTCTGGTGGCAGAACTAGATTGGCCAGAGAAGGTGTTGATTCCTATCTTCTGGAGAGGGTTGGCAGGCTATGTCAAGGATGCCCTTGCTACTCGTGAGGTCCCTGCTTCTCTGGAGGACTTGATCACAGTAGCAACGAGGATCGATGTACGCCATAAGGAACGTAGACTCGAGGTCTCTTCCTCACGCCCTAAGCATCGGGCTATTCCAGTTGTTGAGGGTCCACTACCATCTTCCTCAGCATCTGAAACATCTCCCACTCCTATGGAGTTAGGTCATACGTCCTCCAGACTACGCAAGTCTGGTCCTCCTATATGTTACGTATGTCGTCAGGCTGGGCACTATGCCAACAAGTGTCCTAGTCGTCAGGGAAACTCCCTGGCCTAGCAACCATTAGAGGGGGGTTACTAGAGACGTCTTCTGCACCCTCTAAGTGTTGTATCCCAGGTCAGCTCTCGTTATCTGAGAATACATGGCCTATTATGGCTTTTGTGGATTCCGGAGCTGACGGGATTTTTGTGTCCTCAGGATTTGTAAAGGGACACAATATTCCCTCTATCATGTTAGAGGCGCCTATTCCTGTCCGTGTTGTTAATGGAACTATGTTGTCTGACTCCATTACATTGAGGACAGTTCCCTTGCGCCTTTCCCTGTCTCAGGGTCACATAGAGGAGATTTCTTTTCTTGTTTTGCCTGAGGGTATAGACGACGTCCTTCTGGGTCTTCCATGGCTTCGGACTCATGCTCCTCACATTGACTGGGAGTCTGACAGCATTATTAGTTGGGGTTCGAAATGTCAGTCCCGATGTCTTCCCTTACCACCTAAGGTCGTTGCGGTTGCATCAACTGATCTCTCTCCCATACCTACACCCTATTTGGATTTCGCTGACGTGTTCTCCAAACAGGGTGCTGAGGTTCTTCCACCCCATAGGCCGTATGACTGTGCCATAGACCTTATCCCAGGTTCGGTTCCACCTAAAGGCAGGGTTTACACCCTGTCGATACCTGAGTCGGAGGCCATGTCGACCTATATAAGAGAGAGTTTAGAGAAGGGGTTCATTCGTAAGTCTGTCTCTCCCGCGGGAGCTGGGTTTTTCTTTGTTCGGAAGAAAGAGGGTGATTTGCGTCCCTGCATAGATTACAGGGGTCTCAACGCAATCACAATAAAGAACAAATACCCATTACCTTTAATTTCGGAGCTCTTTGACAGACTGAGAGGAGCTCAAGTTTTTACGAAGTTTGATCTGCGGGGTGCGTATAACTTGGTACGAATTCGAAAGGGTGACGAATGGAAGACCGCTTTTAACACCCGAGACGGTCACTATGAATACCTCGTCATGCCTTTTGGGTTATGTAATGCACCCGCAGTATTTCAGGACTTCGTAAACGATGTGTTCAGGGATTTACTGTTATCCTCAGTAGTGGTGTATCTGGACGACATCCTGATTTTTTCTCCTGATCTGGAGACTCATCGTCAGGATGTCGTTCGTGTCCTTTCCCGTTTAAGGGAGCACTCATTGTTTGCTAAACTCGAGAAATGTGTATTCGAGCAGTCCTCATTGCCTTTTTTGGGTTACGATATCTCACAAGAGGGTCTGGCTATGGATCATGCGAAGCTCTCTGCTGTCCTGCAATGGTCCGAACCTCATTCCTTGAAGGCGGTGCAACGCTTCTTAGGATTCATAAATTATTACAGGCAGTTCATACCCCATTTTTCTACTTTGGTGGCCCCTTTGGTGGCCTTGACTAAGAAAGGTGCTAATCCCAAAGCCTGGTCTACTGAGACATCTCAGGCTTTTGAGGCAGTAAAAAGACACTTTTCAACTGCTCCCGTTCTTCAAAGACCCGATGAGAATAAGCCCTTCCTCTTAGAGGTTGATGCCTCTTCAGTGGGTGCTGGTGCGGTCTTGTATCAAAAGAACGGTGCAGGTAGAAAAAGGCCGTGTTTCTTCTTTGCTAAAACCTTTTCACCGGCAGAGAGAAACTATACCATTGGGGATAGGGAACTGCTCGCCTTGAGATTAGCCTTGGAGGAGTGGCGTCACTTGCTGGAAGGAGCGAAACATCCTTTCCAGGTCTATACAGACCATAAGAATCTGACGTACTTACAAACCGCTCAGCGTCTGAATCCTCGCCAAGCCCGCTGGTCCTTGTTTTTCTCCCGCTTTCACTTCTCCATCAATTATTTGTCTGGGAGTAAGAATAACAAGGCAGACGCCCTGTCTCGCTCTATGCTTTCTACCCAGGAAGAGATTGACGAACCTCGTCTTATCCTTCCCTCCAGGGTTTTTCATACGCTCTCCCCTGTGACGTTAGACCAAATCCCACCGGGCAAGACCTTTGTTCCGCCTGATCGACAGAATGATATACTGTCATGGGCCCACACCTCAAAGGTGGGTGGGCATTTTGGTATTAGGCGGACATGAGAGTTACTGGAGAGGTGGTATTGGTGGCCACACTTAGCCAGCCACGTCAAGAGATATGTCGGTTCCTGCTACTCGTGTGCTCGCAACCGTCCATTACGGCAGAGACCGGCTGGACTCTTGCATCCTTTACCAGTGCCAGATAGACCATGGGAGGTGGTAGGCATGGACTTTGTGGGTGATCTTCCATGTTCACAGGGACATAGATTTGTGTGGGTCATTACGGACCATTTCTCCCGGATGGTTCATCTCGTACCGTTATCGAGAATCCCATCTTCCAGGGTACTAGCCAAACTATTCCTCAAGCATGTCTTTAGGCTTCACGGGATGCCAGATCGTATCATTTGTGATAGAGGCCCGCAATTTACTTCCCGTTTCTGGCGAGATCTTTGTAGCCTTCTGCAAATTGAGTTGAATCTCTCTTCGGCATACCATCCGGAGACTAATGGTTTGGTTGAACGTACCAATCAATCTATGATTATATACCTTCGACACTTTGTTGCTGAGAACCACGATAACTGGTCCTCCCTCCTACCCTGGGCAGAATTTGCCCTTAACAATTCGCTGGCTGAGGCCACTGGGCAGACACCGTTCGTACTCAATAATGGGCAACACCCTAGGGTACCAGTACCGTTTCCCGCTGCTGCACCTCCTCCTCTTGTGGCCGACTGGGCAACTAATGCCAGAGAGGTTTGGGATCGGACTCAAGAGTCGATCCAAGCAGCTAAGGACCGTATGAAGACGGTGTCCGATCGGTTTCGTCGCCCGGCTCCTGTCTTTTCTCCAGGGGACTTTGTGTGGCTCTCTGCAAAACACGTGAGACTTAGAGTGAGCTCTGTCAAATTTGCTCCTCGCTTCCTGGGTCCTTATGAGGTTCTTCGACAGGTAAATCCTGTAGTCTATCAATTGAAGTTACCTGTCCATCTTAGGATTCATGACAAATTCCATGTCTCACTGCTAAAGCCGGCTATTTTACCTCACGCTCGTGAAGTGCACTCTCCTGCCTCTGATTCCTCTCGCTCTAGCTATGAGGTACGAGCCATAGTTGGTTCTAAGATGGTTAGAGGGCGCAGGTTCTTCTTGATAGATTGGGAGGGCTATGGTCCGGAACATCGCTCTTGGGAGCCTGAGGAGGCTGTCCATGCTCCCGACTTAGTTGCCGATTACCTGCGTCGCCGGGAGGGGGGCCCTTGAGGGGGAGGTACTGTTACGGTTGCTGCGAGCACTGGAGACTAAGTCCAGAGTTCTTGCTACTGCACATGTTTGAGCGCTGGAGACTAAGTCCAGATTTCTTGCTACTGCACATGTGCGAGCGCTGGAGACTAAGTCCAGATTTCTTGCTACTGCACATGTGCGAGCGCCGGAGACTAAGTCCAATCTTGGAGCCATTGCACATGTGCGGGTGACATCATCGCTGACACGAGGTCACATGTCTCTGACACCTTCTATGCCGATTGGTCGCTGGTCATGTGCTTGTGACGTCTTGCTCGGTGATAGGCCAGCATGACGTCACTCCTGTCGTTCTGGCAGCGGATTGGCTCTGGTGTCCTCCATCTTGGATGAGGCACAGAGTCTATATAAGACCCTGACACACGCCGCATGGTGCTCAGTCCTCTTGGTTCATGCATATGAGTAGACGCTCTGTGCGCGTTCCTCTAGGCATTCCTCTGTCTATGCTAGGTGAGCGCTACCGGCAGGGTAGCGTTCTTATACCTTACAGCTTCGGCTGCTGTCCGTATCCTTACATCTTAGGGGAGTGGACATAGGCAGGTGCCTGAGGCACATGGTCTGGCTGGGCCTTGTGATTCTACTCGTAGGTGGACGTTGCCGCTAGGGTAACGTTCCTTATACTGCGTCTGGCAGTTGTTCGTATCCTCGCACACTAGGGGAGCGAACAGAGGTAGGAGCTTTGTGCGGCTTACGCTGCTGTTCGTCTCTTTTGCACCACTAGAAGAGCGGACCTAGGCAGGTGCCATATCTAGTGGTTCGTGTCCTCACACACTAGTGGAGCGAACGCAGGTAGGAGCTTTGTGCGGCTTACGCTGCTGTTCGTCTCTTTTGCACCACTAGAAGAGCGGACCTAGGTAGGTGCCATTTCGCACACATTGCCTTTGTCTCTGTGATTATTAACAGAGATCATTCCACACACCCTCCAAGTAAGGGAGGAATTGCTTTACTTACTTATTATATCCTTCTGTGAGTTAACAGAGGTATTGCACTCTGCCATAGTCTGCAGCAAAGTCTTTGCACGGTGGACCCTGACTGTCTGATACTCCTTTCAGTTATTATCAGACAGCCCCCCGTAACAGCCAGTGTGTGTGGGGAGATATACAGAGGGACACTGTATGGGGGGATATTATACAGAGTGGCAGTATGTGTGGGGAATATTATACATAATGGCAGTGTGGGGGAGATATTATGGAGAAGGGTGGTGTAGAAGGTATGTTATGGAGAGGGGCAGTGTAAAGGATGTATTATGGCCAGTGTATGGAATGTATCATTAATTTCCTGAGGGAAATACTTCATTTTCTAGAACAACTTCAAGGGTGCTAACATTTTTGGCTATGACTGTGTGTGCATCATATATACTATATATAGATAGATAGATAGATAGATAGATAGATAGATAGATAGATAGATAGATAGATAGATAGATAGATATAAAATAAATATTTGATCCTTTACTAACTTTCTAAGTTTTCCCAGTGACAAAGACATGAACAGTCTATCATTTTAAAACTAGGTTAATTTTAACAGTGAGTGATAGAATATCCTAAATAAAATCCAGAAAATCACATTGTATAAATTATATAAACTTATTTGCATTTTGCAGAGAGAAATATGTATTTGATCCTTCTGGCAAACAAGACTTAATACTTGGTGGCCAACTCATGTTGGCGAGCACAGCAGTCAGATGTTTTTTGTAGTTGATGATGAGGTTTGCGCAGATGTCAGGAGGAATTTTCATCCATTCCACTTTGCAAATCATCTCTAAACTATTAAGATTTTGAGGCTGTCACTTGGCAACTCAGATCTTTAGCTTCCTCCATAAGTTTTCTATGGGATTAAGGTCTGGCTAGGACACTGTATGACCTTACTGTGCTTCTTTTTGAGCCACTCCTTTAATGCCTTGGCTGTATGCTTTGGGTCATTGTCATGCTGGAAGACCCAGTCACGACCCATTTTTAATGTACTGGCGGAGGGAAGGAGGTTGTCACTCAGAATTATATGGTCCATTGTCCCATTGATGTGGGGAAGTAGTCCTTCGGCCCTTAGCAGAGAAACAACCCCAAACATAATGTTTTTGCCTTTGTGTTTGACACCAAACACGGCAAGTTGAGATAAGGCCAAAGAGCTCAATTTTTGACTCCTCTAACCACAGCACCTTCTCCTAATCACTCTCATCATCCAGATGTTCATTGGCAAACTTCAGACGGGCCTACACATGTGTCTTCATGAGTAGTGGGACTTTGCAGGCACTGCAGGATTTCAACCCATTATGGCGTAATGTGTTACCAATGATTTTCTTGGTGACAGTGGTCCCAGCTGCCTTGCGATCATTAACTGGTTATTCCCATGTAGTTTTAGGCTCATCTCTAACCTTCCTCATGATCCTCGATAACTCACAAGGTGAGATTGTGCATAGTGGGCCACAGGGTGGGCCATTTATATGGATACACCTAAATAAAACGGGAATGGCTGATGATATCAACTTCCTGTTTGTGGCTTATTAGTATATGGAAGAGGGGAGACTTTTCAAGATGGGTGGTGACCAGTTGAATAGCCACCAAGATCTCCTTATTAGAGATGAGCGAACCGGTCCCGGTTCGGCTCGAGGTCGGTTCGCCGAACGGAGGTCCCGTTCGAGTTCGGCTCGTCGAACGTTCGACGAACCGAACTCGAACTGCATAGGAAACAATGGCAGGCAATCACAAACACAGAAAAACACCTAGAAAACACCCTCAAAGGTGTCCAAAAGGTGACAAACAACTCACAACACATGGGAAAGTGACAAGGACATATACTCATGCGAAAACAAAAGAGCTGGACAAGGAAAAAGAGGAGGACACACAGATATATGAGTATATGCAAGGAAACATCGATTCCATTAATGTGCAACTTGAGCCCTGCTCATTTTAGGCTTCCAATCTGGATAAATTGCCTGAGCTCGCCACGTACGCCTTGGGGATCTTGTCGTGTCCTGCAGCCAGCGTTCTCTCGGAACCTGTCTTCAGTGCTGCTGGGGGTCTGCTGGCAGATAAGCACACGTGTCTGTCCACTGACAATGTGGACATGGCTCTCAGAGGACTTTTCTTCCCCTGGGTCAGCCAGGGGACGGGAAAGGCACGCGTATTTTTGAGAGTGCTTCATGCAAAGCATCTTTTTCATCTTGAAAATTGGGTCAACTGATGCCAGTCAAGTGGGGTGTGTGTGGCCCATTTAGTGGAAACGAGGGAGACTGTGGTTGGAGTCCCCTCGCTGTGTTTCTAAAAGAACCAAGATGAACAAGTCATGGCTCTCAGAGGACTTTTCTTCCCCTGGGTCAGCCAGGGGACGGGAAAGGCACGCGTATTTTTGAGAGTGCTTCATGCAAAGCATCTTTTTCATCTTGAAAATTGGGTCAACTAATGCCAGTCAAGTGGGGTGTGTGTGGCACATTTAGTGGAAACGAGGGAGACTGTGGTTGGAGTCCCCTCGCTGTGTTTCTAAAAGAACCAAGATGAACAAGTCATGGCTCTCAGAGGACTTTTCTTCCCCTGGGTCAGCCAGGGGACGGGAAAGGCACGCGTATTTTTGAGAGTGCTTCATGCAAAGCATCTTTTTCATTTTGAAAAGGGGCATCAACTGATGTCAGTCAAGTGGGGTGTGTGTGGCCCAATTAGTGGAAACGAGTGAGACTGTGGTTGTAGTCCCCTCGCTGTGTTGCTAAAAGAACCAAGAAGAACAAGTCATGGCTCTCAGAGGACTTTTCTTCCCCTGGGTCAGCCAGGGGACGGGAAAGGCGCGCATATTTTTGAGAGTGCTTCATGCAAAGCATCTTTTTCATCTTGAAAATTGGGTCAACTGATGCCAGTCAAGTGGGGTGTGTGTGGCCCATTTAGTGGAAACAAGGGAGACTGTGGTTGGAGTCCCCTCGCTGTGTTTCTAAAAGAACCAAGATGAACAAGTCATGGCTCTCAGAGGACTTTTCTTCCCCTGGGTCAGCCAGGGGACGGGAAAGGCACGCGTATTTTTGAGAGTGCTTCATGCAAAGCATCTTTTTCATTTTGAAAAGGGGCATCAACTGATGTCAGTCAAGTGGGGTGTGTGTGGCCCAATTAGTGGAAACGAGTGAGACTGTGGTTGGAGTCTCCTCACTGTGTTGCTAAAAGAACCAAGAAGAACAAGTCATGGCTCTCAGAAGACTTTTCTTCCCCTGGGTCAGCCAGGGGACGGGAAAGGCACGCGTATTTTTGAGAGTGCTTCATGCAAAGCATCTTTTTCATCTTGAAAATTGGGTCAACTGATGCCAGTCAAGTGGGGTGTGTGTGGCCCATTTAGTGGAAACGAGGGAGACTGTGGTTGGAGTCCCCTCGCTGTGTTTCTAAAAGAACCAAGATGAACAAGTCATGGCTCTCAGAGGACTTTTCTTCCCCTGGGTCAGTCAGGGGACGGGAAAGGCACGCGTATTTTTGAGAGTGCTTCATGCAAAGCATCTTTTTCATCTTGAAAATTGGGTCAACTGATGCCAGTCAAGTGGGGTGTATGTGGCACATTTAGTGGAAACGAGGGAGACTGTGGTTGGAGTCCCCTCGCTGTGTTTCTAAAAGAACCAAGATGAACAAGTCATGGCTCTCAGAGGACTTTTCTTCCCCTGGGTCAGCCAGGGGACGGGAAAGGCACGCGTATTTTTCAGAGTGCTTCATGCAAAGCATCTTTTTCTTTTTCAAAAGGGGGCTCAACCGATCCCAGGCAAGTGGGGTGTGTGTGGCCCAGTTAGTGGAAACGAGGGAGACTGTGGTTGGAGTCCCCTCGCTGTGTTTTACATGCTTTTAGAAGGGCATGACATGGCTTGGAGGTTGACTTTCAGCATCTGCAAACTGTTGGCTACCAAAATGCTGCCTTTCCAACACCTGTGGTTATAGACAATGAGGAACATACTGATGAAGATGAGACGCAGATACCCGTTTGGGATGACAACTTAAATATTCGGTCAGGGCAAGAAGAGGCTCGGTCTGAGGGGGAGGGGAGTGCAAACACAACAATTGATGATGAAGTTCTAGATCCCACCTACTGTCAACCCACAGTCAGACACTCGAGGAGGTCAACAGAGGCGGTGGAGGAGGATGCAACCGACGACGAAGTTACCTTGCGCCTTCCTGGACACAGTCGGAGCACTGGTAGCACGTCTACAACTGCATCCTCAGCCACCACTCTGCCTCTGAGCATTATTCGGGGTGGATCAACAGGTCGCATGGCCTCTAAGCCTTGCCTAGCCTGGTCCTTTTTTGACATAGAAAAAGATCGCCCAAATTATGTGATCTGTAAAATTTGTCATGGTTCTCTTAGTAGAGGTCAAAACCTCAGCAGTTTGACAACTTCTTCCATGAATCGTCACATGAATAAATATCATATGGCCTGGTGGGAAGCTCACCGTGCTGCAATGCGGCCTAGCGGAGCGAACCATCCACCGCCTGCCCCTTCCAGTGCATCCACGCGCTCGTCATCTTCTAGGACTGTGGGGACAGCTGTCACACCTGTTTTTCCACCCACAACTTCCACCACTGTAACCGCAACAGGCAGTTTGCTTGGTAGGTCGTCAGTTGGTTTGGAATGGGAAACAAGTGAGTGTGTACAGCTCTCTCAAACATCGATAGCACCAACGTTGGATGAAGGCAACATCATGTCTCCGCCTGCACTTTCCTCACAAACCTGCATTTTTCCAGGGACACCCTACTCAACACCGTCTACACACAGCAGCCAGATCTCTGTCCCTCAGATGTGGTCATATAAAAGGCCACTTCCTGTGACCCATGACAAAGCTAAGAGGTTGACTCTATCCCTCTGTAAGCTGTTGGCTACCAAAATGCTGCCTTTCCGCCTAGTGGACACACAGGATTTTAGAGACCTTATGTCTGTCGCTGTGCCCCAGTACCAGATGCCCAATCACCACTGCTTCTCCAAGAAAAGCATGCCCGCGCTACACCAGCATGTCGCACACAACATCAACACTTCCTTGAGAAACTCTGTGTGCGACAGGGTGCATTTCAACACAGATACTTGGACCAGTAAGCATAGACAGGGTCATTACATGTCACTGACTGGGCACTGGCAAACTATGGTGAGAGATGGAGAAGGGTCTGCTGTACAAGTCTTGCCGTCCCCACGAGTTGTTTCAATCCTTCTTCTGTATGTAGAAGTTAATACACTGCTTCTGCCTCTTCAACCTCGTGTGGGTCCTCCACCTTGGCGCAAACCCTGTGTGGTCAGGCCACCCTTCCTTGTAACTGCGCACAAGGACTACCACACACCTCCTTACTATGCTGGCAGCAGAGCTCAATGCCATCAGGCGGTCAAAGTTTTACTTTGAAATGTATGGGAAATGTGAGTCACACCGCTGAGAAGTTGTGGACGGTTAGCTCTGGATACCTAGTTTCAACAATGGTTGTCTCCACTCAACCAGCAGCCAGGGAAGGCCGGGTGCGACAATGATGCAAACATGGGTGCGGCCCTTCGCTGTGACAATGTGACACACATGCCTTGTGTGGTTCACGTGTTGAACCTGGTTGTCCAGCAATTTTTAAAGCACTATCCTGGCCCACATGGCCTTCTGCAGAGAGCACGGTGTAACGCCTTCCTTGATCCACACACTCAGATGGGCTGTTAATGATAGGCTAGAGGGAAGCCACTCACCAAGCAGGACCCCTAGAACCCTGAAACCCTTTAACCCCTATACAGGGATTAGGAATTGCACAGGGCCCAAGGTGATTAATACCTGTGGAAGGCTGCAGTTCCAGAGAATAGTAGTCAGGCAGGGTCAAAACATTAATTGAGGAACAGGAACAGAATGGGACGGCCAGGACTTAATCAGAAAACAAGCAGAGGTGAAATGCGGATCGGCCAACAAGGTACATAAACAGCAAGCAGGAAAAGTAGTCAGGTAACAAGCACACAAAATCATAAAACTGAACTGGGGGTAAAATTAACCAGAGGTTCATAGCTATGTCTGGCAGTGGTCTGCAGACAGGATGTGCATAAAAAAGGGTGTGGTGTCTTCCCATTGGTTGTAGCTGAATGATGGTATTTCATCTGTGAGATACCCACCAGCTACATTCAGCCAGAGATTCTGCATCTGTCAAGGTAATGCAGCCCAGTGGGTGAGCATAACCTGCGTCCACCTGCGCCGCTGGCATCGACTCCTCTCCCATCATCAGCACTATTCATGAAAGGAACACGTCACCTGGCGACCGGAGTACAAATTGACGGAGCGGACTCCGTTGGTGACTTAATAGCCGTGTGCGGCAATGATGCAAACCTGGCTGCGGGCCATCGTCAGGGCAATGTGACACACGTGCCTTGTATGGCTCACGTGTTGAACCTAATTCTCCAGCAATTTTTAAAACACCATCACGGCCTACATGGCCTTGTGCAGCGTGCACGCTCGCTATGTGCTCATTTCCATCGTGCGCACACAGCAGCTCAACAACTTTCGTCGCTACAGAAGTCTTTAGGTCTGGTGGTTAAACGCCTGAAATGCGATGTGCCCACACGCAGGAATTTGAATCTGCACATGTTGCAGCGTTCGTGGCAGCACCGCCGAACCCTGCTGCAATACGTTATGACATATAGCCTGGGATAACTTGATCCAGAGGTGGTGCAGATCACGCTGCTGGAGTGGTGTCAGATCAAGGACCTATGCACCCTGCTACACAGTTTTGAAATGTCGACGAAGATGTTTAGCACTGGCAATGTCATTCTCAGCGTGACAATTCTGGTCATCTACATGATGGAGCACACTGTAATTATTATTCGGAGTCAGGTGTTGGGACAAGAGGAAGGGGAGGAAGTACAGGAGGAGTCATATGCGGAAGGGATAACAAGATCTACGAGGTCCAGATGGTCAGCGGCACCTATGCGGCAGTCATGGTGAGGGAGAGGGATTAACAAGGGCGCATAGTATCAGCAAAAAGTGTTGAGGAAGGTGCAGGAGCCCATGAAGAAATGGAGGACGAACTGGCGATGGGCATGGAAGACTCAGCAGATGAGTGAGAGCTTGCTCACATTTCGGTTGTGCGAGGTTGGGGGGAGAGGGCAGAGGAAGGAGGCACGATTCTCACCTCTCTGCCACCAACACACCAAGGACTTGGTCCTCCTGGATGCACAAGACACATGAGCGGCTTCTTGCTGCACTACCTACAACATGACCCTCGGATTGTACGAATTCAAAGTAATCCAGAATACTGGGTTGCCACACTGTTACATCCCCGGTACAAGACAAAATTTGGCAAAATAATTCCTGCCATAGAAATGGACGCACGTATACAGGAGTATCTGCAGAATGTGGTACGCAATCTTAGATCTACTTTTCCACTAAACACCAGTGCTGCACAGAGTGAATCTCAATGCTTTGTCATGGATAGGAGGAAATGGTCTTTTACTTGTCCACATCTGAGGGACCGAGGGCTGGCTGGTGTGCTGAGATGGCGTTGAGTACGGTGTCCCTGCACAGTTGCACTTTTGGTCATATACCAAAATGAGTTGAAAAAGGACAGATGCTGGTGGAAAGGGGAACAGGTGTGTTGGAAAGGGGAAAAAAGTTTTGGTCCGTGGATTTGGTGGTTAAGCAACAGTAACATTTGCTGAAGAAACACCATCTGTTACAGTGGGACTGGCAGATTTGGATAAAGTGGTATATACTATGTTACCGATATATAACGAAAATTAATAAGAAAAGAAAGAGAAAGGTATATATCCCCATCAGCAGTCAGTGTCCACCGTGCTCCCAGTTGGAAAAGGAGAGGTTGGCAACTGGAAGGTTTGGTGGAGGATACAGAGCTGTGTGGCTATGAAACTAATAGTAGCCTGAACCGAGTTAGACGCCATTCGGATCTGGAGACTGTGAGCCCTGTTAGCGTCACAGGGTCCACATGCCCACCCAGCCCAGGAACTCCCTGTTAACAACACAGGGGCCATTGAGTACGCTGACCGTGTGCGTAGGGGCACACCTGTGGACAGCAGTCGCATCAGCAGCAGCAGGCCTGTTAATGCCTCTGGGCTGCACAAGCAGGACTGGTAGGACAGGAGCTGGTCTTAACCGTTCTGCGTTACCAACTGTGGTGGTGGCCTGCATCGACACCTTATCCTTGCCTACCTCTGGCCTAAAGCCGCAATGGGTTCAACACATGGAGGTGTGCTCTTTCGGAGCATAATAGAAGACTGCGCACCTCCTTGTTGGCTCCAGCCCCTTTTATAACCTGAGTCCGCCCCAAACCAGGGTGAACCACAATGCACCTCCTGGAGACAAAAGTAGAGTGACACGTCATGAGTGGCATAACTAGCGTCCTATTTGGAACCGCAACTTCAATGATGACCTCATGGCTGCCATGACCCAAACACCTCACCAGTCATCGTCTGACCATCAATAATGCGGTGACAAGTCATAGGGGTGGCCCTCTGCAAGCCATTTGGGAGGACACCTGATGCCCTGGGGTCTATATGTGCCCCCCCACATCAGGGGCAGGGCCAAAGAGTTCATTACCGGACCTAGTCTCTGATGCAGTAAGTGCCTGAGCATTCTCAGTAGCATGAAATACAGTATCTGAAAAAAGACTATCAGCTTTAGCATGGTGTCTAGGCACAAAACAGGACTTAGACCCGGCACGTAATGCAAGCACCTGTGCAAAGAGGGTTTTCACACTTAGTGTGGGAGCATGCGCTGTATCCCGAAATGAAGACTTAGCGTCAGGAATAGCACAGTCAGGCTGAGCATACTCACTAGGCGAAACACTGTAATTAGGCTGCAGCTGGGGTAAATCGGCACACGCATGCGCACTAGCTGCCTCTCCACACTTAGACGTGGAGGGGAAATTGCTCTTGGAGATGCTGTCTATGAACAGAAGGAAAAGCTAAAGGAAGCCTGACTTTCTATCCCTCCGAATTATCAAATGCAGCAATGAATTCCATGAGTTTGCTATAACATTAGCGTAGCAAAATGTGCATGAGTGTGTCATGCAGAGGTGCTAGAAATAGCTTGGCACCAGTGGGGCACTAATGGAATACAAAAGCCAGTTCTATGATGCCACTAAATGGCAGTATTTTTTGCTATCATTATAGCTTATTAAAAACAGAGCAGGAGGGTGTCATGCAGAGGTGCTAGAAATAGCTTGGCACCAGTGGGGCACTAATGGAATACAACAGCCAGTTCTATGATGCCACTAAATGGCAGTATTTTTTGCTATCATTATAGCTTATTAAAAACAGAGCAGGAGGGTGTCATGCAGAGGTGCTGCACATATATTTGCACTAGTTTGACTAGACAAAAGTCCAATAGCCACGTTTAGGATGCCACTAGGTACACTGACTGTTTGCTAGTATAATGGCTTAGTTAAAAAGAGTTGGAGTGTGCAATGCAGGCAGACGTGATGCAAATATCTTTGCACTACTGTGACTAGACAAAAGTACAATAGCCACGTTTAGGATGCCACTAGGTACACTGACTGTTTGCTAGTATAATGGCTTAGTTAAAAAGAGTTGGAGTGTGCAATGCAGGCAGACGTGCTGCAAATATCTTTGCACTACTGTGACTACACAAAAGTCCAATAGCCACGTTTAGGATGCCACTAGGTACACTGACTGTTTGCTAGTATAATGGCTTAGTTAAAAAGAGTTTGAGTGTGCAATGCAGGCAGACGTGATGCAAATATCTTTGCACTACTGTGACTAGACAAAAGTACAATAGCCACGTTTAGGATGCCACTAGGTACACTGACTGTTTGCTAGTATAATGGCTTAGTTAAAAAGAGTTGGAGTGTGCAATGCAGGCAGACGTGATGCAAATATCTTTGCACTACTGTGACTAGACAAAAGTCCAATAGCCACGTTTAGGATGCCACTAGGTACACTGACTGTTTGCTAGTATAATGGCTTAGTTAAAAAGAGTTGGAGTGTGCAATGCAGCTAGACGTGATGCAAATATCTTTGCACTACTGTGACTAGACAAAAGTCCAATAGCCACGTTTAGGATGCAACTAGGTACACTGACTGTTTGCTAGTATAATGGCTTAGTTAAAAAGAGTTGGAGTGTGCAATGCAGGCAGACGTGATGCAAATATCTTTGCACTACTGTGACTAGACAAAAGTCCAATAGCCACGTTTAGGATGCCACTAGGTACACTGACTGTTTGCTAGTATAATGGCTTAGTTAAAAAAAGTTTGAGTGTGCAATGCAGGCAGACGTGCTGCAAATATCTTTACAATAGTGTGAATAGACAAAAGTACAATAGCCACGTTTAGGATGCCACTAGGTACACTGACTGTTTGCTAGTATAATGGCTTAGTTAAAAAGAGTTGGAGTGTGCAATGCAGGCAGACGTGATGCAAATATCTTTGCAATAGTGTGACTAGACAAAAGTACAATAGCCACGTTTAGGATGCCACTAGGTACACTGACTGTTTGCTAGTATACTGGCTTAGTTAAAAAAAAGTTTGAGTGTGCAATGCAGGCAGACGTGCTGCAAATATCTTTACAATAGTGTGAATAGACAAAAGTACAATAGCCACGTTTAGGATGCCACTAGGTACACTGACTGTTTGCTAGTATAATGGCTTAGTTAAAAAAAGTTGGAGTGTGCAATGCAGGCAGACGTGCTGCAAATATCTTTACAATAGTGTGAATAGACAAAAGTACAATAGCCACGTTTAGGATGCCACTAGGTACACTGACTGTTTGCTAGTATAATGGCTTAGTTAAAAAGAGTTGGAGTGTGCAATGCAGGCAGACGTGATGCAAATATCTTTGCACTACTGTGACTAGACAAAAGTCCAATAGCCACGTTTAGGATGCCACTAGGTACACTGACTGTTTGCTAGTATAATGGCTTAGTTAGTAAAAAAAGTTGGAGTGTGCAATGCAGGCAGACGTGCTGCAAATATCTTTACAATAGTGTGAATAGACAAAAGTACAATAGCCACGTTTAGGATGCCACTAGGTACACTGACTGTTTGCTAGTATAATGGCTTAGTTAAAAAGAGTTGGAGTGTGCAATGCAGGCAGACGTGATGCAAATATCTTTGCAATAGTGTGACTAGACAAAAGTCCAATAGCCACGTTTAGGATGCCACTAGGTACACTGACTGTTTGCTAGTATAATGGCTTAGTTAAAAAGAGTTGGAGTGTGCAATGCAGGTAGACGTGATGCAAATATCTTTGCACTACTGTGACTAGACAAAAGTACAATAGCCACGTTTAGGATGCCACTAGGTACACTGACTGTTTGCTAGTATAATGGCTTAGTTAAAAAGAGTTGGAGTGTGCAATGCAGGCAGACGTGATGCAAATATCTTTGCACTACTGTGACTAGACAAAAGTACAATAGCCACGTTTAGGATGCCACTAGGTACACTGACTGTTTGCTAGTATAATGGCTTAGTTAAAAAGAGTTGGAGTGTGCAATGCAGGCAGACGTGATTCAAATATCTTTGCAATAGTGTGACTAGACAAAAGTACAATAGCCACGTTTAGGATGCCACTAGGTACACTGACTGTTTGCTAGTATAATGGCTTAGTTAAAAAGAGTTGGAGTGTGCAATGCAGGCAGACGTGCTGCAAATATCTTTGCACTACTGTGACTACACAAAAGTCCAATAGCCACGTTTAGGATGCCACTAGGTACACTGACTGTTTGCTAGCATAATGGCTTAGTTAAAAAGAGTTGGAGTGTGCAATGCAGGCAGACGTGATGCAAATATCTTTGCAATAGTGTGACTAGACAAAAGTACAATAGCCACGTTTAGGATGCCACTAGGTACACTGACTGTTTGCTAGTATAATGGCTTAGTTAAAAATAGTTGGAGTGTGCAATGCAGGCAGACGTGCTGCAAATATCTTTGCACTACTGTGACTACACAAAAGTCCAATAGCCACGTTTAGGATGCCACTAGGTACACTGACTGTTTGCTAGCATAATGGCTTAGTTAAAAAGAGTTGGAGTGTGCAATGCAGGCAGACGTGCTGCAAATATCTTTGCAATAGTGTGACTAGACAAAAGTACAATAGCCACGTTTAGGATGCCACTAGGTACACTGACTGTTTGCTAGTATAATGGCTTAGTTAAAAAGAGTTGGAGTGTGCAATGCAGGCAGACGTGCTGCAAATATCTTTGCACTACTGTGACTACACAAAAGTCCAATAGCCACGTTTAGGATGCCACTAGGTACACTGACTGTTTGCTAGCATAATGGCTTAGTTAAAAAGAGTTGGAGTGTGCAGAGGACAGGAGGGTACAGTGCCAGGATTGTGGGGCTCTGGGTAGAGGAATGGAAGCCTGCCTTTCTATTCCCTCCTAATGGGGAAATGCAGCGACGAAATCCCTGACCTTGGCTACACAGACGCTGTCTCTGTTTTCAGGACCTGTCACCTATGGCTCTGACCCTACCGGTTTCAGCCCTTAAAAGGACTGATAGAAAGTGCTATCCCTATGCTGTCTAACGCTGTGTATGGAGCGCATACAGCTGTATCGGCGATAGGACTCAGGAGGACGGA
This sequence comes from Anomaloglossus baeobatrachus, assembly GCF_048569485.1. NCBI lineage: Eukaryota > Metazoa > Chordata > Amphibia > Anura > Aromobatidae > Anomaloglossus > Anomaloglossus baeobatrachus. The sequence continues at coordinate 681,157,742 of NC_134353.1, read as the reverse complement.
GCTGCGACAGTGATGTCTGACACCAAAGACGCAGAAGAGATAATGGCGTCCTGGAGGAAAATGTCCGGTTTTATAATGCAGGGACATGTGACATGGACATCCTATCACACATGCCATTGCTTCTCTGGCTAAAAGTCCACTTAGCTGTGTGTGTGTCTGGGATTGGCTGAAATGCTGGCCCGCCCCACTACACGCGCGCGCTTAGGGAAGGAAGACATGGAAAAAAAAAAAAATGGCGATCGCCATTATAGAAACAGCAGTGATCTGAAGGCGCTGTTCACGCACACTATACACTGAAATGTCATAATAGTGTGATTCACAGAGTGACTTACACTATTATTGCGGAAACCAAGCTAGGAATTAGCTGTTTTTTTGCTGCTAGAACCGTTCTCGAACGTTTCTAGAACTATCGAGCTTTTGCAAAAAGCTCGAGTTCTAGTTCGATCTAGAACAGGCCCCAAAATCACTCGAGCCTAGAACTGGAGAACCTCGAACCACGAACCGCGCTCAACTCTACTCCTTATCTGACCCCCTTAGACTTTTATCTTTTGGGGTCATCTGAAGGCAATTGTCTACGCTGTGAAGATACAATATATGCATCATCTGAAACAACGGATACTGGAAGCCTATGCTAGCATTTCTTCTGCGGTGTTGCTAACAGTGTGTCAAGAGTGGGAGAACAGGGTTGCATTGACAATCCAACACAATGGGCAGCACTTTGAACGCATTTTATAAGTCGTCATAAAATTTTAAATAACTAATGAATGAATAAAGGTATGTTAAAACCAAGCAGAGCATTGTTTTTCTTGTAAAATTCTCAATAAGTTTAATGTGTTATATGACCCTCTTCCCATTGGAAAAAATAAAGTTGGATCCAAAATGGCCAACTTTAAAATGGCTGCCATGGTCCCCACGCATCTTCAAAAGTTTTCCCCCTCCCATATAGTAATGAACCACAAACAAGAAGTTATATCACCAACCATTCCCATTTTATTTATGTGTATCCATATAAATACACTGTAAATACAGTGGGTACGGAAAGTATTCAGACCCCTATATATTTTTCACTCTTTGTTTCATTGCAGCCATTTGGTACATTCTAAAAAAGTTTTTTTTCTTATTAATGTACACTCTGCATGCCATCTTGTCAGAAAAAAACGAAATGTAGAAATGTTTGCAAATTTATTAAACAAGATAAACTGAAATATCATATAGTCATAAGTATTCAGACCCTTTGCTGAGATACTCATAGTTAAGTCACATGCTGTCCATTTTCTTGTGTTCTTCCTTGAGATGGCTCTACTACTTCCTTGGAGTCCAGCTGTGTTTAATTAAACTGATAGGACTTGATTTGGAAAGGCACACACTTGTCTATATAAGCTCAAAGTGCATGTCAGAGCAAATGAGAATTATGAGGTTAAAGGAACTGCCCAAGGAGCTCAGAGACAGAAAGTTCCACAAACTCAACTATTACTGCAGCCCTCCATCAGTCTTTATGGCAGATTGGCCCGACGGAAGCCTCTCCTTAGTGCAAGACATATCAAAGCCCGCTTAGAGTTTGCAAAAAAAACCCAGATCATCAAATATATAATTAGCACCAACCATCTGCACATGGTAAGGAATGTGAAACACTTCAATGCATGAATAATATTTCAAGATCATTTAAATCAATAATATAAAAACCACCATGCAGAACTGGACTAGCTCCCCCAGATGAAGGTAACCCTGAGTTACTGAAACGGCTGTCGGGTGGGTCGCGGTAATCCCTCTTTCCCTTCCTGACATCCAGTGACTGACCTGCGGACATCCATATAGGTAAATCATATATTGGATTTAATTATACTGTTGGCTTTTTGATTAATGAATTCCGTGGGTGTCCATATGGTCAGATCACTGGGTATAGAGTGACACCTAGTGGATCCATTATATGTATACCTGGGTGAAGGTTAATTACTAATAATTGTAAGCATGGTATTACAATATGAGGGATCTGTGACCCTTCTTTTTGGGGCTTTTTAAAGTTCCTGCATTTGTCTTGCTCCCCCTCTTTCATGTGGACTACATTAATAAAATTTTGCAATTTATAATATTATTGGGCGTTTGATCGTTTTTTTCTCGTGGTGATTTGATTTAAAAAAAACAGATGAAAGACTCCCAGACTATGAGAAATAAGATTATCTGGTCTGATAAGGTGATAATTCTAATACGGGCGTCACACGATACGATCTATCGTGCGATCGCACGAGCGATCATACCCACCCCTGTCGTTTGAGCATCACGGGCAATTAGTCAAAGTCGTTAACCCGCCGTCACAAGTACTTACCTGCTGAGCGACGTCGCTGTGGGCGGCGAACATCCACTTCCTGAAGGGGGTGGGACGTTCGGCGTCACAGCGACGTCACACAGCCGCTGGCCAATACAGGCGGAGGGGCGGAGATGAGCAGGATGTAAACATCCTGCCCACCTCCTTCCTACTGCATAGCCGGCGGGAGCCGCGAACACAGGTAAGCTGTGTTAATCGTTCCCGGGGTGTCACACCGAGCGATGTGTGCTGTCCCGGGTACGATGAACAATCGGCGCAAAGAAAAATAAACAATTTTTTAAAAATGAGCGACGTGTCAACGATACACGATTTGCGAACGTTCTGCGTCGCTCGTAGGTGTCACACGGGATGATGTCGTAAACGATGCCGGATGTGCGTCACGAATACCGTGACCCCGACGACATCGCACGATAGATCGTCTCGTGTGACTCCCGCATTAGTGTTATATGTGGAGAAAACCAGGCACTGCTCATCACCTGCCCAATACAATCCCAACAGTGAAACATGGTGGTGGCAGCATCATGCTATGTGGATGTTTTTCAGCTGCAGGGACAGGACAATTGGTTGCAATTGAAGGAAAGATGAATGTAGCCAAGTACAGAGATATCCTGGAAGAAAACCTCTTCCAGAGTGCTTTGGACCTAAGACTTGGCAGAAGGTTCACCTTCCAACAAGACAATGACCCTAAGCACACATCTAAAATAACAAAGCAGTGGCTTCAGAACAACTCTGTGACCATTGTTGACAGGCCCAGCCAGCGCCCTGACCTGAACCCAATTGAGCATCATTGGGAGACCTGGAAATGGCTGTCAACCAATGTTCACATAAAATCTGATGGAACTGGAGAGGATCTGAAAGGAAAAATGGCAGAGGATCCCCAAATCCAGGTGTGAAAAACATGTTTCCTCATTTCCAAGAAGATACATGGCTGTACTATCTCCAAAGGGTGTTTTTACTCAATACTGAGCAAAGGGTCTGAATACTTACAGCCATGTGATATTTCAGCTTTTCTACATTTCTTTTTTTTCTGCCAAGATGGGGTGCAGAATGTACATTAATGAGAAAAAAAATGAACTTTTTTGAAGTTACCAAATGGCTGCAATGAGAGAAAAAGTGAAAAATTTAAAGGTCAGAAAACTTTTCATACCGACTATATATATATATATATATATATATATATATATATATATATATTTATATATATATATATATATATATATATATATATATATATATATATATATATATATATATATATATATCCTTCACGGTAAGGTAGGAACAACTTAGGGGCCTTATAATAATAATCTTTTTTTTTTTCATGTGATTGCTCTCTCTGAGTGAAATTAACCTGACTTAGTCTACAAATTTCTATATATTTTATGTAGTTTCCATTTTTTTGTATCTATCTTGGATCAGCTTTAAAATCTACGTTAAAAATCCTAATTTGTACATCCCCTTATATCATTAGTAATATTCAACATATTTTTTTTTTAAATCTCTTCTATGCGACAACAAATGAACCAGACTAAAATAAATTAAATGTGTGGTTCATGAAACTTAAAGGGTTACTCCCTGCACATGAGGTAAGAGACATGGTTATATCAGGAAAAATGTACTACACTGTGTTCAGAATTATTAGGCAAATGAGTATTTTGATCACAATACCTTTTATACATGTTGTCCTACTCCAAGCTGCATAGGCTTGAGAGCCAACTACCAATTAAGTAAATCAGGTGATGTGCATCTCTATAATGAGGAGGGGTGTGGTGTAATGACATCAACACCCTATATAAGGTGTGCTTAATTATTAGGAAACTTCCTTTTCCTTTGGCAAAATGGGTTAGAAGAGAGATTTGACGGCCTCTGAAAAGTCAAAAATTGTGAGATGTCTTGCAGAGGGATGCAGCAGTCTTGAAATTGACAAAGTTTTGAAGCATTATCACTAAACAATCAAGCGTTTCTTGGCAAATAGCCAACAGGGTCGCAAGAAGTGTTTTGGGCAAAAAAGGCGCAAAATAACTGCCCATGAATTGAGGAAAATCAAGCGTGAAGCTGCCAAGATGGCATTTGCCACCAGTTTGGCCATATTTCAGAGCTGCTACGTTACTGAAGAATCAAAAGCACAAGGTGTGCCATACTCAGGGACATGGCCAAGGTAAGGAAGGCTGAAAAACGACCACCTTTCAACAAGAAACATAAGATAAAATGTCAAGGCTGTGCCAAGAAATATCTTAAGACTGATTTGTCAAAGGTTTTATGGACTGATGAAATGAGAGTGACTCTTGATGGGCAAGATGGATGGGCTAGAGGCTGATCAGTAAAGGGCAGAGAGCTCCACACCAACTCAGACGCCAGCAAGGTGGAGGTGGGGTACTGGTATGGGCTGGTATCATCAAAGATGAACTGGTGGGACCTTTTCGGGTTGAGGATGGAGTGAAGCTCAACTCCCAGAACTACTGCCAGTTTCTGGAAGGCAACTTCTTCAAGCAGTAATACAGGAAGAAGTCGGTATCGTTCAATAAAAACATTACTTTCATGCAGGACAATGCTTCATCACATGCATCCAACTACTCCACAGTGTGGCTGGCCAGTAAAGGTCTAAAATATGAAAAAATAATGACATGGCCCCCTTGTTCACCTGATCTGAACCCCATAGAGAAACTGTGGTCCCTCATAAAATGTAAGATCTACAGAGAGGGAAAACAGTGCACCTCTCAGAACAATGTCTGGGAGGCTGTGGTGGCTGTTGCACGCAATGTTGATCGTAAACTGATCAAGCAAGTGACAAAATCTATGGATGGTAGGCTGTTGAGTGTCATCATAAAGAAAGGTGGCTATATTGGTTACTAATTTTTTGGGGTTTTGTTTTTGCATGTCAGAAATGTTTATTTCTAGTTTTTTTGCAGTTATATTGGTTTACCTGGTGAAAATAAACAAGTGAGATGGGAATATATTTGTTTTTTATTAAGTTGCCTAATAATTCTGCACAGTAATAGTTACCTGCACAAACAGATATCCTCCTAAGATAGCCAAATCTAAAAAAACCCCACTCCAACTGCCAAAAATATTAAGCTTTGATATTTATGAGTCTTTTGGGTTGATTGAGAACATAGTTGTTGATCAATAATAAAAAAATCCTTTAAAATACAACTTGCCTAATAATTCTGCACACGGTGTACATTCTAATTGGAGGTATTTGCTATTATTATTATTGTTATTTTTATGCCCACATATTTGGATAGCATCTTGGAGAAGGGAATACACCTTTAATATGTCCAAGTGCAAATAATGATGAATTAGGAGGAACAAAATGTACAATTAGGACTTAATGCAATATAATAAAATGTAATACTACATTACCACATTTCAGCTAAATGTTATATATATATATATATATATATATATATATATATATATATATATATAATATACCAATATGTATGTGTATGTGTGTGTATATGTATATATATATATATATATATATATTTATACACAAAAAAATTATGTACTACCCTATGGCATATCTGCCAGTCCAACTGTGTTATAGAGAGAGGGAAAGTCTTTGGTTAACAATGTACTGTGATTAGTAAGTGTCCCGCAAACACCTCTGGAACTCATTACCTGGTTATACAGCACTTGTCACAGTTTCCCTCTAGGGACAAGTAGCTAGGAATGTCATTTTGGATGCATTATTAAAAGCTCATAGGTGCTTACAAATTATCAACATAGCATCCCTATCCTGTAGAGATATCTGACCTCAACAGTGCCAGTATAGGGGAAAGTGACATTACCCTTTGCTCTGCGAAAAAGTACAAAAAAGGAGACTGATGCATACTCACACATAAAAGAAGGCTATGGGAAAAGATATGTAGTATTTCCTGGCTGAGCGCATTTGAATAATTCAGTGTGGCCTGGTCTCCAGGGCACCATTGTCTTCAGTAAAGGCAAATCAGCAGCCTGGACAGCCTGTTAAGAGGACTCCAGCCTGCTGCCTTTTTTCTGTAAATCAGGATTAATGAGGAGGTAGAGGAAACCCAAAGCCCAATGCAGCAAATGCTGGCAGCTAGCTTGTCTCAGTAGCCTGGCTCTGAAGTGGCTTCTGCCTTGATATCCTCAGGCATCCTACTGTACAAGCCATCAACTTGTTGCTAACTAGCTATCACCTGGTTTTCACTAAAGACAGTTTTCCTTTCCCAGATTTTTACTGTTATTCACATAATGAACTGATGTTTTTATTCTTTAAATCCTACTGTAATTTTTGGAACCCAGTTTCAACTCACAGTGACAGGTAAACTCATTAAAAAATAGCAACAAGAGAAATGTACATAAATATATAAAATGCATAAATAACAGAAAACACAACATCAACAATAATCCAGAATAAAAATGACAATTTCTCACAGCACGGTCTCACTTTTGCTTTGCTGCATGACATTTCAGGCTCTTTCAGTTGCAAAAAAGCTTGAGATTTCCAATTTTTTCAGCTTATGCTATTAATAATAAGAAGACAGAATGTTGTTAATGGCTATGGGTCAGCTAACGGTGATTTCAATGACAGATGTTACTCCTATCAAATAATACATTTTAAATAACAGTTCACTATAAGGGCTTGTACACTTAGTACAGAGTATTGCTCAGTATTTAAGATCAAGTGAACATGCGGAACTACAGCGTGATCATACTTCTTTTCTGCAGTTTATCCAGTGTAAATTTAATAAGTATCTTAACGTAAGCAGCAGGCATGAGTCCCAGGGGCTGGTTAGATCCATTAAAGGTGCCTATTTTAAAGGATACTGGGTCAGAAGAGACCAAAATTGAACTCTTTGGATGCCATAATTCACACCATCTTTGCTGGTGAAAAGTCAGTGCATGTCACCCTAAAACATCATACCAATAGTGAAGTTTGTAGGTGGGAACATCATGGTGTGTGGCTGTTTTTCAGCATACAGCACTGAAAAACTTCATGTAATTGAAGGAATGATGAATGGAATAATGTACTGGGACATTTTTGATAAAAATCTTCTGCCGTAAACCAGGATGATGAATATGAAACAAGGGTTTTCAGCAAGACAATGATCCCAAAAACACAGGCAAGGAAACTATCAGTTGGTTTTAGGGAAAGAAAATAAAGCTGCTAGAATATCCCAGCCAATCATCTGACATGAATCAATAAAAAAATGTATGGAAGGAACTGAACTCAGAGTTCATATAAGGAGCTCACTGAACCTTCAGGATTTAAAGAGTGTTGGTGTAGAAGAATGGACGAAAATCACACCGGGGCAATTCATGCAACTAGTTTCTTCAAATTGGAAGCGTCTTGACTAGGATTGAGCGAGCCCAAATGGTAAAATTCGAGGTTAATAATGAACATTGGGTTTCTGAGTCATGGAATAAAAAATGGACTTTTAAAAGAAATCTGTCGAAGTTTAGGTACTGTTCATAAATAATAAAGTTTGTTGAAAGACTGTAGTGCAGCCAATCAATAAGCTTTATTGTATGTTTACTGTACATTGCTTTGAACAATGAAGGAAAAAAATAATGACTTTGGCTGCCGCCTATATTAGATAACAAGTGCAGGTAAAGCTGACAGCTCGGGGAAGCAAACCTCAATTGTCAGCTTTACCTTGGGTAGTAAACAAAAATAGAGGGATTCCATGCTGTGCTTTTAAATTATTTAAATAAATCATTTAAAAAATTGGTGTGGAATCTCCCCTATTTTTGATAACCAGCCAAGGTAAAACAGACAACTAAGGTTTGGTATTTTGAGGCTGGGAAGTCTCATGGTTATTTTGCCCTTCTCAGCCTAAAATTAGCAGCCCATAGCTGCCCAGAAGTTGTGCATCCATTAGATGTGCCTATTCTTTTGCTTTCACAGCTGTTCCTAATTCTGCTGGTGCAGTGAGAATTGGGGTAAGACGTTTGGGGTTGAAGTCAACTGTGAGTTAGCAGCTTACTTCAAGCCTAGGCGTAAGTAATGGATAAATGTCTATCAGACATCACCATTACTAACCCAGTAAGTATACACTGTGTGCAGAATTATTAGGCAAATGAGTATTTTGATCACATGATACTTTTTATACATGTTGTCCTACTCCAAACTGTATAGGCTTGAGAGCCAACTACCAATTAAGTAAATCAGGTGATGTGTATCTCTGTAATGAGGAGGGGTGTGGTGTAATGACATCAACACTTTATATAAAATGTGCTTAATTATTAGGCAACTTCCTTTCCTTTGGCAAAATGGGTCAGAAGAGAGATTTAACGGGCTCTGAAAAGTCTAAAATTGTGAGATGCCGTGCAAAGGAATGCAGCAGTTTTGAAATTGCCAAACTTTTGAAGCATGATCACCAAACAATCAAGCGTTTCATGACAAATAGCCAACAGAGTCGCAAAAAGCGTGTTGAGCAAAAAGGCGCAAAATAACGGTCCATGAATTGAGGAAAATCACACGTGAAGCTGCAAAGATGCCATTTGCCACCAGTTTGGCCATTTGAGAGCTGCAACGTTACTGGAGTATCAAAAAGCACAAGGTGTGCAATACTCAGGGACATAGCCAAGGTAAGGAAGGCTGAAAAATGACCAACTTTGATGAAGAAACATAAGATAAAACTTCAAGACTGGGCCCAGAAATATCTTAATACTGATTTTTCAAAGGTTTTATGGACTGATGAAAAGAGAATGATTCTTAATGGGCCAGATGGATGGGCCAGAGGCTGGATCATTAAACGGCAGAGAGATCCACTCCGACTCAGACGGCAGCAAGGTAGAGGTTGAGTAATGGTATAGGCTGGTATCATCAAAGATGAACTAGTGGGACCTTTTTGAGTTGAGGATGGAGTGAAGCTCAACTCCCAGACCTACTGCCAGTTTCTGGAAGACAACTTCTTTAAGCAGTGGTACAGGAAGAAGTCAGTATCGTTCAATAAAAACATTATTTTCATGCAGGACAATGCTCCATCCATCCAACTACTCCACAGTGTGGCTAGCCAGTAAAGGTCTAAAATATGAAAAAATAATGACATGGCCCTGATCTGAACCCCATAGAGAACCTGTGGTCCCTCATAAAATATGAGATCTACAGGGAGGGAAAACAGTACACCTCTCGGAACAGTGTCTGGGAGGCTGTGGTGGCTGCTGCATGCAATGTTGATCGTAAACAGATCAAGCAACTGACAGAATCTATGGATGGTAGGCTGTTCAGTGTCATCATAAAGAAAGGTGGCTATATTGGTCACTAATTTTTGGGTGTTTTGTTTTTGCATGTCAGAAATGTTTATTTCTAGTTTTTTTGCAGTTATATTGTTTTACCTGGTGAAAATAAACAAGTGAGATGGGAATATATTTGGTTTTTATTAAGTTGCCTAATAATTCTGCACACTAATAGTTACTGCACAAACAGATATCCTCCTAAGATAGCCAAATCTAAAAAAAAACACTACAACTTCCAAAAATATTAAGCTTTGTTATTTATATGTCTTTTGGGTTGATTGAGCACATAGTTGTTGATCAATAATAAAAAAATCCTCCAAAATTCAATTTGCTCAATAATTCTGCTAACAATGTAGAGTTATTATTTCAATAAATATTCCCAACATATTCTTGTTCACCAATTTCTTAAATAAAAAAAATCCTCAATGTTCTTATGTAATCCAATTAGTGAATAAACACTCCCCTAAACTCCCTCATTCAGCAGTTTATTAGGTAAAAAGATATCCTGGAAGATTTTACTGAATTCAAAGGAGTTCTCATTCTGAGAACATTTTTAGAATGAGTCTCTGATCACTGCAGTCAGCGGAAGCCCATAATTCCTCACGTTCGGGAGAAATTCCGGAAAACTGCTGACTGGCAGCGACCCTGTATCTTAGAACTTTCTCAGAACAAAGCTCCATTGGAATCGATGGGTATCGTGAGCCATTAGTCCACTGGATCATGTTCCAAGATCTCTTAATAATTAATAAATTCCTGAATGAGGGAGTGTGGGGGAGTGTTTATTCATCATTGGATTAAGTCGGATTGTCGAGGATTTTTTTAATTTAGTAAATTGGGGACAAGGGCATGTGGAGAAATGTTTATTCAAACATTTTTTTTTTTTCTTGTGTGTAATTTTTTTTTTAACTTTATACTTACCGGGTTTGTAATGGGGTGTCTGATAGACTCCTATCCATTGATTCCAGCTACTAATTCACAGGTGACATTAACCCTAAAAGTATTACTCGGATTGCAACTGCATCAGGGCAATCACAAAAAGCTGGGAAAATTGCCAAAATTGGTGCATATGGGACAGCTGCAGGCTGCTATTTTTAAGCTACAAGAGGCTAAGTAACCATGCACCCTCCTAGTCTGATAATACCAGCCACCAACTGTCTGCTTTACCTTTGCTGGTTATCAAAAATAGGGATGGACCTATGCAGTTTTTTCAAAATTATTTATTTAAATACAGTAATTAAAAAAAAAGCATGGGATGCCCTCTATTTTTATAACCATCCAAAATAAAGCTGACAGCTGATGGTTGCAGCTCCCAATTATCTCCATTACCCATGCTAGTTATGAAAAATAGATGGGACCCCAAGTCATTTTTTTTATTTATGCAGTATCCACATTTGTTTATGGGGCAATTGCCCTCATTTTGCTTCTTTTTTTTTTTTCAGTCCCCTATCCTTTACTACAACAATTTTACAGCCATTTTACAGAACAGAAGTTGGCATTTCCATTGACTTACATGGAGTACAGAGTCAAGTTTGCGTCAAGTCCGAATTCCAAACCATGTTTTAAACTAAAGTCCAGCTGAACCCGGCAAACCTGACCTTCCACGGGTCTGCTCATTTCTAGTCTTGAAGCTACAGGTAAAATATATCTTTGTACCGTGTTAGCCAGTATAGATAAAAAATTGTTTAAAAGAACCGAAGTTCTCAGTGGTTGATACCTTTGTGACTCTATAGATTTTGTGTTATACCATGCCTGATGAAGAGACCTGAGTAGTCTTGAAAGCTTGCTATTATTACCATCTTTTCAGTTAGCCATTAAAAGGTATCAACCACTGAGGACTTCGGTTCTTTTAAACAATTTTCTTGAAGCTGTCATTTGCAGCAAAGGCTTATATATGAAATAGTAATTAAATTTCACTAAGCGTGTTTTACATCTACTGAATAATTTTTCCTTATTATTAGACATAACTTAATTTATGGACATCAATAGTTTCATTTCTTTGTCTGTGTGGATTGGATGGACTGTTATGGATATGTATGGAGGATTTCATATCAATAGCACCTTTAGAAATATATCTATTTAGAAAATGTCATGAGGTATTCAATACTTATTTAACCCTTAGTATTCACCCAACACTAGCGCTTCTACCCCTAGGAACTCACAGCTGCAGTGAGCATCAAGCTATCTGCTAACACTTGCTAATAAACAGATAAAGTAATCAAACAAAAAATATGCAAACCACACTAGAATGTACCATATAAAGTGAGTTTGCAGGACGTGTTGCGGGACCAGTAAGTATATTCATAATGTTGTTTAATAATGTTCTTGTTTTACAGCCCCTGGACCTGAACTGTAACATGAGCTTCCCAGGAAAGCTCGTGTTCTGGATCGTGTGCACGAACACTATGCATAGCTGAGGCCGGTCAGCCGTGCCCTCGGGTAACCACCACTGACTACAGGACCTTCCATGGCATCATAGCCATGTGACCAGTCTATAACCAATGAGGTAATACAACATTCACCAGACTGGTCACATGGCTATGACATCATGGAAGTTCCTGTAGTCAGTGGTGGCTACCCGGGGGCTCAGCAATGATCGGACCCAGAAGCAGAAGTGGCTGGGAGACAAAGTCTGCAGGTTGCTTTGCGAGACCTGGAAGTATAATGACAATTTTTATTATTAATTTTATTCTTTATTTTACACACACCCCCAACTCCATCACATAACTGTAAAGTCCAAGTTCGGATTTCGTATGCAAGTTTGCGTTATCTTCAACCCCGAACACGAACTTTGCAAAATGTTCGGGTGATGCTCCTGATTGGTGGGTTCCCCCATTGCTAATGTTATTATTATTATTATTATTATTTATTATTATAGCGCCATTTATTCCATGGCGCTTTACAAGTGAAAGAGGGTATACGTACAACAATCATTAACAGTACAAGACAGACTGGTATAGGAGGAGAGAGGACCCTGCCCGCGAGGGCTCACAGTCTACAGGGAATGGGTGATGGTAATGTCAATGAGTAATTGCAGCCACACTCACCGTATAGTAAGTGGTAACTGTAATCATTCCCTGCACCATCCCTAAGACTAGAAACATGCAGCCACAACAAGCATATATGTTCATTTACTCCCTGTTGCTGTTGTCTAGTACATCAGGCAGACATGATTTTATTGCTATTTACCTGCATATTAAGCTTAAATATGAAAGTAAATATAATTTCTACACATTACAGGTTTTCTTTAACGCATGACTAATTTTAATTGCTTTACAATAAACATGTCCAATGTAAAGAAAATTTAACTGTCATGATGGGCACTACATTTAAGGCGTCTTTCACACGTCAGTGAAAAACACACAGGTTTTTCACTGACATGTTAAAGGTACGTATGTCGCTCCGTGTGCTGTGATTTTTGGCATACATGTGATCTCCGTGTGCTATCTGTAATAATACACAGAAATCAAGCACATATGGTCATGTGGTGCCCCTGAGGCGTCAGTCGCCACAGGGTACAGCATCTCTCTTAAGATGTACTACTTATCCCGGGTAAGGAGAGGTTAATCTCTGGTGTTTCTCACATTCACACACAAAACACAGTTAGGTGCTTTCCCTCCGGGGAAGGAGGGTGACCTGGGGTAGAGAGGGGGGAGGCCATCACGGAGCATGGAACTTTCCTAATCACTAGGAAAACCACCTGGGGGGCGGGCACCAAATGGGGAAAGGAAGGAGCATCTTCACACATAATCAGCTAGCCCCAGGCACAGCTTGGGGTGAGGAGCACATTCAGGACTTCAGTCCAGGCACGTTCTCTCTACCTTCACACTTCTGAGAGTATTGCAAGATCCGTGGCTTGGAGAAGGCAGCTCAGCCCGGGTTCTCACAGCTACATGGCATTCCAGGGTCTGCGGAGAGTGCAGAAAACACCCGCAGCCCATTCCACATAACACCTACATCGGGATAGGAGGGACCCCGACTAGAAAGGACTCACAGTGGAAACACCGGCGGTGACCCCGAATTGCTCGGGATCTACTGGAGCCCATCATGCCGATGACCGGCATCTCCCGGGTTAACCAGGACTGTGAGTAAAAGAAACCTTGAATCCACAGAGATTGTGTCCACCTGTCCTTGCCGGCGTCAGCACCCCATGCTCCAGCGACCACCATTACTACTCCCCTCATCATCCCAGAGCCCGCTCCACCTATGGGGAGCAGAATCATCTGCTACTGCCATCAGCCCCAGAGGACAGTGACAGCAGCGACGGCTAATCCTTGGCCACGTACCGCAGGTGGCGTCACAAAATCTCTAACCTCTACCATCATCTTCCCCCCCACCTTTTTTATTGTACACCTCAGGACCACGAACTGGGCAAACTGGTCATGTAGTGCCCCTGAGGCTTCAATCGCCACAGGGTACAGCATCTCTCTTAAGATGTAGTACTCATCCTGGGTAAGGAGAGGTTAATCGCTGGTGTTCTCACATTCACACACAAAACACAGTTAGGTGCTTTCCCAATGGGGGATGGCCTGGAGTAGATAGTTCAGTGGCCATCATGGCACATGAGACTTTCCCAGTCACTAGAACAACCACCTGGGGGGGGCGAGACAAAACAATCACTGATCTCGGGAAGACCTGCCAGGGAAAACACTGCCGGCAGCCAGCAAAGGTGCTCAGCACAGTGAAATCCTAGGTGCATTGCCCCCTGGGAAGTATGCAAATCAAAAAAGGTCTGTGGAGCCTCTGTTAGGAGTATCGACACAGAAAATAGCCAGATATCCCTCCAGGAAAGATCTAGCCAAGGAGTGGCTCTTTTTAAGGAGACCATCATAACCACCATATTAAGTGGTCCTTTTAGACAATATTCAACTCTTTGATGAGCTTAAAGATATGACAGGGGAAATACCAAGGCCAGGTATCCATCCACAGACAGCTGTTTTGGGGTATTGCCCCTCATCAGTGTGGAGTAGGATTCTGGCTAGGTGGGAGCAATGCCTAGTAGACCAGCAAGACAAAACAATCACTGATCTCGGGGAGACCAGCCAGAGAAAACACTGCCAGCAGCCAGCAAAGGTGCTCAACACAGTGAAATCCTAGGTTGCTAAAAGGACCACTTAATATGGTGGTTATGGTGGTCTCCTTAAAAAGAGCCACTCCTTGGCTAGGTCCTCCACGGACCTTTGTTGATTTGCATACTTCCCAGGGGGCAGTGCACCTAGGATTATACTGTGTTGAGCGCCTTTGCTGGCTGCCGGCAGTGTTTTTTCTGGCTGGTCTCCCCGAGATCAGTGATTGTTTTGTCTTGCTGGTCTAATAGGCATTGCTCTCGCCTAGCCAGAATCCTAGTCCACACTGATGAGGGGCAATATCCTGAAACAGCTGTCTGTGGATAGATACCTGGCCTTGGTATTTCCCTTGTCATATCTTTAAACTCGTCAAAGAGTTAGATATTGACTAAAAGGACCACTTAATAGGTTGGTTATGGTGGTCTCCTTAAAAAGAAACACTCCTTTGCTAGGTCCTTCCCGGAGGGATATCTGGCTAGTTTCTGTGTCACGACTCCTAACAGAGGCTCCACGGACCTTTTTTGATTTGCAATCCACCTGGGGGTGGGCAGCACATGGGGAAAAGGAAGGAGCATCTTCACACAATCAGTTAGCCCCGGGCACAGCTTGGGTGAGAAGCACAGTCGGGACTTCGGTCCCGGCACATTCTCTCTACCTTAACACGTCTGGGAGCACTGCAAGACCCATGGCTTGGAGCAGGCAGCTTAGACCAGTGACCTCGAATTGCTCAGGATCGACTAGGGCCCATCACGACGGTGACCGGCATCTCCTGGGTAAACCAGAACTGTGAGTAAAAGTAAACTTGAGCACAACTCAAATCACAAGAATTTTAGTCAAAATAAACAAGTACTATCAATATTTAAAAAAAATTGGGAAACCTATTGGCAGACCTGGATTTGACCAATATTATCTCTGACAGACCTCAGGAAAGGCAGATCAGTTGATGTTGTCTTGTACACAGTCTATATAAATGTCTGCACCATCAGGTACCTGGCTCGAAAGGAAGGTCACAGGTATCCATAGATCTGGACACTGCAAATTTTGCAAATGTATCCATCTAAAACCATGAGCAGAGCCAGAATGGGAACATTTTTAACATTCAGAACTTTGCTAACTGTGGCACTTAGGAAGTCATTTCCGTGGCCACATGTACACTGACAGGCGAATGGGTAACAATGTTTTGTTCTTTTGACTTTCAGGCTCTATAACCCACCATTCACTACAGCTTTGAACGTGAGACTATGAGCATTTAATAGACGATCTTCTTGGCTATCTCATACATTAATTTGACTTGCAAGTATTTAGCATATGATTAGTTATGCAGATTATTGTTATGTCATTGCAGTGTTGAGGTTTTGCTCCTGGGGTTGGAAAAATCGTTTTCTTCCATTATAATATAAATTACAACCTGTTCTCAAATCCTCTAATAGCTCAGTGTATTATTAGGTTGATTTCCAAGTAAAAGTGATTGCCTTTAAAAAAGCCGCATGTTTAACACTGTAATGGAAGGTGAGATATGGAGTCTGAAAGTCAAAATTTTAAAACAGAGTTATTCTTTTGCTTCTCTATCTCCCGACCTTCCACTCCACCTTATCCACCTCATCATTTAATGGTTGACATTTTTCAACTTTTATATTTATGAAATATTGATGTTTAATTGTATTTCCAATATTTATAATTGATACACCTTACATATTTTTTCGCATTTGTCACATCTATTTGTATTTCTATTTTGGCTTTTTTGGCCTTAATATTAGGTCATGACATCAATAAGCATAGATGTATAAAGGATACTTCACCTCATTGATCTACATTTATAGCAAATTCCAAGATCTTTGTTTTTATCTCTAAACACAATATAAATGATTGCAGTTATCATTTATATTTTTTGCTATACCGTAGAAAACTTTTCCACAGCTATAAGCCATCTAATAATTGATAACCTAATAATAAAATACATTAACACTGAGGATGAACAAGACTGGATATTATTCAGCTTTCCACATCAATGGCTTTTAGAACGCATGATGCGTTCCATCTAGCACTACACAGGCATCTGCATCATTGGCTCCTATAACGTATGGTGCGCTCCAGTCTCTTTACACTGTATGTGACACGAGTGTCACTTGGAACACATTTTGTGTTCCAGTGATGTGCAGACCAGATGGGATTGCTACTATTCACATCCGATTGTATTAGATAAATTAATGGCGGTGATATTGGGAAAACACCGTCTTCATCTGTAGGCCAGCATGATGGGCTATTACACCTGACACTGTGCACCCAAAAGAACCCTTAAGCAATGAAAAAAGGCACCATGACCCCTGATATTTAGGATCAGGAGTCACTTTATCTGTAATGGGACAATGACCCTAATATCTTGGACCAGGAGTTATTTGATCTGGCATCGTACAGCACATAATAGAAGCTAAGTATTTTCAATATTAACTACACTATGTATCTCTTCATGGAGCTATTATGTATTTGCCATGGTAAGTGTAGAACAGATACTAGGGTCAACCATCTAGGAGTGGGGTGCCACATCACATTTAGAGTGGCAACCTCCACACCAAGGCAGAGCAGAAGCAGAATGAGGTTTTTGTGCCCAGTAGATCCTAAATGCTTTCTCTACTAAGGTTTCTTTCCCCGATTTCTTTTTGTGCCTCCCTTTTTGCACAGGATCTCATCAATCCTATTATGGCTCATTCACTTTTTAGTTGCACTTATATATTTTAGCTTAAGGGTTTGTTTTTTTTAAAAAAAAAAAAAAAAGAACTTGTGTACTTGTGTATTTGGGGAGTTTTTAACTCAGTATTTGTAAGAGAGAACCAGGAGTGAGTAAAAAAATGGAGAATTGGTGCCTGGGTTTCTATTATACTTCCTCTGATTGTTCCACTTCTTATTTTGGCTATAAATACTGAGGTAAATACTGAACAAATTCCAATCCTGAGTTTTCTTTTCTATCCATATTCTGCCACAGATTGTGTATGGCACCACTCTGTAACTAAGAAAAGCACAGTAATGAAGAAGATTAGTATCCTAACTTGTCTGATCTATAAATATTTAGTTGGGTCTGGTCTGAGGTCCCTAGGCAAGGCTGTTGGGGTCTTTTTAAAGACAACCTGTCATCTACTCACCTGTCCGGTCGGATCCGATGGACATCGCTGGTTTTGACTCGACACATTCTCTATCTTTGATATTGTCATCATCTTTCTTATTTTGTGTGGATGATGTATTGTTTGTCATCCACACAGTGTCCACCATTGTGCTCCTGTGCACGTGCATTTCTCTCTGCTCTGCTGAGGGCAGATCAAAATAATTTAGTGCTTATGCATGGGCATTCTTTGACCCTTCCCTGTCCCTGCATTACAGTCCTTTGTTTTGCCCGCAGCAGGGTAGAGAGAAGTGCGCATATGCAGGAGCACAAAAGAGCACACTATGTAGTTGACGTAGCATTCATCATCCACATGAACCAAGATGGAGGATGACTATCGCAAGGATAGAGGAGGCGCTGGATCAAGACTAGCAACGCCCATCCGACCGGTCCGGATCAGACTGCCCTGGAGTGTTTGCTATATTTTGATTTAGGGGATCCGGTATGTGGTCAGTGTATGTTTAGGGGTGTCTTATGCATACAGCTTTACTCTGTTCTCAAAGGTGATGCCATATACACTGTTTAGTGCAATACTGTAGGTGGGGTGTAAATTTAAAGGGCATTGCAAAAATAGCAACTTTTCAAACTCTTTGATGTCTTTTATCAAATATTTTTAAGTATAATATATATGTATTTCTGTATATGTGCCTATATGCATGTATACACAATCATGAGAAAAAATAAATCCACCTTTGAATTTTATGGTTTTATGTATCAGAACATTATAAAAAATAAACATTTGGTCCTTACAGCTCTTAAACTAGGTAAAAATGACCTAAGAGAAACAACACCATTCTAAATAATAACAATTATTTTTATTATTTATTTAAGAAAAACTTCAATACACAAATGCAAGTGTGAAAAAGTAGAACCTTACTGTTTTTAATGGAATTAAAAGGGTAAGTAGTGGCCAGGTGATGCTAATCAAATTGCCTGGATATGATGTGATCACCGCTAATGCTTTGGCAGTCTGTTGGTCTGAAGCAAAGTTGATAGAATGCCAAGGAGGTAAGACATCAGCAATGATCTTAGGGAAGCAAACGTTGCTGTTCATAAGTCTGTCAAAGGATAAGTCATTTCTAAACAATTTGGATTCCAGAATTCAATAGTGAGTAAGAATTTTCACAAGACGAAAATATTTAAGACAGTTGATGATCGTCCCAGGAGTGAACATCCAAGCAAATTCTGTCATTATATCTCAGAGGGAAGGTGAATTCAGGCAGCTCTTGTTCATGGTCAGAGAGCGCTGACCTGGAACTGGACCATGGTTACAAAAAGCAATCTGATCATTTCTATGCTTAACTCATGAGATGCATGTAATTTCATCATACAATGTATCTACATTTTTGGCCAAAAAGTATAATCAGTTATGTTTTGTTTTTCATCTGCGGTTATATTTACTGTACCTAGTTTTAAATATATCTTGGATGTCATTTTAATTCGGTATTTTATCCCTTTTAATTATTAATAATTGTCCTCCATTAAACTTTTTGCTTTCAGATAAATTTCCCTCACTCTATTATCTACCTACTGAGACCTGTGTGCTGCGCTTGAATCCTCTACATTTAAAGGCAATGACTGCGTCTGAAGACTTCACTAAACCTGCGGATATGAAAATATACTATGCCTCCAGATAAATTGCCATCTTAGCTATAACTACTAATTACTATGTTATTTTTGTTGCCACTCCGGTTTTGTATGACTGCATTCTCCTGCAATGTCCGTGGAATTGTATTTATATAGCCCGCTGTCTGTGCGCATGCGCGCATGCTCGCCTTCCTCTGCCCTTTATCTCCGGTGTCCTTAGGGCCTCTGCGCGTGTGCGGTTGTCATGGTTCCTCTGTGCCGCCCGCGCATGCGTTGTGTGCTTGGACCGCCGGATTTGCGGTGAGGTGACCATATGCACATGCGCCGCTATAGGCAGCATGTGGATGCATGATTCCACGATCAGTTGACCGGCATTATGTCATTAAGCGGTGGATTTATAACAGCACACAGCACATCCTGGTACTATGGTCTTTTTCTTCCCCTGATGAAGCTGGTGGTTACCTCACTCATGTGAAACGTACGTAGGGTGTTTTTCCAGGTCCCAGGATTTAATATCACTGACTATGCTGCCTGTATTTTGCTGAGAATAGACTCTGCTGGTATGTGTGCCTTTATTTAAGGTCTTTATGCACTATGAGCACTTTACCTCTTTAATGCACATCCAGTCTTTGTTTACCTCCATTTATACAGGCACTCTTACATGAATTTTATATGCTTTTTGTGTCCAACCTTGTAATTACATGGGCTATGTGCAATACTGTATACTGTGAAACTACTCTTTGGACCTCTGATTGTGTCAGTTGAATTTTTATCCTAGGTCACTTTTTCACAATTCCTGTACCCCTCTTTTTCCTCCTTTTTTTCTAACCATAAGGGTTTTTATTGTCACAGTATATTTCAAATAAAAATAATTTTGCAGCACTTGTACTCCTGTTTCTCCATTTTTTCCACTAGTTTTAAGTCTGTTATAAGGGCAAGATTTTATTTTTTACCATGTCCTGATACTAAAGCAATAGAAATTAATTAGGGTATGATTTGTTTTTTCATGCCTATATGTGAATATACACAATATGAGGACAAAAGTATGGAGATATACCTCTTAAACTTTCATTTAATGCTTTTCATTCAGTCCTATTGGCACTTAATCATATAGCCATTTAACAAATATTATTAAACACAAATGGGTCACTAAAGATCTCACTAAATTCAAGATCTTTAGAATGGAAAAAAATGGAAGCTTTTAAGAAGCACAGCTGAAAAACCACAAAGTGGCAAATCTTGTAACTTAAGCCTGCTTTACATCTTTCAATTAAGCATACGATATCATATGCGATGTGACACACCCCCATCATATGTGCGGCACGTTCAATTTGTTGACCGTGTCGCACAATCGATTAAAAGCTGTCACACGTACTTACCCTTCCATACGACCTCGATGTGGGCGGTGAATATCCACTTCCTGGAGTGGGAAGGACGTTTGGCGTCACACGGACGTCACACAGCAGCCCGTAAACATCCCGCCCACCTCCTTCCTTACACATTGCCGGCGGGACGCAGGTAAGATCTGTTCATCGTTCCCGGGGTGTCACACACTGCGTGCTGCCTCGGGAACATTGAACAACCCGACGTGCAATTTTTAGGAAATGAACGACATGTATGCGATGAACGGTTTTACGTTCAATCGCAGTCGCACGTAGCTGTCACACGCTACAACACCACTAACGATTCCGGGTGTGCGTCACTTACAACGTGACCCCGCCGACACATCGTTAGATATGTTGTAGCGTGTAAAGCGGGCTTTAGAGTGTGCAGTTGCGGAATGCTGAGGCCCCAAGTGCATGAAAGCTGCCAACCTCTGCTGTCTCTGTCCCTGCAAAGTTCTAATCCTCCTCTGGCATTCACATTATCATGAAAAGTGCACATTAAAGCGGGCATTACACGCTACGACATTGCTCAAGTGATCTCGTTGGTGTCATGGAATTTGTGACGCACATCCGGTCGCTTTAGCGATGCCGTTGCGTGTGACACCTATGAGCGATTTTTCATTGTCGCAAAAATGTGAAAAATCGCTCATCGGTGACATGGGGGTCAATTCTCAAATATCGTTACTGCAGCAGTAACGAAGTTGTTCCTCGTTCCTGCGGCAGCACACATCGCTCCGTGTGACACCACAGCAACAAGGAACCTCACCTTACCTGCGTCCCGGCCACAAGGCGGAAGGAAGGAGGTGGGTGGGATGTTACGTCCCGCTCATCTCCGCCCCTCCGCTTCTATTGGGCGGCGGTTCAGTGATGCTGCTGTGACGTCGCTGTGATGCTGAACGAAGTGCCCCCTTAGAAACGAGGCAGTTCGCCGGTCACAGCGACGTCCCAGGGAAGGTAAGTCCGTGTGACGGATCTGGGCGATGTTGTGCGACACGGGCAGCGATTGGCCCATGTCGCACAACCGATGGGGGCGGGTACGCACGCTGGCGATATCGGTACCCATATCGCAGTGTGTAAAGCGGCCTTTAGAGTTCATTGCATGGATTTTCATGGCTGAGAAGCATAAAACCTTTTTGCAACTGTACAATTTGATGGAGATAAGATGCTGCTATGAGGTTGATTTTCAGGAGCCGACCTACATTTCTAAGCTCCAGTGAAGGAAAATCTTAATGCTGCAGCACACCAAAACATTAAAGACAATTTTATGCTTCCAGTTATCTGGGAGCAGTTTGAGAAATGACCTTTTCTGCTCAAGTATGAATTGTGCTTTGGTGCACAAAGCAAAAGTTGAAAGAGGCTGGTGTGGAAGAACTTGACTAGCCCATAAAGGGTACTTACGTCAAGGCATCCAAACACATATGGAATTAAATAAATGAGAAATTGTGAGCCAGACTAAGTCAGCATCTAAACTCCCTACCATTCTAGATACCAGGTACAAATTCAAATAAACTCATTCCAAAATCTTGTAGAAAGCCTTTCTGAAAAACTGGAAGCTGTTCTACCTATAAAAGGTGAGCACAGCTCTATAATAATTCCTATCAATTTAGAATATACAATAAGGTAAAGAGTTGCACACTAGTCACAATGTATGGGGAAATACTGTAATGAAAAGCAGAGCTGCTATGGGAATACTAGAATGAAATATACAATGAACTATCTGAAAAATTGAAAAAACTTGAAAATGGAATATGCATAACTGCTATGAATAACAAGAATACAAGAGATGTTTATCCATTGTATTAATCAATGCAAAAGAGCCTCAAAACCACGCCAAGGTAATCTCTATTTTTGGGGTCCCTAAGGTATGTGTAACCTCACCTGTAGTGATGAGCGAGTACTAAAAAGCTCGGGTGCTCGAAGCTCGGGCCGAGCCTCCCAAGATACTCGTGTACTCGGCCCGAGCACCGAGCCCAATGTTATCCTATGGGAGACCCGAGTATTTTTGTGAAATGACCCCCCGGCAGCATGGAGAAACCCTAAAAATGTCACAAAAGTCTCAGAAGAGTGCTCAAATGACATGGCATCAGCATGGGGAAGACCCCTTGAAGCATTTATCACTCAAAAGTCACAGATGTGAACAATTTTGTCCGAGTTTTACGCCATTTTTACGGACTCACCAGAAAACCTTCCAAAATGACACCAAAATGAATTTTCATGGCGGAAATGTTAAGGGCACATACCCAATAGTGAGATAGAGCTGGTGTATGTTACTTTTTGAGATTAATACATGAAAGATTTTACATGAAAACCTTGTGTGGCACTCCGATGTCCAAAACGCACGTTTTGTGCTTTTTACTAGCGATGTCGGTCATTTTTTTTTTTTTATTCTATCTCCCTCAGTCCGTCGGTCTGTCTCTCTCTGTCTTGTCTGTCCCCCTCTCACAGTCTGTCGGTCAGTTCCCCCCCCTCTCTCTTACTTACCGTTCCCCGATCACCGGCGCGGCGCTGCACAGCTGTTCAAACTCCGGTGGCTTTTCCTCTTTTGAAAAAGCCGGCCGCTCATTAATCAATCTCCTATTCCCTGCTGTCCTGCTTTTCGGCGCCTATGATTGGTTGCAGTGAGACACGCTCCCACACTGAGTGACAGCTGTCTCACTGCAACCAATCACAGCAGCCGGTGTGTGTATACTGTGCAGTGAAATAAATAATTAAATAATTAAAAAAAACGGCATGCGGTCCCCCCAATTTTAATACCAGCCAGATAAAGCCATACGGCTGAAGGCTGGTATTCTCAGGATGGGGAGCTCCACGTTATGGGGAGCCCCCCACCCTAACAATATCAGTCAGCAGCCGCCCAGAATTGCCGCATACATTAGATGCGACAGTTCTGGGGCTGTACCCGGCTCTTCCCGATTTACCCTGGTGCGTTGGCAAATCGGGGTAATAAGGAGTTAATGGCAGCCCATAGCTGCCACTAAATCCTAGATTAATCATGTCAGGCGTCTCCCCGAGATTCCTTCCATGATTAATCTGTAAATTACAGTTAAAAAACACACACACCCGAAAAATCCTTTATTAGAAATAAAAAACACTAACAAAGTCCCTCATTACCAATTTATTAACCCTGACAAACCCTCCATGTCCGGCGTAATCCACAGTCCTCCAGCGTCGCGTCCAGCTCTGCTGCATGGAAGTGACAGGAGCTGCAGAAGACACCGCCGCTCCGGTCACCTCCACGCAGCTAATGAGATGAGTAGCGCGATCAGCTGAGCTGTCACTGAGGTTACCTGGATCCAGCGGTGGATGCAGCGGTGGCCGCGGGTAACCTCAGTGACAGCTCAGCTGATCGCGCTACTCACCGCCGCTCCAGTCAGCTCCATGCACCAACTGAGGTGAGTAGAGCGATCAGCTGCTGTCACTGAGGTTACTCGCGGCACCGCTGGATCCAGCGGTGGCCGGGAGTTACCTGACTGACAGCAGCTGATCGCGCTATTCCCTTCATTAGCTGCGTGGAGGTGACCGGCGGCTTTTACTATTTTGAAAAAGCCGGCCGCTCATTAAACAATCTCCTATTCCCTGCTTTCCCCGCCCACCGGTGCCTATGATTGGTTGCAGTGAGACACGCCCCCACGCTGAGTGACAGGTGTCACACTGCACCCAATCACAGCAGCCGGTGGGCGTGTCTATACTGTGCAGTAAAATAAATTAATAAATAATTAAAAAAAAACGGCGTGCGGTCCCCCCCATTTTAATGCCAGCCAGATAAAGCCATACGGCTGAAGGCTGGTATTCTCAGGATGGGGAGCTCCACGTTATGGGGAGCCCCCCAGCCTAACAATATCAGTCAGCAGCCGCCCAGAATTGCCGCATACATTATATGCGACAGTTCTGGGGCTGTACCCGGCTCTTCCCGATTTGCCCTGGTGCTTTGGCAAATCGGGGTAATAAGGAGTTAATGGCAGCCCATAGCTGCCACTAAATCCTAGATTAATCATGTCAGGCGTCTATGAGACACCCTCCATGATTAATCTGTAAGTTACAGTAAATAAACACACACACCCGAAAAAATCCTTTATTAGAAATAAAAAACACACACATTCCCTGGTTCACCACTTTAATCAGCCCCAAAAAGCCCTCCATGTCCGGCGTCATCCAGGATGTTCCAGCGTCGCATCCTGCGCTGCTGCATAGAGGTGACCGGAGCTGCAGAAGACACAGCCGCTCCGGTCACTTCCACGCAGCAAATGAGGTGAGTAGCGCGATCAGCTGAGCTGTCACTGAGGTTACCCGCCGTCACTGGATCCAGTGACAGCGGGTAACCTCAGTGACAGCTCAGCTGATCGCACGGCTGTCTTCATTAGCTGCGTGGAGGTGACCGGAGCGGCGGTGTCTTCTGCAGCTCCTGTCACTTCCATGCAGCAGAGCTGGACGCGACGCCGGAGTCCGTGGAGTACGCCGGACATGGAGGGTTTGTCGGGGTTAATAAATTGGTAATGAGGGACTTTGTTAGTGTTTTTTATTTCTAATAAAGGATTTTTCGGGTGTGTGTGTTTTTTAACTGTAATTTACAGATTAATCATGGAAGGAATCTCGGGGAGACGCCTGACATGATTAATCTAGGATTTAGTGGCAGCTATGGGCTGCCATTAACTCCTTATTACCCCGATTTGCCAACGCACCAGGGTAAATCGGGAAGAGCCGGGTACAGTCCCAGAACTGTCGCATATAATGTATGCGGCAATTCTGGGCAGCTGTTGGCTGATATTGTTAGGGTGGGGGGCTCCCCATAACGTGGAGCTCCCCATCCTGAGAATACCAGCCTTCAGCCGTATGGCTTTATCTGGCTGGTTTTAAAAATGGGGGGAACCGCACGCCGTTTTTTTTAATTATTTAATAAATAATTAAAATTAATAATTAAAATTAATAAATAATTAAAAAAAACGGCGTGCGGTTCCCCCCATTTTTAAAACCAGCCAGATAAAGCCATACGGCTGAAGGCTGGTATTCTCAGGATGGGGAGCTCCACGTTATGGGGAGCC
Organism: Anomaloglossus baeobatrachus; assembly: GCF_048569485.1. Taxonomy (NCBI): domain Eukaryota; kingdom Metazoa; phylum Chordata; class Amphibia; order Anura; family Aromobatidae; genus Anomaloglossus; species Anomaloglossus baeobatrachus. Next base: position 681,131,979 of record NC_134353.1, on the reverse strand, counting down.
CCCCACCCTAACAATATCAGTCAGCAGCCGCCCAGAATTGCCGCATACATTATATGCGACAGTTCTGGGACTGTACCCGGCTCTTCCCGATTTGCCCTGGTGCGTTGGCAAATCGGGGTAATAAGGAGTTATTGGCAGCCCATAGCTGCCAATAAGTCCTAGATTAATCATGTCAGGCGTCTATGAGACACCCTCCATGATTAATCTGTAAGTTACAGTAAATAAACACACATGCCCGAAAAATCCTTTATTAGAAATAAAAAAACACACACATATACCCTGGTTCACCACTTTAATCAGCCCCAAAAAGCCCTCCATGTCCGGCGTAATCCAGGATGCTCCAGCGTCGCATCCAGCGCTGCTGCATGGAGGTGACCGGAGCCGCAGCAGACACCGCCGCTCCGGTCACCTCCACACAGCAAATGAACACAGCCGCGCGATCAGCTGCTGTCACTGAGGTTACCCGCGGCCACCGGTGGATGCAGCGGTGACAGCGGGTAACCTCACTGACAGCTCAGCTGATCGCGCGGCTGTGTTCATTTGCTGTGTGGAGGTGACCGGAGCGGCGGTGTCTGCTGCGGCTCCGGTCACCTCCATGCAGCAGCGCTGGATGCGACGCTGGATCATCCTGGATTACGCCGGACAAGGAGGGCTTTTTCGGGCTGATTAAATTGGTGAACCAGGGTATATGTGTGTGTTTTTTATTTCTAATAAAGGATTTTTTCTGGTGTGTGTGTGTTTATTTACTGTAACTTACAGATTAATCATGGAAGGTATCTCATAGACGCATGACATGATTAATCTAGGACTTATTGGCAGCTATGGGCTGCCAATAACTCCTTATTACCCCGATTTGCCAACGCACCAGGGTAAATCGGGAAGAGCCGGGTACAGCCCCAGAATTGTCGCATATAATGTATGCGGCAATTCTGGCCAGCTGCTGACTGATATTGTTAGGGTGGGGGGCTCCCCATAACGTGGGGCTCCCCATCCTGAGAATACCAGCCTTCAGCTGTATGGCTTTATCTGGCTGGTATTAAAATTGGGGGGAACCGCACGCCGTTTTTTTAATTATTTATTTATTTATTTTACTGCACAGTATAGACACGCCCACCGGCTGCTGTGATTGGGTGCAGTGTGACACCTGTCACTCAGCGTGGGGGCGTGTCTCACTGCAACCAATCATAGGCGCCTGTGGGCGTGGAAAGCAGGGAATATGAGATGGCTGTGTACAGAGCACAGCGCGCCGGCCGGTATAAAGGCTCGGTGACGCTGTGCAGGCCGGCCAATCACTGCAATTCCACAACTAACAGGGCTGTGGCATTGCAGTGGTCTGCCAGCCAATCCCTGCATGAGGGCTGGCTCTCAAAAGAGCGCCAACATGCAGGGATGAAGACCACGAGTAAAGCACGAGTATTGCAAAATTACTCGGTACCCGCCGAGCAGCCCGAGTACAGTGATACTCGTGCGAGTACCGAGTAGTTACAAGCATGCTCGCTCATCACTACTCACCTGCAGTTAAAAAAACTTGCTCTGTATGGGAAGCAAAGGACCAAGCTATATATGTGAAATAAGACACATGGCTATGGGTGGGGCAGGGCTCTAAGACAGAAAGTGCATATTAATTAAATATGTTTAAATGAAAGAGCAATTTTTTTAACTGCAGGTGAGGTTATACATAAGTTAGGGGCCCCAAAAATAGAGCTTACCTTGGCGTGGTTTTGGGGCTGATTTGCATTGATCAATACAATGGCTAAACATGTCTTGTATTCCTATTATTCATGGCAGTTATGCATATTTCATTTTCAAGTTTTTTCAATTTTTCAGATAGTTCATTGTATTTTTCATTCTAGTATTCCCATAGCAGTTCTGCTTTTCATTATTTCCCCATACATTGTGACTAGTGTGCAACTTTTTACCTTATTGTAAGTTATACAGTATGTTTTTGAGTTTGGCACCTTATTCACAACATTGGAGTTCCAGACCTATATTCTTTAATTAATATGAATTTAAAATGGCATGCTATAAAAGCTGCTGTAGGCAGAACTGCTTGTCAGTGTATATCGGAAGCATTAATTTAAAAAAATAATCTTGAATTCTTGCTCAAGGATATAGATTTTGGACATATAGCGTCAAGGCAAATAAAGAGCGATGTCCAGCACCTAATTAGGGATAAGGTTTTCTGCCGAAACGCTTAGGTAAGTGGCTACATCTGTGTATTTACTCTTGGATTATGTGAGTTACTCTGAGACATCCTTACATGGATCCACCATCAACAGTGGTCTCCCCGAGATGGAGATTTTTCCACCACCAGGAACAAAAAAGGTAACACTGCAGTGATATGACAAGAATTTGCATAGCTAATTATATGGTAAATAGTTGAAAGTCAAATTTATGTATGAGATAGCCAAGATGATTGTGTATATAATGAATTTAGCCTTATGATCAAAAACTGTAGTGGATGATGAGATATGGAGCCTGAAAGTCAAAAGTTCTGCACATTGTTACCCTTTTGCTCATCAGTGTATGTCATTTCAGCTCACTTCCCAGTCCAGCATATATTAATGGATGTTGCATTGCTACACAAGATACAGCGCTCACAATATTTTCCTACTGAATAATAAAATGTAATAAAATGATGGATTATTTCTAATTATGTTGCAAGATGTATCAAGATTCACATTCAGAAGTCTGTATTATGCAGAGCACTGAACACAAAGCAGCCTATATCTAATTTGCTTTCAAACTCTATTCATGTATGCTGTGAAACTGTGGCATTAGCAGAGTGATATACATTTTCAAGCAAGCTGCCCTGTATTTTAATGAAATGGTTTATGTTCTTGATTGTTACCTTTTGACGCGTGTCTGCAAGTCCCATACAAGCTGTAACCATTTGGTTCATATATTTACAAGCAACCTGCACCATTTTTGTCAGTGAGTCATCTTTCTTTGACATGAGTTCCATCAGCATTGCATTAGTGACTCTAATCTATGCTGTCTGCATAATAAGTACAAAGCATTATGTGTAGTCTTGAAGCATCCATGGCAGCCTCTGCATACGATCCCTCTATACTTGTAACACAGCTTGTTCTCTGTTCTTTTTAATTACAGCCAGGACAATATGTCTCTGTAATGTACACTCTGATTGCCTCCCCCTAACAATTGTCAATGGAATATGTACTTTGCATAGACTTCATACATAGCCCATGTTTGCAAGGTGTGAAAGGAAAATTCATCTTGAAAACTGACAGTGCTAAGATTTGTTGCAACACTTGAATTTGTGCTACAATTTCACAGCAAAACTATAAAAAATGTGTCTTTCATAAATTTCAGATGCGGGTTATAATATTTAGAAATAGGTTTGATGCCATTTTGGTAATGAGAAGCAAAATAACTAATTCCAATTACAATAAAATATTGAAAATACAGAAATTAATATTTGTTGTATTTCTTTTTGGTAGTGTGATGCTAATCACTACGTACAGGTAGAGAAGGGAGAAAAGCTAAAGTCTGGTGACAGGAGGACACTTATGGACACAGGGAGTACACTGAGGCCTAGTCAGGTCACGACCTGAGGGTCATAATTCCAGGAAGGCATGTAATGGATTCAAGGAGAAAATGGAGACGTGGTCAGGTAAAGGTCCAAGGTCCAAAGCCATGAAGTCATGACAGGAAAAGGGAGCGGGCAGGGAGGAGTCAAACAACAGTACAGGGTCAGGAAACAAACATAAGAGCACAGGCAGGAACTTAGGGTCATTGTCTTGTTGGAAGGTGAACTTTCGGCCAAGCCTGAGGTCCAGAGCACTCTGGAAGAGTTTTTCTGCCAGGATATCTCTGTACTTGGCCGCCTTCATCTTTCCTTCAATTGCAACCAGTCATCCTGTCCCTGCAGCTCAAAACCACCCTTAAGCTATATAAATAATATAACAGCATAATGCATATAAATGAACATAGGGTACTTAGTAAACACTATTTTTGCTCTAAAAAGCATAAGGGTATGTGCGCACGTTGCTTTTTACCTGCTTTTTACCTGCTTTTTTGCTGCTTTTTCTTCTGCGCTGTTTAATGCCAAAATGGATGTGTTCTTCTATTCAAGCAAAGTCTATGGGAATTTGGGTTTCTTGTTCACACTATGTTGTTCAAAATGCTGCCTTTTTGTGGCAGAACTTTGGTCAAAAACTCAGCTTTTCAAAGAAGCAACATGTCAATTGTTTTTGCCATTTGGGTTTTGCACTGCAAAGCTGAGTTTTTGACCAAAGTTCTGCCACAAAAAGGCAGCATTTTGAACAACATAGTGTGAACAAGAAACCCAAATTCCCATAGACTTTGCTTGACTAGAAGAACACATCCATTTTGGCATTAAACAGCGCAGAAGAAAAAGCAGCAAAAAAGCAGGTAAAAAGCAGGTAAAAAGCAACGTGCGCACATACCCTAAAGTCATCCCACCGCGAAAAGGTCTATCCAATCGGTACAGTACCTACACTCTCACCTTGTCGTGGTGGGATGGCTTTAAACTTTTTTGATCAAAATTAGTGTTTATTAAGTACCTTTATATGCATTATACTGTTATTTAGTTACAACAGGGTATATGTTCATATTATGTTCCTCTTTGTTTTTTATGTCTTATGTCCAGTGTGAACAGGAGCTTACAAATTACATGTACACCAACTCCTACTCCAGCTCACTTTTTTTTTGTTTTTTTTGTAGTCTCTTGTAGTTAGTACAAATAGGGTGCGGCCCCCTTCTTAGTGAGCTGGGCATTTCATTACATCTAGTGCTTCCCATGGTGTGTCCATTTGGAATCTGAGCTGCTCTCTGCCCTTATTCAGATTGATGTCTGTTGTCACTAGAGTTGAGCGCGGTTCGCGGTTCGAGGTTCTCCAGTTCGCGGTTCGAGTGATTTTTGGGGGTGTTCTAGATCGAACTGGAACTCGAGCTTTTTGCTAAAGTTCGATAGTTCTAGTTACGTTCGAGAACGGTTCTAGCAGCAAAAAGCAGGGCTTTTTACAGCTACAGTGTGCAGGAGCCATCGCTGGCAGCCTGCCAGAAGCTGGTAAACAAGATAAACATCGGCTTTCCAAGCAAAGCGCTTTGGTTAGTAACCCGATATTTATCCTAGTTACGTGCAGGAAGCCCACACTTCCCCGTTCAGCTGGCTCCGCCCCCTCCTGCACGCGGCATGTACACACACACACACACTCACACTCACCTGTCCCCAGCCAAGCAGTCCACGACACTGACGTCCTCAGCGCAACATGACCCTGCTAGGCTCCACCCACATCGCACTCTGCCGCCAGCACACATGGCTCCGCCCACCTGGCACTCTGCACACATGGTCCCGCTAGGCTCCGCCCACCTGTCACTCTGCACACATGGTCCCGCTAGGCTCCGCCCACCTGGCACTCTGCACACATTGCCCGCTAGGCTCCACCTACCTGACACTCTGCACACATTACCCCGCTAAGCTCCGCCCGCCTGGCACTCTGCACACATGGTCCCGCTAGGCTCCGCCCACCTGTCACTCTGCACACATGGTCCCGCTAGGCTCCGCCCACCTGGCACTCTGCACACATTGCCCCACTAGGCTCCTCCCACCTGTCACTCTGCACACATTACCCCGCTAGGCTCCGCCCAACTGGCACTCTGCACACATGGTCCCGCTAGGCTCCGCCCACCTGGCACTCTGGACACATTGCCCCGCTAGGCTCCGCCCACCTGTCACTCTGCACACATTACCCCGCTAGGCTCCGCCCACCTGTCACTCTGCACACATTACCCCGCTAGGCTCCGCCCACCTGGCACTCTGCACACATGGTCCCGCTAGGCTCCGCCCACCTTGCACTCTGCACACATCGTCCCGCTAGGCTCCGCCCACCTGTCACTCTGCACACATGGTCCCGATAGGCTCCGCCCACCTGTAACTCTGCACACATCGTCCCGCTCGGCTTACCTGCGGTGATGAAGTCCCGACCTGAACGCTGTCACTGTCCTCCATGGCCGCCGCTTGTCACATCACCTTCTCTCGCTTCCGACCCAAGACTGACTAGCGGTGACGTCACGGGCCGCTCGCGATACTTGGCTGTGTTGAAGTGTGATTGAAGTCAGTGTGCAGGAGATCAACGCAGGTAATGTACCTAGCTGACAGCAGCACTTGTCATGCCCTGCAGTAACCTGGGCTGACCCATTGATGTTAGCTCAGGTCACTGCGCTGCTCTCCCAGCCAATGGGGAACATCCTGCTCTTCATTGACTGGGACAGTGTGGATCGTCATGGGAACCCTTTGGATTACACCAGACCTGGATTTGTTTTTCTTTCTAATAAATTGGTTAAAGAGGGAATGTATTGGGGAGTGTTTTTTAAAATAAAAATCTGTTTGTCGTCTATTTTTTTTTATTACTGACTGGGTTGGTGATGTCGGGTATCTGATAGACGCCTGACCTCACCAACCCCAGGGCTTGGTGCCAGGTGACATTACACATCTGGTATTAACCCCATATATTACCCCATTTGCCATCGCACCAGGGCACGGGATGAGCTGGGGCGAAGCACCAGGATTGGCGCATCTAATGGATGCGCCACTTCTGGGGCGGCTGCGGCCTGCTATTTTTAGGCTGGGGAGAGTCCAATAACCATGGACCTCCCTAGTCTGAGAATATCAGACCCCAGCTGTCTGCTTTACCTTGGCTGGTTATCCAATTTTGGGGGGACTCCTACATGTTTTTTTTTTTTAATTATTTATTTAATTAAAATAACAGCATGGGGTGCCCTCAGTTTTGGATTACCAGCCAAGGTGAAGCTGCCAGCTGTGGTCTGCAGGCTGCAGCCATCTGCTTTACCCTAGATGGCTACAAAAATACATTGCAAAATTACAAAATGCAGGAGAGTGGGACATTATGTGTCTTTCTACCATTATAATGACAGAAAAGACTGATATGAAGTGTACAAGCACAAGAAAATCACAAGAGCGCTCTACGCTGTGAAAAGCAGTAGAAAATGGCACTGGAGTGAACATGTGACCGTCTCATGTAGGTTGAAGCTATAAATCCTTGGTAAATTTATGTATTTTCCCTCCTTCAGTTTTTTTTCAGTACGCAAAAAAAACAGAAGGCACACGGATGACAAACAGATGACATACGGACCGTCTACGGAACGGAAACGGATGCCACACGGATGCACCCGTGAAAAAAACGGACTGATTTTGCAGACCGCAAAAATGGATCGGTCGTGTTAATGTAGCCTTATTCTGATCTGCCGTTTATAAACAGGAGGCAGAAATAAGTGAATAGCGCCCCCCAGCGTCAGAAAATCTCCGGGGTTTCAGGGCTAGCTGAGACCCTGGAGATCATGATTCAGGACAGTTTTTCCAGTCCCCGCTCACGTGATCACCGGTATACACCGTACACCAATGACCACGTTACAGTAAATGACAGCGTCGGTAAAAAATTATTTATCTCCCATCTGGCATAAACAAACATGATAAATCTCCTACCCGGTCCCCTCCGGTCCCCCGTTGTCACCAAAGTGCCCCCCCTGATGCCCTCCCAAAAATCCAAGATGGCCGCGTGCACAGCAGCGCGCCAGCCGCATTCACCCTACTTTTCTAATTTCTGTCGCATGTGCCATGACACACGCGACAGAAAACTCCTCCCCAGGCCCTGCCAGGTCACCCCCTATAACCCCACCGGTGTTCCCCGGTGTCCCACGGTACCTGTGCAGCGTTGATCCCCCGCGGCCCTCTCCTTCACAATAGATGCTGCCGCATGCACAGAGCGGCTGTCAGCTCAAGTTCCTGTGTTCAGACACAGTGAGTGGTGGTTATGCATCTGTAAGCTAAACGGGCGGCACGGTGGCTCAGTGGTTAGCACTGCAGTCTTGCAGCGCTGAGGTCCTGGGATCAATTCCCACCAAGAACACCATCTGCAAAGCGTTTGTATGCTCTCCCCGTGTTTGCGAGGGTTTCCTCTGGGTACTCCGGTTTTCCTCCCACACTCCAAAGACATACAGCGCTATGGAATTAATAACGCTTTATAAATGAATAAATTATTATTATTACTGCAATGCCCTGCTCATGAGGTAAGGAACATAATTGATCAGGAGAGCTATATACTAAATTTCCAAATGGAGGAATTTGCTTTTATAGTTTCCCTGCTGAACGACTACCAAACATGAGAGTCCGTCATACGCCACAAGAAAACACATCTAAATAGCGAGCTCTGTTGTTAAGTATTCATTCAGCTGGATAACTGGACTTAAAGGGGTATTCCATCTCCAAGATCCTATCCCCAATATATAGTAGGTGGAATAGCAATAATATCAGCAAATACCAATATTTGGAAATGTAGAATAGTTCTCCTGATTAGGCATGCCCTTACCTCATGAGCAGGGCATTGCAGCTTTGGTAGCAACCATTACGATATGGACTCTGCTGCTGTGGACCCGGTGAGAGTGAGTGCAGAGTCATTGCACCCACACTCCTCACATGAAGGGTCTGCACTCCTAGAAAATGGGGGATACGTTCCCTGAGTGTCTCCCCCTATATTCTAGACGGTCCAGAGTCGTCGTGGGACCCCTTTATTTTTTTTCTTACAATAAATTGGTGAAAGAGGGAATGTTTTGGGGACTGTTTTTTCAAATAAATTTCTTTTGTCAATTTTTTTTGTTAGTACTGACAGTTTATGATGTTGGGTATCTAATAGACGCCATGACATCACAAACTGCTGGGCTTGATCTCAGGTGACTTTACAGCTAGTATCAACTCGATTTATTACCCCGTTTGCCACTGCACAAGGGCACGGGATAAGCTGGGGTGAAGCGCCAGGATTGGCGCATCTAGTGGATGCGCCACGTCTGGGGTGCCGGCGGCCTGCTATTTTTAGGCTGTGAAGGCCCAATAACTGTGGACCTTCCCACCCTGAGAATACCAGACCACAGCTGTCCGCTTTACCTTGGCTGGTGATCCAATTTGGGGGGACCCCACTTTTTTTGTGTAATTATTAATATTTATAAAATAATTATAAAAAAAGAGCCTGGGGGGACCTCCACATTGGATCCCCAACCACGGTAAAGCTGCCAGCTGTGGTTTTCAGGCTACAGACGTCTGCTTTACCCTAGCTGGCTATCAAAAATGGGGGGACCCAACGTCATTTTTTTTAAACTATTTTTTAAATAGAAAAAATTAATGGGCTTCCCTGTATTTTGATTGCCAACCAAGGTAACGGCAGGCAGATGTGGGTGGCAACCCATAGCTGTCTGCTTCATCTGCGCTGAGAATCAAAAATACCGCGGTGCGCTACGTCATTTTTTTAAAGATTTATTTTTACAGCACTGTGATGTCCAGCAATCAAAATACAGCGAAGCCCATTTTGTTTTTAGTTATTTAAATAAATAATTAAAAAAAATATATATGGGCTCCCGCTGCATTTTTTGTATTGCTAGCTAAGGGTAATCCAAGCAGCTACTGGCTGCTAACCCCCACTGCTTGGTGTTACCTTCACTGGCAATGGAAAATCCAGGGAAGCATTTTTTATTTTTTTTGCCAAAAAACTTGAGCTTTGCCATATTTTTGTATGCTAGCCAGGTATAGCAGGCAGGTGCTGGAAGAGTTGGATACAGCGCCAGAAGATGACGCTTCTATGAAAAGTGCCATTTTCTGAGGCGGCTGCAGACTGCAATTCGCAGCAGTGGGGCCCAGAAAGCTCAGGCCAACCTGTGCTGCGGATTCCAATCCCCAGCTGCCTAGTTGTACCTGGCTGGACACAAAAATGGGGCGAAGCCTACGTCATTTGTTTTCTAATTATTTCATGAAATTCATGAAATAATAAAAAAAGGGCTTCCCTTTATTTTTGGTTCCCAGCCGGGTACAAATAGGCAACTGGGGGTTGGTTGCAACCGTACCTGCCTGCTGTACCTGACTAGCATACAAAAATATGGCGAAGCCCACATAATTTTTTCAGGGGGCAAAAAACTCCTGCATACAGTCCTGTATGGAGTATGCTGAGCCTTGTAGTTCTGCAGCTGCTGTCTGTCTGTATGGAGAAGAGCAGACAGCAGCTGCAGAACTACAAGGCTCAGCATACTCCATCCAGGACTGTATGCAGAAGTTTTTTGCCCACCAAAAAAATGACGTGGGCTTCGCCATATTTATGTATGCTAGCCAGGTACAGCATGCAGCCACGGGCTGCCTCCAACCCCCAGTTGCCTATTTGTACCCGGCTGGGAACCAAAAATATAGGGAAGCCCTTTTTTTTAATTATTTCACTTATTTCATGAAATAATTAAAAAACAAATGACGTGGGCTTCGCCCCATTTTTGTGTCCAGCCAGGTACAACTAGGCAGCTGGGGATTGGAATCCGCAGCACAGGTTAGCCCGAGGTTTCTGGGCGCCTCTGCTGCGAATTTCAGTCCGCAGCCGCCCCAGAAAATGGCGCTTTCATAGAAGCGCCATCATCTGGCGCTGTATCCAACTCTTCCAACAGCCCTGAAGCCGGGTGGCTTGCTGGGTAATAATGAGTTAATACTAGCTTTGTTTTACTAGCTAGTATTAAGCCAGAGATTTTTAATGTCAGGCACGTTTGACCCGGCCATTAAGAATCTCCAATAAAGGGTTAAAAAAAAAGACACCACACAGAGAAAAAATACTTTAATAGAAATAAATACACAGACACATTAGAGACTCCATCTTTATTACCCCCTGTCAGCCCTCCACGATCCATGGTCTTCTGTCTTTCTCATTCAACAAATGCAGCTCTGCTCCATCACTGCTGCATGGGGGAAGACGCTGCTTCCCGTGCAGCCTTCTCTCCGTGAAGGCTGCACGGGAAGCAGCGTGCAGCCTTCACTCCGTGATTGATCAGTGCTGCTGGCTGTTAGCGGTATCAGCGGTAACGCTGACAGACGCATTACCACAGCAACGGTGCTCCGATCATGTGATTCCCAGAGCCGCGGTTAGGGGTGACGTCACCGCTAACTGCGTTGCTATGGCAACGGTGATCTCCGTTAATGACCGGCTGTGTCAGCCGGTCCCTAACGGAACGGGGAGTCGACCGTGTGCTAGAGCATGTCGCCGGTACACGGCGATACACAAATGTGCACCGTGTACCGGAGAGTGCAATGACAGGACATAGGACAGGACATGACGTCAAAGCCATGTGACCAGTCTGTAGCCAATGAGATAATAGCCATGTGACTGGTCACATGGCTATTTTGACGACGTCACGGAAGGACCTGTCAGTGCTGGTTATCGGGAGGATGCAGCAATCATCGGAAGGAATAGTGACAGGAGACAGAGTGCAGGATGCATCGTAGGCACCGGTAAGTGTTATGGCAATGTTTATTAACTGTATGTGTACATTTATAATGCATTTTTATGTGTTTGTGATTGCCTCCCATTATTTCATATTGGTTCGAGTTCGGTTCGTCGAACGTTCGCCGAACTGAACTCGAACGAGTCCTCCGTTCGACGAACCTAACTCGAGCCGAACCACGGCCGGTTCGCTCATCTCTAGTTGTCACATGGTGAGGTTTAATATTAGAGAGTGTAGGTTCTGTCCCAACTGGGTACACCTTGTTGCAGTGGGATGGCTTTCTGCTTTTTCTTTTATCAAAAATAGTGTTTACTAATCCCCTATGTTCATTTATATTCACTATGCTTTAATTTAGTTACAGCAGGGTATATGTTCATATTATTTTAATCTTCAAACAGGACATGCCAATAGTCGGGTCTAGAGATGAGCGAACCGGTCCCGGTTCGGCTCGAGGCCGGTTCGCCGAACGGGGGTCCCGTTCGAGTTCGGTTCGTCGAACGTTCGACGAACCGAACTCGAACGTATAGGCTATAATGGGAGGCAATCACAAACACATAAAAATGCATTATAAATGTACACAAACAGTTAATAAACATTGCCATAACACTTACCGGTCCTCGCGATCCCTTCTGCACTCTGTCTCCTGCCGCTATTCCATCCGATGATCGCTGAATCCTCCCGGTGACCTGCACTGCCAGCAGAGAAGCAGGACCTATCGTGACGTCAAAATAGCCATGTGACCAGTCACGTGGCTATTATCTCATTGGCTACAGACTGGTCACATGACTATGACACGTCATGTAGGACCTGCGAGTGCATCTCTCCGGTACACGGTGCACATATGTATATCGCCGTGTACCGGCGACATGCTCTAGCACACGGTCGACTCCCCGTTCCGTTAGGGACCGGCTGACACAGCCGGTCATTAACGGAGATCACCGTTGCCATAGCAACGCAGTTAGCGGTGACGTCACCGCTAACCGCGGCTCCGGGAGCACCGTTGCTATGGTAACGCGTCTGTCAGCGTTACCGCTAGCAGTCAGCAGTGATCACTCACGGAGTGAAGGCTGCACGCTGCTTCCCGATTGTAGTGAGCATTGTAGTTAGGATGGAGGTTCCCCAGCCCCAAGTGATGCCCCTCACTACAATCGTCACTACTACTACACTAGAAAGAAAGAAGACAGAAGAGCAGGATCGTGGAGGGCTGACAGGGGTAATAAAGATGGAGTCTCTAATGTGTCTGTGTATTTATTTCTATTAAAGTATTTTTTCTCTGTGTGGTGTCTTTTTTTAACCCTTTATTGGAGATTCTTAATGGCCGGGTCAAACGTGCCTGACATTAAGAATCTCTGGCTTAATACTGGCTGGTAAAACAAAGCCAGTATTAACTCATGATTACCCAACAAGCCACCCGGCTCCAGGGCTGTTGGAAGAGTTGGATACAGCGCCAGATGATGGCGCTTCTATGAGAGCGCCATTTTCTGGGACGGCTGCGGACTGAAATCCGCAGCAGAGGCGCCCACAAACCTCGGGCTAACCTGTGCTGCGGATTCCAATCCCCAGCTGCCTAGTTGTACCCGGCTGGACACAAAAATAGGGCGAAGCCCACGTCATTTGTTTTTTAATTATTTCATGAAATAAGTGAAATAATTAAAAAAAACGGGCTTCCCTATATTTTTGGTTCCCAGCCGGGTACAAATAGGCAACTGGGGGTTGGAGGCAGCCCGTGGCTGCCAGCTGTACCTGGCTAGCATACAAAAATATGGCGAAGCCCACGTCATTTTTTGGGTGGGCAAAAAACTTCTGCATACAGTCCTGGATGGAGTATGCTGAGCCTTGTAGTTCTGTAGCTGCTGTCTGCTCTTCTCCATACAGACAGACAGCAGCTGCAGAACTACAAGGCTCAGCATACTCCATCCAGGACTGTATGCAGAAGTTTTTTGCCCCCTGAAAAAATTATGTGGCTTCGCCATATTTTTGTATGCTAGCCAGGTACAGCAGGCAGGTACGGCTGCCCCCAACCCCCAGTTGCCTATTTGTACCCGGCTGGGAACCAAAAATAAAGGGAAGCCCTTTTTTTATTATTTCATGAATTTCATGAAATAATTAGAAAACAAATGACGTAGGCTTTGCCCCATTTTTGTGTCCAGCCAGGTACAACTAGGCAGCTGGGATTGGAATCCGCACCACCGGTTGGCCTGAGCTTTCTGGGCCCCACTGCTGCGAATTGCAGTCTGCAGCCACCTCAGAAAATGGCATTTTCATAGAAGCGCCATCTTCTGGCGCTGTATCCAACTCTTCCAGCACCTGCCTGCTATACCTGGCTAGCATACAAAAATATGGCGAAGCTCACGTCCTTTTTTTGTAGCTTTTTGGCAAAAAAAAAAAAATGCTTCCCTGGATTTTCCATTGCCAGTGAAGGTAACACCAAGCAGTGGGGGTTAGCAGCCAGTAGCTGCTTGGATTACCCTTAGCTAGCAATACAAAAAATGCAGTGGGAGCTAACATATATTTTTTTTAATTATTTATTTAAATAACTAAAAATAAAATGGGCTTCCCTGTATTTTGATTGCTGGACATCACAGTGCTGTAAAAATAAATCTTTAAAAAAATGACGTAGCGCTCCACGGTATTTTTGATTCTCAGCGCAGATAAAGCAGACAGCTATGGGTTGCCACCCCCATCTGCCTGCCGTTACCTTGGTTGGCAATCAAAATACAGGGAAGCCCATTAATTTTTTCTATTTAAAAAATAGTTAAAAAAAAAATATTACGTTGGGTCCCCCCATTTTTGATAGCCAGCTAGGGTAAAGCAGACGGCTGTAGCCTGAAAACCACAGCTGGCAGCTTTACCGTGGTTGGGGATCCAATGTGGAGGTCCCCTCAGGCTCTTTTTTATAATTATTTTATAAATATTAATAATTACACAATAAAAGTAGGGGACCCCCCAAATTGGATCACCAGCCAAGGTAAAGCGGACAGCTGTGGTCTGGTATTCTCAGGGTGGGAAGGTCCATAGTTATTGGGCCTTCACAGCCTAAAAATAGCAGGCCGCAGGCACCCCAGACGTGGCGCATCCACTAGATGCGCCAATCCTGGCGCTTCACCCCAGCTCATCCCGTGCCCTGGTGCAGTGGCAAACGGGGTAATAAATCGGGTTGATACTAGCTGTAAAGTCACCTGAGATCAAGCCCAGCAGTTTGTGATGTCATGGCGTCTATTAGATACCCAACATCATAAACTGTCAGTACTAACAAAAACAAAAAATCGACAAAAGAAATTTATTTGAAAAAACAGTCCCCAAAACATTTCCTCTTTCACCAATTTATTGTAAGAAAAAAAATAAAGGGGTCCCACGACGACTCTGGACCGTCTAGAATATGGGGGGGAGACACTCAGGGAACGTATCCCCCATTTTCTAGGAGTGCGGACCCTTCATGTGAGGAGTGTGGGTGCAATGAATCTGCACTCACTCTCCCCGGGTCCACAGCAGCAGAGTCCATGTCGTAATGGTTGCTACCAAAGCTGCAATGCCCTGCTCATGAGGTAAGGGCATGCCTAATCAGGAGAACTACTGTAGAGGAAGCTCTGCTCACTGGTATATAGGTGCTCAGAGGTAATAATAGATAAAATTAGTGAGTAACCTCGGCACTCTATATCTCCCAGACTAAGTCAGTAAGTCACAACGGATAGTAATGCAAAATCACTCTTTATTGGTCCGTATTAAGAAATTTTTTTTTTCATAAGCATATATGTTTTTGTCCAAAACAAGTTACAAATGACGTTTCGGCCTGAGCCTTCGTCAGATTGGACTTATCTGCATGTAATCATGAAAAATGACAATAATCAGTATCACATAAGAGTGAGAGAACAATAACATAAACTCGAACAATGTAGAGGTACAATTGGGATGCAGCAAAAAAATTGCAACACAGCAAGAAATGAAACACATGATACAAATGTCATAATACAGTACAAGGACAATATAGTAATGACAAATATGGGGTCAGAGTAGACTTAGACAGCTCTGGTACGAAAGAGATGTCAATCATAAAGTAACATGTGCAGTAGGTGTAGAGCTACACTATGCATGGCAGAGCTAATGGGTAGACCGACCATAGAAAAAGTAGAGAAAAAGTGGAGAAAAAGTGGAGAATAAGTGGAACATAAGAGGAGAAAAAGTGGAGAAAAAGTGGAGAAAAAAGTGGAGAAAAAGTGGAGAAAAAGTGGAGAAAAAGTGGAGAAAAAGTGGAGATTAAAAGGAGAAAAAGTGGAGAAAAAAGTGGAGAAAAAGTGGAGAAAAAGTGGAGAAAAAGTGGAGCATAAGAGGAGAAAAAGTGGAGATTAAGAGGAGAAAAAGTGGAGAAAAAGTGGAGCATAAGAGGAGAAAAAGTGGAGAAAAAGTGGAGAAAAAGTGGAGAAAAAGTGGAGAAAAAGTGGAGCATAAGAGGAGAAAAAGTGGAGATTAAGAGGAGAAAAAGTGGAGAAAAAGTGGAGAAAAAGTGGAGAAAAAGTGGAGCATAAGAGGAGAAAAAGTGGAGAAAAAAGTGGAGAAAAAGTGGAGAAAAAGTGGAGAAAAAGTGGAGATTAAGAGGAGAAAAAGTGGAGCATAAGAGGAGAAAAAGTGGAGAAAAAATAGGAGAAAAAGTGGAGAAAGTGGAGAAAAAAATGGAGAAAAAGTGGAGAAAAAGTGGAGAAAAAGTGGAGAATAAGTGGAGAAAAAGTGGAGAAAAAGTGGAGAATAAGAGGAGAAAAAGTGGAGAATAAGTGGAGAAAAAAATGGAGAAAAAGTGGAGAAAAAGTGGAGAAAAAGTGGAGCATAAGAGGAGAAAAAGTGGAGAAAAAGTGGAGAAAAAGTGGAGAAAGTGGAGCATAAGAGGAGAAAAAGTGGAGAAAAAAGTGGAGAAAAAGTGGAGAAAAAGTGGAAACATAAGAGGAAAAAAAGTGGAGAAAAAGTGGAGAAAAAGTGGAGCATAAGAGGAGAAAAAGTGGAGAAAAAGTGGAGAAAAAATGGAGCATAAGAGGAGAAAAAATGGAGAAAAAGTGGAGAAAAAAGTGGAGAAAAAGTGGAGAAAAAGTGGAGAAAAAGTGGAGAAAAAGTGGAGAAAAAGTGGAGATTAAGAGGAGAAAAAGTGGAGATTAAGAGGAGAAAAAGTGGAGAAAAAAGTGGAGAAAAAGTGGAGAAAAAGTGGAGAAAAAGTGGAGCATAAGAGGAGAAAAAGTGGAGATTAAGAGGAGAAAAAGTGGAGAAAAAGTGGAGCATAAGAGGAGAAAAAGTGGAGAAAAAGTGGAGAAAAAGTGGAGAAAAAGTGGAGAAAAAGTGGAGAAAAAGTGGAGAAAAAGTGGAGATTAAGAGGAGAAAAAGTGGAGAAAAAAGTGGAGAAAAAGTGGAGAAAAAGTGGAGAAAAAGTGGAGCATAAGAGGAGAAAAAGTGGAGATTAAGAGGAGAAAAAGTGGAGAAAAAGTGGAGCATAAGAGGAGAAAAAGTGGAGAAAAAGTGGAGAAAAAGTGGAGAAAAAGTGGAGAAAAAGTGGAGCATAAGAGGAGAAAAAGTGGAGATTAAGAGGAGAAAAAGTGGAGAAAAAGTGGAGAAAAAGTGGAGCATAAGAGGAGAAAAAGTGGAGAAAAAAGTGGAGAAAAAGTGGAGAAAAAGTGGAGAAAAAGTGGAGATTAAGAGGAGAAAAAGTGGAGCATAAGAGGAGAAAAAGTGGAGAAAAAAGTGGAGAAAAAGTGGAGAAAGTGGAGAAAAAAATGGAGAAAAAGTGGAGAAAAAGTGGAGAAAAAGTGGAGAATAAGAGGAGAAAAAGTGGAGAAAAAGTGGAGAAAAAGTGGAGAATAAGAGGAGAAAAAGTGGAGAATAAGTGGAGAAAAAAATGGAGAAAAAGTGGAGAAAAAGTGGAGAAAAAGTGGAGCATAAGAGGAGAAAAAGTGGAGAAAAAGTGGAGAAAAAGTGGAGAAAGTGGAGCATAAGAGGAGAAAAAGTGGAGAAAAAAGTGGAGAAAAAGTGGAGAAAAAGTGGAAACATAAGAGGAGAAAAAGTGGAGAAAAAGTGGAGAAAAAGTGGAGCATAAGAGGAGAAAAAGTGGAGAAAAAGTGGAGAAAAAGTGGAGCATAAGAGGAGAAAAAATGGAGAAAAAGTGGAGAAAAAAGTGGAGAAAAAGTGGAGAAAAAGTGTAGAAAAAGTGTAGAAAAAGTGGAGAAAAAGTGGAGATTAAGAGGAGAAAAAGTGGAGAAAAAGTGGAGAAAAAGTGGAGCATAAGAGGAGAAAAAGTGGAGAAAAAAGTGGAGAAAACGTGGAGAAAACGTGGAGAAAAAGTGGAGAAAAAGTGGAGCATAAGAGGAGAAAAAGTGGAGAAAAAGTGGAGAAAAAAGTGGAGAAAAAGTGGAGAAAAAGTGGAGAAAAAGTGGAGAAAAAGTGGAGATTAAGAGGAGAAAAAGTGGAGAAAAAGTGGAGAATAAGTGGAGAAAAAAATGGAGAAAAAGTGGAGAAAAAGTGGAGAAAAAGTGGAGCATAAGAGGAGAAAAAGTGGAGAAAAAGTGGAGAAAAAGTGGAGAAAAAGTGGAGCATAAGAGGAGAAAAAGTGGAGAAAAAGTGGAGAAAAAGTGGAGCATAAGAGGAGAAAAAGTGGAGAAAAAGTGGAGAAAAAGTGGAGCATAAGAGGAGAAAAAGTGGAGAAAAAGTGGAGAAAAAGTGGAGAAAAAGTGGAGCATAAGAGGAGAAAAAGTGGAGAAAAAGTGGAGAAAAAAGTGGAGAAAAAGTGGAGAAAAAGTGGAGAAAAAGTGGAGAAAAAGTGGAGAAAAAGTGGAGATTAAGAGGAGAAAAAGTGGAGAAAAAGTGGAGAAAAAGTGGAGCATAAGAGGAGAAAAAGTGGAGAAAAAAGTGGAGAAAACGTGGAGAAAATGTGGAGAAAAAGTGGAGAAAAAGTGGAGAAAAAGTGGAGCATAAGAGGAGAAAAAGTGGAGAAAAAAGTGGAGAAAACGTGGAGAAAAAGTGGAGAAAAAGTGGAGAAAAAGTGGAGCATAAGAGGAGAAAAAGTGGAGATTAAGAGGAGAAAAAGTGGAGAAAAAGTGGAGAAAAAGTGGAGAAAAAGTGGAGAAAAAGTGGAGCATAAGAGGAGAAAAAGTGGAGAAAAAAGTGGAGAAAAAGTGGAGAAAAAGTGGAGAAAAAGTGGAGATTAAGAGGAGAAAAAGTGGAGCATAAGAGGAGAAAAAGTGGAGAAAAAAGTGGAGAAAAAGTGGAGAAAGTGGAGAAAAAAATGGAGAAAAAGTGGAGAAAAAGTGGAGAATAAGAGGAGAAAAAGTGGAGAAAAAGTGGAGAAAAAGTGGAGAATAAGAGGAGAAAAAGTGGAGAATAAGTGGAGAAAAAAATGGAGAAAAAGTGGAGAAAAAGTGGAGAGAAAGTGGAGAAAAAAATGGAGAAAAAGTGGAACACCCTTTGGTACCTTTCATGTGGCACTAAGGGGTGCTTAGCTTTGTATTTAGCCAAAAAAATGAAAAAAAAATGACATAGGGTTCCCCCTAGTTTTGTAGCCAGCTAGGATAAAGCAGACGGCTGCAGCCTGCAGACCACAGCTGGCAACCTCACCTTGGCTGGTAATCCAAAACTGAGGGCACCCCACGCTGTTATTTTAAATTAAATAAATAATTAAAAAAAAAAACACGTAGGGGTCCCCCAAAATTGGATCACCAGCCAAGGTAAAGCAGACAGCTGGGGCCTGATATTCTCAGACTAGGGAGGTCCATGGTTATTTGAATCTCCCCAGCCTAAAAATAGCAGGCCGCAGCCGCCCCAGAAGTGGCGCATCCATTAGATGCGCCAATCCTGGTGCTTCGCCCCAGCTCATCCCGCGCCCTGGTGCGGTGGCAAACGGGGTAATATTTGGGGTTAATACCAGATGTGTAATGTCACCTGGCATCAAGCCCTGGGGTTGGTGAGGTCAGGCGTCTATCAGATACCCGACATCACCAACCCAGTCAGTAATAAAAAAAAAATACACGACAAACACATTTTTATTTGAAAAAACACTCCCCAAAACATTCCCTCTTTAACCAATTTATTAGATTGAAAAACAAATCCAGGTCTGGTGTAATCCAAGGGGTTGCCATGACGATGCACACTGTCCCAGTCAATGAAGAGCAGGATGTTCCCCATTGGCTGGGAGAGCAGTGCAGTGACCTGAGCTAACATCAATGGGTCAGCCCAGGTCACTGCAGGGGGGTGACAAGTGCTGCTGTCAGTGAGGTACATTACCTGCGCTGATCTCCAGCACACTGACAGCCCCTGTCACTGAGGTCAATGACCGGCGCCTTCACATCAAGTATCGCGAGAGGTCCGTGACGTCACCGCCAGTGTCAGTCTCGGGTCGGAAGCGATAGGTGATGTGACAAGCGGCGGCCATGGAGGACAGTGACAGCGCTGAGGTCGGGATGGCGGGACTTTATCACCGCAGGTAAGCCGAGCGAGCGAGCGAGCGAGCGGGCGGGCGGGCGGGCGGGCAGGGGGGGGGGGGGGGGTGGATGTGTGTGTGTGTGTGTGTGTTTGTGTATGTGTATGTATGTGTACATGCCGCGGGCAGGAGGGGGTGGAGCGAGCTGAGCGGGAAAGTGTGGGCTTCCTGCACGTAACTAAGATAAACATCGGGTTACTAACCAAAGCGCTTTGCTTGGATACCCGATGTTTATCTTGGTTACCAGCTTGTGGCAGGCTGCCAGCGATGGCTCCTGCTCACTGTAGCTGTAAAAAGCCCTGCTTTTTGCTGCTAGAACTGTTCTCGAACGTATCTAGAACTATCGAGCTTTTAGCAAAAAGCTCGAGTTCTAGTTCGATCTCGAACAGCCCAAAAATCACTCGAGCCTAGAACTGGAGAACCACGAACCACGAACCGCGCTCAACTCTAGTCGGGTCACCAGGTTCTAACATTATTTATATAAGATCCAAGATTGATCAGTATCTAGAAGTTGAAGTCAAAATTCAAAATACACAAGATGTATACTTCCTAAAATGCCATAGATTAAACATAATTAAGACAGAATCCTAGTGCCTTATTCATTAAGATCAATTTCGTGAAGAGGCTGTGGTGACCATATGAATACTGCAGCCTCTTTAATCAGCTGAATGTAGGACAATCTAATATTGATATAAAAAAATAAGATCAACGTATCATAAGGGTTTAGCAACTGAAGTACAAATTCACGATATATAAAAGGTTCAATAGCTAAAATGCACTAGAATAATCTAAACCGAGCTAGGATTTTGGTGTACATGCCATGTACCATTTTTCTCTTTAGGTTTTAGATTTTTTTTGCGCCTCACTAAATATACTGAGCCTGATGAAGAGACTTGAGTAGTCTCAAAAGCTTGCTATTTTTACCATCTTTTCAGTTAGCCATTAAAAGGTATCAACCACTGAGGACTTCAGTTCTTTTAAACAATTTTTTTTGCACCTCACTAGACATTTTTAGAAAGTGTCTAGAAAAGAAGGTGTGTCTAAGTTTACGTGAGCACGCTGTGGATTTACCGCGGATATTACCGCGGATTTGCCTCAGATTTGCTGCAGAACATGTGTCTAAAGGATGCTTTACACGCTGCGACATCGCTAACGTTATATCGTCTGGGTCACGTCGTTAGTGAACCACATTCAGTGCCGTTAGCGACATTTCAGCACGTGACATGAAGGGGCGACAATCAACGGTCGCAAAAATCGTTGATCGTTGATACGTCGTTCCTTTTCATAATATCGTTGCTGCTGCAGTTACTATGTTGTTCGTCGTTCCTGCGGCAGCACACATCACTATGTGTGACACCGCAAGAACGACGAACATCTCCTTACCTGCCTCCACCGGCAATGAGGAAGAAGGTGGGTGGCATGTTCCGGCCGTTCATCTCCGCCTCTCCTCTGCTATTGAGCGGCCACTTAGTGATGCCGCTGTGATGTCGCTATGATGCCGAATGCACCTCCCTCTTGAAGGAGGTATTGTTCGGCGGTCACAGCGACGTCACTGATAAGGTATGTGCGTGTGACGCTGCTGTAGCGATAATGTTCGCTACAGCAGCGATCATCAAATGTCGCACGAACAACGGGGGCGGGTGCTATCGTGCACAACATCGCTAGCTATCGCTACCAATGTCGCAGCGTGTAAAGCACCCTTAACATTGCTGCAGTCATTCCCCAGCAAAACCTATGGGTATAAAAAAATGCTGTGCGCACACTGCGTTTTTTTATACCTGCGGATTTACCCGCGGATTTTTAGCTGCAGAATTAATGTGCATTTCACTTCTTTTCCGCAGGTACCTGCGGTTTTTGCCATAGATAATGGTAAAAATCCACAGGGATCATTCTGCGGAAAAAAACATGGCAAATCCGCAGCAAATCTGTGGCAAATCTGCAGCAATCCGCGGCAAAACCACATGCAGATTTCGTTGCGGATTTCATAGCATTTTTGAGAAAAAAAATTTGCGAAAAAGTCACTTTCTAGTGCGCACATGGCCTTAGTAAGCTGTAAAACTCACAACATTTAATAAAGGTGTGCTCCAGTTGTTTGGCTTATAAAGTGGTCTAAAAATGAGCAAGCAAATAGTGTAAATTTAGGATTAGAGCTGAACATATTGATCAGCAGAGGATGAAGTTTGGGTCAAATTTGGTCAGTGAGTCAATCTTTACTATCAGTGTTTTATAGGTGTTTTTCTTGTAAAAAAAATAAATAAATAAATGCTTCCCCTACACTTTACAATGTTAATAATGGACAACAAGCAGAAAGCATATGTATGGTATCCATGTGTTCTTCTTGATTTTTCACGTACCGATTTACTTCTACAGACACGTTAACAGCACCTTATTATTGATGCCTGTTTTATTCTTGAAAAACACAGATAAAACACAACAAAGAAAACCAGATGCGTGAATAACTGTTTTGTTTTATTTTATTCAATTTTTTTGCACTCAGTTTCTCTCAGTTTCAATTTATGTCTGAAAATGGGGTGAGGTTGTTATTTGAGTGTCGGATTTAGCTGGATTTATCATTTGCAACATTTTAAAAAGTGTCAAATTCACTCAACTTACTAGACGGTGTTAAAACCAGCTCCGAAACATCTTTGAAGAACAGGTTAGATTTATCGACTTTTTTGACTGCTCTATTCAATGTTCAAAATGTGATCACATCAGATTATTGAGTGTGTAATTTAGATTTTTCAGGCTACATTTCCATGATCAGGATCAGTTGAGTTTTTGATGCTGCCAAATTTCTTCCCGATCTCCGCACCTTATTTTACTTGCTTTTTTCATTGCATTTTTGTAGGCGTTTTTATCGGGTTTTTGACACTGCTTTTTTTTTGTCTTTGCTTGGTATGTCATCCTTTAAATAAAGCTGTTATCTTTTTGAAACCTTGACATCTTTAGGTGGAGATTAAACATGTTTTTGGTGCGTTTCGTAAACCAAAACTCAGCAAAAACATATGTGCCTCTTTTACCAGCAGATTTTCGTCATCTAATGCAAGTCTACGGGGAAAATCTACACAGAAAACTGAGCATACCCACAAGAGAAATGGACATGCTGTGGCTTGTAAAATGCACCACAGGTTAGTCTACACAGTGTGAAAAAGAAAACAGTAAGTAGGAGATTTCTATAAATCCCATCCACTGTGCTTGTACTGTAAAATGCAGCATTTTGGACACTAATAATACGCAGTGTCCAGAATGCGAGTAACACTGAGTGTGGGAACATACCCTTGCACAATATGTTTTATTTAGTATTATGCAAATACAAGTTTAGATAAATATTTATATTTTTACTACTAATTCTCTTTACGTCATAAACATTTTTTAATGTATAAATTAATTTTATCCTCAAAAAAATATATATTAGGTAATAATAAGATTATGGTCTCTTTTACATTGCAATGGTTTTTTTTTGCTTCTCAAAACTGAATTCAGATGTAATATAGATTGGGAATGGCTGTAAAAATTATCCATAACAGTGGAAGCTGCTAATTTGTACCACACAGACCAATCTACTGGTCCATAGAGTAACATTGGTGATAAAAATAAATTTGCCACATTGTGATTCAAATGAAGTGGGCACAGCAAAACAATAATGTTTTCAGTGTACCATTGATTTGTAAAAAATTGTAAAGATACTAAAGAAAGCAAACACATACCATGAATAAATACACATAAAAAATATAACAATCTTAGAGAGTCCAAACAAATCTAACATCCATCTAAGTTAAAAGCATCTAAAAACAGTAATAAATACGCAGAACAACAGTCTGTGCCCAGCAGATTAACCTATATATTATCATGCAATTGCCCTACAACATATACAAAAAATAAGTGAACCTGGAACACAACAAAACCTTCAAAGAAATCCAGCAATTACATACATGAGTATAATAAATGCTAAGGAATCCCTCACATATTGTCATTTACAGAACCTCATAAGATCATCTCTGGTCTGTATTTTTCGGATTAAAAAGGGCACTTTTCCTCATGAAAATTTGGGAGAAAAATGAGGGGTGGATCTTAAAATCCGAATGTAGCTTACCGGGAGGTGTAGAATGGGCACTATGCTGGCTGTGGTGCTGGCTTTGGTGGGGGCTCTGCAGGCTGTGGTTGAGGCTGTGCGGCTGCTGTGTGGGCTGATATACGAGTTGCTGTGGTGCAGGACTGTGCAGCAGATATCCCAGATGTTCTGTCGGCTGTGCGGGTGGCGGTGGGGACTACTGTGCGGGCTGCTGTAGAGCAGGGCGGTGCAGCAGGTGTTTCAGATGCTCTGTCGGTGGTATGGGCTTCAAATAATGGCGCTGAAGTTGGCATGTGTGTTGATGGAGCTCCCAGCTCAAGATCTCACATACACATGCAATGCCTCCGGCCCATGGATCTTGCAGCAGAGGACTTAAGGAAAATGATGCCCAGAGATGGCGCATTCACTCAGATATCTCAGCTTGTCACTGAGCCGAGAGCTCAATCTGCACATGTGTCGACTCTGGGCACCATTTCTTTGAAGCCCGCATTGCCGACAGAACATCTGGGACACTCCCCACACCGCCCTGCTCCACACATCTAGCACAGCCTCCGTAGCCAGCACAGCCCCCACTGCTGCGAGCACAGCCCCCACCTCAGTGCCTGCAGCATCGCCCTACTCCAGCACCGCCCCTGTCACCTGTGACCTCGTTCCCGTCTGGTAAGTCACAACCAGAGTATGACATGAACTTTTTTGTCTCTAAATTTGGGGTGCGTCTTATAATCTGGTGTGTGTTATAAAACAAAAAATATGGTAATTGATTAATAATAAAGATGGCTTTATATTTGAATCTTACTTGGATGTGCACATTTTTCTGTTTTATGATGTGTGCTTGCTTTCCTTAGCATGTATAAATTTAGTACATGACTTGTCTAAAGGGTCAATATATCATCAGGTGATTATTTGGTGTCATATTTTACTTGGTTTATCATTTTGTTGTCTAGTTTGAGACAAATTTATCAAACTGTCATGCAATATACAGTTTATGAAAAAATAAGAAAGGTATTACACTGCAGCCATATTGCTAACCTGCAAATTAATAACACTTCAAACATATGTGACTAACTGGATGTTCAACTGCAGGTAGAGGATAAAGCTGTATTTTCCTTGATGCCACTTGGATGCATTCAAATGGATGGCACTAGGGGCTGTGAGCTGTCATTGCTCTCTACACAGTGATAGTGCTGAAATCACAGCCACTGCTCTTTGACAGATATACTATTAACTGAGCTATTCTTCATGCCCATGCAGAAAAATTTTCACCAATACACAAATTCACATATGCTTATGTGATGCCCTGGACTATCAGGTCATCACAGGGTATTGCGCCATCTTCCCTTCTGCACAGTATCCACTTCCTCCTTGGTTATGGGTCTCAGACCTTTGGTGTTGCCAAGAACAAGCTAATCAAAATCCTAAGAACACTCTGCACCACACCCACCAGACACACCAGTGGCGGACCTGAAGGGAATAGGGTCGCCCACTGGGGGGTTAGTTAAGGGGAGGTCAGGAGTGTCAGCAGTAGTTCAGTTGAGGAGTGACTCTCAAGAGGAGAGGTCACAAGTGGAGTTGTGAAGTGACTCTCGAGAGGAGAGGTCAGGAGCTGGGCTCCTTGAGGCTACTAGGAGGCAGACGTTGGTCTGGGCCTGGTAGGAGCTGGACTCCGGTCACAGGGGATCATGATAAGGGGCACGGACTGTTGAGGAGGACAGCCGGCGGCCTTGTGCCATCACCAGGAAGGGGCCAGGGCACGACGGAGTACGTGGACCCTAGGCCAGGAAGTAGCTTCAGGCGTCCTGGTAATTTACCCGACGAGGATGGAGCCTTCAAGATCTGTTCTCCACCCACTCCAAAATCGGGGTACTAGCGCAACGAGGGGGATAGTACTTCCCCACTACATAGTCCAGAAAATCCCAAGAATGAACCCTGAGAGCAAGCTCATCCAGTTAGCCACACTGGTGAGCGGGACCCGACTAGTTATATGCTATAGGAACCAGTTAGAAGAGAAGGTGCCAAGGAAAAGGTCACAGAATAACAGGCAACACCAATGGGCACGGTATCCAGGCGTTCTCCCTCCAAGCGGCAGCGGTGTCAAGAACTTTGGTTTACCACAGTTGTCGGTTTCAGCATTATTGGACTGAGTGAGTACATGGTAAGGGACCCTTACCATCCCAAACAGCACCTCCCTGCAGCCCTCATCGAGTCCCGGGGCATCCCCCTTACCCGTGGAGGGGTTAAATACCTGGCTGCCCACACCATCGCCACCAGGTACTCCCAACTGCAGCGGTGGTACTCCACCTTACCACACACCATGGGTGGTGTCACGAACTGTCCATACAATCCCCTGTAAATAGCCCCCCTTTTATTCCGAGTGGCCGCGCGACTACTACCACCGGGTCCGGGGGTCCGGAGATCCCTCGAGACTCCGTGGATCTGGATCCGAGCAGCCACGGCAGGCTGCTGACGCGGGGGTAGCACACTTAGATGAGACAGCAAGCCAGATTAGTAATAGATACACCTGCTGGTGGTTCAAAATCCACAAAGCTATCACCCGCAAATTAAGAGCGTCACATGGATGTGGTAAGTGTCTAGTTGACACTGAAAGTGGGATTATCAAGAGAGTCATTTGTTGGTGCATTCTGCTAAGAAGAGTAGTAAACTTACCAACTGAGTTTTACAATGCTGCTTTTTCTTCCTGCAGTCAACACAATCCCTGTGGTTTATGTGTCCAAAGAAACTGGATGAAAAAAGAAAAAGCAGATCAAGCAGAAATGTTTCTACCATACCACCACTCCATGACAAGCATCAGTTTAAGATGAGTGGAGATAGTTTAGAAATGAGGGAGATCATCCCTTTTAAATGTAATCGGCCTTTTATCAAAAGGCCATAAAAAAAGAAGCCATCTGGAGGTTCCACAAAGGCATTTAGTATCTGTTACTTCTGTAAAGAATGGGGACTTTGTTGTTCACTACGATCCACTATACTTACTATGGCATTGAAACTGGCATTTCTGATCATTGGGAAGTAATGGTCAATGCCATGCAAAAGAGAAGAATTGGATGGATCTGGCCTCACACAAAGGATGAAAAGTGGTACCCTGCCATAAATGTCATCCACAAGGTGGACCCACCGGTGCATTCCAAAAGTAGAGACATGTTTATCTTTCATTAATCCCACCATCTGTACATTTGATGGCCTTCACAAATACAGATACATTGTAGGTTGTGTCAGTTATGTTAACTGTGCTACATACGTTACACAGATATATATAAACATTGTTTAACATACACATGTGCAACTTTATTATTGACATACTTGGGAATACACCCAAAAGATGATTTCAATAAATACCATTTAGATTCACAGGCACTGGTGTATTCATTACGTAGGACAAATCATGCTTCGATTTCATGTAGCACCCGTTACAGGGTGTTTATTATTACATTTTTAAGTTACTTAAAAAAGATAAATTGATATCCTTTCATATAAACATTACACATATGTCACCATGTATATAATATAATATATATATTTATTCAGCACTAATAATTCCACAGTGCTTTACATACAATGTCAACACTTTCCCCATTGGGGTTCACAATCTAAGTTCCTTATCAGTATGCTTTTAGAGTGTGGGAAAAAGCCAGAGTACCTGTAAGAAACCATGCAAGCATGGGGAGAACATACAAATGCCTTACAGATGGTGTCCTTGGTGGGATTTGAAGCCCCGACCCCAGCGCTGCAAAACTACATTGCTAACCACTGAGTCACTGTGACACCCATTTGTCAGTTTCAGCTGCTACATGCAATCAAGATATTCAGCCTTCTCACAATGAAAGTGGCATACAAATACGACATCCGTTATGTTGGCCTTCACAAGGTGGAAAGTGAACAAAGAGGTAGAAGAAGGACCCATCCTAATAAGGGATTGGGAGATAATTTCCTGACAGATCCAGTGGGCCTGCATACCCCTATTAAAATGGCAACTTTTGACTTTAAAAAAAAATAAACCAAGAAATATCATTTTAGAAGATTTTTCTATCTTTAAACCCTTCACGACCTTTTGATTTTCCATTTTTGCACTTTCATTTTTCCTTCCCATTGATCCAAGAGCCATACCATTTTTATTTTTTCGGCAATACAGCCATATGAGGGCTTTTTTTATGTGGGATAAGTTTTCAAAAACACCATTCATTTTATATTATGGTGTGCAGGAAAACAGGAAAATAAATCCAAATGCTGCAAAATTGCTACAAAAATGAAATTCCACATTTTTTCTTTTGTTTTTTTGAAATTTGAAATAATCAAAGTGGCGCTGTTGCCGCCATTTTCTGGGAATTCGAACTTTCTATTTTTTCTGGATCTAGGGCAGTGGAATTACTTACTTTTTGCATTCAGAGCTGACCTATTTACTCCTACTATTTTTTGGTAAATGCGATGTTTTGATCACCTCTAATTGCATGTTATTGCAATGTTACGGTGACCAAAAAAAACTTAACTGGCATATTTTTTTATAAGCTATTCACTGATCAGATCATTTTATTTTATGTTTTGATAGAACGGGAATTTCTGAAAGCGGTGATACAAAATATGTGTTTGGTTTTTTACTATTTTTTTATTAATAGGGCATAAGTAAGGTGATTTTAACTTTTGTGATTTTTTAATTTTTTATGTTTTTGTCATTGTTTACTATTCCCTTCAGGGGACGTGAAGCTGCGATATTCCTACCCCTTGTACAGTACAAAACAAGGCATCCACATTGCTTTGTATAGCCAAAATGATGACTTTCCATGAGCTCCGGTTCGCAGCCAGCATTCACAGAAAGTTTGCCATGACAGACACAGCGACCATCAGTTGACCATTGTCTGTCATGTACACAGAAAGCTGTCAATTAATGCTATAGGTGAGACTATTTCCCTTGTTATATCTTGTAAGATTACAATCATATATAATACATCAACACATTTTAAATTATATATGGTTTCACTGGATACATGATACATGTACATAGTTTTATAACATATACAATATTTAATGTACAGATCATTATTAAATTATGACTTCAATAATGAAAGGGTTGTCCAATGTCTGGACAGTACATTATTAAATGCTATAGTTTTCAATATACATAAAATAACAGATACTCATGTCCCACTCCAGCGCTGTTAGAACAATATTGGAACATGGTCTCCCAGGGATCACATCACATGGCTTCATTATAAAAAGTTACTAAATATTGCCACCTTCCAATTTCTATGGAAGAGGCAGGCTTTTGTTTAACATAATCTAACACATATGAATATGACATGATTTATAAGTGAATGCAAGCAAGACAGTATGGCCTCATTGCCAGTTGCGAAAAGAATTGATCCAATTCTCATCAGAAATCTGGAACAAGTGTCATGCATCTGTCAATCCGTTATGTCATGCGAGTGCTATGTGAGTGTGCTAATTTTTACCTCGCCTAGAATTCATATCACATACGTATGCCATCCATATGTCATGCATTTTTAACATCATCTTTTACATACTATAACTCTATGCAATTTTCAGCTAGTTCTCATAATTTAAAAAGTAATCTTATATAAAGATATGGATCTTTAATAGATAGATAGACAGACAGATGGATATATAGATTAATACATAGATCAATAGATAAATAGATAGAATAGATAGATATCCTGAAAATATATAATTTCTCAACCCCCCCACATATCATAAACTTCCACACTTTAGTGCTTTATATGGGGCACTAAAGGGTGTTTCAGCTTGTTTAATTTAAAAAATAAATAGAAATAAATAAGTCAGTCCACCCTATTTTATGAAACTAGCAAAATTAAAGCTGAAAGCTGTGGGGTAGTATTATCAGGCTGGGAAGGTCCTTGGTTATTTGGACCTTCCCAACCTTAAAATACCAGACCACAGTCGCCCCAGAAGTGGTACATTACATTAGAAGCTTCAGTTCTGGCCTTTCACCTTGGCACTTCCTCGCACCCTTGTGCAGTGGAAATTGGTGTAATGGTTTCTGAGGTTAATGTCAGCTGTGTAATGGCCAAAAACACAGCTGGTATTAAGCACTAGTATCAGTAGTATTGAGGTGTCCCCACCCCTCATTACCAACCCAGTGAGTAAAAAGAAAAAACACACACAAATAGTTTATTTTGAAAAAACACTCTTGTCTCCTCATCTACTTCCATGGTTGAACAAATCATATAACAAAAATTACCATGCAGGTCTAACATAGTCTAGAGATTCCAACGTAACCTAGAGATTCCAATGTAGTCCACAAATGGAAACCTGAAAAACAGAAAAACAGAAAAATAAAAACAAGGAACTGTCCCATGTTCTGCAATTTATTAGAAAGCAAAGTTCCCACGCAGGTCCATTTGTAGTCTAGTGCTTCCCATCACATTCACTGCTTCCGAAGATCAAAGGATATGAAATCTCATTCTGAGGCTCGATAGGCTTTGAGCAGCAGCCACACAAGCCACATGAAAGGCACCAAACTGTGCAAGTTTATAATATGCAAGGCGGTTGTGAAATTATACAGTATGCCAGCTGTATATTTATCTACATTCCTGCTCATTGTTATTGGCACCCATGAAATTTAAGTACATAATGTTGAATATATACTGAAAAAAATGTATCAAGTGAAACAGCTTTTGTGTATAGAGCACTCGTGTAAATACAAAAGAGCAAATGATAAACAACTATTTAAAACAAAAATCCAATTTGAGGGAAAAATGGAAAAATCTAAATCTTGCTGTGACACTGGTATTGGCACCCTTTACATGAAATTGGTATGGAAACACGTTTTGACTCACCTCTGGTAAATCACAAATGAGAATCACCTGGGATAACTTGTTGTTGGCCATGTGACTTGAATTAGCCAATGGATGATGACTGTAGCGTTTCAAACAGCCACATGTTAAGCCATGTTCCTTTGTCACAATGCTGAAGATAAAGATGCTGTCTGAGGACTTCAGAACTGCTATTATTAGGAAACAAAAGACTTCAAAGGGTATAAGGCCATCTCCAAAGACCTTGGTATCTCAGTTTCAACAATGTGCAAGTAGTTTGCCAAGCATAGCACTGTTAAGAACATCCCTGGACATTTTGGAAAGAGAAAAATTGACAAGTTATGTCTTCAAAGATTTGTCCAAATGGTGGAAAAAAACACCACGTCAAACATCCAAAGACCTGAAGGCCAACCTGGAAAAGTCTGGGGTCATAGTTCCAACAAGTACATACGCCACACACTAAACCAAGAAGAACATTATGGGTGAAGCCTAATGAATAAACCATTGCTGAAGAAAAGACTGATCTTGTACAAAGAGTACATTGACAAATCACAATCCTTCTGGGGAAATGTTCTGTGGACAGATGGAATGAAAATAGACCCTTTTGGCAAGGCAAAGCAACAGTTTGTTTACAGATGGCACAGTGAAGCTTATAAGAAAAAGAGCACCCTACCAACAGTTAAGAATGGTGGATGATCTATAATGCTGTGGGGATGCTTTGCTGCATCTGGTACTGGAGGCCTTGATCATATCACAGGAATCATGAAATCAGAGAATTATCAAAAGATTTTAGAGCAAAATGTCCTACTCAGCGTGAGAAAACTTGGTTTGAATTGAAGATCATGGGTCCTCCAGCAAGACAATGACCCAAAGCACACATCATAAAGTACACATCAGTGGGTGAAAATTAAAAAAAAATGGACTGTTTTAAAATAGCTAGCAATCACTCCTGACCTCAATCCCATTGAAAATCTTTGTTGTCAGCTGAAATCTGCAATTGGGGAGAAGAACCCTGCAAACAATGAATAGCTTGAATAAGTTGAAAAGGAAGAGTGGGAGAAAATACTGGCTGGGAAGTGAGAAGCTTATAGATGGCTACAAGAAACATTGGAGGCTGTCATTAGTGCCAAAGCGGTGTGCAACCAAATATTAATTAGGGGTGCCTTTATTGCTGCACATGCTGTTTTTTCTGTTTCTTCTTTGAAATTTCAACATGTGAGTTGACAATGTTTTATTGTTGTGTTACTTTGGACCACAAATTAAAAAGTCCTGCGTATATAACTATAGTACATTTCCATTTATTTCTTAAGATATTGTAAAATCTATGAAAAAAATGAAGGGGTGCCAATAATGGTGAGCAGCAATGTAATCTTTTTATAATATACTTATAGCTTTATATGATTTTTTTACCCTGATGAATACAGCCTCATGCAATAACATTGGTATGAGTAAATGTGATATTTTTTCTCGCACTGCACTCATCCGATTTATATGCAAGTGTGAATGAGGCCTAACAAAGGTTAGGGAGGTAGGTATAGAGATTTCAGCTCACCCACATGAAGTCTTCCAGGCTAGGATGGATGCCCGCAGTCCCCCAGACAGGCCGGTCCGTGATCCAAGACAGGTAACAACAAGACATTCTTTCTTGTTGTTACCTAACAAAGGTTAGGTAAGAGTAACAGTGCAAGAGATCAATTTTACATATTAATAACAGTGACACAATTAGTGATTTATAGTGTAAGAAAGTGTGACAGGAAGCAATAGATAGCAAGCAGCACTAGGCAGGCAGAAAGTGAGCAGTGAAGAGCACTAGAGATGAGTGATCCTGCCATGGTTCAGATCGTTAAGAATCGCCGTTCCTGTCTGAGATCTCGATCGGATTGATGATCCTAGCTGATCCAATTGTCGATCCTAGCCAAATCCATTAAATTCAATGGGATGCAAAAGTTATGTGTTGTAAAATGATGTAGGGGGCTGTAAAAGAAAGAAAATAAAAAGGGGTTAAAGCTGTACAGACTTGTCGAGTCTCCAGGCTGCTGCAGCACTACTGGTTGAAATCACACATGCTGACTGAGTCCTTAGACTGGTGATAAGTAAATAAACAATTTGCATAGGGCCCCCTGATATTATGCTACCCAGCACAGATAAAGCCCATGGCTAGAGGCCCACACCATGTGCTTAACTTGGCTGTGATTCAAAATAAGAGGAACCGTATGCAGCTTTTTTCTTTTTTTAATTATTTAAATAATTAAATAATTTTAAAAATCGGCTTGCGGTCCCCCCAAATTTGATATCCAGCCAAGATAAAGCCTAACAGATGGGGGCTGGTATTGTCAGACTTTGGAGACCCGTGCTAATTGGGAGCTCCCCAGCCTAAAAATATCAGCCAACTGCCCAGAATTGCCACAACCATTAAATGCGACAGTCCCAGCACTTTACTGGTGGCAATTGGGGTAAAATAAGGGGTTATTTTCAGCCCACAGCTGCCATTAAGCCATAGATTAGTTATGGGAAGGATCTATGAGACCCCCCCAACTACCAATCCTAAGAGTAAACAGAAATAAACACAAACATAGAAAAAAATCCTCTAATTTAAAAAAATACAAAAAACACCCTCTTTCACCAATTTATTAACCCCGAAAACACCAAGGTCTGACAAAATCATCCCTACGAGGTATCACAATGCTTCTAGATTTGCTAAATCTGAATTCACAGCAAGCACCATAGTGCATAACTGCCCTCTGTGAGCTTAGACAGAGACTGAGCTGCACAATGAGCGGTGGCATCACTCAGGTTATTTGCAGTTACAGTGGGAGGCTTCACCTGTGACCGCAGATAACCTGACGTCAGAGGACCTCAATGAACTTTTGGATGTCCGATTCTGATCCGATTCGGCCAAAGAGCGTATAATTTTAAAATTTTTCGACCTTTGCCGATCAGGATTGCTCATCTCTAAAGAGTATATACAGTATGTAACCCAAATACATTTTATCTTTGGCCTCAATTTTGTTTTGAGTTATATTTGACTGTTTGTGAAAATAGTGCCATTAATAACCTTATATCTTCTGCTAAGACATACAGTACAAAATTTGGCTATGTGATAAGTATTATTGCAATTAGTTTCTACAAATAAAGATATCTACATTTTTAATAGATTATAAACATTATTAAATACATTAGGTCTTCTGTGTCTAGTATGCATTTCTCTTTTTCGTTCATGAAAGTGTTTATTAAATTCCATTCTTCACAAGGTATTCCCTAAGTTTCCCTCTGAATATACAGATAGAAAAAAACTGACAATCTTTTTTGTTCCTGCACGATTTGTTCCTTGTTTGCATCCTGAAGTGGCAAGGTTTTGTTTGCAGTTTCCTCATGTTTCCTGTTACCTGGTTGTCAGGACCAAAAACAAGCCTATGTGTCATATAGCTGCCATATAATAGACAAGAGACAGATATTCTTATGGCTAAATAGATGTAAAAAACAGATAGACCCCTCAGACTGGAGAAGTGGCTTCTGGATGACACTGACCAAGGCTGGATGAATACACTAAAACAAGGTTAGTTTGTAAATAAATCCTAATCATTACACAACATTATGGAAAATTATTTAACTATGGCCTCATGTAAATTTTGCGTGTTTATTGCTATCACTCAACATAAGCATTATTTGAGATCTGAACATAAAAGCGTTCATTAGAAACCCACACCTCTACCTCTAATGAGACATTTATAGCACAGTCACGGGACCGCCAGTGTCAGCTGTCAGCCACTGTTTGGCCAGTAACATGTAGTACAGAGATGGGACCTGGAGGGTTTCTGTGCTGCAATGCATTTTTGCTGAGCTGAGCTAAGCTACACACATTGGGCCAGGTCTCCTCTGCACCACTCTTAGGCTACTTTCACACATCAGGTTTTTGCCATCAGGTACAATCCGGAAAAAAACGGGTAAATCGGATCCGGTACCGCATCCTTTTTATCCCCATAGACTTGCATTGTAACCGGATTGTACCTGATGGCTTTGCGTTGCATCCGGTTTTTTCCGGATGCGGCAAAATTTATCAAAGCGGCGGCCGGAGGCAACGTATCTTGCAACATTTTTTTGTCCGGCAAAAAAACCGCATCGCGCCGGATCCGGCGCGATACGGCGTGTTTTACAACGAAAGCCTATGGACGCCGGATCCGGCGCAATGCGGTAAAAAATGGATGCGGCTACCGGATCCGTTTTTGTAAACTGCGCATGCACCAAATTAATTAAAAAAGCTGATCCTTCAAAAAAAAGGACAAACCGGATGCAAAAACGGATGCAAACCGTATCCACCGGATCCGGTTTTTTACGCATCCGGCATAACGGATACGTTAAAAACCGGATCCGGTGGATACGGTTTGCATCCGTTTTTGCCGGATCCTTTGCATCAGGAAAAAAAAGGATTGTGCCTGAATGCAGAAAACTGATGTGTGAAAGTAGCCTTAGTTGCTTATTCAATAGAGATTGTGTACCATAGAACTGAATTCCTTATATCAAGTGTTTGGATTGTGGTTAATAGTTTATATTTATCTCTATGGGGCTTATTTTGCATGGTTTGCCCTATAATCTTTATATTTTTTGATGGGAAAAAGTTCCTTGTTGATATCTATGGTTATTATGGATTTAGATACAGATTTGTTTTCAATGTCTTGGTGTTTTTTTATTTTGTGTACATTTTGTATGTTGTTTTTAACTTTCACTAGCAAAATTATTGTTTTTTTACTTCTGAGTGAGTGCCATATGTGGTCAAGCACTTTTCTGCAAATTATCTATGACTTTGCTTGACAGTTGTGCACCCTCCTTATAATAAGGATTCATTGTTATGGCTGTGCAACTTTTTTCTTCTATAAACAGCATGTTCCTTAAAAGCATAAACTGAAATACTATTTTTGGTATTCTGTACATGATTGTATACAGCGGGTGCACTGAATATTGAACAGATCACTAATTTTTTAAGTAAACATATTTCTAAAGGTGCTATTGACATGACATGAATTTCTCATGAGATATTGATAACAACCCATCCAATCCACACAGCCAAAAAAATCAAACCATACATTACCATAAATTAGGTTACATGTAATAAATAGAAATGACAAAGGGAAAAAGTAATGAAGAAAGAGAGGAGCCATGGAAAATCATGATTATGACGCTAGCTGGAATCTATAAGTAATTAAAAAGCAATCCTGACTTTTAGTTAAAAATAATATCAGCGAGTTAAACTGATGGTCTATAAAAAGGTGTCTAATCAAGGTGCCACATAAGAAACATCTCATAAAGGGTAAAACCAGTGAGCAGGCTCAAGACCTTTGCAACCTTATTGGTATTGGCTACAAAATAATTTCTAAACTACTGAATGCTCTAGTGGGCACTGTTGGGGTTATAATCCTAGTGCCAAGAAACACCTGTGGAGAGATACAGAAAGACCTGGAATCAGCAGGTACTATTGTTTCAAAGAAAACCATAAGTAATGCATTTAAACTCCATGGCCTGTTTGCAAGCTCGCCAAGCAAGACTCCATTGTTCAACAAAAAGCATGTTCAAGAGCATTTCAAGTTTGCTCAAAAACATTAAGAAAAGCATGTTGGGAAAATATTGTCTAGTCAGATGAGGCCAAAATGTTATTCTATGGATGCTAAAATACATATCATGTTTACAGGCAAAAAAGCACTACATATCACCTAAAAAAACACCATACCAACAGTGAAGTTTGAAGGTGAGAACAAAATGGTGTGGGGCATTCAGCATTCAGCACTGGCAAACATCTGATATATGAAGGAAGTATGAATGGATAAATGTATTTAAACATTATTAATTAAAAAAAACAGTTGCCATCTATCAGGTAGATGAAGATGAAATGAGGGTGGCCATTTCTGCAAGATTGATCCCAAACACACAGCCAAGGAAGTGCTCAATTGGTTTCAGAGAAAGAAAATAAAACAGCTAGAATGATCCTACATGATTTGCCTGTGTGGATTTGATGAGTTGTTACTGACGTCTGAGGAAAAATTCATGTCATTAGCACCTTTAGGCTATGTGCCCACGGGGAATGTATCCTGCAGATATATCCACAGGACATTCCGCAGGAGCTCCCAAAAAACCGCAGCCCAACTTTGTTTTAATGCTGCGGTTGTATTGTGGAATGTCCTGCGGATATTTGTGGAATGTCCTGCGGATATGCTGCGGTCATTATGCATTGAGGATACAGACCACGGCTTCGGCACTGCATCCTCAATGCAGAACAAGTGCTGCAGTGATCGGGGAGTTCATACTTACCACCATCACGCAGAACTTCACACTCCGGCTATGTCTATCTGCTCATTGCCAGAGAAGGTGGGTGGGCCTGAACTAGCTCCGGCTGCCACATGACCAGAGCTCATGCAGGCCCCGCCCACCTCCTGCTTCTGGCTTCACTATGCTCCTCTGTACCGGAGGGAGTGACTCCGGTGTCTTCTATCAAGGCAGGTAAGTATGGGACCCTGCGGAAAAATCCGCAGGAATAATTCACATGCTGCAGATTTTTCCGCAGGAAATCCGCACTTTTTCCACTGCGGAAAAAAACTCTGCATGGGCACAGCACTCCCCAAATGCCATTGAAATGGCTGGGGACTCGGTGTACTATTTTTGAAAAATACGCTGAATTTCCGCAAAAAAATTGCGACAAATTCCGCAAATTTTCCGCAGCGTGGGCACATAGCCTTAGAGATATATTGTCACGGGACGTGTAGATGGCACAGGGGCTCCTGAGCTGACCCGAAGGCTGGCGACCCTGTGCTGTCTCTTATCTGGTAGACTTGAAGGTAGTTAGGGTCGAGCCACCAGCGGGTCCCTGTCTCCTATCGGGTTCAGAGCTAACACCCCCACACTCCCCATTCAGGGCTGGGCAGGACGCAAAGAATATCATAACCCAAAAGACAAAGACAAGGAGATGAACTGAAATTCACTCACACTGCAAATATTCACAGAGGAAAAACAAAGAGACACCCGAGGGAATAAACGAAAGAAGAAGGAAAAAGTCACACCTGGGAGCTATAATTCAACGCAGACAACAAATCGCTGATAACCAAAAGGAGGATCATCACGACACCGGGATATTGTAACTGCAAGCAGAAACTATCTTCGGCAGTCTCGTACTACACACCCAGTCTTAAATAGGAGGAGACCAGCAAACTGACTCTCAGCATGCTGCTCCAACAAGGATTAACCCCTGAATGGCTGAGAGCAGTGAAACAACTGAGCCGACGCCCATCCAAACTGAGCACTTAAGAGCAACCACTTTGCCTGTCTGACTCCGCAATGTGAAGAGAGCTTGACGCATTTGAAGTAATCTGCGTGTGCGGATACAGACGGCACATAACATATATTTACTTAGAAAATTGTTGATGTGCTCAATACTTATATAATCCGCTGTATCTATGTATTGAATTTTATTAATCTACTCTATTTACTAATGTGGGTGGATTTGATCAAAGCCAGTAAAGTGGAATTAGTAAATTAGCTGATTTTAGGATAGGAATTAAAAAATATATTTTGAAGGTTTATAAGTAGTAGACGGGAGTGAAATTAGCAGTTTTGAACATTAGTGATATTTCACTACCTGAATATTAATAAGGATCTCTTTGACCTATTTTTAAAAGCCATTTTTGCTATCACAGCTTCACAATATGTGAAATGTAGAAAATGTGTGTGTGTGTGTGTGTGTGTGTTACACCTCTGGAAATGGTTATTATCGGAATTATTAATATGTTTAAGTAGTTTTGGCAATCTGCACCATTTTAAAGGGAAGCGATAATCACAAAATATATTGTATGCTTGTGAGCTGGGACCTCACTCCTTTTAGTATTCCTTTTGGTATCTGTTGAATTGTGTTACTCTGTAATGTCTCATATTGTCTGTATATGTCTCCTTTGAATTGTAAAGTGCTGCGAATTATGTTGGCGCTATACAGTATAAATAAAAATGATTATTGATATTATAATTATTATTTTCACAAATTGACCCAGATTTTAAATCAGCTTTTCATGTTAACTGTGTTTTTTATATACATTTTTGTCTTTCTTTACATATCACAATCTGTAAAAAAACAAATAGAGAATTGAAGCCTTGTAATTTTTGCATTGCCCACTGGGGCTTTATTAGGCTCTAACTTCCAGGAAATTCACATGAACATTAGACACAATTGTCAGACCTCCAAACTACAACCCTATCTTTTGAACTGAAGTGTCTAATGAGCCCATACAAAGGTCATTGTAAAGGAAGGTGGATCCTGTGTTATCAGCTATATATCAATATATATATGGGTTATCTGTCGTAATCCTAAGGAAACTGCAGTAAATTCTCCTTAAAGGTAAGGACGTATGAGTATGAAAAAAAGCCCAGGTGGACACTTTCAAAAATTGCAAGATTACTCATTTTGTTTATTTAATAAATAAACATGATTACATGCAACGCAAAAAATATGATGTAAACAATAGGTCATTTTCTGATGATAAAATCCCTTTAACTCCTTCACCCCAGAGCGATTTTCCGTTTTCATTTTGGTTTATTCCTCCCCTTCTTCCAATAGCTAGAACTTTTTTATTTTTCCATCAATATTGCCATTTGAGTGCGTTTTTTGGGGGGACAAGTTATACTTTTGAATGACACTATTCATTTTGCCATATAGTAATACATAAAAACAGGAAAAAAATTCCAAACGTGGAGAAATAGTGAAAAAAGTGAAATTGCATAATGGTTTGGGGGTTTTTTATTCATCATGTGTATTATATGGTAAAACTGATGTGTCAGTACGAACTCGGTCTGAGTTTGCAGATACCAAACATGAATACTTTTACTTTTATCTAAATGGTGAAACAAATTTCAGCAGTTTACCCCAAAAAAGAATACTGCTTTTGTTGCCATTTTCCGAGACCTTTAGCGTTCTCCTTTTTCAGTGATGGATTATTTTTTGCGTCCTGAGCTGACAATTTTAATTATACCATTTTTGCATAGATGCAATATTTTGATCGCCTGGCATTGCAGTTTACTGATTAGAGCTGAGCGATGTTCGAGAATTTCATGTTCGAGAGATTTTGGGGGGTGATCGAGATCGAACTTGAGCTTTTTGCTAAAAGCTCGACAGTTCGAGAATGGTTCGATCACCATAAACATGGCTATGTGCACATGTTGCTATCTGCATGCGTCCTGCGTCCCCAGCACAATCCCTTTCCCTTTTCTACTCACCGATCACGGGCGCCTCGCTCCACATCTGTCACAAACCTGCGGCGTCTTTTCCACTTTAGAAAATGGCTGCCGCTTCATTAGTCAATTAGTTATTCCGTGCTTTCCCCGCCCACCGGTGCCTATGATTGGTTGCAGTCAGACACATCCCCAAGCTGAGTTACAGCTTTGTCACTGCAACCAATCACAGCCGCCGACGGGCGGGTCTATATCGTGCAGTAAAATAAATAAATAATAATAATAAAAAAAAATGCAGTTTCCACATATTTGATACCAGCCAGGATAAAGCCACACGGCTGGAGTCTGATATTGTCAGAATGGAATGCACCACGGTATGGGGAGCCCTCCAGCCTAACAATATAACAATATCACCCAGCAGCCGGCCAGAATACCTGCATCCATTAGATGGGACTGTCCTGGGGGACTCTACCCAGCTCATCCCGAATTGCCCTGGTGCGGTGGCAATCGGGGTAATAATGAGTTTAATCAAGCCAGGCGTCTCCCCGAGATACCATCCATGATTAAACTTAAAGTGAAAGTAAAGAAACACACACACCGAAAAATCCTTTATTTGGAATAAAAGACAAAAAAATCACCCTCTTTCACCCCTTTATTAACCCACAAATACCCCTCCAGGTCCGACGTAATCCACAGGACACTGCCAGCTTTGCTACAGAATACAAGTGCTCTTAGATATCAGCTCCATGTAGCAATAAAGTGAATTGCGCGGTCAGCAGAGACTTCAGCAATCCAGAAGTCAAGATAACCAAATCCGCCTATCTTTATCATTAGAAGCAGTAGACTAGTGGATAGAGCGCTTGCATAAGAAGCATGAGGTTGTGAGTTCTAGTCCCGGTAAAGAATTTTTTTTTTTATTTTTAAATTATAATTGTTATCTATTTATAAAGGGAAAGTAAATAAACACACCGCGAAAAATCCTTTATTTGGAATAAAAGACAAAAAAACACCCTGTTTCAGCATTTTTTTAAAATCCTCCAATACCCATTCCAGGTCCGACATAATCCATACAACACTATCAGCTCTGCTACAGAACACGAGTGCTCTATCAGCTCCACGTAGCAATCAAGAGAATCACGTGGGCAGCTGAGACTTCAGCAATACAGACTTCAAGATTACCAAATTACAGGCTAACTTTTCATAAGAGACAGTGGCTGAGTGGATAGAGTGCTCGCCTATAGTGTTGCGTGGATCCAAACTGTGAAAATCCGGATCTGTGCAGTTTCAGGGTCCGAAGCAGGAATCCAGCTACACAATCCAGATTCGTTTTTTTTTCTTTCTTTCTTTCTTTCTTTCTTTCTTTCTTTCTTTCTTTCTTTCTTTATTTCTTTCTTTCTTTATTTCTTTCTTTCTTTATTTCTTTCTTTATTTCTTTCTTTCTCTCTCTCTCTCTCTCTCCCCGGATCCGCTCTCCATTCACATACATGGGTCCGGATTCCGGATCGAATCGTGGACTTCTTTTCCAACTCGCGACGGATCCGCCAGACCCGGATTATTAGAAGTCCGCTCAACTCTACTCGCCTATGAAGCATGAGGGTGCAAGTTCTAGTCCCGGTAAAGAATTAGTTGGGGTTTTTTTTATTTTAATTATATTTCTAATATATTTTAATTTATTTTAATATATTTATAATTAGAATTTAATTATGCACTGAGGGGAGGAGCCGGACATCAGATGTGAGCTCTCTCTCTCTCTCTCCTTTCTCTCTCTCCTTTCTCTCTCTCCTTTCTTTCTCTCTTTCTCTCCTTTCTCTCTCTCCTGTCTCTCTCTCTCCTTTCTTTCTCTCCTTTCTCTCTCTCCTGTCTTTCTCTTCTTTCTCTTCTTTCTCTTCTTTCTCCTGTTTCTCTCTCTCTCTCTTCTTTCTCTCTCTTTCTCTTCTTTCTCCTCTTTCTCTCTCTCTTCTTTCTCTCTTTCTCTCTCTCTTCTTTCTCTCTTTCTCTCTCTCTTCTTTCTCTCTTTCTCTCTCTTCTTTCTCTCTCTCTTCTTTCTCTCTTTCTCTCTCTCTTCTTTCTCTCTTTCTCTCTCTCTTCTTTCTCTCTTTCTCTCTCTTCTATCTCTCTCTCTCTTCTTTCTCTCTTTCTGTCTTCTTTCTCTCTCTCTCTCTCTTCCTCTCTCTCTTCTTTCTCTCTCTCTCTTTCTCAGACCTGGTGATGATCAGCTGATGTGGTCACCTGATGGAATCAGCTGAAACTATAAGTCGAGCGGTGAGGCCGGCTTTTTACCAGCCGGCTAAACTATCAGCTGATGCCGTCAGACAGGAGTCTGCACTGAAGTGTGTAGTTTTTTTGGGTTTTTTTGCACTGTTTGCACTGATTCATCAGCTGATTGTATAAAAGCCGTTTATACAATCAGCTGCTGTGTCATGTGATTCAGGCCCTTGAACCTGACACATAATCTGATTGCTTTGCCTTCCAGCAAACCGATCAGATGATATTGGATCCAGATTGGATGGCGCGGGACCCTTGACCCAGGATTACTGTGGAGGGGGGTTCTTTATTTCAATAAAGATGGAGTCACTAATTGTGTTGGTTTTATTTATAATATAAATATTTTTCCATGTGTTGTGTTTTTTTTTATCGGTACTAGAAATTTATGGTGGCCATATCTAATATTGGCGTGACACCATGAATTTCGGGCTTAGGGCCAGTTGATAATATACAGCTATCCCCAACCCCATTATTACCCAGCGAGCCACCCGTCACCAGGGCAGCTGGAAGAGTTGGATACAGCGCCAGAAGATGGTGCTTCTATGAAAGCGCCCTTTTCTGGGGTGGCTGCGGACTGCAATTCGCAGCAGAGGGGCCCAGAAAGCTCAGGCCAACCTGTGCTGTGGATTCCAATATCCAGCTGCCTAGTTGTACCTGGTTGGACACAAAAAGATGGCGAAGCACACATCATTTGTTTTTTAATTATTTCATGAAATTCATGAAATAATTAATAAAAAAGGGCTTCCATATATTTTTGGTTCCCGGCTGGGTACAAATAGGCAGCTGGGGGTTGGGGGCAGCCCGTAGGTGCCTGCTGTACATGGCTAGCATACAAAAATATGGCGAAGCCCACGTCATTTGTTTTTTAATTGTTTCATGAAATTCATGAAATAATTAATAAAAAAGGGCTTCCCTATATTTTTGGTTCCCAGCCGGGTACAAATAGGCAGCTGGGGGTTGGGGGCAGCCCGTAGGTGCCTGCTGTACATGGCTAGCATACAAAAATATGGCGAAGCCCACATCATTTGTTTTTTAATTGTTTCATAAAATTCATGAAAAAATTTAAAAAAAAGGGCTTCCCTATATTTTTGGTTCCCAGCCGGGTACAAATAGGCAGCTGGGGGTTGGGGGCAGCCCGTAGGTTCCTGCTGTACCCTGCTAGCTTACAAAAATATGGCGAAGCCCACGTCATTTGTTTTTTAATTATGAAATTCATGAAATAATTAATAAAAAAAGGGCTTCCCTATATTTTTGGTTCCCAGGAAGGTACAAATACTGA
The DNA here is from genome assembly GCF_048569485.1 of Anomaloglossus baeobatrachus. Classification (NCBI taxonomy): domain Eukaryota; kingdom Metazoa; phylum Chordata; class Amphibia; order Anura; family Aromobatidae; genus Anomaloglossus; species Anomaloglossus baeobatrachus. The sequence goes on along the minus strand of NC_134353.1, from coordinate 681,088,612 downwards.
AAGGGAAAAAGGTAGCACATATGAGAAGCACCCGTGGGCTGGAATAATTATTAGTAAAATTGGATTTGCTCACCTGAAGAGGTTGTGCGCCCCCGCACAACCCCGGTGGTAGATAAATGGATATCCCTCCGGATTGGGGGCTGTCTCCACTGGTCGTTGCCGTTAATGCACTGAATGGATCCGGATTAGGTATCGCTACTGGCTCCTGAGATTCTCCGGCACCATAGATCCTGGAGCACCTGTGCGATCCTCCGTCCTTCAGGCTGAGTGGTTCAAGTTGTGCCTGGCAGGTCCTATTCCTCAGAGCAGCTCTGGCCGAATTCCCTTGTCGGGAGTGTGGATATAATGGATTAAATTCCGGTCTGGTTGAGCGCTAGTGAATGAGCTGCCAGTCTTTGTAGATGATTTGCTTTATTAATAATAGTAATAAAAAGGATAACTCCTGTTTTATACAACGCGTTTCCGCAAAGTCTCTGTTGCTTTCCTCAGGTATATCATCATACCTGAGGAAAGCAACAGTGACTTTGCTGAAACTCGTTGTATAAAACAGGAGTTATCCTTTTTATTACTATTATTAATAAAGCAAATCATCTACAAAGACTGGCAGCTCATTCACTAGTGCTCAACCAGACCGGAATTTAATCCATTATAGGAAGGTACAAATAGGCAGCTGGGGGTTGGGGGCAGCCCGTAGCTGCCTGCTGTACCTGGCTAGCATACAAAAAAATGGCGAAGCCCACATAATTTTTTTGGGGGGCAAAAAACTCCTGCATACAGTCCTGGATGGAGTATGCGGAGCTTTGTAGTTCTGCAGCTGCTGTCTGTCTGTATGGAGGAGAGCAGACAGCAGCTGCAGAATTACAAGGCTCAGCCTACTCCATCCAGGACTGTATGCTGGAGTTTTTTGCCCACCAAAAAAATGACGTGAGCTTTGCCATATTTTTGTATGCTAGCCAGGTACAGCAGGCAGGTACGGCTGCCCCCAACCCCCAGTTGCCTATTTGTACCCGTCTGGGAACAAAAAAATTACGGAAGCCTTTTTTTTTTTAATTAATTCCTGAATTTCATGAAATAATTAAAAAAAAATCAACATGAGCTTCTCCCCATTTTTGTGTCCAGCCAGGTACAACTAGGCAGCTGGGGATTGGAATCCTCAGCCCAGGTTAACCCGAGCTTTCTGGGCCCCTCTGCTGCAAATTGCAATCCGCAGCCGCCCCAGAAAATGGCACTTTCATAGAAGCGCCATCATCTTGCACTGTATCCAACTCTTCCAACAGCCCTGGAGCCGGGTGGCTTACTGGGTAATTATGAGATAATACTAGCTTTGTTTTACTAGCTAGTATTAAGTCAGAGATTCTTAATGTCAGGCAAGTTTGACCCAGCCATTAAGAATCTCCAATAAAGGGTTAAAAAAAAGACACCACACAGAGAAAAAATACTTTAATAGAAATAAATACACAGACACATTAGAGACACCATGTTTATTATTTCCTCTCAGCCCTCCACGATCCTGCTCTTCTGCCTTCTTTCTTCTTCAACCCATGCAGCTCTTCTACATCAGTAACGCTGCATGGGAGGAAGGACGCTGCTGTTCCCGTGCAGTCTAATCACTCAGTGAGTGAGCAGAGGCTGCGGGCTGTAAGCGGTGACGTCACCGCTGACAGGCGCATTGCTATAGCAACGGTGATCTCCGTTATTGACCGGCTGTGGCAGCCGGTGAATAACAGAACGGGGAAGCAGAACGGGGAGTCGACCGTGTGCCAGAGCATGTCGCCAGTACACGGATATACACAAGCAATCACCGCGTACTGGAGAGATGTACTGACAGGTCCTAGCATGACGTTAAAGCCATGTGACCAGTCTGTAGCCAATGAGATAATAGACACGTGACTAATTACATGGCTATTTTGACATCACGATAGGTCCTATGCTGGTGTTGGTTACTGGGAGGACGCAGCAATCATTGGAAGGAACAGCAGCGGGAGACAGAGTGCAGGACACATCGCGGGGACAGGTAAGTGTTATGGCAATGTTTATTAACTGTATGTGTACATTTATAATGTGTTTTTATATGTTTGTGATTGCCTCCCATTGGTTTTAATGGGGTTCGAGAGGTTCGTCGAACGGAGGCCGCGTTCGAGTTCAGTTCGGCGAACCGAACCGAACTCGAGCCTCTAGAGGTTCGCTCATCTCTATTACTGATATGTTGTGGCGACCAAAAAACGTAATTTTGGTGTTTGGAATTTGGTTCTTACTACACCATGTACTGAAAAGATTAATTGATGTTATATTTTCTGAACTGGGCAATCCCAAGTATTAATAAACAAAACCGTAAAGAGAAGGACACAAAAGCAGCTCTCTCTAGGCGGTAGTGGCACGACCCACAAAACAGGGCTAGAAATTTAAGAGGAGAAGGACTTAAGGGGGCTTTACACGCTGTGATATCGCTATCGATATCGCTAGCGACCGTACCCGCCCCCGGCCGGTTGTGCGACACGGGCAAATTGCTGCCCGCGGCGCACAACATCGTTTACAGCCGTCACATGGACTTACTTTCCCTGTGACGTCGCTGTAGCCGGCAAACCGCCTCCATTCTAAGGGGGCGGTTGGTGCGGCGTCACAGCAACGTCACACGGCAGCCATCCAATCGAAGCGGCGGGGCGAAGATGAGCGGGCGGAATATTCTGCCCACCTCCTTCCTTCCTCATTGCCGGTGGATGCGCGTCGTTCCAGCGGTGTCACACATAGCGATGTGTGATGCCGCAAGAATGACGAACAAGATCGTACCTGCAGCAGCAACGATATTATGAAAAGGAGCGATGTGTAAACGATCAACGATTTTTGATGTTTTTGCGATCGTTGATCGTCGCTCTTAGCTGTCACACCTGTGGGTGCCGCATAAAGATGCACATGCGCCCTCCCGTCTTATAACACAGATAGGACTATCTTCTAAACGCTGACACAGACAACTACGTCAGCGATGGGGATGGACTATCCGTGCAGGCGTCACTCCTCACGGTGCATGCGGCCGCCCCACTCCTACCAGTACGTCACATCCGGCACTCCAGCACTGATGCGATAACCTACAATAGCACTTTGAGGAGGCCATTAGGGGCAGAGATAGAGGAGCAGCAGCGGGCGCATGCGCACCAGTGACACCATATGTCAATATTGTTCGTATTACACGTCCCATCAACACAGCAGATACAGTCATATGAAAAAGTTTGGGCACCCCTATTAATGTTAACCTTTTTTCTTTATAACATAAATGGACTCAGTAATATTTCTGGATTGAAATGAGGTTTATTGTACTAACAGAAAATGTGCAATCCGCATTTTATCAAAATTTGACCGGTGCAAAAGTATGGGCATCCTTATCAATTTCTTGATTTGAACACTCCTAACTACTTTTTACTGACTTACTAAAGCACTAAAAAAAAAATCAATGTGGAGTAGGAAACTGGCTAGTGGGAGCAATGCCTAGTAGAACACTATATGGCTAAGGATGGTTGACCTTAGGGAGATCAACATCCAGCACCGCGAAGCACCATCACGTGTTTGCTCAACGCAGTGATTCTACAGCAATGCCCTTTAGAAAATATGCAAAACAAGGAAGCCACCTAGACACCATCACATGTTTCTCAACGCTGGCAGGTAACTAGCCAGGTCTTTCACCGGGAAGGAAAAACCACGTGAAGGGCAGTCTCCAGTCAAGGAAACCACCTATGCCAAAACATGATATCCATCCACAGACAGCTGTTTCCGGGTATTTGCCCCTCATCAGTGTGGAGTAGGAAACTGGCTAGTGGAAGCAATGCCTAGTAGAAGACTATATAGGTAAGGATGGTTGACCTATTTGGTTGACATATTTTCCAGGGGGCATTGCTCTAGAATCACTGCATTGAGAAAACACGTGATGGTGCTCCGTGGTGCTGGATGTTGATCTCCCTAAGGTCAACCATCCTTACCTATATGAGGAAAAAATAGGACATGTGCACTGCTTCATTAAATAACGTTGGTCTGAGTGTGATCCCAATATTTAGACAGATAGCGTTCAGAATGAAAATTCGGTGGTGTGCAACAGCCCTTTCTGTGAGATACCAAGAATAATTTCTCTTTCGATGGCTGTAACCATTATGTGTCTTGTGCCAGTTAAATATAGTACCATAATTTTGGGTTTGTGACTGTGTTATCTGCATATGTGATCAGCGCTCTATGCAAGCCACTAGTGTGCAGTTTTATCATCTAGCAATTGCCCTCCTCCATTCCATGGAGGTGTGTGTGTGATTTGCTCCTCCTGCACCTGTGACGCTTCCACTTTAGTGGGGGTTTAGCTGTATCCTGCTAGAGTACTAGTTTTTGGCCAGGGCGATGTACACACTGCAGCCCATCTTGCTGTAAGTAATACTTAATTTTTGGAGGATATTTTCCTCTTTTTGTTGCTATATTTATATTTAGTGTAGGGACCTACAAGCATGAGGTTCCGTGATGCGGGTTGTAGGCTTACGTTTTTATGGCCATAAATACCAACAAAAACCTCATATTTATTTTTTTGGACAGGATACAGCCAGGCCCCTTTCTGTTGGGCCTTGCACTGTAGAGTGTCTGTCCGTGCATGATACACAGTGGGGTATGGCTTGGCAGCCCGCCTGATCTAATAGAAGGGCGTCACCTGATAGGCTGCGGGTTTGTGACTGTGTTATCTGCATATGTGATCAGCGCTCTATGCAAGCCACTAGTGTGCAGTTTTATCATCTAGCAATCGCCCTCCTCCATTCCATGGAGGTGTGTGTGTGATTTGCTCCTCCTGCACCTGTGACGCTTCCACTTTAGTAGGGGTTTAGCTGTATCCTGCTAGAGTACTAGTTTTTGGCCTGGGCGATGTACACACTGCAGCCCATCTTGCTGTAAGTAACAGTTAAATATACAGTTAGGTCCAGAAATATTTGGACAGTGACACAAGTTTTATTATTTTAGCTGTTTACAAAAACATGTTCAGAAATACAATTATATATATAATATGGGCTGAAAGTGCACACTCCCAGCTGCAATATGAGAGTTTTCACATCCAAATCGGAGAAAGGGTTTAGGAATCATAGCTCTGTAATGCATAGCCTCCTCTTTTTCAAGGGACCAAAAGTAATTGGACAAGGGACTCTAAGGGCTGCAATTAACTCTGAAGGCGTCTCCCTCGTTAACCTGTAATCAATGAAGTAGTTAAAAGGTCTGGGGTTGATTACAGGTGTGTGGTTTTGCATTTGGAAGCTGTTGCTGTGACCAGACAACATGCGGTCTAAGGAACTCTCAATTGGGGTGAAGCAGAACATCCTGAGGCTGAAAAAAAAAGAAAAAATCCATCAGAGAGATAGCTGACATGCTTGGAGTAGCAAAATCAACAGTCGGGTACATTCTGAGAAAAAAGGAATTGACTGGTGAGCTTGGGAACTCAAAAAGGCCTGGGCGTCCACGGATGACAACAGTGGTGTTTGATCGCCGCATACTTTCTTTGGTGAAGAAGAACCCGTTCATAACATCAACTGAAGTCCAGAACACTCTCAGTGAAGTAGGTGTATCTGTCTCTAAGTCAACAGTAAAGAGAAGACTCCATGAAAGTAAATACAAAAGGGTTCACATCTAGATGCAAACCATTCATCAATTCCAAAATTAGACAGGCCAGAGTTAAATTTGCTGAAAAACACCTCATGAAGCCAGCTCAGTTCTGGAAAAGTATTCTATGGACAGATGAGACAAAGATCAACCTGTACCAGAATGATGGGAAGAAAAAAGTTTGGAGAAGAAAGGGAACGGCACATGATCCAAGGCACACCACATCCTCTGTAAAACATGGTGGAGGCAACGTGATGGCATGGGCATGCATGCCTTTCAATGGCACTGGGTCACTTGTGTTTATTGATGACATAACAGCAGACAAGAGTAGCCGGATGAATTCTGAAGTGTACCGGGATATACTTTCAGCCCAGATTCAGCCAAATGCCGCAAAGTTGATTGGACGGCGCTTCATAGTACATATGGACAATGACCCCAAGCATACAGCCAAAGCTACCCAGGAGTTCATGAGTGCAAAAAAGTGGAACATTCTGCAATGGCCAAGTCAATCACCAGATCTTAACCCAATTGAGCATGCATTTCACTTGCTCAAATCCAGACTTAAGACGGAAAGACCCACAAACAAGCAAGACCTGAAGGCTGCGGCTGTAAAGGCCTGGCAAAGCATTAAGAAGGAGGAAACCCAGTGTTTGGTGATGTCCATGGGTTCCAGACTTAAGGCAGTGATTGCCTCCAAAGGATTTGCAACAAAATATTGAAAATAAAAAATATTTTGTTTGGGTTTGGTTTATTTGTCCAATTACTTTTGACCTCCTAAAATGTGGAGTGTTTGTAAAGAAATGTGTACAATTCCTACAATTTCTATCAGATATTTTTGTTCAAACCTTCAAATTAAATGTTACAATCTGCACTTGAATTCTGTTGTAGAGATTTCATTTCAAATCCAATGTGGTGGCATGCAGAGCCCAACTCGCGAAAATTGTGTCACTGTCCAAATATTTCTGGACCTAACTGTAGTACCATAATTTATTGTGTACGTCTGATAAGTGAATTTTAACAGTTTAAAGGTAAACCATACCTTCTAGCTTATGTTACCTATGCATAGCTACAAATCATCAGATGTAAGATATATTAGGAAATTATTGGCTTGATTTCTGACAAAAGGAAAGTATTGAGAATAGAAAGTAATAGTGGAAAAGTAAATGAGAAAATGTACTTTTTTATTATACAATGTATAAGCTTGACATAGATCATGCTGAATATTCTCTTCAGTAATGAAAGTAAGTTCAGCTCACCCCAGAGACCGCTCCAATTGTAGGAAGTTTCGAGCGAGACGCTCTAAAGGGCCATTTACACGCTGCAACATTACTAACGATATATCGTCGGGGTCACGGTGTTTGTGACGCACATCCGGCATCGTTAGTGACATCGCAGCGTGTGACAGCTAGGAGCAACCTTAAATGATCGCAAAAGAGTTAAAAATCGTTGATCTGTAACACGTCGTTCATTTACCAAAAATCGCCCACCCCTCCTCTGCTATTGGGCAGCCGCTTAGTGATGCCGCAGTGACGTCCCTATGACGCCAAACACACCTCCCCCTTGGAGGAGGGATTGTTCGGTGGTTACAGCGACATCGCTGAAAAGGTATGTGTGTGTGACGCTGCCATAGCGATAATGTTCGCTACCGCAGCGATCATCAAATATCACACGAACGCCGGGGGCGGGTGCTATCGCGCATGACATCGCTAGCTATTGCTGGCGATGTCGCAGCATGTAAAGCACCCTTTAGCATGTCGTTCGAAACGCATCTGGTGGTAGTCACGCAATTCATTGGACCTGCTGTATCATATTCTATTTTTGTATCTTGGATCTTGTTTTTAAAAAGAATTTTGATTTAAAATTGGAGTTTTATTCAAAGCTACCTGGAAGCTGGATCACTTATTTTCTTCATCTGAATATTCTCTTTACCTTATTATGTAAACAGGAACTTTAGATTTTTAGCTTCACATCTTTGGTGATTGTTAAAAAAACATTAACCTTATAATGAAATCATGCCCAGATATAAAAAAATATATATATAAAGTAAATTATTTTCTTAATTTGATCCATGTCAGCTTAATCTGATCCAATTCTCTTGCATGAGAAAATCAGAGCACCCTGTCAGGGGAAGAAGGAGAACAAAAGTTCTATGCGTGAGCAAAAAATTAGACTGTACTCAGAGGTCATCTGGGTGCAGTCCGATTTATTCTACGCACCCATAGACTTGTATGGATGTATGCTTCCAATAGCAGCATGCTTCATATTTGTTCTCATGATGAATAGGCATGAGATAAAATATCCTCCTTAGTATGACATTGGTGTGAGGGTTATCCAATAAAACATCGTCCGTTATATGCTCATGTGAGTGCAGCGTACAATACAGCATAGAGCTGTGCTTTCCAGCTCTGCATACTATTTACATTGTAATTAGCTTATAATAAAAGTACTGGGAAACCCTTTTAATTTCAAAAATGTTCCTTTGGTATATACAATTTGCTTCTAAAATATTGTTTCTAATTATTTATTGTTTAATTCTGATTATTCTGTGTACGCTACACAGACATAAAAGTAGAATCCAATCACTTAGATCATTCAAAGAATGAATGTGATCATTTATCCTAATGATAAGACACTAAGCATACATCATATTAATACTTTACCCTAGACCAGGGCTGTGTAAAATGCATCCCGAAGGGTTGAAACCTGTGCACTGTTGTCTGCACCATGCTCTCCACCACCCCCAGGTAGGCCAATTGTGTCGGGGATGGGGGGGGCTCTTTGAGCGCCCCTGTATTTATCTGGATTATTTTTTGCAACCCTTTGCCCAGTCATTACCATCTTATGTTAAGGACTCCACACACCTCATCTTACAATTGGAGGATGTGACTGTACCGGCGGGTACTTTACTTGTCACATTAGATGAGGAGTCCCTATATTCAAATATTCAACATGATTTGGGCATTGTGGCAGTGGCCTTCTTTATGGATCTTCAGACAACTAGGGATAGGGGTCATGACTCCTTTCTGAATGAGCTACTACGCTTTGTGTTGGAGAGAAGCTATTTTGTTTTCGACCACACCTACTATAGGCAGTCAGCTGGCACAGCGATGGGCGCATGCTGTGCCCTAGCCTATGCTAATACCTTTATGGGGTAGCGGGAGGACACAATTGTACGTATGCAGAACCTGTTTAGGGAACATGTCATACAATGGTTTTGATTTATAGATGATATTTTGTTCCATTGGGCAGGTCCACGTGAAAAATGTGAGGAATTAATCGCTGAGCTGAATGCCAACCCCCATCATATCAAATTGACCTCGACAATTTCAGAGGCATCAGTGGAATATTTGGATCTGAAGATCTCCTTACATGGTTGCAAATTGGTTACTTCTCTCCATCGTAAAGCCACGGCTACAAATAACATCTTGCATTTTTCGAGTTTTCATCCTTTGTATGTCCGGAAGGGGATTCCTAAAGGGCAGTATATGCGGATTAGAAGAAACTGCAGTAACGTAGAGGACTTCAATCATCATGCCCTGGATCTGACTCAAAGACTCCACAAAAGGGGCTATCCACGGAAAGTTGCATCAGGGGCCTTTCAGTTCTCCAAACATGTGGATACGCCTGAACTCTGGGTTACAAGGAAGAAGAACCTGCCTAACACTGTAAATTTGATTACAACGTATAATACACAGTGGGAAGACATTCGGAACATCTTGGATCGCAATTGGGATATTCTACAGAGCGATGAAAGATTATTACATCATATTTCTGTACGACCCACGTTGATTGCAAGGCGAGCTGAAAACTGGAAGAGCCTTTTGACAAAAAGCCATTTTAGGAGACCAGTGACTAGAACGGGCTCGGGAACCAGGCTGAAGGGTGCGTACCCATGTGGGTCATGTAATGTGTGTCCTTTTATGTGACAGTGACAATGTGGAATTATCTATTTTCCCCAGAAACATTAAGGCTAAGAGGTACCACAATTGTCGCTCACGGAATGTTGTTTATGTTTTGATATGTACTTGTCCAAAATTGTACGTAGGACAGACAACGCAGGAACTACGCAGAAGACTGCAGCAACATCTCTCGAACATCGGCACAGCCAGAGCAGACAGAGAAAAGGGTAAGGGCATCTCATCAGTAGCCTCACATTTTTTGGAACATCATTCAGCATGCCCCGGGGCACTAAGAGTCATTGTGATTGACTCAGTGAGCCCAAATATTCGAGGAGGTGATGTCAGCAAGGAACTACTGTGCCGGGAGTTCAGATATATTTTTGAATTACGGAGTCTGGTACCGCAGGGACTTAATGAAAAACTTTTGTATACCGGCTTCTACAAGACAATGTGAACATATGAACTTATGCCCTTTTTCTTCTTTGTAGTTCATGAGGTGACATTATCAGTACCGGATTGGAATTGGAGATCTGATTGTGGAAGTTTGAAACATCCGGATATGGCAAATCAATGATCCTTTTTAATATATCTGATTAATGGGAACTACCAACTATGGAATTTGAGACCGAACTGCGAAATTTTGAGACACAGTGATACGTCAATTCAATGAACTCTCTTGAATATATTTTACAAACGGGCTCTATTGTCATCTGACACCACCATTGTATACCATATTGGATATTGATACCAATATAATATAAAGAAGGAATTAATAACTTAAATTAATGAGATCTTAAACCTACATGTACTTTTCTGATTAAAATGCACTGTAAGCTATGTTGTATGGACATCCGTAGCCCACCATTAATCTGGCATTATTGCGCAGTGCCCTTTATTTTTTTTTTTTTTTCTGCAGTGAAAGGTCCCAAGATGAGGTTGGATTTCTTCCCCAGGGGAAAAGGTCTTGATTTGCATATGTTATATTATCCTAACAACTTGTGTTCGCAATTGAAGTTTGATAGGTGTGTTGGTTTAGTATTGGATACTTGCAACACTGATACTTTTCTTCAGGATCAAACTTATTCTATATACAATCCTTTTTATCCATGAACTGGTATTGGTGATAGATAATATAGCACAAAAAGAAAAAGGAAGAAAAAAGAAAAAAAAAAAATTGCATCTGATATGGGCAAACACTGGCTGGTCCTCGGGATTTGTACAATGTATTTTGGCAGCATACATTTTGACTTTGATCTGCCTATTTATGCTGCCAGGTTACCAGACATATGTATTGCCTGTAATATGTGAACAACTTAGGTATACAAAAAAAAAAAGTTTTATCTAGTGACTTTCCGAATCTGTTCTACAGCTGATATTTTTCTTCATGTAATCCACATACAATCTTATTTATTCACAAGTAGGTATTTTTTGTAGAGACCATAATATAGATACATTTCCATCCGATTTATGCACACATTGTCTGGTCCTCAAGAATTGTATGATGTATGGCAGTGTGTGGTTTGACTCTGACCTGTTTATTTACACTACCAGGTGACCAGATATAATATTTTGCCGACAATTTGCTGCGAGTATAAGTTTACAACAATATACTCACTTCTGGTGGACATTGAACTTGCTTTACAGTCATTATTTCTCCCTATGAACTAACTGGCTCTTTTTTTTTTTTTTTTCTCATATATTCATGAGTGGGTATTTGGTTCAAATACTTTACTATAAAGAATTTTTCATCTGATAAGTGTATAAGCGGGCTGGTTCTCTAGGATTTGTACGATGGATTGTGTCAGTATGCGCAGTGATATAGATCTGTGCATTTATGCTACCAGGCTTTTAGATATCTATATTGCCGGCCATCAGTCAGTAAAATGATCTTATAAAGTTATATTTACTTTCATCAGTGAATATTGAACTTGCTCCACAGGGTATTAGTGTTGAGCAAATACATTGGGATGTATATGTGATGTACCTGGATAACCTGCGCTTTTCAAACCGAATCTGTTTTACAGGTTAATTTAACTGTTACAATATGATTATTCTTGTCCTACCATGTGCAAAATCACTCTACATTTGTTTAAGTCCATCTTATATGTTTATTAGGTGGGATTACCTGCTGATTTTATGATATGAGGCATTTTCCAAATGATACATACATATGCGCTGATCGGTTCGCCGTGATAATGCATGTATGGATCGTTCCCTGTTTACCTGCGTTGCTGGGTTACCAGAGACAAGCGTGTTACTGGCAGTCCACTGAGGGCTGGAGTCACTTTGAAAAATATATGTATTTACTCTTGGTTAACATTGTATTTTGGTGGGCAAATATGAGATTTGATTTACTACTTCTCTGGCATATACGATTTCATTTGAGTAAGTTAACATTTCCACCGCCAATCTCCTACCATCGTGCATGCTCTATTATATGTGTGGGGACAGGGGCTAATTCAGCTTGCTTTAGGCTAGTTTCACACTTGCGCTATTTTGACGCAAACAGAATCCGTCACTAATGTAGTACAGTTCATTTATTTACAGTGGAAGCGCGTTACCATGGCGCGTGTGTGTCATGCAGTACCGGCTTGTGTCCACACGATGTCGTGCTTCCACTGTAAATAAATGAACTGTACTACATTAGTGACGGATTCCGTTTGCGTCAAAATAGCGCAAGTGTGAGTGGGCCCTGACTGACCTGGTTTCTTCTGGACCCTGATGTAATGCCTCACATGGCATTCCAGCAGGATTAGACACAGCTGGTAAGTGCTCAGCTCAAGGGATAAATTGCACTGCGATCAGTGATGGGATCATTTATTTTTTGGCCCTTGAGGAAGCCACATTCTCTGTGGCGATACGCGTGGGGAAACACCCCATACCCACACCGATCCTGGGACCTTGCACTGCTTTAAATCTGGACCTCAGCAGGTGGTAATATAACCTGGTGTTTCATCTCGGACGCCTTTGGTTAGCTGGTGTTTTACCTTACTTAAATCGGTGTCTGTTGTACGCGGATTTCCTTTATATAAGGTTTTTTTGTCCTGCTGGTGGTCTATAATTATTACATTGTATTTAACAATGGTGGTGTCAGATAGTATGCTATGCTTTTATGTACTATTGTGTATATGATTGCAGTAACTGATGACATTTATGATCTGTATCCCACCTGGATTTATTATTGTATGGTAAATCTAGTATAGTTGTATTCAGAATTTCGGTGTCAGGTTTCTGACATGGAACCTTTTATTGGGGTGTTCGTTAATTATACATATTTTAAATGTTTTTAACCCTTTCACTGTCTTGTGTGGATTCTATGTATGCACAAATTTTTGTACCAATAAAATAATTGTTTGAATTGAACAAAAATGCATTGGTTGATCCCTATATATATCAACTCTTTCTCTCCTGTCTTAATATGCTTGCCACCGCCCTGCCGCTGCTGCTTCCCGCCACACAATGTCACTGCAATCTGCATCCCCAAGATGTGAACAGTGGAGAATGCATTGGTGGAGGAGGGGCAACTGACTCCTTCTTTCACCAATCAGCATGTGATACAGCAGACACAATGACATCATATCAGCCAGTAGTGTGCTGAGGGACAGTGCAGGTGACCACTGGGGAAATGGGTGTGTTTGTGTTTGTTTTTATTTCTTCAGATGTGTATGGATTTATATGGTATATAGCAAGTTATGTTGTGGTCATAAAGTATGTAGGAAGCTATGTGGGGCTCACAAAGTATATAGAAGGCAATATGGGGCTTATAAATTTTATAGGAGGCTATGTGAGGGTTTATAATAAATATAGGAGGCTATGTGATGCTAATTAAGTATATAGGAAGCTATGTGGGGGCTCATGCTGTATATATAGGGGGTTATATGACGGCTCATAAAGTTATAGGAGGCTACGTGGGACTCAAAATGTATATAGATGGCTATGTGGGGCTCACAATGTATATAGTAAGCTATGTGTATCTCATAATGCACATAGGAGACTATGTGATGACTGACACTGTATATAGGAGGCTGTGGGTCTCCTAATGTATATAGGAGGCTATTTGGTGGCTCATGCTGTATTTAGGAGGCTATGCAGGACTCATGCTGTATATAGGAGGTGATATGGGCCTTATAATGTATGTAGGTAACTATGTGGGGCTTTTATTGTATGTAAGAGCCTGTGTGGGGCTCATAATCTATTTAGTAGGCTATGTGTTGCTCAAAATGTTTATAGGAGGCTATGTGTGCCTCATACTGTATATATGAGGCTATATATTGTATATAGGAGGCTATGTGGGCCTCAAACTGTATATAGGAGGCTATATGAAGCTCTTACTGGATATAGGAGGCTGTGTGGGGCTCATAGTTTATTTAGGAAGCTATGTGGGTCTAATAATGTATATAGGAAGCTATGTATATAATATAAAATATGTATATAATGTACATAGGAAGCTCATTCTGTATTTAGAAGGCTATGTGGAGATCATAATGTATATAAGAGGCTATGTGGGGCTCATGCTGTATCTAGGAGGCTATGCAAGGGCTCATACTGTATTTATGAAGCTGTATGGGGGCTCAGGCTGTATTTAGAAGGCTGTGTGGAGGCTCATATTGCTTATAGGAGGCTATGTGTGGGCTCATATGATATATACGAGAGGGGCTGTGTGGCGGCTCATCTTGTATATAGGGCTCTGTGTGGGGGCTCATACGGTATACAGTGGGATGTCTGAATACTAAATCCTTCTCAATAGTAATACAATTAATATTACTGTTCAAATAATAATTATAATTAATATACTTATATTAATATTGAGCAGAATTAATTTTAGCCTACTGGTTTGGCCCTCCACACTAGTCATGGTCTCATGTGGGCCCTTGGGAAAATTAATTGTCAACCCCTATCCTAGACTAAAAGTTATTAGGTCTTCTTGAGATGGGTTTTCATTGCTGTTTATTATGCTGTCTCATTACACATATACTTTTATGCGTAAGTGGTGCTGTATGAATAACTTATAGGTTCATTGTAAAGCACTATGGCTGGACATAACTTGCCACTTGATGTGCTTTTGTAAACTGTGAGCAAAACAGTACTAAAAAGTGTCAACAGCAACAAACCATGCTCTTCATGTAGGCAGATTAAGCAGGTTGCTTATTGCCTGTGACATAATTTAGATGAATGGTGTGGGTAATCCATCAGCCAAATTCATGCGTTAGGCCCTGTTAGGAGCCTGTAGGGGATCCCATTACCTTACATGTGTTAACAGCCAAACTCTTTTGTGTAAACAACAAAGTGGCTCTTCTGAAAAGGCCGGTTTCCCTTCATTGTCTGTGAAAAGACCAGAAGAACTCAACATGATGAATGAACCCTTGTACAGAAAAGAAGGTTAGAGCGCGCTGTTAAGAAGGTGCTGTGTAGACCAAGAAGGACACCTAGCGGACGACCAATGAACTGCTATTGAAAACCCTTTGTGAATATCAATACTATTATATGTATATTTGACACTGCAGACTATAGGATATAAATGAGACATGTATCTTAAAAGACTGGTATGAGTCTGAAATACTTAAATGGGTTATCCAACTGACAAAGTTCATTTTAATTAATTGAGCTTGGAATAATAATTAGTTCCACAATTGGATGTGTTTAAAAAAATATTATATATGTGCTCCTGCTATGTTCTGTGCAATGGATGTGTCTGACCGTACAGGGACATGGTCTCATCATACCACAGCTCCTGGGCCGGAGAGAAAGTAAAAAAGAATATACAGACAAGACAGTGAGGGATCGCAACTTATTGTTTCTTTAAGGTAAAATGTTTTATTTAAAAAGGCAGGGAACTGTTTTACCTCAATAAAAGAATTGCCTGTGATCCCATGCTGTTCTATCGGTATACTGTCTTTTGCATCCTTTACTGCCCAGGAGCTGTGGTATGATCAGACTATGTCTCTGTACGGTCAGACACGACCATTACACAGTACATAGAAGGCACATATATAAGATTATCTCAGCATAGGAATATTTTTTTGAAACACATCCAATTGTGGAACTTATTATTTCAAGAGCTATTGATTAAAATGAACTTTAAAATTAACTTTGTTGGAAAACCTTTGTAATTAAAGTATACAAAGAGTCACTTCACACAACTAGAGATGAGACAGATCTTTTAAATTCAAATTCACTTATTTTTTTTTAAATTCGATATGCAGTGAATAAATGTGCATGATTTTCAATACTAGAAAGCTCCTAATTGCTCAGAAAATACAAGTGAGGGAATGGAGGGAGAGAGAGAGAACCCAGCTGACCCAGCTGACTATAAGAGCTTACACTCTATAGGAGAGGGAGAGTGCCCTGCTGAGCATAAGAGCTTACACTCTACAGAATAGAAAGCGAGAGAGGACAGTGCTGACCATAACAGTTTACACTGTACAGAACTGAAAGGGAGGACCTTATTGATCTTAAGAGCTTACACTTCTCGAGAGACAGAGAGGACATAAATGATCATAAGAGCTTACACTCTACAGGAGAGAGAGAGAGGACCCTTCTGAGCATAAAAGCTTACACTCTACAGAATAGAAAGTGAGAGAGGACAGTGCTGACCATAAGAGTTTACACTGTACAGAATTGAAAGAGAGGACCTTATTTATCTTAAGAGCTTACACTTCTCGAGAGACAGAGAGGACATAAATGATCATAAGAGCTTACACTCTATAGGAGAGAGAGGACTCTGCTGAGCATAGGAGCTTACACTCTTCAGAATAGAAAGCGAGAGAGGACAGTGCTGACCATAAGAGTTTACACTCTACCGAATACAGCGAGAGGACCCAGTTGACCTTAAGAGCTTCTACTCTACAAAATAGAGAGAGGATCCCACTGACCATAAGAGTTAACACTCTACAGAAGTGAGTCCGTTACTCATACTTGCTTTCATTCCATAGGAGAGAGACCCAGTAACATGGAAAATGAATTTGTTTCTACTCAGGTACTAATTATTACTATACAAATCTGTAAAATGTCATTACTGCAGACCATCACGCCAAAACAAAATGATGTTATCCTGCTCTCTGATGCTTTAGCAGTATGGGAAATAGTGCAGAGTACGTTTTATGCTTGTTTTGCTATCCCTGAATTTAGTATTAACATGTTTGAATTTCATAAAATTCAACCCAAACTCAATCCTCAGTGGATCAATCCACTCACCTCTGCTGACAATGGCATGTATGAGGTGTTAGCAAAATGTAAAACAATATAATCCTAAGATTTCTCACTGTTCATGCACAGTAGTCAGAGTTTGGGGTGGAGTGGGGTAATTGTGTTTTATGCTCCACCTCATAATCTTCTAGAAAGGACATTAGAGGTGGAGTATTTTGAAACGCAGTACAGTATAATCATCAAGTTCTTCAGTGACCTAGCAAGATACAATGGCGTAACTAGAGTTCGATGGGCCATGGTGCAAAATTTGTACATTCCCCCCTCCCCCATCCCGTATTTTGGTCAGATGTACTGTATGTATACATTTATCTTTATAAACCCTATAAAGACATACAAGTTGCACTCCCCCCATTATGTAGTAATGTCCTCCATCCTGTACTCTTGTCCCCTATCTTGGGTTACTTCTGGGTATATACTGTCCCCAAGCCTGGTATATACTGTCCCCAAGACCAGTATATACATTTGTCTCCTGGGACCTTCCTGGTATTTACTGTCGCCCTTCTGAACTCCTTCTGGTATATACTGTACTCACCCTCCCTGACTCTTACGTCATGCGTTGTACTCCTCTATAGTCAGATTGCAGTGGCGGCAGCTTTCATCGGCGTCTGTGCTATGACAATGCATGATCTTTTATTTGGCTGCAAAGCATATCAGTGCACAGTGATGCATTTCAGCTGGATTTTCGGCCTCGTGCAAACATCCAGCTGAAGCAGGGGCTGAAGCTGGCTGGGCTCCTGCACTCCCAGGCCCGATTGCGGTCCACGTGACCGCAATTGTTCTGCCCCTGTCTACCACATAGCTCAACTATAATACGTGATGCTCACACCAATTTAGTTAAGGGTAGTGGTAGACCAGGGTGGGTACCTCAGAGTGCAGGGCCCAAGGGTGACCACTCTCTGCCCCCCAGTAGCTGCACCACGGATTGCAGTGCAGGTCTCTGTGCTGCAATGAATTTCAGCTGCATGTGCACTCTTGGACACACATCCATCATAAGCACACACTGGGGTCAACGGGCCCCCCATTTTCAATCACTACCTCTGTTGCTGTGATCATTACGCCCCTGAGTACACAGTAATTTAGTTGAAGATAACACAATAAACAGGACCTGCCTTTCCCTCTATAAGCAAACTGCACCTAATGCACCCCCCACTTCTCATATTGGATGAGGGCTGGAGACCCCTCACCTCCTTATCTATCAGCCTGCAGTCCCTCATCCTTCTCTCCTCATCCCCCCCTCCACCTCCCCAGCTTCCAAAGTGTTCCAAGCAGGTTGGTGACACTGACACATCAATCTATCTGTTAACAGTTTAGTTAAGATATAATAAGATACTTGGCAGAAAAGTCCACAGCAGCACAGGCTGCAATGCTGACTGCACTTTCCTGCAATGCTGGCTGCACTTTCTTGCAATGCTGGCTGTGTGAAGCCCCACAGGTGTAGTGTCGGTGCATTACCTTCAGGGACTCCACTCGGCTGGATCTGGTCACAGGTAGGAGATCTTCTTCTTGTCGTGACGCCACTCTCAGTATTGCGGCCAGTAGGGACCGCCACTGCAGGTTGAGGGTCGCCTGGGGCTGATGGTATGTGCAGTTAGTTGGAATAGCCTCCTGAGAGTGAGGCAAGCCCCAGGGCCCGATGTAGGTGCGTAGTACCACAAGGCGCAGAATAACTCCACACACGCAGAATGTCTTTCAGGGTTTTTACTCACTTCAGGTGGCAGGGTGAGTAACCCGGGCGTAGCTGGGATGAACCAGGCGGGAACCAGGTGTCCTTCAGGCTGACTTGTGAGGGTGACTACTAACTCGCCTTCCTTAGCCCTTGGTGGTTTGGGGTGACCCCGACTTTGAGTCCCTATGGGGGTCACCCAGGGAAGTTGCTGAAGCCTCACTCCCCTTCGTTTGCCGTGTGCTTGTTGCCTGGGCCAGATCACTCCAGCTTCTTGCCTCCTGTGAGCTATGGGCCCTAACTGTGGCTACGTGGCTGCGGCTTTTGTGGTGTTGTGGCGTGGGCTTGGAGAGCCCCACACCGGCAGGTTTAGCAAAAGAAAGCTGGATCTATCTCCGCTTCGGGATCTGCCGCCCGTTTGGGCCTGGTACTCTCTAGCAGTCTCCTTACTTCCCACTCTGTGCTCTCTCTTTAGCTGGAGATGGGTTTCGGGTAGCACTCCTAGTTGACCGTTCTCCCCCGTCGGTAGCCACTGCGCGGACGCTGTCAGACTGCACAGCCCCAGGGATCTGCTCCTCACTCGAGCTCCCTGGACTCTACACTGAACCGGCTCACATCTGGGACCTTCACCGCTGCTCCTGTCAGAGCTTCACTTTCCTGCTCCTCACTCCTCCACACTCTGCTGCAGACTCTAGACTGTTTACTCCTCCTTCTCTTTTCCCTTTTGTGCCTGCCTACGCCACCTAGCAACCAGATTCTCTTACCACACCCCTTGAGAGGAGATGGAGGCTTTTGGCCCCCTCCACTATTCCAGTGAAGGTGAAGGCTTTTCCCCCTCCTGGGATCCCCAGGGGTCCTCTCATGGGTACATGTGTGAGACCTGATCACTATGCGCCTGTGTTCCACACCCCGGTCAGCCTTCTGGATTACCTGTGTTGTACTGTCCCCAGCATGGGTGCAGTACTCAGTGGTGCCTGACTAGGTCAGGGGCGCCACAGCTGCACTTTCCTGCAATGCTGGCTGCACTTTCCTGCAATGCTGGCTGCACTTTCCTGCAATGCTGGCTGCACTTTCCTGCAGTGCTTGCTCCATTTTCCTGCAATACTAGCTGCACTTTCCTGCAATGCTGGCTCCACTTTCCTGTAATGCCGGCTCCACTTTCCTGCAATGTCGGCTGCACTTTCCTGTAATGCTGTCTCCACTTTCCTGTAATGCTGGCTTCACTTTCCTGCATTGCTGTCTGCACTTTCCTGCAATGCCGGCTGCACTTTCCTGTAATGCTGGCTCCACTTTCCTGCAATGCCGGCTCCACTTTCCTGCAATGCCGGCTGCACTTTCCTGTAATGCTGTCTTCACTTTCCTGTAATGCTGGCTTCACTTTCCTGCATTGCTGTCTGCACTTTCCTGCAATGCCGGCTGCACTTTCCTGTAATGCTGGCTCCACTTTCCTGCAATGTCGGCTGCACTTTCCTGCAATGCTGGCTGCACTTTCCTGTAATGCCGCCTGCACTTTCCTGTAATGCTGGCTTCACTTTCCTGCATTGCTGGCTGCACTTTCCTGCAATGCCGGCTGCACTTTCCTGTAATGCTGGCTGCACTTTCCTGTAATGCCGCCTGCACTTTCCTGTAATGCTGCCTTCACTTTCCTGCATTGCTGGCTGCACTTTCCTGTAATGCTGGATGCACTTTCCTGCAATGCTGGCTGCACTTTCCTGCAATGTCGGCTGCACTTTCCTGTAATGCAGGCTGCACTTTCCTGCAATGCTGGCTGCACTTTCCTGCAATGCCGGCTGCACTTTCCTGTAATGCTGGCTGCACTTTCCTGCAATGCTGGCTCCACTTTCCTGTAATGCAGGCTGCACTTTCCTGTAATGCTGGCTGCACTTTCCTGCAATGCTGGCTCCACTTTCCTGTAATGCTGGCTGCACTTTCCTGCAATGCCGGCTGCACTTTCCTGTAATGCTGGCTGCACTTTCCTGCAATGCCGGCTGCACTTTCCTGTAATGCTGGCTGCACTTTCCTGCAATGCTGGCTCCACTTTCCTGTAATGCTGGCTGCACTTTCCTGTAGTACATTTTATCTTACTGTTCTCCTTTTCAACAAAACATCCTTTCATCTACCAGACATTACTACATAAACTTACTGAAGAAATCTGGAAGACGGAGTGAACATATAGCAGTGCTGGGACGAGGTGCACTCCAGACTGCCAGCGCTTCACCTCCAGCCAGCACACTTTCACACATGGAAGATGGAGGGGTACAGCTCAGCATTGCCAGACAGCTCCCACTGACCATGCAGGAACAGCACAGCTCTTCTCTGACTGAGAGGTGCTAACTGCGTCACTGTAGGCTGGGCCCCTCAACCCTGCGAGCCCCATCGCGGCGGCAACCTCTGTGACTGAGATTGTTACACCTCTAGCAGGATAGCTTTGACAGTTCAGCTACAGAGAGTAGTTGATAGAGATCATTTCAGTTCTCCATTTGAGCTGGATGCCATTCATAGTATACTGAAACTCTGCTCTAATAAATGTACACATGAAAGTAAAGGCATTTTATAATGCTTCTACTTTTTTGTAGTATAGTCTTGATTAAGAGACCAGTAATTCTGATTTAACATGTTATCATAAGGAAAGTAAATATAGTGGTTGGAGAGGCGTTGATAGGTCCCGAGCTTTAAAGCCTAGGGCTGCCCAAAAAGGTTTATCTGGCCCATATGAAAAGACAAATACTATTAAACTATTAATAACCCTTGATAACTTGAGGCTCTGTTGAGCATTTTGCATTGGGGCCCACAGGTTGGGAGATAACTTACCATTCACTGGTGGCCCATAGCAGTATCCACAGTAAGTGAATTGACAATTTTTTAGATTGCTGACTATCACGCTATTCAAATATGGCATTTCAGAGCTCCATTCTTAGGATAAATGGATGTGTTATCGATCAGCATAGTATCAACATTTCTCTGTTTTCTTGGAGCAACCCAACAAAACTCACCAAGCAAGGTTTCTCAGTGGGTGAGGCTACAATTTAAGTGCTGGCTGCAAGGTAAGTGTGTGTAGCATAATTGGACATAATATCATAGTTGTGATAACTGTGTAGCTGGTTAGGTTTTTTAGGGTATTATCTATCTGTACTATCTCTGTTACTGGGAAAAGAAAAAAAGGGGGGGGAGGTCTGGTGATTTGTGTCAGGTTATTCATTGTGTTTATTTTGTTAGCAGGTAGTTTGCTTTGCTAGCTGGGTAGTGAACTATAAAATTACAGTCACACCAAGCAAGGCTTCTGAATGTTTGAGGCTGCAATTTAAGTGCTGGCTGCAAAGTGAGTAATGCATAGTTGGACATAATATCATAGTTTGACACAAGAGCATAGCTAGTTGTTATCTTTCTAATATTCCATTGTTTTTATCTGTACTGTTTATCCCAATTTAGTATGTACTCCATCGACAATGCTACCAAGTGTGCGAACTGTGAGATGTATGTTTAAAGGTCCCCGGTAACTGCGGGGATCCGGATCCGTTTCAATACAGTGGTGTCACTGACGGGAAAGGCAAGCCTCTAAGCCAGTGGTATAATAATAACAAGATTTATTAAGACATACTTGCCCCTGTTTTTATGGGGAGGAAAAAAAATTAAATTAACCCTATGTCTAAAAGTAAATGGACTAAACAATAAGTGTAACCCCAGCAACACTTATACAACAAGAAATCTTTGTCCTTACTTTCCTTTTCCATATGAGAAGAGCGCCCACCTATTTCTGGTCTCAGTAAGTGGGTGTCTTCCCTTGGGCCCACAATGTCGCTCCCTCCTCTAAATGTGACTGGACAGGGCTCATTCCTACAGAGAAGCCGTGATTTGTGTCCTTTCTCCTGGTTCACAATCTTAATTTTATCTCAACCAATTAACCCTCCGAAATCCTGGTGTAACCTATCTCAGCAGCTCAGCGAGGTCAAATGAACATTAAACTCTCATAGCAACTATAACATTTAAAATAACCGTATTTCATTCCCAATCACATGAATCTCTTTGTTAGCAATTTTAGTTAATCAGCAGTCTCTGTCGATGATTCAGTTGGTTACTTGGGTGCCTTGATAGCTTTAACATGGGCTGTGGCCTTTTGGACCTTGGCACCTTGCAATCCATGGTTGTCAATAGTGTATACAAAGTTTAGTCTTTGCTGATACAGACCTATTAAAGAAAAATCATTCAGATTAGTCCAATTACCTGTCTGCCTCTAATTAGCTCGTGGACTCGTCAAATAGCCTTCAGTACATGTGAATGAAAACAAGGTACCTTATCCTGGGTTGTAACACAATGTACTTTAGCCGCTACAGGTGTTGCGTCACTCCTCACAAGATGGCCGCCTTCTTCTGTTGCTAACTCGCTGATGGGCCTCTCCGCTGAACAGGAGTAGAGATTGACTACTCCGGGTGTCACTGTTCACAGGAGTTCGAAGTTGCTGCAGTATGCAAGGGAGCAGGATAGCTAGCTGAGAGCCTTCCCTTTCTTTTCTTTCCTTCTTTTCAGGAGCTAACACAACTAAAGTTGATCGAAAGGCCAATAATCCAGGGCTGGCGGATCACTGACATATATAAAAAAGAATCCGATCCGCTCCGGAATCCGGTGCCCATATAAGTCAATGGGGACCGGAATCCGGAGGGTAAAAATGTTTGTGGAGGGGCTAGGAGCGAGCGCGGCATATTCACCTAGGCGCTGTCATGGCGGCACACTCCTTCCGGGTCACGCTGTTACCTTCTGGAGCCGACAATTCAATATTCATGGTTTTCCCCGCCCACCGGTGCGTGTTGGTTGCAGCTAGACACACCCTCATCCTGAGTGGCAGCGTGTCAGCTAACTGCAACCAATCACAGGCGCCAGGACGGCCGGTGGGCGCGGAAAACAGTGCACTGTCAGTCACAGTGGTAAACACTTGGCAGCACAGCTATAGCGCGTGGCTGCAGCCCCAGCCGTCGCGCTGTATCTGTGCCCAGAATCACACGTGCGAGGCTTTGCTGGGTGCTGCCATGGCAGACTCGCGTGAGCCCCTCGCACGTGTGATTCCGGTGAAAGTAAAAAAAAAAAACGATGTGCGGTCCCCTCTAATCTTCACATCCAGCCATGATAACGCTGGCTGGGGGCTGGTATATCCTCAGCCCGCAGCCATCCGGTATGGTCGCATCGGTTAGATGCGACCATACCGGTGTGCGCTACTGGCTCTTCCCGCTGGCGTGATGCGGTGCCAGTCGGGGTAATAGCAGTGGTTAGCAGCGGTGCATGGCTGTTGCTAAACCCTAGGTTTGTGTGATGGTACAGGCGTCTATCAGATACCTGCATCACACAAACCTGTAAATGACAGTAAATAAACACAGACACACAGAAAAATCCTTTCTTTGAAATAAAGTACAAAACACTCCTCCTTCACCACTTTATTAAGCCCCAAAGAAACCCTGCAGCTCCGACGTAATCCACAGGAGAAGTCCCATGCCGACACATACAGCTCTGCTACATGTCAGAGTGAGCAGCTATAGAGCACGGCTGCCCGCTCTGAGTGCAGCCCATTACTGAGCTGCGATAAACGATGACCACGGCAGAGACTGTCACAGGCTGGGGGCGCATCAGCCAGGAACCAATCACAGCTGAGAGGACGGTCAGTGGGTGGGGAAAACACGGAAAGCTGTGTGATTGCATGCACAGCACAGGAAGTGAAAGCGCAACCCGGAAGCAGAGTGCCGCAATAACACCGAGTCTGGTAAGTAAGAACGCTCATTTATTTATTGTTTTTTTTTTTCATTTTTATTAATTGCCGATTCCGGATCGTGCAGCCGGAATTCTGCGTCCGGGTCCGGCCCGGGGATAGCCCTGAAACCGCGCGGATCAGGACATTTACAGCCCGGATCTGCTCAACACTAAACACAACCCATGTCCAGTCCCTGCTCCATCTCTATGGCAACCAACCGCTCCCTTACATCAGCCGAAGTGACAGAGCAATGATACATTCAAAGTATTTTACCTATCCAGCAACAAAGTTACATTTTTACTGCACAGTTCTTCTGCTAAATACATCACGTTATATAAAACTATTCAAGCTTTGTTTTTCAAAATAGGATTTTGGTTATTTCCTGATTATTACCCAATATATCACCTATTCCCTTTGGTGTATGCATAATAAACACATGACTGTCATGTCTTGGATAACATGGCCACAGCAGCCTTTTATTAAATATTTCACACAAAACCCTGGTGGCCACAACAATGGTGACCCCACAACAATATGAATAATGTGACTAAAATGGCTATAAAAAGTTAATATATCTAGTTCAGAGACAAACCCTGCAATCTGTGGAATCTCCCTGGCTGCACCGCAACAGCCCAGTGAGAGAAGTATTAATATCCCATAATTAATACCCCTAACCTTTGCAGGACCTAATTACATTGTTGATACACAAACCACTATTCCCCAATAATGCCTTCCCACCAAAGGACATGACTAATTAACCATTTTCTAAACTACGACCATTCACTGCTGCTATGACAAACGTTTTTTCATTATACAAATGCACAAATATATATACACATATCTATCCATGGAGTAAAGACAAAATCCCTTTCGGCGCTTCCAGAGGATAAATGGAATATCAGTGCAAGTTTGCAAAAACTTCAAGAACAAGGGTTTATTAAGGGTTCAATAAAAAACGGACAAGTCCGTAATTGTCCGTTTTTTATTGAACCCTTAATAAACCCTTGTTCTTGAAGTTTTTGCAAACTTGCACTGATATTCCATTTATCCTCCGAAGCGCCGAAAGGGATTTTGTCTTTACTCCATTACCCACGTGGGAGCACCTGTTCAGTACTCTCATTGTTTTTCCCGAGGATTCGTGCTGCATACTGGAGGATTAATAAGAGAGTTGATCCACTACATGGATCATACTAGCGAAAACAGAAGAAATCTGCACGGTGAGTGTAAAATTCGTATGATCATTACAATCTGTGTTTATACACATCTACACTTAGATTTGGCGCCCCGTTGTCCTCTTCTTTTTTTCTTTCCTTTATTATGTGTTCCACATATCTATCCATATAAACATATATCCATCCATAAACATGCCCGCCTACAAAACACATATATTAACAAAATCGGCCTGTATACCCGATTTTCTGCTCCCGCCTTTCTAAAATCATGTAGACAATTTCTTAATCTCAATAAGAAACATATTCAATCTACAGACAATACATTTACATCCTTTCTTGTCTAAATAAACAGTAAACAGTATTCTCAATTAAAAGACATTTTAAAAAAATAACTTGCTTCTGTTATACGAGGATGAAGCTCTACACCATTGCTGCAGAGTGGTTGTTGGGTGATCTTCCAAAGGGCCCCCTCACTGAGAAGCATCCTTACTCTGAACTTTATTTTTGTTAGTACAGAGACCGTTGGTACTTGGTTAACGATAAATGGATTCTATAAATACGGGAATATACAATGTAATATACAGCCAAAAACCTATTGACAGATTTCCTACAGGTAAACCAAAATCTTAGTAGAAATGTAAACTCTCTAACAAAACTAGTATTAGAGACTCAAGCATGCGACGGGACTGCAGAGTACGGCATAAATTTTAGTAGGAGCGCACAAACATTTTAGAATAAATAAGGGGTGATAACAAGAAGGGTGCTACCTGGTGCGGTAGAATGGATGGACACAACAAGAAGGGAAAGCAACCGCACATGTATCAGATGCACACCAGAGTATAGGATAAAAAATGCCTTTATTGTATACCATCTTAAAAACATTTAAAAAAAGGTGCAATACATACAAGCCACCAGAGGTGGGGGCAAGAGTGCTCTGGGCAAGAAAGTCACAACAGCATAACAATGATAATCACATGCATGAGTAAAACAATCACAAAAATGCTGTGAAGGAAAGTGCCAATATATAATGCTGAATGCCCAACAGTGTTGGATCTGGACAACCAGGGGTAATGGAGGTAACATGAATCAGACAATTGTATGCAATATTCTGAGAGAGGAATAATAAATGTAATAGTACAGAGGGAGGGTCACAAATGCATAAATTGCGCAAATGATGAATAACAATGATACAATAATCCAGAGTATGAATCATAAATACACAAAAAAGGTAAATCTGAGTGAGAGATCTCAAAATAGAAATATCATACCAAGTGACCTAAATACACTCCCTAAACCTGTATGAGAAAGTGCAGTACATATAACCCATGTAGATGCCAAGGGGTTAGTACTGACAGGAGTCTGCACAAAAATCTGGTTAAGAAATACAATACCCCAAATGATCAATAATGGTTATGCAGAATAGGCACTGAAATGGCACAAGGAAATGCCCAGGGCAGGCAGGCCGACGCGTGTCGCCGCCTAAGCGGCTTCCTCAGGGCAAGGGCAGCGGTATACAGAAAGCCGGCATATTAAATACACATGATCATTTAGGGGAAGTGCACAAACTTGTGAGGTCCGGAGCTCGGAGGATGTGTGACTGAACGGCGCCATATTGGCGCATGCGCAGTGAAGCACTACGGTGGGACAGAGCGGACAATGATGTTAAAGCAGCAGGACGCTATAACAGGAGGCTGGCATCCATAGCAACGGTAGCAAAACATAATAGCACCGGCACAGGAGAGAGAACCAAGCAATACATCGCGATCACATATGGGAGAAGATGGTACATATAGAGGAAGTAGTGAGATATATCAGATACCAGTATAAAATAGATAAACAACCATGAATAGATGCGTTTTAAATGGTATATTATAGATACATCTAAATCTTATGGCAGAATGAACAAAAAACTGGTTTTATGCATAAATCCCAATAGCAGCACAAAATGTATATACAATAATAATATGTGTATATAGAGCAGAGAACATGCATCTGCATGCACGTGTACACGCAAATGCATGTATGGTCTGATCATAAGGACCAAATGCACTCTGAGCGGCCAACAAACAAATATATGTAATAAATGAAGGCATAGCCCCTGACGATACATGGCCAGGGCAAGGGCATGATAACATCATGCAAATATTCCCAAAATGATTAGCAGGCCAGGAATGTGATGGAGGAGGGAAGGAGGGGGGGGGGGGGAGGATGAGGAAAGGATTAGGGGGGGGGAGGAAAAAGGAAAAAAAACGCGGCTATCCACGCAAGACCATCGCACGGGCACATCAAAGAGCGAAAATGGAGACCCAGATATCCCTGATCCGGCCTAACACCAAGACGCAGGAGAAGTTTACCAGATTCTCTGCTCTATATACACATATTATTGTATATTCATTTTGTGCTGCTATTGGGATTTATGCATAAAACCAGTTTTTTGTTCATTCTGCCATAAGATTTAGATGTATCTATAATATACCATTTAAAACGCATCTATTCATGGTTGTTTATCTATTTTATACTGGTATCCGATATATCTCACTACTTCCTCTATATGTACCATCTTCTCCCATATGTGATCGCGATGTATTGCTTGGTTCTCTCTCCTGTGCCGGCGCTATTATGTTTTGCTACCGTTGCTATGGATGCCAGCCTCCTGTTATAGCGTCCTGCTGCTTTAACATCATTGTCCGCTCTGTCCCACTGTAGCGCTTCACTGCGCATGCGCCAATATGGCGCCGTTCAGTCACACATCCTCCGAGCTCCGGACCTCACAGGTTTGTGCACTTCCCCTAAATGATCATGTGTATTTAATATGCCGGCTTTCTGTATACCGCTGCACCTGCCCTGAGGAAGCCGCTTAGGCGGCGACACGCGTCGGCCTGCCTGCCCTGGGCATTTCCTTGTGCCATTTCAGTGCCTATTCTGCATAACCATTATTGATCATTTGGGGTATTGTATTTCTTAACCAGATTTTTGTGCAGACTCCTGTCAGTACGAACCCCTTGGCATCTACATGGGTTATATGTACTGCACTTTCTCATACAGGTTTAGGGAGTGTATTTAGGTCACTTGGTATGGTATTTCTATTTTGAGATCTCTCACTCAGATTTACCTTTTTTGCGTATTTATGATTCATACTCTGGATTATTGTATCATTGTTATTCATCATTTGCGCAATTTATGCATTTGTGACCCTCCCTCTGTACTATTACATTTATTATTCCTCTCTCAGAATATTGCATACAATTGTCTGATTCATGTTATCACTATTACCCCTGGTTGTCCAGATCCAACACTGTTGGGCATTCAGCATTATATATTGGCACTTTCCTTCACAGCATTTTTGTGATTGTTTTACTCATGCATGTGATTATCATTGTTATGCTGTTGTGACTTTCTTGCCCAGAGCACTCTTGCCCCCACCTTTGGTGGCTTGTATGTTTTGCACTTTTTTTAAATATTTTTAAGATTGGTATACAATAAAGGCATTTTTTATCCTATACTCTGGTGTGCATCTGATACATGAGCGGTTGCTTTCCCTTTTTGTTGGGACTGCAGAGTACCTCTATCCCACCGTACTGAGTACCAGACCTTAATCGGGCAATCCGTGTCAGAATTGCATCCAGTGGTACTAGTACTATAGTGGAGGATTGACATATTCTTCGGTGAACAGGTTGGCACAGAAAACCCCAGTAGTTGAGCTTTGTCCAACAGAGATCGTAAATCATTAGTAGAAATGGGTCCCATGTGCCAAAAGCCAATCATGGCTATGTTATAGTGCTAGAAGAAAGAAGCGCTAATAGGATTTTACCCGATAAATAACAGGTTAGTAATGTAAATTAATACACTCACCCAAAATGGTTGTGAAGGGTCACAACCACCATAGATAGAATAGGATAATAGCGGCTGCTGCGGCCCCACGTACAAAAGTCTTCAGTGTAAGAGGAGAAAAAGGGGTTAAACCCGGGCAATCCACCAAATAAAATGTAGAGATGAATGTTGATTTTCTGGTCCTGAGGAAGAGGTCTCTGTACCTTGAAACGCGTAGACCTATGGAATAAAAGAGTGATTAATCTATCAACATCTCTACATCTTATTTGGCGGATTGCGCAGGTTTAACCCCTTTTTCTCCTCTTACACGGAATCATGGCTATGTTGGGACTCCAGGACTTTACTGAGTGGAACCATGGTGTGAGAAAGTGAGGGAGAGCACAGTGGAAGAACCAGGAACAATGGAGCAGTCTGTAGTAAACATGTGTTTTGAAGTCGCATGTTCCCTACCTACAATATTCAAGTGGCATGCCCATAGAAATGATATGCAAGAAAAACTGTGTGTAACTATTAGTAATAGACTGTTGAATGAGAACAATGCATCTGTGTTTTTTTTATCCCCGGTGGGAATATCTTGTATCAAACGAGGACATTAACAGAGGTATGGCTTGCACACCCAAAGTCTACACACCGCACCAGGAAGGCCGCCAACAACCATCCCTTCCCTATGCACTGTGGAGGTTACTGGAGGACGGGCTAAAGAATGGGAGCTGCCAAGCCAAAGCAGAGGGAGCCCCTCATCAGCGACCAGGTTGGGGTCCTGCCCGTACCCCCAGCCGCCCCTCTTCACTCTGATATCAGTAGGACAAAGTATTACTCAGTCCCTCCTCATTGGATAAGAGCTGTGCCTTAGGGGTGCTTCACACACAGCGAGCTCGCTGCCGAGATCGCTGCTGAGTCACGTTTTTTGTGACGCAGCAGTGACCTCATTAGCGATCTCGCTGTGTGTGACACTGAGCAGCGATCTGGCCCCTGCTGCGAGATCGCTGCTCATTACACACAGCCCTGGTTCGTTTTCTTCAAAGGCGCTCTCCCACTGTGACACACAGATCACTGTGTGTGACAGCGAGAGAGCGACAAATGAAGCGAGCAGGGAGCAGGAGCCGGCATCTGGCAGCTGAGGTAAGCTGTAACTAAGATAAACATCAGGTAACCAAGGTGGTTACCCGATATTTACCTTAGTTACCAGCCTCCGCAGCTCTCACGCTGCTTGTGCTGCCGGCTCCGGCTCTCTGCACATGTAGCTGCATTACACATCGGGTTAATTAACCCGATGTGTACTGTAGCTAGGAGAGCAAAGCTAAGCAGTGTGCGCTAGTAACTAATGTAAACATCGGGTAACCATACCCGATGTTTACCTTAGTTACCAGTGTCCGCAGCTTCCAGATGCCGGCTCCGTGCAAGCGCAGCGTCGCTTGCACGTCGCTGCTGGCTGGGGGCTGGTCACTGGTCGCTGGTGAGATCTGCCTGTTTGACAGCTCACCAGCGACCATGTAGCGATGCAGCAGCGATCCTGACCAGGTCAGATCGCTGGTCGGATCGCTGCTGCATCGCTAAAGTGTGAAGGTACCCTTAGCCATGAGCAGAAAATAGAACTGATCAGCAGGAGATTAACTACTATGTTCTCTGCTGGAATTCTACAACACTGAAAGTTTTGGATCATACAGAAATGTTTCAGACTATCAAACAGTAAGCACAACTATATTTCTTGTTTCTTTTAAAACATAATTTCTAGTTCTAGTTTTCCTTTAAAATCTCCATAGTTTTGAGCACATTTTATACAAGAAATATTTTAAAAAGCAATTTCTCATGTACACCACCGAGCACATGGTGCACGATTATGTAATATTTATAGAATTTAAATCTGCTGCAATTTTTCAGCTCAATTTATTTTTGATCTAAACTTTGCAGTCACTACCTACAATATGTTCTTCTTTATTAATAAATAGAGCTGTAGTACAGATGATTGCTCTTTTAATGTTTTCCAGTCTTACATATTTTGGCTATGAAGTCCAAAATCAGTGACTAAAAATGGATCACATGTTTTGATTGAAGACTTTTGGTGCTGAAGAAAAATATATAACCATCTGTGGCTAATATTCCTGAGATTTAGGTATTTTGAGCTTATTTAATGTCTATTTACTTTCCAATTAGCAGTTGGTACTTAAAATATCTTTATTCTAAATAAAATTTTAGTTTTTTTATTAAAATATCTTGCAGAAAACGTATGCTTACTTTTTTTAACTATATTATTATTTTAAATAATTAAATATATAGTTTCAATGTAATGCGTTTAGATTTGTGCTTTTAAAGAGCTTTCTAGTGTATAGATTTGATATCAGCATTTCATTTTTCCAATAAATGTAAAATAAAAAAAAATGATGTAAGTTTTGCAGACTTTTGTGTCTTTATGGCTATAGACTATAAACAAAAGCTCACAGTCATTCTCTCTTTCACTTCTAGATAATGTACATTAGGTAAATCAACAGGAAGTATGAATTAAAAGAAGTTAAGTACATTTGGTGCATGGTCAACTCTAGAAAATTCTCCTAAAATGTAAATCATTGTGCACCAAGCCCCGAAAGGTGACCTTATTTTTTTTAGCAAATATTTAGTGAGTGCATGTTTAGGTCCTGTATTCTGAACTATACTGAAAAATGTAGCCAACTATACTTTTCAATTATAATAGCAATTCAATTTCAAACAACCAAATAGGAATACACTAAAATTTTAATTTTTAAAAATCAATAAAAAATGTCAACAATCATTATATGCAATTAATTAACATTAAAAACTAGCTCAATGAAAGTAAAAATGTCTTAAGGGGAACCTGTCAAGTGGAATATGGACCCAAAACCACAATTGGTTCTGGGTGCATATTCCTAATCATCACCTAACTGTTCCAGGCTATAGTAGCTTAGATAAAGAGATCTTTAGAAAAAGTATTTCTAAAGATCCTTTAGAATATGCTAATGAGGCCAGAGATTAAGCTGGTGTCACACATAGCGACAGCGACAACGACATCGCTGTTACGTCACCATTTTCTGTGACGTAACAGCGACCTTGTAAGTCACTGTTATGATCACTGCTTAGCTGTCAAACACAGAGACGCAGCAGCGATCATAACGTCGCTACATGTGCAGAGAGCAGGGAGCCGCGCACACTGCTTAGCAATGGCTCCTTGCTTTCCTAGCTACAGTACACATCAGGTTAATTAACCTGATGTGTACTGCAGCTACATGTCACAGTGCAGAGAGCAGGGAACCGCGCACACTGCTTAGCGCTGGCTCCTTGCTCTCCTAGCTACAGTACACATGGGGTTAATTAACCCCATGTGTACTGCAGCTACATGTCACAGTGCAGAGAGCAGGGAGCCGCGCACACTGCTTAGCGCTGGCTCCTTGCTCTCCTAGCTACAGTACACATAGGGTTAATTACCCGATGTGTACTGCAGCTACATGTGCACAGAGCAGGAGCCGGCACTAGCAGCAATAGCGGCGGAGGCTGGTAACGAAGGTAAATATCGGGTAACCAGGGAAAGGTCTTCCCTTGGTTACCCGATGTTTACAGTGGTTACAGCTTTCCACAGCTGCCAGACGCCGGCTCCTGCTCCCTGCTCGCTTCATTTCGTCGCTCTCTCGCTGTCACACACAGCGATGTGTGCTTCACAGCGGGAGAGCGACGACGAAAAAATGAAGCAGGACATTCAGCAACGAGCAACGACCTCACAGCAGGGGCCAGCTCGTTGCTGGATGTGACACACAGCGACAGCGACGGGACATCGCTGCAATGTCACAGAAAATGGTGACGTAGCAGCGACGTCGTTGTCGTCGTCGCTGTGTGTAACACCACCTTTAGTCTGAAGGGCATTACTTCCCTTGGCTAGTCAGCCCCGTTAGCATGTTAGTATGCTCCTGTGGGCGTGCTAACTTGCTAATAAATGTGCAGTGTCAGAGGCATGGTCGCTCTCCCCTCTACTGCCATCATGGCCGATGCTGGTTTTCGGCTCAGTGCGTATGATCAGAAGTCCCCGACTTCCAGTCATGCATACTATGAAGCCGAGTGTACGGGTCCCAGCTTCAAACTGGTGTAGTGTGCATGACCGGAAGTTTGGAGACATCTGATCATGCACAGTTGAACACCATTGATGTGCTTCCAGAGGTGTGCTGTGAGAGGTGATAGCAACCATGCCTCTGATGCTGCGCTGCCGACAGGGGCGTACTTATATGCTAAGGGGGCTGACAAGTCAAGGGAAATAATGCCCTTGGGACTGTCGTTGGCCTCATTAACATATCATAAAGATCTTTAGAAATACTTTTTCTAAAGATCTCTTTATCTGTTCTACTATAGCCTGGGACAGTTAGGCAGGGATAAACAATATGCACCCAGAACCACTCGTTATTCAATATTGCACCTGACAGGTTGCCTTTAACTTATTTCTGTTGACTGATTGGTTATTTTTTAACTCCGCAACCACTAAATCTGTTCAATTCCCTTTTTGATCATTCATGATCTGAAGTTAAACTGGGGAGAAAAGCAAGCTAAAAAGGTTGGTTTCTTAAAGGAATTTAACTTTAAAACTCTCCCTATTATATCCAAAATTAACCCCTATTCTCCATATTACAGATGACTGAGTCTTTTGAAACCTAAAATTGGAAACAATGGTGAATTTCCACAGAAAATTGGATTTGCAGTGAATAAATTTGATAAGCATTTCAATACTGCACAGACTTTAATTGACATGAAAATAGTTGTCTAAAACTCAGAGATCTCAAAGATTAGGGAACGGATTTAACTTTTCTTGAGGTCTTTAGTGCAAACAGAGCCTTATTATTGTCCAAGTGACCTCAACCTTTCTAGCAAGATGAACCTGGATGGTAATCAGTAGTAATTTGCAGGCCAGTTAGCAAAATACTGCAGTATCAGACTTTTTAAGCTATGTAAATTGAAGAAACTTCCCAATGATTATTTCTTTTTTAGGGAAGATGCAGTCACAAGGAGATTTTCCAAAGCATCACCAATTGTCATGATGGCATCATGATCTGGGGAAACTACAGATTCTAGCACTTAAAAATTACCAAATTATGTCAAACATGGGGATATCACAAAATGTGTGATGGTATCAATATACCATCACATCCACCATATAGTATATGGAGAAGGCTATAAATACGAGTCATATATCCCTATAAACCAAAAAAGAATAGCCACTACAAAAAATATGTAATCTATAAAATTGACTTTTTATTGATAAGCGATTAAAAGCAAGATAAAAAATAATTAAATGGTGCAAAACACACCACAGGAGAGCACGGCAAGGAACAAATAGCTTAATATCTCAAAAAAGATGTTCTCATTCATAGCTATCACAAAAATAGTATTGTAAGTGTGACCCTCCTGGACTATCAGGTCATCAAAGGGTACTGCACAAACTGCCCTTCTGTGCAGTATTCCACCTCCCTCTTGGTTCTGGGTCCCTATCTAATAGTGTTGCCTCCAACAGCAAATCAAATCCTAGATACACCCTGCACCACACCCACCAGACACACCAGTGGACGGCTTGAGTGGAATAGAGTCGCCCACCTGGGGGGTCAGGGAGGGGAGATTAGCAGTGTAGTTAGTGAAGAGTAGTCGGTAGAGAGTGAAGAGAGGGAGAGGAGGTCGGGAGCGGTGGCTCCTGGAGAAGCTGTCTAAGTTGCAGATGGTGGTCTGGGCCTAGAGGAGTCAGACCCCAAGTCACAGGGAATTGTGGCCAGGTGCCTGGACCTGTCGAGGAGGACAGCCGGCAGCCTAGCACTGTCACCGGTCTGGATCTGAAGGCACGACAGGTTACATGGACCCTAGGTCGGGGAGAAGCTTCAGGCAATCTGACAAATCACCTGAGGAGAACGGAGCTTTTATGATGTGTTGACACCTGCTCCAGAATCGGGGCATTAGTGCAACGAGGGGGGATAGGATGTTCCAACCTATAACGGTCCAAAAAATCACAAGCATGAGCCCTGACAGCAAGCTCCTACACTTAGCCACAGTGGGGTGTAGGGACCCGCAAGTTCCATACTACTGGGCCACCAATTTGAAGTTAAACTTAGTGCCAGTAGGCACCCCTATAGTGTTGCACCAGGCAACACTATAGGGGACGGGACCCGGACAAGCTCCCCTCAGCAGCAGCGGTACCCACAGAATTGATTTACCCGGTTGTCAGTATCCCACGGCACCCCACACCGAGTCCCGGGCCATCCCCTACCCAAGGAGGGCTACGACACCTTGCTGCACCACTTCATCACCCCGGGTACTCCCAACGGCAACGGCGTTACTCCCAAATTACCGTACATCACAGGTGGTGTCACGAACTATACATCAACTCCCCTGTAAATACCCCCTTTAATTTGAGTGGCCGCACAACCTCGGGTCCACAGACCCTTGAGCCACAGCGAACTCAGATTCGAGCAGCTCGGCTGCTCCCGGGGACGGCACATAAGCTCCAATATACAGTACTCCAAAAGTTTGGACACACCTTCTTATTCAAAGAGTTTTCTTTATTTTCATGACTCTGAAAATTGTAGATTCACATTGAAGGCATCAAAAGTATGAAATAAAACATGTGGAATGAAATACTTAAAAAAGTGTGAAACAACTGAAAATATATCTTATATTCTAGTTTATTCAAAGTAGCCAACTTTTGCTTTCATTACTACTTTGCCCACTCTTGGCATTCTCTTGATGAGCTGCAAGAGGTAGTCACCGGAAATGGTTTTCCACCAGTCTTGGAGTTTTTCAGAGATGCTTAGCACTTGTTGGCCCTTTTGCCTTCACTCTGCGGTCCAGCTCACCCCAAACCATCTCGTTTGAGTTCAGGTCTGGTGACTGTGGAGACCAGGTCATCACTCTCCTTCTTAGTCAAATAGCCCTTACACAGCCTGGAGGTGTGTTTGGGGTCATTATCCTGTTGAAAAATAAATGATGATCCAACTAAACGCAAACCGGATGGAATAGCACGCCGCTGCAAGATGCTGTAGCAGCCATGCTGGTTCAGTATGCCTTCAATTTTGAATAAATCCCCAACAGTGTCACCAGCAAAGCACCCCCACACCATCAAACCTCTTCCTCCATGCTTCACGTTGGGAACCAGGCATATAGAGTCCATCCGTTCACCTTTTCTACAAAGACACGGTGGTTGGATCCAAAGATCTCAAATTTGGACTCATCAGACCAAAGCACAGATTTCCACTGGTCTAATGTCCATTCCTTGTGTTCTTTAGCCCAAACAAGTCTCTTCTGCTTGTTGCCTGTCCTTAGCAGTGGTTTCCTAGCAGCTATTTTACCATGAAAGCCTGTTTCACAAAGTCTCCTCTTGACAGTTGTTCTAGAGATCAGAGGGTGTGTCTAAAATTTTGGTCTGTACTGTATATACAGTATATATATATACAAATATATAGTATCAAAAATATGGGAAATATATAATAGGTAAAAAGGAGTACAGCTGACATAAATAGCAATGATTACAAAATATGAGATACGGCAAAAAAATAAATAACAGTATACATCCATGATAATATCAACACCCATATAGCAAAAATAAATAATTTGCACAAGTTCAAAAAGATAGCACATGCACCAGACACAAAAAAATGCACAGATTATATAATAAATGTGTAGTTTAAATATAAAATATTATGTAGGATGAATAGTCCCAGAGGGCTAATTAAAGTGCAAAGCAAAGGTTCAGAAATTAAGGTGCAAGAATAAGGTGCGTTTCTAAATTGATGTAGAAAAATGCCAAAAAAAGTGCAGATAGACACTAGCACCTGATTATAAATGTCAATAAAGTGCATAAAGATAAGCAGGTATTAGCTTACTGGGTGTTAGTATAGATATGGGGTGCTACCAAGGCATAATGAACAGGCAAACATAATAGTATAAGGGAACAGTATGTGTGTATTAGAGAGAGGAGTTACCTGAGGTCATGTCCCACTGCCATGCTGATCCAACACGTGTTTCGGCACGTGGCCTTCATCAGGGAGGTCAGGGGGATTCTGGCACTTGCATGCTTACGTCTTTGAAGTCTGTGATCAGCACTGGGAGATACAGGCATTAATCCAAAGGCTTAGGCAAGCTATGAAGAGTTAATTTCAGCTGGGCTGCTCGTTAGTCTTTTTGATCACATGCTGTGGGGGAGCCAATCATTTTCAGTCCACTCCTGTATGTATATATATGGTTGCTTGACTGGTCTGATATGATGTTGTGATGCAGACTTAAGGGTGCTTAACACGCTGCGACATCGCTAACGATATATCGTCAGGGTCACGGTGTTTATGACGCACATCTGGTGTAGTTAGCGACGTCCTTGCATGTAACACCTCTGAGCGACCTTAAACGATCGCAAAAGAGGCAAAAATTGTTGGTCTGTGTTATGTCGTTCATTTACCAAAAATCGTTGTCTGGTCACTAGCGAGGTTGTTTGTCGTTCCTGCCACAGCACACATCGCTATGTGTGACACCGCAGGAGCGACGAACATCTCCTTACCTGCGTCCACCAGAAATGAGGAAGGAAGGAGGTGGGTGGCATGTTCCGGCCGCTCATCTCCGCCCCTCCTCTTCTATTGGACGGCCGTTTTGTGACGTCGTTGTGATGCTGAACGCACCTCCCCCTTGAAGGAGGGATTGTTCGGCATCAACAGCAACGTTGCTGAACAGGTACAGTACCGACCAAAAGTTTGGACACACTTTCTCATCTCTAGAACATTTGTTAAGAGGAGACTTTGTGCAGCAGGCCTTCATGATAAAATAGATGCTAGGAAACCACTGCTAAGGACAGGCAACAAGCAGAAGTGACTTTTTTGGGCTAAAGAACACAAGGAATGGACATTAGACCAGTGGAAATCTGTGCTTTGGTCTGATGAGTCCAAATTTGAGATCTTTGGATCCAACCACCGTGTCTTTGTAGAAAAGGGGAACGGATGAACTCTACATGGCTGGTTCCCACCGTGAAACATGGAGGAGGAGGTGTGATGGTGTGGGGGTGCTTTGCTGGTGACACTGTTGGGGATTTATTCAAAATTGAAGGCATACAGAACCAGCATGGTTACCACAGCATCTTGCAGCGGCATGCTATTCCGTCCGGTTTGCGTTTAGTTATACCATCATTTATTTTTCAACAGGACAATGACCCCAAACACACCTCCAGGCTGTGTAAGGGCTATTTTACTAAGAAGGAGAGTGATGGGGTGCTACGCCAGATGACCTGGTCTCCACAGTCACCAGACCTGAACACAATCAAGATGGTTTGGGGTGAGCTGGACCGCAGAGTGAAGGCAAAAGGGCCAACAAGTTCTAAGCATCTCTGGGAACTCCTTCAAGACTGATGGAAGACCATTTCTGGTGACTACCTCTTGAAGCTCATCAAGAGAATGCCAAGAGTGTGCAAAGTAGTAATGAAAGCAAAAGGTTGCTAATTTGAAGAACCTAGAATGTAAGACATATTTTAAGTTGTTTCACACTTTTCTAAGTATTTCATTCCACATGTTTTAATTCATAGTTTTGATGACTTCAATGTGAATCTACAATTTTCAGGTTCATGAAAATAAAGAAAACTCATTGAATAAGACGGTGTGTCCAAACTTTTGGTCGGTACTGTATGTGCGTGTGACTCTGCTGTAGCGATAATGTTTGCTATGGCAGCGATCACCACATATTGCACCAACGACGGTTGTTATGCATTACTGCTGTGAGCAATTGTGGTGTTAACCCTTGCTGTCTTTTTATTGCTGTCTTCCTGCTAATGCGTTTCTCTTTTGTCTTTTACTATTTGTTCCTGTGAGTTTGCAGTATGTCTGAGTTCTGGTTTTCCACTGTCTGTCTTAATCTGTGTAACCATAACACTCCTGCCCCTATCTTCCCTACTTAAGGTCTAAATTTTAGGGTCTTTCTTTTCTATCAAAATTAGTTCATAACATTAAACTGCCCCCCTGGTTTGCAACTGTAGCATAAAGTAGGGATGAGCAAACCCATGAATATTTGAGTTCACCTAACTTGCACAGACTGAAAAAAAGTTTGGTTCAGGATCCAAGGTTGACCTGAATTTGACCTCGGACAATGAACCCCATACAAGTCAATGGGGATGAGAAGTTCTGTGCAGCAAAATGGTCGTACTAAGGGCTGGGGTGTAACAAAGAGAGGCTAAATGGGGGTAAGAGCAGGACAGTTATACATACAGTGTTTCCCAGTTACACAGCAGTCATACTCTTTTCTGTGCCCACTTATTAAGCTTCATGAATATTCAATTCTTTCCCTGCCCACCTTATATGTGAGTAGCTGTGATTGGTTGCAGACTGATATACATGCCCACTAACCTACATGTTGATGTCTATGATTGGCTGCAAACCAGTTTGCTGTATGGTAGTGTAAAAATTACAAAAATAATTACAAAAAAAATTATTGGGGCTTTCATCATATTTTTGATAATAAGCGCAGGTAACTCAGATGGCTGCTTTCTGCAACCCCCAGCTTTAACATGGCTGGTAATCAAAAAAAGAGGAGATTCCACACCATTTTTTAAATTATTTAAATAAATAATTTAAAAAAACTAAAAGGTGGGGACTGGTAAAGCTGTGAGGTGGGAACTGGTATTATCAGGGTGGGGAGAGCCATGTCTATTGGCTCCTCCCAGCCTAGAAATACTAACCTGTAGAAGTGGTGCAGCCAATAGATGTGCCAGTTCTGGTACTTTTCCCTGCTGATCCAGATTGCTCTGGTGCCATGTCAATTGGTTTGATATATGGGGTTGATGTCAGCTGTGATTGATTTGTCAAAAATCACAGCTACTATCAAGCACTAGGTTAGTAATGGGAAGGCGCATATAAAACAAACCAATTTCTAACCCTGTAAGACAAATTTAATAAACACAACAAAAAATCCGTCACCCTTGCAGGTCTGACATTATCCCCACAACATTCCTCATTGATTCCCGCTATTCTTCATCAGGAATCTGCAGTGACAGAAAAAATAGCCTATCACTGAAGACTTTGGGACACAATAATGGCAACAGGGGACCCGACTGTGAGAAGTGGTAATGTCAATAAGTTCATTGGAAGTCACAGCCAGATTTCCACAGTAGAAGTGTGCAAAATTGACATATTGCTGGACATCGAGGCACAGCAATCTGGCAATCTAGCAGTTCACACTCGGGGGCTGCCCCACTGCCATCAGTCACTTCAGTTGAACCCACTCAAGATTGCATGACTACTCTGCAGCCATGTTCCGCAATCCAACAGTCCAACAATTCGGCAGTGGGGTTCAATTGAGTTTACTGAGAGCATTGTGAACTCCAGTGACCTGACTCGTGTTTCTCAACGCAGTGATTCTAGAGCAACGCCCCCTGGGAAGTATGCAAATAAGAAAGCCGCGGAGACACCATCACGTGTTTCTCAACGCTGCCAGGAAACTAGCCAGGTATTTCACTGGAAAGGAAAAACCACGGGAAGGGCAGTCTCCAGTCAAGGAGACCACCTATACCAAACATGGTATCCATCTACAGACAGCCGTTTCAGGGTATTTGCTCTAGAATCACTGCGTTGAGAAACACGTGATGGTGTCTCCGCAGTGGATATGTTGATCTCCCTAAGGTCAACAATGCTTGCATAAGTAGTCTTTTACTAGGCATTGCCCCCACTAGCCAGATTCCTACTCCACACTGATGCGGGGCAAATACCCCGAAACGGCTGTCTGTGGATGGATACCATGTTTGGTATAGGTGGTCTCCTTGACTGGAGACTGCCCTTCCCGTGGTTGTTCCTTTCCATTGAAAGACCTGGCTAGTTTCCTGGCAGCGTTGAGAAACACGTGATGGTGTCTCTGCGGCTTTCTTATTTGCATACTTCCCAGGGGGCGTTGCTCTAGAATCACTGCGTTGAGAAACACGTGATGGTGTCTCCGCAGTGGATATGTTGATCTCCCTAAGGTCAACAATGCTTGCTTAAGTAGTCTTTTACTAGGCATTGCCCCCACTAGCCAGATTCCTACTCCACACTGATGAGGGGCAAATACCCCGAAACGGCTGTCTGTGGATGGATACCATGTTTGGTATAGGTGGTCTCCTTGACTGGAGACTGCCCTTCCCGTGGTTGTTCCTTTCCGGTGAAAGACCTGGCTAGTTTCCTGGCAGCGTTGAGAAACACGTGATGGTGTCTCCGCGGCTTTCTTATTTGCATACTTCCCAGGGGGCGTTGCTCTAGAATCACTGCGTTGAGAAACACGTGATGGTGTCTCCGCAGTGGATATGTTGATCTCCCCAAGGTCAACAATGCTTGCTTAAGTAGTCTTTTACTAGGCATTGCCCCCACTAGCCAGATTCCTACTCCACACGGATGAGGGGCAAATACCCCGAAACGGCTGTCTGTGGATGGATACCATGTTCGGTATAGGTGGTCTCCTTGACTGGAGACTGCCCTTCCCGTGGTTGTTCCTTTCCGGTGAAAGACCTGGCTAGTTTCCTGGCAGCGTTGAGAAACACGTGATGGTGTCTCCGCGGCTTTCTTATTTGCATACTTTCCAGGGGGCGTTGCTCTAGAATCACTGCGTTGAGAAACACGTGATGGTGTCTCCGCAGTGGATATGTTGATCTCCCTAAGGTCAACAATGCTTGCTTAAGTATTCTTTTACTAGGCATTGCCCCCACTAGCCAGATTCCTACTCCACACTGATGAGGGGCAAATACCCCGAAACGGCTGTCTGTGGATGGATACAATGTTTGGTATAGGTGGTCTCCTTGACTGGAGACTGCCCTTCCCATGGTTGTTCCTTTCCGGTGAAAGACCTGGCTAGTTTCCTGGCAGCGTTGAGAAACACGTGATGGTGTCTCCGCGGCTTTCTTATTTGCATACTTCCCAGGGGGCGTTGCTCTAGAATCACTGCATTGAGAAACACGTGATGGTGTTTCCGCAGTGGATATGTTGATCTCCCTAAGGTCAACAATGCTTGCTTATGGCATCACTACAGTCCAGGAATCCGACATTCAAGTTACCAGATTTCATACTCAGTGAACTCAGTTGAACCTGCTAACAGATTGCTGGATTGTCAGATTGTGGAACACGGCCACACCGCAGTCAGGCAAACAGGCAGTGAGTTCAACTGAGTTCATTGAGGGGAGCTAGGACCCCTCATTGTGAATTCCGGAGACCTCACTGCCAGATTGTGGACTGCTCTGCAGTTGTGTCCTGCAATCCAGCAGCAGGTTCACTGGCGATTACAGTTGGTACTGTGAAGTCTGGAATGTGACCTCCGGTAAACTCACTGACATCACATCCAGGTCCCCTGCTACTCTCCGTTTGTCTCAGAAGCTGCAGTGATCTATCTCCTTTTTCATCAGAGCAGCCTCTGGATATAGCAGAACCAGGATCGTCATGGTACATCAAGTTGGTTATGTCGGTCCTGCAGGGGTGTTTGGGGTTATTAAAGGGGTGAAAGAGGGTGTGTGTACTTTTTATTTCTAATAAAGGATTTTTTGGTGTTTATATTATTTCTTTTCACTTACAAGGACTGTAATGGGTGTGTCTCAAAGACCTCTCCCCTTTAGTAACCTAGGGCTTGATGACAGCTTTGATTTTTGACAAATCACATCTATCATCAACCCAGTATATTACCCCCATTGCCACCACACCAGGGCAATCGAGAAGAGCCAGGTAAAACACCAGAATTTGTACATCTTATGGATGTGCCATTTCTGTGGTGGCTGCAGGCTTGTGATTTTAGGCTGGCAGGTGCCAATAACTATGGCTCTTCCCACCCTGATAATATCAGTCCCCATCTGACAGCTTTACCATGGGGGGGCCATGCTGTTTTTTAAATTATTTATTTAAATTTTTTAAAAAAGAAAAATGGCCTGGAGTCCCCTCCATTTTTTGACAACCAGCCATGTTAAAGCAGACTGCTGAGGGTTCCAGCCTGTAATCGTTTGTTTTACAGACACTTAATTTAAAAAATGTGGTGAGAGCCAACACCATTTTTTTTAAATTATTTATTTATTTATTTATTTATTTATATATTCTTGCACTACCATAGAGGAAACTGGTCTGCAGCCAATCACAGATGCCAACACAGAGTGTGGGGGCGGGTATAACAGTCTGCAACCAATCAGAAACACTGGAAGAGGGATTTTTTAAATAACCAGCCATGGTAAAGCTTACCACTAAAGGTTGCAGCCTATAGTTCCTGTTTTACCTGCATTCGTTATCAAACATACGGCGGGATACCAAGTAATTTTTACTTTTTTACAGTGGTGTCTAGGCCAATCACAGCCATGTCAATACTTTAAATGACTTTTATTGGCTCAAAAGTGCCCACACTAGAAAAGCTTGCTAATTGGCTGCTCTGACTTTTCAACAAGCTTTATTCAGTTGCTAACTCAAAACAGGAATTGGACCTACAGATAAAAGTCTGTATTCGTGTACGACACCGGAACACCTGGTGTTCAGTATGAACCCCGAACTTTGCAGATCGGGTTTGCTCATCCCAGCCATTAAGATGAAAAAAAAAAAAATACTATTATTAAGGTGCTGGGCTCTTATGCTAAAATATAACTGAATAATGAATTTAGTGACATATGTAAGCAGGTTTGCACCTTCCTATCACACCTGAATCTTTGGGTTTTATAAACTGAATACCATTCCCATTTTCAATGTGCTTCAACAGTAGTGTAATTGTCCAACACAATTAGAGTTGAGCAAACTCAAGGTTTGGTGTTCAGTGTTTGTGCCAAACATTTGTTTTGGATTCAGAGTTCGGGTACTTTGCGTATGAACACCACTCATGCGAGCATCGCTGTGGTCGGGTAAGCTCACTACAAGACGCTTGCAGTGTTTGATCGGCTTGCACTTGAGGTAACAACAGCATGATCAGATGTTGTGTGCATTCATATAAAAATGGAAACTCTGCCTACAAACTCATCTTAATTTAAAGTTTAGCAGCACATGCAAAAATGAACTTCCAGGGGTCTGTTCATCTCTAAACACAACTTTGCCCTTTTTCTGTACCTATGTAGCATAAGCTGTGCACCCTGACCCCTATCCCTACACACTGTAAGCATAAAATTGCATTGCTTAGCTGAAACTCATCTTATATACTGGTGATGAAAGTCTCCCATGATTGGCTGTGTGTCATGGCTAGAGTTGAGCGCGGTTCGTGGTTCGTGGTTCTCCAGTTCGCGGCTCGAGTGATTTTGGGGCATGTTCTAGATCGAACTAGAACTCGAGCTTTTTGCAAAAGCTCGATAGTTCTAGAAACGTTCGAGAACGGTTCTAGCAGCCAAAAAACAGCTAAATCTTAGCTTGGTTTCTGCTGTAATAGTGTAAGTCACTCTGTGAATCAAACTATTATCACATTTCAGTGTATAGTGTGCGTGAACAGCGCCTTCAGATCACTGCTGTTTCTATAATGGCGATCGCCATTTTTTTTTTTTTTTTTTCTTGTCTTCCTTCCCTAAGCGCGCGCGTCTTGTGGGGCGGGCCAGCATGTCAGCCAATCCCAGACACACACACACCTAAGTGGACTTTGAGGCAGAGAAGCAACGGCATG
This sequence comes from Anomaloglossus baeobatrachus, assembly GCF_048569485.1. Taxonomy (NCBI): domain Eukaryota; kingdom Metazoa; phylum Chordata; class Amphibia; order Anura; family Aromobatidae; genus Anomaloglossus; species Anomaloglossus baeobatrachus. The sequence continues at coordinate 681,043,933 of NC_134353.1, read as the reverse complement.
TGTGATAGGATCTGCATGTCACATGTCCCTGCATTATAAAACCGGACATTTTCTTCACGATCGCCATTATCTGCCTTCTGCGTCTTTGGTGTCAGACATCACTGTCGCAGTTCCGTCCTTTGTCCTATCGCCGATACAGCTGTATGCGCTGCATACACAGCGTTAGACAGCTTAGGGAGAGCACATTCTAGCAGTCCTTTTAAGGGCTCGTACCGGCAGGGTCAGAGAGCCATAGGTGACAGGTCCTGCAAACAGCAACAGCGTCTGTGTAGCCCAGGTCAGGGATTTCCTCCCTGCATTTCACCATTAGGAGGGAATAGAAAGGCAGGCTTCCATTCCTCTACCCAGAGCACCACAATCCTGCCACTGTACCCTCTTGTCCTCTGCACACTCCAACTCATTCTAACTAAGCCATTATACTAGGAAACACTCAGTGTACCTAGTGGCATCCTATCTGTGGCTATTGGACTTTGCTATAGTCCCACTAGTGCAAAGACATTTGCAGAGCACATCTGCCTGCATTGCACACTCCAAGTTTTTTAAACTAAGCAATTTTACTAGCAAACACTCAGTGTACCTAGTGGCATCCTATACGTGGCTATTGGACTTTGCTATAGTCCCACTAGTGCAAAGACATTAGCAGAGCACATCTGCCTGCATTGCACACTCCAAGTTTTTTAAACTCAGCCATTATACTAGCAAACACTCAGTGTACCTAGTGGCATCCTATACGTGGCTATTGGACTTTGCTATAGTCCCACTAGGGCCAAGACATTTGCAGAGCGCATCTGCCTGCGTTGCACACTCCAACAAATTATAACGAAACCATTATACTAGCAAACACTCAGTGTACCTAGTGGCATCCTATACGTGGCTATTGGACTTTGCTATAGTCCCACTAGTGCCAAGACATTTGCAGCACGTCTGCCTGCGTTGCACACTCCAACGAATTATAACTAAGCCATTATACTAGCACACACTCAGTGTACCTAGTGGCATCCTATACGTGGCTATTGGACTTTGCTATAGTCCCACTAGTGCAAAGACATTAGCAGAGCACATCTGCCTGCATTGCACACTCCAAGTTTTTTAAACTCAGCCATTATACTAGCAAACACTCAGTGTACCTAGTGGCATCCTATACGTGGCTATTGGACTTTGCTATAGTCCCACTAGTGCCAAGACATTTGCAGAGCGCATCTGCCTGCGTTGCACACTCCAACTAATTATAACGAAGCCATTATACTAGCAAACACTCAGTGTACCTAGTGGCATCCTATACGTGGCTATTGGACTTTGCTATAGTCCCACTAGTGCCAAGACATTTGCAGAGCGCATCTGCCTGCGTTGCACACTCCAACAAATTATAACGAAGCCATTATACTAGCACACACTCAGTGTACCTAGTGGCATCCTATACGTGGCTATTGGACTTTGCTATAGTCCCACTAGTGCCAAGACATTTGCAGAGCGCATCTGCCTGTGTTGCACACTCCAACTAATTATAACGAAGCCATTATACTAGCACACACTCAGTGTACCTAGTGGCATCCTATACGTGGCTATTGGACTTTGCTATAGTCCCACTAGTGCCAAGACATTTGCAGAGCACATCTGCCTGCATTGCACACTCCAAGTTTTTTAAACTCAGCCATTATACTAGCAAACAGTCAGTGTACCTAGTGGCATCCTAAACGTGGCTATTGTACTTTTGTCAATTCACAGTATTGGAACGTTATTTGCAGCACGTCTGCCTGCATTGCACACTCTAACTTTTTTAAACTCAGCCATTATACTAGCAAACAGTCAGTGTACCTAGTGGCATCCTAAACGTGGCTATTGTACTTTTGTCAATTCACAGTATTGGAACGTTATTTGCAGCACGTCTGCCTGCATTGCACACTCTAACTTTTTTAAACTCAGCCATTATACTAGCAAACACTCACTGTACCTAGTGGCATCCTAAACGTGGCTATTGTACTTTTGTCAATTCACAGTATTGGAACGTTAGTTGCAGCACGTCTGCCTGCATTGCACACTCTAACTTTTTTAAACTCAGCCATTATACTAGCAAACACTCACTGTACCTAGTTGTATCCTAAACGTGGCTATTGTACTTTTGTCAATTCACAGTATTGGAACGTTATTTGCAGCACGTCTGCCTGCATTGCACACTCTAACTTTTTTAAACTCAGCCATTATACTAGCAAACACTCACTGTACCTAGTTGTATCCTAAACGTGGCTATTGTACTTTTGTCAATTCACAGTATTGGAACGTTATTTGCAGCACGTCTGCCTGCATTGCACACTCTAACTTTTTTAAACTCAGCCATTATACTACCAAACAGTCAGTGTACCTAGTGGCATCCTAAACGTGGCTATTGTACTTTTGTCAATTCACAGTATTGGAACGTTATTTGCAGCACGTCTGCCTGCATTGCACACTCTAACTTTTTTAAACTCAGCCATTATACTACCAAACAGTCAGTGTACCTAGTGGCATCCTAAACGTGGCTATTGTACTTTTGTCAATTCACAGTATTGGAACGTTATTTGCAGCACGTCTGCCTGCATTGCACACTCTAACTTTTTTAAACTCAGCCATTATACTAGCAAACAGTCAGTGTACCTAGTGGCATCCTAAACGTGGCTATTGTACTTTTGTCAATTCACAGTATTGGAACGTTATTTGCAGCACGTCTGCCTGCATTGCACACTCTATCTTTTTTAAACTCATCCATTATACTAGCAAACACACAGTGTACCTAGTGGCATCCTATACGTGGCTATTGGACTTTGCTATAGTCCCACTAGTGCCAAGACATTTGCAGAGCGCATCTGCCTGCGTTGCACACTCCAACAAATTATAACGAAGCCATTATACTAGCACACACTCAGTGTACCTAGTGGCATCCTATACGTGGCTATTGGACTTTGCTATAGTCCCACTAGTGCAAAGACATTTGCATAGCACGTCTGCCTGCATTGCACACTACAACTTTTTTAAACTAAGCAATTTTACTAGCAAACACTCACTGTACCTAGTTGTATCCTAAACGTGGCTATTGTACTTTTGTCAATTCACACTACTGCAAATCTATGTGCAGCACCTCTGCATGACAACCTCGTGCTCTGTTTTTAATAAGCTATAATGATAGCACAAAATACTGCCATTTTGTGGCATCATAGAACTGGCTGTTGTATTCCATTAGTGCCCCACTGGTGACAAGCTATTTCTAGCACCTCTACATCACACCCTCATGCACATTTTGCTACGCTAATGTTATAGCAAACTCATGGAATTCATTGCTGCATTTCATAATTCGGAGGGATAGAAAGTCAGGCTTCCTTTAGCTTTTCCTTCTGTTCATAGACAGCATCTCCAAGACAAATTTCCCCTCCACGTCTAAGTGTGGAGAGGCAGCTAGTGCGCATGCGTGTGCCGATGTACCCCAGCTGCAGCATAATTACAGTGTTTCGCCTAGTGAGTATGCTCAGCCTGACTGTGCCATTCCTGACGCTAAGTTTTCATTTCGGGATACAGCGCATGCTCCCACACTAAGTGTGAAAAGCCTCTTTGCACAGGTGCTTGCATTCCGTGCCGGGTCTAAGTCCTGTTTTGGGCATAGACACCATGCTAAAGCTGATAGTCTTTTTTCAGAGACTGTATTTCATGCTACTGAGCATGCTCAGGCACTTCCTGCATCAGAGACTAGGTCCGGTAATGAACTCTTTGGCCCTGGCCCTGATGTGGGGGTCCCATATAGACCACAGGGCATCAGGTGTCCTCCCAAATGGCTTGCAGAGGCCCACACCTATGACTTGTCACCGCATTATTGATGCTCAGACGATGACTGGTGAGGTGTTTGGGTCATGGCAGCCATGAGGTCATCATTGAAGTTGTGTTTCCAAATAGGACGCTAGTTATGCCACTCATGATGTGTCACTCTACTTTTGTCTCCAGGAGGTGCATTGTGGTTCACCCTGGTTTGGGGCGGACCCAGGTTATAAAAGGGGCTGGAGCCAACAAGGAGGTGCGCAGTCTTCTATTATGCTCCGAAAGAGCACACCTCCATGTGTTGAACCCATTGCGGCTTTAGGCCAGAGGTAGGCAGGGATCGGGTGGTGGATGCAGGCCACCACCACAGTTGGTAACGCAGAACGGTTAAGACCAGCTCCTGTCCTAACAGTCCTGCTTGTGCAGCCCAGTGGCATTAACAGGCCTGCTGCTGCTGATGCGCCTGCTGTCCACAGGTGTGGCCCCTACGCACACGGTCAGCGTACTCAATGGCCCCTGTGTTGTTAACAGGGAGTTCCTGGGCTGGGTGGGCATGTGGACCCTGTGACGCTAACAGGGCTCACAGTCTCCAGATCCGAATGGCGTCTAACTCGGTTCAGGCTACTATTAGTTTCATAGCCACACAGCTCTGTATCCTCCACCAAACCTTCAAGTTGCCAACCTCTCCTTTTCCAACTGGGAGCACGGTGGACACTGACTGCTGATGGGGATATATACCTTTCTCTTTCTTTTCTTATTAATTTTCGTTATATAGCGGTCACAGATTATATACCACTTTATCCAAATCTGCCAGTCCCACTGTAACAGATGTTGTTTCTTCAGCAAATGTTACAGTTGATTAACCACCAAATCCACGGACCAAAACTTTTTTCCCCTTTCCAACACACCTGTTCCCCTTTCCAACAGCATCTGTCCTTTTTCAACTCATTTTGGGATATGACCAAAAGTGCAACTGTGCAGGGACACCGTACTCAACGCCATCTCAGCACAGCAGCCATCCCTCGGTCCCTCCGATGTGGACAAGTAAAAGACCATTTCCTCCTATCCATGACAAAGCGTTGAGATTCACTCTGTGCAGCACTGGTGTTTAGTGGACAAGTAGATCTAAGATTGCGTACCACATTCTGCAGATACTCCTGTATACGTGCGTCTATTTCTATGGCAGGAATTAGTTCGCCAAATTTTGTCTTGTACCGGGGATCTAACAGTGTGGCAACCCAGTATTCAGGATTAGTTCAAATTCATACAATCCGAGGGTCATGTAGGTAGTGCAGCAAGAAGGCGCTCATGTGTCTTGTGCATCCAGGAGGACCAAGTCCTTGGTGTGTTGGTGGCAGAGAGGTGAGAATCGTGCATCCTTCCTCTGCCCTCTACCCACAACCTCGCACAACCGAAATGTGAGCAAGCTCTCACTCATCTGCTGAGTCTTCCATGCCCATCGCCAGTTCGTCCTCCATTTCTTCATGGGCTCCTGCACTTTCATCAACACTTTTTGCTGATACTATGCGCCCTTGTTAATCCCTCTCCCTCACCATGAATGCCGCATAGGTGCCGCTGACCATCTGGACCTCGTAGATCTTGTTATCCCTTCCGCATATGACTCCTCCTGTACTTCCTCCCCTTCCTCTTGTCCCAACACCTGACTCAGAATAATAATTACAGTGTGCTCCATCATGTAGATGACCAGAATTGTCACGCTGAGAATGACATTGCCAGTGCTAAACATCTTCGTCGACATTTCAAAACTGTGTAGCAGGGTGCATAGGTCCTTGATCTGACACCACTCCAGCAGCGTGATCTGCACCACCTCTGGATCAAGTTATCCCAGGCTATATGTCTTACCGTATTTCAGCAGGGCTCTGCGGTGCTGCCACACACGCTGCAACATGTGCAGATTCCAATTCCTGCGTGTCGAAACATCGCATTTACGGCGTTTAACTGCCAGACCCTAAGACTTCCGGAGTGATGAAAGTTGTTGAGCTGCTGTGTGCGCACGATGGAAGTGAGCACATAGCGAGCGTGCCCACTGCACAAGGCCATGTAGGCCGTGATGGTGTTTTAAAAATTGCTGGCGAATTCGGTTCAACACGTGAGCCCTAAAAGGCACGTGTGTCACATTGCCCTGAGGATGGCCCGCAGCCAGGTTTGCATCATTGCCGCACACGGCTGTTAAGTCACCAACGTAGTCCGCTCCGTCAATTTGTACTCCGGTTGCCAGGTGACAACGTGTTCCTTTCATGAATAGTGCTGATGATGTGAGAGTAGTCGATGCCAGCGGCGCAGGTGGACGCAGGTTATGCTCACCCACTGGGCTGCATTACCTTGACAGATGCAGAATCTCTGGCTGAATGTAGCTGGTGGGTATCTCACAGATGAAATACCATCATTCAGCTACAACCAATGGGAAGACACCACACCCTTTTTTATGCCCATCCTGTCTGCAGACCACTGCCAGACATAGCTATGAACCTCTGGTTAATTTTACCCCCAGTTCAGTTTTATGATTTTGTGTGCTTGTTACCTGACTACTTTTCCTGCTTGCTGTTTATGTACCTTGTTGGCCGATACGCATTTCAACTCTGCTTGTTTTCTGATTCTTTCCTGGCCGTCCCATTCTGTTCCTGTTCCTCAATTAATGTTTTGACCCTGCCTGACTACTATTCTCTGTAATAGCGGTGTGACTCACATTTCCCATACATTTCAAAGTAAAGCTTTGACCGCCTGATGGCATTGAGCTCTGCTGCCAGCATAGTAAGGAGGTGTGTGGTAGTCCTTGTGCGCAGTTGCAAGGAAGGGTGGCCTGACCACACAGGGTTTGCGCCAAGGTAGAGGACCCACACGAGGTTGAAGAGGCAGAAGCAGTGTATTAACTTCTACATACAGAACAAGGATTGAAACAACTCGTGGGGACGGCAAGACTTGTACAGCAGACCCTTCTCCATCTCTCACCATAGTTTGCCAGTGCCCAGTCAGTGACATGTAATGACCCTGTCTATGCTTACTGGTCCAAGTATCTGTGTTGAAATGCACCCTGTCGCACACAGATTTTCTCAAGGAAGTGGTGATGTTGTGTGCGACATGCTGGTGTAGCGCGGGCATGCTTTTCTTGGAGAAGCAGTGGTGATTGGGCATGTGGTACTGGGGCACAGCGACAGACATAAGGTCTGTAAAATCCTGTGTGTCCACTACGCGTAAAGGCAGCATTTCGGTAGCCAACAGCTTACAGAGGGATAGAGTCAACCACTTAGCTTTGTCATGGGTCGCAGTAAGTGGCCTTTTATTTGACCACATCTGAGGGAAAGAGATCTGGCTGCTGTCTGTAGACGGTGTTGAGTAGGGTGTCCCTGGAAAAATGCAGGTTTGTGAGAAAAGTGCAGGCGGAGACATGATGTTGCCTTCATCTTGCCTTCAGATCTGTTCATCTTGTATCATTTTTAAAAAACACATCAAGCAAGGGTTACTCCAAGCGGAGTCTACCTTTTTTCCCAACATTGGGCACACAGACACCCCATCAGTGGCAGCACTTGTGCCCTAGTTGCAAACAGGATGTTTTGATTTGCATCAAGCACATTCCAAATCCACAAGCATTTACTCTCCCCAGGATGACACAGGGGTAGTAAATTCCTTCTGGATCCATGACTTGTTCATTTTGATGAACGTCAGTGTGTCCACATTGTCACTGGACAGACGCGTGCGCTTATCTGTCAGCACACACCCAGCAGCACTGAAGAAGACACGTTCAGAGACAACGCTGGCAGCTGCACACGACAAAATCTCCAAGGCGTAACTGGAGAGCTCTGTCAATTTTTCTAGATTTGAAGCCCAAAAGGAGCAAGGCTCCATTTGCAAAGTCATTGCATCGATGTTCATTTGGAGATACTCCTGTATCATCCTCTCCATCCGTTGACTATGTGTCAGACTTGTTGTCTCTGGTGGCCTTGCAAAGGAGGGTCTAAAAAAATTATGAAAATATTCCATAAAATTGCTGTTACCAGCACCAGATACGGTCCTACTGGTACGGGTAGACTGTTGAAGATGACGATGCAGTCCCATGTTTGTCAAGTTACAACTGGGAGAATCACTCCCTTCACCTGCACGGTTGTTTGGTGTAAAAGCCGAGCTAAGATCGAGTAACAGCTTATGCTGATACTCCAGCATACGTGCGTCCCTTTCTATGGGTGGAATTATGTCACAAAATTTGGACTTGTCCCGGGGATCTAATAGTGTGGCAAGCCAGTAGTCATCATCACTTCTAATTTTGACAATCCGAGGGTCATGTTGGAGGTAGTGCAACAAGAAGGCACTCATGTGTCTTGCGCAGCCATGCGGACCAAGTCCACGCTGTGTTTGTGGCATAGAGGTGCTAACCGTTCTTTCTTCCTCTGACATCTCCCCCCAACCTCTTTCAACTGAATTTTGACCAAGGTCTCCCTCATCCGCTGAGTCTTCCATGTCCATGGACAGTTCGTCCTCCATATCTTCATGTCCTCCTGCACCTTCCTCAACATCTCGCCTGCTACCATGCGCCCTTGTTGATCCCTGTCCCCCATGGTCCCATGCCTGCCGCGTTGGTGATGATGAACGTCTGGACCTTGGTGATGTTGTTGTGTCTTGCGCATATGAATCCTCCTGTAGTTCCTCCCCTTCCTGTTGTCCCACCCCCTGACTCCGAATAGTGTTTAGCGTGTGCTCCAGCATGTAAATGACTGTAATCGTCATGCTGATAATGGCATTGTCAGCGCTAAACATATTCGTCGCCATGTCGAAACTGTGCAGAACGGTGCATAGGTCCTTGATCTGAGATCACTCCATCAGGGTGATCTGCCCCACTTCTGCATCTCGTTGGCCCAGGCTATACATCATGACGTATTGCACCAGGGCTCGCCGGTGCTGCCACAGTCGCTGTAACATGTGGAGAGTTGAATTCCAGCGTGTCGCCACATCGCATTTCAGGCGATGAACCGGCAGGCCGAAAGACTTCTGGAGCGATGCAAGTCGCTCAGCTGCGGCGGTTGAACGGCGGAAGTGAGCACTGCAGACAGTTTACGTGCCCTGGTCAGAAGGCCATCTAGGCCGGGATAGTGTGTTAAAAATTGCTGGACAACAAGGTTCAACACGTGAGCCATACAAGGCACGTGTGTCACCTTGCCCAGGCGAAGGGCCGCACCCAGGTTTGCAGCATTGTCGCACACGGCCTTACCAGGCTGCAGGTTGAGTGGAGACAACCATTTATTAAACTCGGACCGCAGAGCTGACCACAACTCCTCAGCTGTGTGACTCTTATTCCCAAGACATGTCAAGCTAAAGACCGCCTGATGCCGTTGCGCTCTGCTGCCAGCATAGTAATGAGGGGTGCGTGATTCCTTCTGCGCAGTGAGAACGCTGGTGGCCTGACCAGGCAGGCTTGGGGCGGAGGTGGAGGACCCAGATGAGGTGGAGGATGCAGAAGCAGTGGCGGAACTTGGACAGACAGAGGATTGACACACAAGTCGTGGGGACGGCAAGACTTGTGCAGCAGACCGACTAGGCATCTGGTACTGGGGCACAGCGACAGACATAAGGTCTCTAAAATCCTGTGTGTCCACTAGGCGGCAAGGCAGCATTTCGGTAGCCAACAGCTTACAGAGGGATAGAGTCAACCTCTTAGCTTTGTCATGGGTCGGAGGAAGTGGCCTTTTATTTGACCACATCTGAGGGACAGAGATCTGGCTGCTGTGTGTAGACGGTGTTGAGTAGGGTGTCCCTGGAAAAATGCAGGTTTGTGAGGAAAGTGCAGGCGGAGACATGATGTTGCCTTCATCCAACGTAGGTGCTATCGATGTCTGAGAGAGCTGTACACACTCACTTGTTTCCCCTTCCAAACCAACTGACGACCTACCAAGCAAACTGCCTGTTGCGGTTACAGTGGTGGAAGTTTTGCGTGGAAAAACAGGTGTGACAGCTGTCCCCACAGTCCTAGAAGATGAAGAGCGCGCGGATGCACTGGAAGGGGCGGGCGGTGGATGGTTCGCTCCGCTAGGCCGCATTGCAGCACAGTGAGCTTCCCACCGGGACCTATGATATTTATTCATGTGACGATTCATGGAAGAAGTTGTCAAACTGCTGAGGTTTTGACCTCTACTAAGAGAATCATGACAAATTTTACATATCACATGATTTGGGCGATCTTTTTCTATGTCAAAAAAGGAACAGGCTAGGCAAGGCTTAGAGGCCATGCGACCTGTTGATGCACCCCGAATAATGCTCATAGGCAGAGAGGTGGCTGAGGATGCAGTTGTAGACGTGCTACCAGTGCTCCGACTCTGTCCAGGAAGGCGCAAGGTAATTTCGTCGTCGGTTGCATCCTCCTCCACCGCCTCTGTTGACCTCCTCGAGTGCCTGACTGGGGGTTGACAGTAGGTGGGATCTAGAACTTCATCATCAATTGTTGTGTTTGCACTCCCCTCCCCCTCAGACCGAGCCTCTTCTTGCCCTGACCGAATATTTAAGTTGTCATCCCAATCGGGTATCTGCGTCTCATCTTCATCAGTATGTTCCTCATTGCCTATAACCACAGTTGTTGGAAAGGCAGCATTTTGGTAGCCAACAGTTTGCATTTTATGAAAGTCAACCTCCAAGCCATGTCATGCCCTTCTAAAAGCATGTATAACACAGCGAGGGGACTCCAACCACAGTCTCCCTCGTTTCCACTCACTGGGCCACACACACCCCACTTGACTGGCATCGGTTGAGCTCCCTTTTGAAAAAGAAAAAGATGCTTTGCATGAAGCACTCTCAAAAATTCTCGTGCCTTTCCCGTCCCCTGGCTGACCCAGGGGAAGAAAAGTCCTCTGAGAGCCATGACTTGTTCATCTTGGTTCTTTTAGAGACACAGCGAGGGGACTCCAACCACAGTCTCCCTCGTTTCCACTCACTGGGCCACACACACCCCACTTGACTGGCATCGGTTGAGCTCCCTTTTGAAAAAGAAAAAGATGCTTTGCATGAAGCACTCTCAAAAATACGCGTGCCTTTCCCGTCCCCTGGCTGACCCAGGGGAAGAAAAGTCCTCTGAGAGCCATGACTTGTTCATCTTGGTTCTTTTAGAGACACAGCGAGGGGACTCCAACCACAGTCTCCCTCGTTTCCACTCACTGGGCCACACACACCCCACTTGACTGGCATCGGTTGAGCTCCCTTTTGAAAAAGAAAAAGATGCTTTGCATGAAGCACTCTCAAAAATACGCGTGCCTTTCCCGTCCCCTGGCTGACCCAGGGGAAGAAAAGTCCTCTGAGAGCCATGACTTGTTCATCTTGGTTCTTTTAGAGACACAGCGAGGGGACTCCAACCACAGTCTCCCTGGTTGCCACTCACTGGGCCACACACACCCCACTTGACTGGCATCGGTTGAGCTCCCTTTTGAAAAAGAAAAAGATGCTTTGCATGAAGCACTCTCAAAAATACGCGTGCCTTTCCCGTCCCCTGGCTGACCCAGGGGAAGAAAAGTCCTCTGAGAGCCATGTCCACATTGTCAGTGGACAGACACGTGTGCTTATCTGCCAGCAGACCCACAGCAGCACTGAAGACAGGTTCCGAGAGAACGCTGGCTGCAGGACACGACAAGATCCCCAAGACGTACGTGGCGAGCTCAGGCAATTTATCAAGATTGGAAGCCAAGAATGAGCAGGGCTCAAGTTGCACATTAATGGAATCGATGTTTCCTTGCATATACTCATATATCTGTGTGTCCTCCTCTTTTTCCTTGTCCAGCTCTTTTGTTTTCGCATGAGTATATGTCCTTGTCACTTTCCCATGTGTTGTGAGTTGTTTGTGACCTTTTGGACACCTTTGAGGGTTTTTTCTAGGTGTTTTTCTGTGTTTGTGATTGCCTGCCATTGTTTCCTATGCAGTTCGAGTTCGGTTCGTCGAACGTTCGACGAACCGAACTCGAACAGGAGGTCCGTTCGGCGAACCAACCTCGAGCCGAACCGCGACCGGTTCGCTCATCTCTAGTCATGGCTCAATTTGGACATTCAATCTCTGTCTGTTGGGCTGTTGCCTTTTCTTCCCTGTCAAAATGCTGATGGTAACTATTGTCTTTGTTCTCACTTCTTAATTTGCTCCTTTCAAGGTGTTTCACATTTTCTCATTTGGCCTGCCCTAACGCATTCTGGGTTGGAATATATATTTATATATATATATATATATATATATATATATATATATATATATATATATATATATATATTCATTCACCTTTCACTGCACTTCATTTCTTTGTGGATTTGTTTCTAGGAGTTTCAGCCATTCAACTTAAGTGCTTACCTTTGGGTAAACACCAGTTGAGTTCTTGCTATGAGTCAGTTTGTTTTCCTTCCCAGCACTTATTCCTTTCACATGACCCTGGAATTTTAGATTCTGGAATTTTCCCCCCTAATTGCATCCAACCCCTCTGTCCCCTTTAATCTAATAATAATAATGACTCTGACACCATTTTATTGGATAATTTGGCCATAGCAGCCATTTATTACCAAATACAAACATAAAATTCTGTGGAAATCTAGGTAAGGTCCTTGAAGCTATAAACCCTGGTGGTCCATATAATCAAACTGTAAAAACCAACTTGCTCTCAACCGTTACCCACACCGGCTCGGGAGCACCAACACACGAATTGTTATTTTCTCCTTTAACCAAAACACACACGAGGGCCCGACAAACTCCGCCGGGATCCCCCTCCCTAAAATCACCAGGTAACTGACCATTCCTTGCCAATGAGGGGATCCATACCCTGCTGGATCCACCAAAACAATTAACACAACTTCAAGGACCCACTAAAAAACAACCACAATGAGGGCACCTTGATAACCTTCAAGTGCCCGAGACCCCACACAACAGCAAAGCCCACTCAATAACTCCCTTGACGTCCATGTACCCACAAATTAATACCCACTGCATTTAAATGGACATCAACTAGCCAAAATTCCTCCTCCCTCCACTCCAGCTCAAAATGTTGGACTGAGACCCCGCCATTACAGATAGCAAACTTAGATATAGCCCTGTTCACCTTAACCCGTGCCTTATTCAATTTCTCTACCAACCTTGCTTTCCAACATTTTCTTCTAGGAACCATGTCTGACCAAACTGTTACCATACCTAGGAAAGATGCCCACAAATGCAACAAATAGTGCTTGATATCTTTAATAAAAATTCGGAAAGGACGTACCCCTAAATCGTTCCCCCCAACATGCAACACAAGAACGTCAGGAGGCTTGTCCAAATGAACATACCTGTTAAATTCTTGCAGTACCCTATATCATCTTATACCCCTAATCCTGATCCACCTGATGGGGGCAGCATCCCTTGCAAAGCCAAGCTGTCTACCGTTCCTTCTAGCATCCTCTTGTACATCTCCCCAATAAACATAAGAATGACCCAAAATCCAAACGAAACAAGGGGGTAGCTCTGAAATACAAAATTAACAAAAAACACATAACTTAGTTCCAAACTCACTTAGACCCGCTCCCCACCCTTTGATCAATCAAAGGGGGCCGCCAATTACAGTAACTGCCATCCCCAGCTGGAGAATGGAGATAGGATTTGAAATGCTGAGACTTCCATCGTCCAATATGCTGAATCGCATGAGCCGATAAACCACAGATTGAAGCCTCCATCGTGGCCCCAATACGAAACAAGTGTGAAGCAAAACTTCTCAGATCCAAACCCAGCGATCACAGACATGCCCGAAAGGCACTAGTGAACTGATATCTGAATAAAAAGGAACCATCATCGTGACATAACAAAGGCCTGTCCCGACCAGGGAAGATCTCTCCAAAATGAAGAAAACACTTTAACGGACATATACCCGAAGAAGAGACAGCACCTAGCAAAATCGTCTTCCTGAGACAGCTTGATCCGTTTTTGATTTTCGAATCCAAAATTCGATCCCATCATCGTAGGCGAAAATATCGCCATGTGCTAAACCCCCAGGAGACTTCTTGCAAGGGAACACCAATTGATTAACACGCATTGCCCCGAAAAAAAGCCAGCAAAAAAAGCTAGCCAAAACAACAATTCCTCAAAATCTGATGTACAAATAGACTCTAACTCTCTTCCCAACCTTTCCAGCAAACTAAAAGACACAGGCCACCTTCCATCAGTTGACCTATGGCCGCTGCGGAAGCCCCTTAATGCTTGCCTGACCCAGAAAGCCTTCGACAAATCCCGCAGACCATGCCATTTGAAACCAAAAGCCAAGCCTGCAATAAAATGACTCACTTTTGAGGAGGACCAACCTGCAACCGCCATCTCACTCAACTTTTCCAACAATACTCCCATCTGCTCTTCCTCAGACAACTGAGCAGCCATTCCCATCCACTGCTCCCAGAGAACCCATGCTGAATGTAAGCCATCCAAGTGTTATAAAGCTACGGAAAAACTTCTAAAATACAATACTTTATTAATAATAAGTTAAAAAAGGGGAAACCCCAACATTTCAATATCAATAATACCAACACACAAATGGAGAAAGCAAAGGAGGGGCCTGGCCCTTAGGTAGCCCTCGATCTCCCCCTACCTTGCTGCGGAGGTCGGCACCCTAAGGCCTACGCAGTTTGGCGCCCCCGCTCACCGAAGACTATCCCTCCGGGCCCTAATCTGACCCTGGCGATCTGGGAGGTGATAATCTACTAGAAGAAAATAATTTTTTCAAATTGAACCAACAATAGATTTAAGGAATGTAAATCAAATACACTATGACCAATACAATTAAACTGGAAACATAGTAGGGTACAATCACCCAGTAAGGAATCACCCGTCAAAACCTGATGACTCCAACCAGAAACACCCGACGCGTTTCCCCTCATCTATTTGAGGTTCTTCAGGGGTAGATACAGTAGTAGTTAGTTCAAAAAACATATAAGTATGAAAAATGCTGGTGGTCCCAAACAGCACTGCAAGTGAGTAGACCCCCCACTTACCCCCACACACGGATAACAAATCCCAGCAGAACTCCGTGTTACAATCAACACCCAAATGGTCCCGGAAATAGGCTCCCACAGGGTAACCAACTTCAGTCAGGGTGTCTATACAATTAGGGGGTAAATAACATTTGTTCAAAATAGCAGGTATTGACTACTTATCTTAAACCGCAGTGCACAGCAATAAAGGGACATGCTTCACAGGACTCCCTGGATGTGGCGTGAGTCCAAACCCCCCTACAGCAAGATATGCGCTCCTCAATTCACCATCCTCCCGTCTAGAGGTGGCCAGAGTGTTTGCATGCAGATTACAGGGGCAAGGAGGCACCCACACAAGTAACAGCCCATTTATGAACACATTCCAAATACTCTCACCTGTGATGCAGTGCAGTTAACCCCAAACAGTCCGTTCCTGAAAGAATACACGTGTGCTTGCATAGTATGCGTGTCTAACCACACACTTCCGCCTCACCAGGTATCTCCATCACGTGATCGGGGATTCCCCGATGACGAGGGCAGCGCGCATACTCAGTGGGCGGTGACGCGGCCCGCACCTGCGCACTGAGTGCGTCCCAAGCTGGGACGCAAACAGGAAGGCACTCGCACAGATGCAGACCCGGCCCATGTCACGTGTCTCGGGCTGCCCCGATCACGTGAGCGGTGTTCCCCAATGACGCTGATTGCGCCTGCGCAGTATGCGCATACCATGCCTGAACGCACTGAGGGGAGATTTACTGAGAGGCGGAAACAGAGCACAGCGTTCAATCGTGCCCCCCTCCCTCTTTCAAATATACAGGGAGATGGAACCAATGATTTAAGCTTCAGTATACGGGATCATGGGGCCAAATTCAAGGAATATGAATCAACTGGAAAACCATCCAGCCACTCAGACAAATGGTAAAATAGGTACAAACTGAGAACATCCATAAATGGGGTCCATATGAGCTCCCCTTAAGGTAACTCCGATAGTCATAGGATGTCAATAAAATAAAATGATACAGACCTACAATAAGGTAAATAAATAAAGCCAACTCCCTAGCGGATTAATAGGCATGACAGAAAGAAATGGGCCCGAGAAAATCGGGCAAGCACCCCGGACACAAGACTAAAGGGACACACCAAGGAGAGCACTCCAGACCGGTTCATAGAAAACATCCAAAGTGCAATTGTTCATTAAGACCAGACGGACTCACAGTACACAACCTGTGGATCCACCGGGCCTCTTTTTGCAGGATAAGTCTATCCCAATTGCCACCCCTATCCGGCCTTGACACCACCTCGATGGCATTAAAAGCAAAGCCGTCTAGTCTACCTCCATGCTCCAAGCGAACATGTCTGGATATAGGAGTATCTCTGGCGTTTCTGATGTCTCCAATGTGGTCTCCTATCCGTCTCCTGAATTCACGTTTTGTCTTCCCCACATACTCCTTCCCACAATCGCACTTAAAGAGGTAGATCACGCCCGCCGTGGTGCAGTTGGCGAACTGTCTATTGAAATACGTTCTCCCTGTCACTTCACTTAGGAACCGATCCCCTCGTCTGACAAACTTACAGAAAGTGCACTTTCCGCACCTAAACGTGCCAGCTCTTCTATTATCGAGCCAGGTTGTCCCAGATGGAGAGCAATAGTTGCTATGGACCAACCTGTCCCGAATTGTCCTACCTCGTCTAAATGTGATGGATGGGGAGGGGGGTATGGAACCTGCAATTTCCGGGTCAGCCTTCAAGATGTTCCAGTATTTTCCCAGAATTCTGCGCACATCCTCTGACCGGTCATCATAATCCCCAATGATCCTCAACACCTGGGTTGTATCTTTAATCCTTGTTTGCAGTGTGGCACTTCTTGGTGTAGTTACTGCGTTTTTATATGCTGCATTCAAAACCTGTTCAGGGTAACCCCTAGATAGAAACCTCCGTCTCAGGTCACCTGCTTGTTGATAAAAGTCCATATTGGAAGAACAATTTCTCCTCATTCGCAGGTATTGACCCCTAGGTATCCCCCTCCTCAGACTCAAGGGGTGATGACTCTGCCAGTGGAGAAAGCTATTGGTTGAGGTTGGTTTGCGGAAGGTCCTGGTTTGGATCTTACCCTGGGGATCCCTGAAGATTGACAAATCCAAAAAGTCAATCCTATCTTTCTGAAAATCTGAGGTAAACCTCAGGCCAAGACTGTTCTTATTGAGATCACTCACAAACCTCATAAACTCTCCTTCGCCACTCGACCACAGCACCAGTACATCATCGATGTAACGCCCCCAGAATGTTATATGGGGGCTCCACCACGATGTCTCCTCACCAAACACGATGGTATCCTCCCACCAGCCCAGGTAGAGATTAGCGTACGTGGGAGCACATGGGCTCCCCATCGCCGTACCCCTGAGCTGGTGGAAAAATCTCCCATCGAATCTGAAAACATTGTGCTTAAGTATGAGGTCTAGAATGGTGATGATGAACTGGTTATGTGCAGAAAATTGTGTACCCCTTGTGCTCAGGAAATTCTCCACTGCGGTGATACCCACGTCATGTGGGATGCAGCTATAGAGGGTCTCTACGTCAATTGAGGCAAAGCAGACATTCTCCTCTATAACCACATCCTCCAACTTCAGAAGAAGATCCGAGGTATCACGCAGGTAAGATGGAAGCGCTGTGACAAAACTCCTCAATATTCTATCCACATAGATGCTACTGTTTTGTGTGAAGGAGTCCACCCCCGACACTATCGGACGTCCACACAGGGGATCAACCCCCTTGTGCACCTTTGGAAGTGAATAGAAGACTGGTAACACTGGAAATTTGGAGTACATAAAGTCCAGCTCGTTTTTTGAAATCAATCCACGAGACTGAGCCCCTTCAAGCAATGCGAGGAGTTTCTGATTAAATTCCCCTGTCGGATCCCTCTTAATGACTCCATATGTGTCCTTCTTATCCAGTATGTCAAAGCACATCCTCCTGTACTGATCATGGGTCATCACCACCAAATTGCCGCCTTTGTCAGATGGCTTTATGACAAATGTATCATCTTTCATTAGAGTCTCCAAAGCCTCCCTCTCCTCCCCCCTCAGATTGCCTTTATGTGTCCACCCTCTCCTCTTCAATTGGCCAAGTTCGTCCGTCACTAACTTAGTAAAGATGTCAATACTATTGACCTCGGAACTTGGTGGCATCCTTTGACTCTTAGGTCTTAAATCCGTAAAGGGGCCAAGTCCCGGGACTGCAAGACTATCACTCCACAGTTCACTTAAAGTTCTAAAATCCTGGAGGTCTTCCTCCGCTATCCCCAACCTTAAGCATTCCTGTTTATCATGAATATTGAAAAAACGTCTCCACTTGAGCTTGCGTGCAAATAGGTTGACCTCTTTTATCCAACCAAAATCATCATATGAGTTTGTGGGGACAAACGACAGACCCCTGGAGAGAATTCGGCATTCAAGGGGAGTAAGTATACGGGAGGTCAAATTGATGATACAATTGTCATCTCTATGGCTCATTTGTGGTTCACTCTCGCAGGGTTGTTCCTCAGGTTGTAAAAGTTCTGATGAGTCCTTTGTTCTAAAAAAGAGGACACACCTGAGGCTGAAGGAAAGGAGGAGGAAGAAGAGTGAGGAGAGGTGGAGAAGTCCACTCTTTGATTTGTGTTTTTCTTTGTGAACTTTCCCCATTTCCCCTTTTTGGGGGGCCACTAGTCCGATAGCTAGATTTAAGTCTAGCTCCCCTCTCAATATCAGCTGAGGCTGTGTCCAACCTCTCGGTGTCAGACGTATCAGTATCTGAAGTAGAACTATCTCGTGGCTGCTCAGCTGGGTCCCCCTGGAGCATGGGGTAAATCCTACCCTCCTTAAACTCCAGCAGGTCCCTGCTAAATTGTTTTTGCTTGCGATCTTTAATAGAGTTCTGAAATTTTTCTATCGCGAACTGCAAAGCAGCCTCTTTTCTTTGAAAGTCTACGTCAGTTTTGAATTTGAGACCTTCCTCGGTCAGTGTGGTCAACCTCCTTGATGTATACTCAAAAATACTTCTCTCCTCCTTCAAAAGTACACCCATTAACCGTATAGAGCTCTCAGTTAGTTCCTTCTCCCAGGCTGTCAAGAGTTCTGGGGACCGGGAGCGCTTTGATGGAATGAGGCTAATTCTTAAACCCCTAGGAACAATTTTGTTTTTAATATAGTTCTCTAGTGATTGTATCTCCCACCACGACTTTAAATTATCTTTGTAACAGCCCGTGAGTTCTTGAAAAATGTTCCTAATGTTTGAGGTTCTTGGGGTATCAGAATTTGTCATACAATCAGAGAAGGCATCCCTTGCATCTAGTGCCCACTGCTCCCGATTCACCGGCCCTGACAAAAATCCTGCCATAAATAATTTTAATTTATAATGCTCAAAAGAAATAATTAGAAGTGCAAGGGTATAAAGCTACGGAAAAACTTCTAAAATACAATACTTTATTAATAATAAGTTAAAAAGGGGGAAACCCCAACATTTCAATATCAATAATAACAACACACAAATGGAGAAAGCAAAGGAGGGGCCTGGCCCTTAGGTAGCCCTCGATCTCCCCCTACCTTGCTGCGGAGGTCGGCACCCTAAGGCCTGCGCAGTTTGGCGCCCCCGCTCACCGAAGACTATCCCTCCGGGCCCTAATCTGACCCTGGCGATCTGGGAGGTGATAATCTACTAGAAGAAAATAATTTTTTCAAATTGAACCAACAATAGATTTAAGGAATGTAAATCAAATACACTATGACCAATACAATTAAACTGGAAACATAGTAGGGTACAATCACCCAGTAAGGAATCACCCGTCAAAACCTGATGACTCCAACCAGAAACACCCGACGCGTTTCCCCTCATCTATTTGAGGTTCTTCAGGGGTAGATACAGTAGTAGTTAGTTCAAAAAACATATAAGTATGAAAAATGCTGGTGGTCCCAAACAGCACTGCAAGTGAGTAGAC
The DNA here is from genome assembly GCF_048569485.1 of Anomaloglossus baeobatrachus. Lineage (NCBI taxonomy): Eukaryota > Metazoa > Chordata > Amphibia > Anura > Aromobatidae > Anomaloglossus > Anomaloglossus baeobatrachus. The sequence goes on along the minus strand of NC_134353.1, from coordinate 681,024,225 downwards.
CCCCCACTTACCCCCACACACGGATAACAAATCCCAGCAGAACTCCGTGTTACAATCAACACCCAAATGGTCCCGGAAATAGGCTCCCACAGGGTAACCAACTTCAGTCAGGGTGTCTATACAATTAGGGGGTAAATAACATTTGTTCAAAATAGCAGGTATTGACTACTTATCTTAAACCGCAGTGCACAGCAATAAAGGGACATGCTTCACTGGACTCCCTGGATGTGGCGTGAGTCCAAACCCCCCTACAGCAAGATATGCGCTCCTCAATTCACCATCCTCCCGTCTAGAGGTGGCCAGAGTGTTTGCATACAGATTACAGGGGCAAGGAGGCACGTACACAAGTAACAGCCCATTTATGAACACATTCCAAATACTCTCACCTGTGATGCAGTGCAGTTAACCCCAAACAGTCCGTTCCTGAAAGAATACACGTGTGCTTGCATAGTATGCGTGTCTAACCACACACTTCCGCCTCACCAGGTATCTCCATCACGTGATCGGGGATTCCCCGATGACGAGGGCAGCGCGCATACTCAGTGGGCGGTGACACGGCCCGCACCTGCGCACTGAGTGCGTCCCAAGCTGGGACGCAAACAGGAAGGCACTCGCACAGATGCAGACCCGGCCCATGTCACGTGTCTCGGGCTGCCCCGATCACGTGAGCGGTGTTCCCCAATGACGCTGATTGCGCCTGCGCAGTATGCGCATACCATGCCTGAACGCACTGAGGGGAGATTTACTGAGAGGCGGAAACAGAGCACAGCGTTCAATCGTGCCCCCCTCCCTCTTTCAAATATACAGGGAGATGGAACCAATGATTTAAGCTTCAGTATACGGGATCATGGGGCCAAATTCAAGGAATATGAATCAACTGGAAAACCATCCAGCCACTCAGACAAATGGTAAAATAGGTACAAACTGAGAACATCCATAAATGGGGTCCATATGAGCTCCCCTTAAGGTAACTCCGATAGTCATAGGATGTCAATAAAATAAAATGATACGGACCTACAATAAGGTAAATAAATAAAGCCAACTCCCTAGCGGATTAATAGGCATGACAGAAAGAAATGGGCCCGAGAAAATCGGGCAAGCACCCCGGACACAAGACTAAAGGGACACACCAAGGAGAGCACTCCAGACCGGTTCATAGAAAACATCCAAAGTGCAATTGTTCATTAAGACCAGACGGACTCACAGTACAGAACCTGTGGATCCACCGGGCCTCTTTTTGCAGGATAAGTCTATCCCAATTGCCACCCCTATCCGGCCTTGACACCACCTCGATGGCATTAAAAGCAAAGCCGTCTAGTCTACCTCCATGCTCCAAGCGAACATGTCTGGATATAGGAGTATCTCTGGCGTTTCTGATGTCTCCAATGTGGTCTCCTATCCGTCTCCTGAATTCACGTTTTGTCTTCCCCACATACTCCTTCCCACAATCGCACTTAAAGAGGTAGATCACGCCCGCCGTGGTGCAGTTGGCGAACTGTCTATTGAAATACGTTGTCCCTGTCACTTCACTTAGGAACCGATCCCCTCGTCTGACAAACTTACAGAAAGTGCACTTTCCGCACCTAAACGTGCCAGCTCTTCTATTATCGAGCCAGGTTGTCCCAGATGGAGAGCAATAGTTGCTATGGACCAACCTGTCCCGAATTGTCCTACCTCGTCTAAATGTGATGGATGGGGAGGGGGGTATGGAACCTGCAATTTCCGGGTCAGCCTTCAAGATGTTCCAGTATTTTCCCAGAATTCTGCGCACATCCTCTGACCGGTCATCATAATCCCCAATGATCCTCAACACCTGGGTTGTATCTTTAATCCTTGTTTGCAGTGTGGCACTTCTTGGTGTAGTTACTGCGTTTTTATATGCTGCATTCAAAACCTGTTCAGGGTAACCCCTAGATAGAAACCTCCGTCTCAGGTCACCTGCTTGTTGATAAAAGTCCATATTGGAAGAACAATTTCTCCTCATTCGCAGGTATTGACCCCTAGGTATCCCCCTCCTCAGACTCAAGGGGTGATGACTCTGCCAGTGGAGAAAGCTATTGGTTGAGGTTGGTTTGCGGAAGGTCCTGGTTTGGATCTTACCCTGGGGATCCCTGAAGATTGACAAATCCAAAAAGTCAATCCTATCTTTCTGAAAATCTGAGGTAAACCTCAGGCCAAGACTGTTCTTATTGAGATCACTCACAAACCTCATAAACTCTCCTTCGCCACCCGACCACAGCACCAGTACATCATCGATGTAACGCCCCCAGAATGTTATATGGGGGCTCCACCACGATGTCTCCTCACCAAACACGATGGTATCCTCCCACCAGCCCAGGTAGAGATTAGCGTACGTGGGAGCACATGGGCTCCCCATCGCCGTACCCCTGAGCTGGTGGAAAAATCTCCCATCGAATCTGAAAACATTGTGCTTAAGTATGAGGTCTAGAATTGTGATGATGAACTGGTTATGTGCAGAAAATTGTGTACCCCTTGTGCTCAGGAAATGCTCCACTGCGGTGATACCCAGGTCATGTGGGATGCAGCTATAGAGGGTCTCTACGTCAATTGAGGCAAAGCAGACATTCTCCTCTATAACCACATCCTCCAACTTCAGAAGAAGATCCGAGGTATCACGCAGGTAAGATGGAAGCGCTGTGACAAAACTCCTCAATATTCTATCCACATAGATGCTACTGTTTTGTGTGAAGGAGTCCACCCCCGACACTATCGGACGTCCACGCAGGGGATCAACCCCCTTGTGCACCTTTGGAAGTGAGTAGAAGACTGGTAACACTGGAAATTTGGAGTACATAAAGTCCAGCTCGTTTTTTGAAATCAATCCACGAGACTGAGCCCCTTCAAGCAATGCGAGGAGTTTCTGATTAAATTCCCCTGTCGGATCCCTCTTAATGACTCCATATGTGTCCTTCTTATCCAGTATGTCAAAGCACATCCTCCTGTACTGATCATGTGTCATCACCACCAAATTGCCGCCTTTGTCAGATGGCTTTATGACAAATGTATCATCTTTCATTAGAGTCTCCAAAGCCTCCCTCTCCTCCCCCCTCAGATTGCCTTTATGTGTCCACCCTCTCCTCTTCAATTGGCCAAGTTCGTCCGTCACTAACTTAGTAAAGATGTCAATACTATTGACCTCGGAACTTGGTGGCATCCTTTGACTCTTAGGTCTTAAATCCGTAAAGGGGCCAAGTCCCGGGACTGCAAGACTATCACTCCACAGTTCACTTAAAGTTCTAAAATCCGGGAGGTCTTCCTCCGCTATCCCCAACCTTAAGCATTCCTGTTTATCATGAATATTGAAAAAACGTCTCCACTTGAGCTTGCGTGCAAATAGGTTGACGTCTTTTGCGAGTGCCTTCCTGTTTGCGTCCCAGCTTGGGACGCACTCAGTGCGCAGGTGCGGGCCGCGTCACCGCCCACTGAGTATGCGCGCTGCCCTCGTCATCGGGGAATCCCCGATCACGTGATGGAGATACCTGGTGAGGCGGAAGTGTGTGGTTAGACATGCATACTATGCAAGCACACGTGTATTCTTTCAGGAACGGACTGTTTGGGGTTAACTGCACTGCATCACAGGTGAGAGTATTTGGAATGTGTTCATAAATGGGCTGTTACTTGTGTGGGTGCCTCCTTGCCCCTGTAATCTGCATGCAAACACTCTGGCCACCTCTAGACGGGAGGATGGTGAATTGAGGAGCGCATATCTTGCTGTAGGGGGGTTTGGACTCACGCCACATCCAGGGAGTCCTGTGAAGCATGTCCCTTTATTGCTGTGCACTGCGGTTTAAGATAAGTAGTCAATACCTGCTATTTTGAACAAATGTTATTTACCCCCTAATTGTATAGACACCCTGACTGAAGTTGGTTACCCTGTGGGAGCCTATTTCCGGGACCATTTGGGTGTTGATTGTAACACGGAGTTCTCCTGGGATTTGTTATCCGTGTGTGGGGGTAAGTGGGGGGTCTACTCACTTGCAGTGCTGTTTGGGACCACCAGCATTTTTCATACTTATATGTTTTTTGAACTAACTACTACTGTATCTACCCCTGAAGAACCTCAAATAGATGAGGGGAAACGCGTCGGGTGTTTCTGGTTGGAGTCATCAGGTTTTGACGGGTGATTCCTTACTGGGTGATTGTACCCTACTATGTTTCCAGTTTAATTGTATTGGTCATAGTGTATTTGATTTACATTCCTTAAATCTATTGGTTCAATTTGAAAAAATTCTTTTCTTCTAGTAGATTATCACCTCCCAGATCGCCAGGGTCAGATTAGGGCCCGGAGGGATAGTCTTCGGTGAGCGGGGGCGCCAAACTGCGCAGGCCTTAGGGTGCCGACCTCCGCAGCAAGGTAGGGGGAGATCGAGGGCTACCTAAGGGCCAGGCCCCTCCTTTGCTTTCTCCATTTGTGTGTTGTTATTATTGATATTGAAATGTTGGGGTTTTCCCTTTTTTAACTTATTATTAATAAAGTATTGTATTTTAGAAGTTTTTCCGTAGCTTTATACCCTTGCACTTCTTATTATTTCTTTTGACCATCCAAGTGTTACCAGCTAGAGACGCACAAATCAGCGGTCCTGCTGCTTGAATACCATGTTAAAAAGCTGTGCCGGGCACTCCAAGCTGTTGGCCTTTGCCTGCAGGGTGAAAACCCGAAAATGATCCCACTGAAAATGAGAGAGGAAATCAGCAATTGATTTGTCAACTCCTGGCACATGAGAAGCCGTAAAGCAGGCATTAATTGACAAACAGATCAATACCAGCTGCCGCAACACCCGGATGACCGGCGGTGAGGATGCCAAGACGTTATTAATCGCCAACATTACCCTTATGTTGTCACAATTAAAACGAATTTCTCCTGTTCACCAGCTGATCCTTCCACAAATGCAACGCAACCAAGATTGGAAAGATCTCTAACAAGGCCACATTCCTGGTACGATCCTCTCCAACCCAGTTCTCTGACCACCAACCAATGTACCACTGACCCTGAAAATAGGCCCTGAAACCTGAGCTACCCCCTGCATCCGTGTACAATTCCAACTCAGAATTGTCGACTATATCATCCATCAGCAGCAAGTGACCATTGTACCACTCCAGAAACTTATTCCAGACTGATAAGTCCATTCTGTGTTCTGCAGATAATTGAATATAGTGATGGGGTGCACGCACACCTGCCGTGGCACAATCCAATCTCCTAGAGAAAACCCGGCCCATAGACATCACCCGACAAGCAAAACTAAGTTTCCCCAAGAGAGATGAACCTCCCTCAACTGCAGCTTCTTCACCTGGCACGCTATTGCCACCTCAGCTTTCAACAAGGCAACCTTATTATCTGGGAGACGGAATTCCCAAGACACCGAGTCGATCACAATCCCCAAAAAACAGATACAAATGGTCGGACCAACTGTTTTTTCTGGCTCCAGAGGAACTACAAAATATTTAGATATTCACTCCATGGCTCCAAGAATGTTCCCGCATTGTGCCGAATCAGCAGATCCTACGCACAAGAAATCATTCAAGTAATGCACAAGCGAGTCCAGACCCAAAATATCCAGAACCACCCATTCCAAAAACGTACTAAAGGTTTTCAAAAATGCACAGGATATTGAACAACCCATGGGTAAGCAATGATCCACAAAAACACTCACCTTCCCAAAAACAACCAAGTAACTTAACACTGTCTGGATGCAGTGGCAAAAGCCGAAAAGCATCTGCCCCTTGGGTATTGTTGGCAGCAGGCTTGGCCTTTTTGAAACACTGGGATGAACCATGAGATGCTTTGCTGCAGTGGGAGCAGAGATGCTTAAACCGACAGGTTGTGCCGAACTTCCATTGGCCTTCATTGAACTGTCAACACAAACCGGGCTTTTGAGACGCTGCCTTACCATATTGATTACCGGACCCCTGACTGCCTGACCAGCCAGGAGACCACCTGAAAGGAATGCTCATACCTGGCAGGCGCCATCACCCTCAACCACAAACCTATGTCATTTTGATAATATCTGATGGAAGGACTAATGGCCTTATGCTGGTGAAACTGTTCATCATAACGGAGCCAAGTCTTTCCCCCGTAAACTCGGTAAACCTCACCAATTGAGTCCATGTCACAGAACAAATGAGAACACTTCTCAGGCACCTTTTCACCAATTTCACTAGCTAATATTGCAAATGCCTGCAGCCAATTAGCAAACGTCTGAGGAATCAGGCGCCATCGGCGCTTCTCCTCATCCTCTTTCTTACTATCTTCCTTCTTTTCCTTGTCCAAATTAAACTTAACCAGTGGGAGGAGAGAACAAATCTTGATGTATTCCTCTTTCCAGATCTTTTTCCTCACTTCCTTCTTAAGATGAGAACCTAAGGGGCCCTCAAAAGATACGTAAACTTAGCCCCACGCCCGATCATCCAAATTAATGCTCTCCTCTTTAGCTTTATCTGTTTGAACCAAGACTGATTCCGGCGCAGAAAAGTTAGTAACCAACACTGGCACAGAAATTTACTAACCATGGTCTCATTCCCCCCACTAATAGGCCAAGGAATCCAAGCCGACAACTTAGCAGGCGGTTCACTAGGCCTCCCAAAGCGAGCAAGCAAATCCCACACACTATCTAGCAACTCCACCAGCCCACCGCAGGCACCTGATGTTAACCCCTCAAGACCCATCGACACCCCCTGCACTGACCCAAACTGCCCCGGCCCTCCCCCACACTGTGAACTTGACTAGTGTGTGAAGACAAACATGACATAGACCTATACTCACCAGTCTGCGCAAGGGCAGAGACGCTGTCAGCCGGAACTCCAGAATCCCATTGTCCATCTTGTTGATCCATGCCGTAATGGCTTCTCAAAGCAGACTCACTGATGGAAATCTGCAGTGCTCTAGAGCCTGAATACCCTCTGTTGCTGTAGGTCTATGGGGCTGACTGGACCAGAGGGCTGTCCAATGCTGCCTGAATGCTGCCCTCCATCCGCTCCCCACGAAGTCCCAACTCCAGGCACGGCCTCTGGTAACCCAGGTCCTGGTCCCTAGACCCGATCAACAGCCGAACACTGCACCCATGACCTGCCCACCTCCCTTTCTCTGGCTCCAGTCCTAATCTCCACCATTACAGGGGCTGGCTTAGAGCGCTCGGAAGGTACATCACCAGGGTGCCCCACCACAGTGCTGACGTCACACGCTGAGGAGGCAGCCACAGGCCCCACTCCTCCTCCCAGTGCAGGCCTGCTAACTGCCGCTGGGCCCAGCCACTCACCTGAATTCCTCCCAGGCTGGGGCCTGCTAATTCCGCTGCACCTGGCCAGGAGGGTCCCCGGAGGAGCTTCTATGGTGACGCTGGGCCCTGGGAGTCAGGTCAGGCAATAGCCTGGCTGGTGGCCTTGACCTGAGGGAGCGCCGCTCAGGCAGAGAATGACTCCCTGCCACTCCCGGACTCCCACCGATGATGCCCCCAATGGTATTTTGCAACCAGCCAGGAAGATGGTTGCTGGCAGTGCCCCTGAGCCGCTCCAGGAGCTGCTGCATGGTCTCCATTCCAGGTACGCAGAAGGGGGGGCGAGTGGGACTGTCATGCTGTCCCTAAAGAGCGGGAATGGTGGCGCTCCACCCCCTTATTCGCCTTTTAAACTTTGCAGGATGCCCCACTCCTCCCCAAAAGAGTTCCTCTCCTCCCCTCCAATCCAGGTCATGCAGGTCTCCGCCTATGGCTTGGGGGGTAGTGCTATGACCTATCTTTACATGAATCTGTTTTTTTTCTCTCACTTTGGGTTTTTTATGTCTTCCTGCACATCTTCCTCTGCCCTTGTTGGCAGTATGTTGAAGGCTCCCCTCTGGTCCTTCATGAAGTACAAGAAACCCCTCAATGGCTTTTTAGGGAGTCAGATCTGAGATGGTGTTTTTAGTTCAGTTTCTAGGGTATTATTAGTCTGTTTAGGGACAAGTTGGGTGCAGGAACATAGTCTCTCCATACAAGGTCTTTCCCTTTTTCCATTACCCATGTCTGAGAGTGTTTATGTCCACAACACGGTGCTACACAATGGGATTTGATAGTTTTGTGGTATTATGGGAAATGCCTGACATGGCTAGCCTGTTCTATGATTCTTTAGCAGTGTGTGAAGGCATTTTTTTTTTTTTTTGCTAATTTTTTTTTGCAAATTTATGGTAATCTGCAAATTTGATAAAATTTCATTTCATGGATTGATTAGTTCATCCCTACTCCCTTTGTATGTCCTCATTTTGTAGAACATGATTCCTCATGGGAGATAAATTTGTAGGCAAAGGGCAGACTGAAAGGATGGAGTGTCCCACCATACAAATTGATTAGGATGTTGGGTGCTTTAGCAGCATGTAGCTTTTGATCACCTTGCCAAATTACAATTCTTATAGATTTGAATGCAGATGCTAATTATTTAAAGCAAGGTACTACTTTACTACTAGCAGTTATTTAGGGCCACTTGACCACCAGGTGTTTTGGTGAGACTGCACCTTTATATGTGTGGACACATCAGAATCTGTAATATGTGTCCACACAAAAGCTCTTTGGGCACATCTGTTGAAGCCACAATTCTTACTAGTGCAGGATGGGGGCTGACTGATGGGCCTGTATCTAGAGGGGTTGAGAATTTATGTAGTGCAACATGGGTCTTGAAATACGGAGGCTGAGAGGAGTGATGTAATGCAAGATGATGTTACATATAGAAGGGCTGAAAGTGCTGTAAATACAGTGCTTAGACAAATATTGCATGGTGAGGCTGCATAGCCTGATAAGATTTATGTACTGCATTATGGTGCTGTATCTAGAAGGAATGTGAAGTTAAGTACTGAAGAAAGAGGTTGTATATAGGTGGATGAGAGGAGTGATGTGCTGTATGATGGGGCGAAGGTGCAATGAACTGCAGGATGAGATTCTATATAGAAAGACTGAAAGGAGTGATGTACTTGAAGTGCTAGGATGTTAGTGGCCATCAGGAATCCATTTTGGTAGTCTGTCTTTAAGGAACCCTTTAAGGTATTAGACAGTAACATTTTAGTTTATATCAACTTGTTCTTCTGTAATTTTCCCAAACACCTGGAGTCATAGCTCTTTTATCAATGTTTACTGAGAATGTTCATGTTTATAGTATGGTAAAACATCTGGTACCAGGAGCCTTTGGCATGCCTCATTCGGTGACATATTTGTCCGGTGTAGATTGACATCTAAAGAGTTGGCCACTCAGAGGAGGGATACTATATTGGACAAATAGAACCTGTTAGAGTTTGTGTAACACTTGGTTACATAAGCATTTGTTTTCAAAAGAGATATAAACTGGTGAAGATTTCAGAAAAGTCAGAGGCCTGTTTATTTGTGGACTAAAAGTAGACGCCCGTGACGCCACAGTGTGGATCCCAGGAATTTCTCTGTCTTCACTGTGTACGCAATATCACACTATTTCCTATTTTCTATAATCATTGAATCATTATATTAAAATTAATCGTCTTTTTTAAAGCCATATACAACCCCTTTAAATACTTGGCAAAACAGTACTGCTTGATGGGGTTGTATACAGAAGGCTGAGGTGAGTCATCTGCTGCAGTATGGAGCTGTGTATCGACCACTGAGTTCAGTCAGTTACCGTAGGGTGGTTTGTAAATTGAGGGTTTTGGGAGCAATTTACTGCATCCTGGAATTGTATATAGAGGTGGTTGTAAGATTTAGATCACCTGTAAACACAGCACAATTTGTAAGACACGCACACACAGCAGCACACTTCTTCATTGGTGAAAAGTGTGTGTGGGTTAGGAGATGCTTTTGTCCATTGTTGGATGTAATAATATGTTAGAGACACTTTGCATTAAAAAGGTGTTTATATGTGCATGTAGTGTAGTGTGAGTGTATTAATAGTCTCACCTATCGTTGATCTCTCTGGGATCCAGCTGTGTTCTGCTCCACTTCTCAGTGGTTTCACCCCTTTGCATACTCTCCAGGCCATGCTATTCTCTGCGTGACCCAGAAGTGGCTTTTTAGAAAATCAGTCTCCATAGGCTTACATTACAATAGAGACTACCAGCTCAGGCATAAAATGTACCGGCTATTTGGAATTCTGCTAATGTTACTGAAAAATGGAGACCTGTAGAAGCCTGTTTAGCACGCGAAATGGCTGTGAAATTGGACTCTCCTCTTCTTTTTTTGAATGTCATTTGACTTCTTTTCCACGAATATTGCGCCACATCCTTTCTTTTCTACAATTTGCGGTTTTCTTCTGTGAGTTTGAGTGCTTGGGTGGTGCCAGCGTTTTCCCTTTGATACTTTGAGACATAGATGAGAATAGTAACACACTCACACTACACCGCCTGAATTTAAATATACATTTAACAAAAAAATATAGATGGGAGTGCTTCTTTAATTCTAATTGTGAATTAGATGAAAATATTGCATGTTTTTTCCTTTCCATAAAAATTAACTAAATTACAAAAAAACACATTTTTCCTGAATGTAAAGGCCCAGTCCCACTTAACAACTTACCAGCGATCCCAACAACGATACAACCTGATAGGGATCGCTGGTAAGTTGCTAGGAGGTCGCTGGTGAGATGTCACACTAAGCGACGCTCCAGTGATCCCACCAGCAACCTGACCTGGCAGGGATCGCTGGAGCGTCGCTACACATGGAAGCATGCTGCGCTTTGTAACTAAGGTAAATATGGTGTAACCAACTCGATAATTACCTTTGTTACCAGCGCACACCGCTTAGCGCTGGCTCCCTGCACACCTAGCCACAATACACATCGGGTTAATTACCCGATGTGTACTCTGCTACGTGTGCAGGCAGCAGATAGCTGGCTTCTGCGGACGCTGGTAACCACGGTAAACATCGGGTAACCAAGAATCCCTTCCCTTGGTTACCCGATATTTACCTTCGTTACCAGCGTCCGCCGCTCTCACACTGCCAGTACCGGCTCCCTGTTCCCCGCACTCCTAGCCACAGAATACATCGGGTTAATTACCTGATGTGTAGTCTGGCTATGTGTGCAGGGCACAGGGAGCCGGCACTGACAGCTGAGAGCGGCGGACGCTGGTAACGAAGGTAAATATCGGGTAACCAAGGAAAGGGCTTCTTGGGTACCCGCTGTTTACCGTGGTTACCAGCGTCCGCAGAAGCCGGCTCCCTGCTCCCTGCACATTTTGTTGTTGCTCTGTCGCTGTCACACACGACGATGTGTGCTTCACAGTGGGAGAGCAACAACTAAAAAATGGTCCAGTACATTCAGCAACAACCAACGACCTCACAGCAGGGGCCAGGTTGTTGCTGGATGTCACACACAGCAACATCGCTAGCAAGTTGTGCCTCAGCAGCGATGTTGCTAGCGATGTTGCTTAGTGTGACGGTACCTTAAGCCCTGCCACAGAATGACCAACGTATAGCAATTCATTGATCTTCTTATCAGCTCAGGAGAAAGTGTTAATGAGGGCATAGCAGGTGATAACACTCTGCCATGCTGATTGAATTATATTTTTTAATGGGGCTGGTCATCAAAATAATTGTGTTCTTCTACACCAAGGAAATACAGTAATCATAGCTTTATAAAGGGGCTTTATAGTTTAAAACATAAGATTGCTCCTAAACAAAGCGTGTTTTGCCATGTCAAGCTGCAGCATGCGATCTGCAATGGTGTGTCACTATGACAGTAGAACACACACCCAGCAAGGATCCCCCTATGTCTGTATGCCCCGCCTTTTACATTAAACTCCAGGCACTGGTTTGCAAACATCGCTTGCCTTCAGTCAGGATCTGGCGCAGAAGCTGATCCAACATGCCAAGGCAAAACACGAAAGTCTTGAAAAATAGAGAGATAAAATAAATATTCTGTTTTGAATGTGAATAGCTAATTGCTTTTCAACAAAGATTGAAACAAAATATTTATTCTTTAACTTGAAACAGATTTGTGTTTAAAAATGATTAAGCAATTACAATGGCATTTTATAAAGCTGTCCATTTTTTTTATAAAGATCGAATGATCTACATGTTTTAAAAGTGACCTAGATTTTTGAAAAATTAGTCAAAGTTTGGGAGCTGTTTCATGTTTGTATACCATCCAGAGTGTAACTTTCACAACTTTAGTAATACTGTCTGGCACTGGGCAGCTAGATGTCTAGCTGTTGTGGCTATGCACTGGCAGAGACAGAAGATGAGGTTGAGAAATTGAATGTGGTATGCAAGGATATGTCTGTTTTGTGCCAGCAATGGCAGCCCTCTCAGAAACTGGGACGTCAGTGCTGGAAGAGAGTAAATGAACAATCATACAGGCTTATGCCGGCGTCACACGGTACGATATATTGTGCGATATATCGCCGGGGTCACGTCGTTAGTGACGCATATCCAGCTTCGTTAGAGTTGTCGTACCGTGTGACACCTCTGAACGACTGTGAAAGAGCAAAAATACTCACCTTATCGTTGTTCGTTGACACGTCGTTCATTTTCATAATGTCTTTCCTCCTTCTGTGCTCCGGTTGTTCATCGTTCCCGAGGCAGCACACATCGCTCCGTGTGACACCCCGGGAACGATGAACACAGCTTACTTGTGTCCCGCCAGCAATGCGGAAGGAAGGAGGTGGGCGGGATGTTATGTCTCGCTCATCTCCGCCCCTCCACTTCTATTGGCCGGCGGCTGTGTGACGTCGCTGTGACGCCGAACGTCCCTCCACCTTCAGGAAGAGGATGTTCGCCGCCCACAGCGAGGTCGTCTGGGAGGTAAGTACGTATGACAGGGGTTAATGACTTTGTGCGCCACGGGCAACTAATTGACGCATAAACGACGGGGGCGGGTACGGTCGCTCGTGTGATCGCATGATAGATTGTACCGCATGACGCCGGCTTTATAGTATGGCCAATTTATCATTGGCATCAGTTGTAGGGGGAAAAAAAAGTTAGCACTAAATCATGCCTGGTAAATCTAAGTTGGTCTGGTTGGACATTACAAAGCCACCAGTCATGCTGAAGAAGCTCTCTGACATTAAAGCAGAGGATGCACATGACAGAAAGCCCATAGCAAACTGGATGAGTTATTGCCAGTGTTCCAATCTGTTAACCCATAAGTCTCTGAGACCAGAGCTTAATGTATTTTATTTACTTGAGTAGGACACAGTCCAAGTAGGCATTCACATGGCGGTCCAGCCGATGTGTCCCTCTGTACTGAAGTGCATCTGTTTTCAATAACAAATAAAATATCCTTTTCAAAATGTAAACTATATTTTAGCTCTTGTTCTTGCATGTGCCATACATAATTGTTGTAGCCCTAACACACAGCTCTGGAGTGGGAGTATTTTGTCTATTGGGATTGCAGAGGGTTCTGCTGCTCAGATGTGCGGGTGATCAGAGAAAGCTTGGCAGAATGAGTAGCAAAACCTATCTTGGCAATAAGCCAGTTTGGACTCCTATTGAAAAGAAAGGGGTCCACCTTATTTTTGATAGCCAGCCAAGATCTTACTGTTTCACCTTGGCTGGTTACAAAAATAGAGGGGACCCCAGGAATTTCTTTAAAATTACTTATTTATATATAAATAATTTTAAAAAATGCAGTGGGTTCCATTTTTAAATCAGACCTCTACCAGCTGGTATCAGACTATGAAGATCGATGGTTATTTGGCCCTTCCCAGATGAAAAATAGCAGCCCGAATCTACCCCTCAATTGTCGCATCACATTAGATGCGCAAGTATTGGTGCTTTGCCATGGCTCTTCCCGATTGCCCTAGTGCAGTGCAGTCAGGGTAATGGTTAATGGGGTTGATGTCAGCAGTGTAATGTCAAGCCCAAGGGTTAGTAATAAAGAGGCGTCTATCAGACACCCTCAATATTAACCCTGTAAGTGTAAAGTAAAAAAAGCAGGAAACAATAGTTTATTCGAACATAGACTGCCTCAGACTTTGATAAATGAAGAAGATAATCCAGCTGGGTGCTCAAGTGATTTATTCAGTGCAGTTCAGACAATGTACAGAGACGTTAACGCGTTTCTGGCTTGACGCCCTTAATCATAACCATTTTGATTAAGGGCATCAAGCCAGAAACGCGTTAACGTCTCTGTACATTGTCTGAACTGCACTGAATAAATCACCTGAGCACCCAGCTGGATTCTCTTCTTCATTTATCATTGCTGTGTGGCCAGGGCAGGGGTGAATCCGAGTCGGAGGCACGGTGAGGTCAGACGTGGGTGAGCTGGATTCCTACACAAATGCCTCAGACTTTCCCTCAAATAACCAATTTATTAAGAAAAAAGTTCCTACAAACCTCTGATGTAATCCATGATCCAATACTCAAATTCCAGTGATTGTGATTAGTAGTGAAGTACAGCTATTAACAAGCGACTACAATGCTCATTAGAGCTGCTGGGTCTCGCTGAGTGCAGCATTGAGCTGGCAGCTCTGCTGATGAGCATTGTCGTAAATGGCGCATTTGAGCAGCATATTCAAGTGGCTGCAATATTGCTGTTTTCTTTTCTGTACTATTTTTCAGTATAACTTCATTGCATTGCAGCTATACTGCAGTGTGTGCTCTCTCTATCACCCCCTTCTCCAGTCACCATTGTAATATGTCTCTGACAATTGCCATTTCCCACCCACACCATGAGGGGTCTGGTGTGAGCTGTTTATAGTGCCGTGAAACTCTGATTTTTGAACTTATGGATTCGGGCGCAGGGAATGGGAGCGCTGCATACAACAATGGACATTGATTGGTGGGTTCTCATTTATATAGTGTATAAATACACCATATGCACTTAATATCATCCCCTGAATGAAGCACTACACAAAATGTGCATTGGGGTGCCTCATCATTTTTTTCCATAACTTTTTATCCATAGATTCTTCACACATATTATTTGTACCATTGATCTTTATCAACATTTATTCTGGCATATCCCCGCCGTTCAGGTCATGCAATACTGTTGAGCAATATTTGCTTCTATCACTTTTGGTATTCTCTCTTTTCCTCCACTCATCTCTCTTTTGCCTCTGCACTGTGACTACCATTCAGATATTTGTAGACCGCTATTAAGTCTCCTCTCAGTCTTCTCTATTGCAAACTATACATTCCTACAGTTCTTTTAGCCGGTATTCATAGGACATGGTTTGCAGACCTTCTACCATCTTGGTTGCTCTTCTCTGAACCTGCTTTAATATATTGATGTCTTTCTTGAATTGGTTGTGCCCAGAACTGTACACAGTATTGCAGGTGGGGTCTGACCAGGGAAGAGTATAGGGGAATTATTATTTCTATTGATCGAGATTCAATGCTTGTCTTCTTGATACCTCTCAGAATTCTGTTGGCCTTTTTAGCTGCAGCAATACACTGTTGGCTCATGTTGAATCCAGGATCTACTATTATGCCCAAGTCTTTTCCCTGATGCCATCACCTAGTTCTATTCCTCCCTCACTAGTCACTATATCTGCTTTTTACATTTCTTTTTCCTAGTTGTAGGATTTTGCATTTGTCACTGTTAAACACCATTTTGTGCTCCTCGGCCCATTGTTTGAGTCTGTCTAGATCTTTTTGAATATTGTTTTCTCTCCTCTCTAATGTTGGCTATTCATCCAATCTTCCGGGACATCACAGGTGCAAAATACCCATGTGTCAACTACCATTTCATGGAGGAAGTGGTTACTGGTATTAGGCAATAACTAACATTTATTATTTAGGATTTTATATAATTTTTGACTGCACATTTTTCCATTTTTATGCAAGATGCAGCCAGGTCCATTGGTGTGTTTATCCTGTAGGGTGCACTTATACAGTGTGTCCACCATATCCTGTCCACCGCCATTAACTTGAGAACGGTGGCAGCTATAGGCATAGAAGTAGTGTCTAGGTATAGTAAAGTAGCCATGCGCTACGCAATGAAACCACCTATAGTGCCACCTGGTGGAAAACAACGGAGTTAGCATTTTTATCTCGAAAACAGAACGAGATAGAGAAAAAAAGTGGATTACAAATTTGTAGGGCATCATCAATTCAATATGAATGTCGATTCTGGAGCCATTGAATATTTCATCTGGGCCCATATATGATGTTTAAACCTATATACATCTTTATATTCTCTATGATGCGGTTCTGGCAATTGTTTATTATAGATGCTTGATGAATTGTCCCCATCAATTACTTTTAAGCTTTAATATCACTTTTTCAATAAAAAATCATTAATAATAAATATACTTGTCTCTTCAATATTTGGGCTTTTTTGATCGCTTTTCTCCCCTTTTGTTTCAATATGTTTATGCGATTTGCCCTTATTATATAGTCTTTAGATTTTACTATGTAGTCTAATAATGGTTACTATCTAGTTGATATCATTATGTATAAATGGTCACTGTATAATTTTCTTTTTGTCCCTCAATGAACTATAGCCCCCCCACCCCACAGCTTGCAGCACTCATGCAGCCCCAATCTATGATATTTCAGCACCATGCCTGACTGCAGGCAGGACACACTTGTTTTTGTTCTCTTCACCTGGTTGCTGCCACACACACTTGACAACATTTTAATCAAACAAGTTTATCTTGGTCTCATGAGACCACAAAAACATGGCTCCTGTAACCCATGTCTTTAGTCTGCTTGTCATCAGCAAACTGTATGCGGGTTTTCTTGTGCATTATCTTTAGAAGGGGCTTCCTTCTGGGACAACAGCCATGCAAAGCAATGTGATGCAGTGTGCGGCATATGTTCTGAGCACTGAGAGGTGGAACCCCCAGATCTGTAACCTCTGAAGCAATGCTAGCAGCACTCTTACATCAATTCTGAGAAGACAATCTCTGAAGATGAGGCTGAGCACGTGCACTCAGTTTCTGTAGTTGACCATGATGAGGTCTGTTCTGTGTGGAACCAGTCTTGTTAAACCCCTTTTCTTGGCCATCTTGCTGCAGCTCAGTTTCAGGGGGTTGGCAATCCTTATATAGCCTAAGGGGTACTTTGCACACTACGACATCGCAGGCCGATGCTGCGATGCCGAGCGCGATAGTCCCCACCCCCGTCGCAGCTGCGATATCAATGTGATAGCTGCCGTAGCGAATATTATCGCTACGGCTGCTTCACATGCACTCATCTTTCGTGCGACGTCGCGCTGGCCAGCGGCCAATAGGAGCGGAGGGGCAGAGATGAGCAGGATGTAAACATCCCGCCCAGCTCCTGCGACTTCACACACAGTGATGTGTGCTGCCGCAGGAGCGAGGAACAACATCGGACCGTTGTGTCAGCGAAATTATGGAATTCACCGACGCTACACTGATGATGCGATTACGACGATTTTGCGCTCGTTAATCGTATTATCTAGGATTTACACACTACAATGTCGAGAGCGACGCAGGAAGTGCGTCACTTTCGACATGACCCCACCGACATCGCACCTGCGATGTCGTAGTGTGCACAGTACCCCTAAGTCATCTTTATGTAAAACAACAATTGTTTTCAGATCCTAAGAGAATTCTTTGCCATGAGGCGCCATATTGAACTTTCAGTGACAAGTATGGGGGAGTGTGGGAGCAATAACACCAAACTTAACACACCTGCTCCCCATTCACACCGGAGACCTTGTAACACTGATGAGTCACATAACACCAGAAAGGAGAAATGGTTAACTGGGCATAATCTGGGTGAACTTTGTTTTGTTGTCATCAGTTTAGATATTAATGGCTGTGTTATACAAGCTGTACACTGACTACTTTAAATTGTATTAAAATGTTAGATCTTCATTTTGTCCTATGAAAATAAGCAATAAAATATTTTAAAAAATGTGAGCGGTGTAATCACTTTTGTAATTTACTGTATGTGATACTTTATCAAATGCCGAACTGAAGTCAAGATGTACTATAATCAAGGCATTCTCCTGGTCCTACTATTCAGTGACTTTATTGTAGAGGGAAATCAGGCTGGTCTGACAAGATTTATTGGTCATACAGCTGTGCTAGCTCTGGTTAACTAATGCCTTCACATCCATGTACCTAAGTAAAGACTTTTTCTGCTATGGAGGTCAGGCTTACTGGCCTGTAATTCCCTGGATCTTCCTTTTTTCCCCTTTTTGTAGATAGGGACCATATTTGCCCTTTTCCAATCTAGAGGGACCACTTCTACTCCCATGACATATTGAAGATTATGGCAAGTGGT
Source organism: Anomaloglossus baeobatrachus (assembly GCF_048569485.1). NCBI lineage: Eukaryota > Metazoa > Chordata > Amphibia > Anura > Aromobatidae > Anomaloglossus > Anomaloglossus baeobatrachus. The sequence goes on along the minus strand of NC_134353.1, from coordinate 681,006,082 downwards.
ACTATTATTTCCTCTGCTATCTCTTTCAGGAGTCTAGGGTGTAAATCATCTGGTCCTGGGAACTTAGTTTCCTTTAACTTTGCTAAAGGCTACTTTACACGCTGCGATATCGGTCCCGATATCGCTAGCGTGGGTACCCGCCCCCATCTGTTGTGCGACACGGGCAAATCGCTGCCCGTGCCGCACAACATCGCGCAGACCCGTCACACATATTTACCTGCCCGGCGACGTCGCTGTGACCGGCGAACCGCCTCCTTTTAAGGGGGCGGTCCGTGCGGCGTGACAGCGATGTCACTGAGCGGTTGCCCAATAGAAGCGGAGGGGCGGAGATGAGTGGGCGGAACATCCCGCCCACCTCCTTCCTTCCGCATTGTGGCCGGGAGGCAGGTAAGGAGAGGTTCCTCGTTCCTGCGGCGTCACACATAGCGATGTGTGCTGCCGCAGGAGCGACGAACTACATTGTTACTACTGCAGTAACGATAATCGAGAATGGACCCCCATGTCACCGATGAGCGATTTTGCACGTTTTTGCAACAATGCAAAATCGCTCATCGGTGTCACACGCAGCAACATTGCAAATGCGGCCGGATGTGCGTCACAAATTCTGTGACCCCCAACGACTCCGCATTAGCGATGTCGCAGCGTGTAAAGCCCCCTTTAGTGTTCTCCTTTCAATCCTCTGCTTATTGTCAAGTTGATTTTTTCCTGACTGTCATTTCTATCAGGATTATTGTTGATGCTTGCATTAGTTTTTTGTGAGAAGGCAGATATGAGATAACAATTTAGTGGCTCCACCTGCTGTTCCCCTTGTTGACTTTTATACCTTTTTCATTCTGTAGGATTCCTATGGTCTCCTTCCCTTGTCTTTTACTTTTACTTTTCACATATCCCACAAATCCTTTTACCTCACTCTTGGCCTCTTTTGCAAGTCACAATTCATGTTCGGTTTTAGCTCCTTTGACGATTGTCTTGTGGTCTGCAAATTGCCATGTATTGTTCATTAGGTATAATACCCTCCTTCCACATGCTTCTTTTATGTTTTTAAGCAGGTCATGTAATTTTTTGGACATCTATCCTCATCTATCATAGTTTCTATAGGTCTTTCCCATTTTATTCCTTTTAGGATTTTAGGATTTTTTTTAGTTCTTCTGCATTAAGGATTTCCTTATAGAACATTACAACCCTGCATGTGCATTTTGTGCTTAAGAAATATGTGTGGCAACCCTGAGGCTCTGGTTGCAACAGGGTACTTACCCCAATTAGGGTGTGGTGTCCATCTCAGGTAAGGAGGGGATTAGTCACCGGGGTTCCACATTCACAAACACTACACGCAGCTCAGGAGCCTTCTCACAGAGTGGGTTAGCTCAGGGTAGACATTGGAGTAGCCATACGAACATGGACTTCCTGGTCACTGAAGCCAGCCACCTGGAGGTCGGGTTCCACTTGGAGTAGAAATAGGCACAAGACACGCACATCAAAAACAGACCCCTCAGGACAATAGTTCTGGCAAAACATCTCTGGAAAACTTGGACTTTACTGGGCCTTGGGGCTTGGAGCGGGAGCTCAGCCAAGGTACCTAACCAGATCAAGGATTGACCAGAGCCCATCACAGCAGTGACCAGTCTGACAAAGCTGGCAGCTGAAGTTGTGAGTAAACTACACCCTGAACCATCAGACACTGTGTTGGCTTGTCCTTACCAGCGCCGCTGCCCAGTGCTTAGGCGCCAACGGCCATTACAACCGTCATCATCCACCTGGAGCCTGCTCCACCTCTGGGGAATGACACATCCCAGCTGCCTTAACACCTGCGCTGGAGAGGAACCCGGCAGTGGTGGCTAATCCCTTGCCACATACCACGGGTCGCGTCACGGCAAACTTTTCCCAATACCCTGCTTCCTCCACCATTTAACCTCAGGACAACAGAACTGGGCAAGGCCACCCTGTGATAACGCCTGACCAAAACCTCAATGGCCTGGCGACGAGTAGGTTAACCGCTTGTCCCGTGGGGTGCTAAATATGTGCCATGGAATTCTACCAACTCTTGCCTTTAGGTCCTTGAACTCCGCTCTACTTAAGTCAAGCCTTGAAATCTGTGTCTCCTCAGGTCTTCCTCCATTTGCAACCCCAAATTTAAGGATAGCATGATCACTGAATCCCAGTGTCCTTGCTATCCTTAGTCCCTTAACCATGTCCTCTTTGTTGGTTAAGACAAGGTCCAACATGGCTGTTCCCCTTATTTTCTTCTACTAGCTGGAAGATTAAGTTGCCTGGAAGAGAGGTTAAAAATTTGTTGGAGCCTTTACACTCAATGTCTGAGTAGTCAGAGTCTCCCATGATCACTATTTCATGTTTTTTTTTACAACATGGCAATTTTGTGTGAAAAAATCCATATTCTCTGTTTGTCCTGTCACGGGTGTCAGGGCGCTGCGCTCGCTAACGCTCGGGTCCGGTGCTGCTGCTCGGTGGCTCGAGCGGTGGGCCGGATCCGGGGACTCGAGCGGCACTCCTCGCCTGTGAGTGAAAAGGGGGTGGTTTGTTTGGGGTTTTAGTCCGTGACGCCACCCACGGGTTGTGGTGAAGATGGGCACCACCGCTGCTGGTGACGAGGATCCCGGGAGCGATGGTAGGGAGCAGCTGGGATGTTGTTTTCCCCCTCCGTGGGTAGGGGTTGGTGGTCCCGGGGCCTGGTGGTGTGACGGGGAGGCAGGGTCGGTGAGGTGCAGGGTTGCAGGGACAGCGCGGCGCGGTGCCGGATGGCACGGGTGTAATCACTCAGCAAGAGATGCACAAAGTCTCCGGTAAACCAAACGGCTAGATGGACGGGTCCCGCAGCCGGGTGCTGTGTCTCTCCCCGGACAGGTGATGGTGGCTGTCTCTCCCTGTACCTTTGTGTAACTGTGTCGACTCCAATGGCTTCCCAACGGTAGTCCGCTCCCCGGTGTATATATAGCGAAGGAGCCCGTTTTGCCCGCAGGCGCTGGCCCTTGGACTTCTAGCCGGTGGCGGTGGCTGTATGTCCTCACGGTGTGAGCAGTTGCCTTCAATCGGGACTTGGTTGTTAGGGAACCCCGGGGGTTCCTGTCACATTCAGATTTGACTATTAACGGCGGCTCCAAGCCTGGTCGGAGTCTGATGGCCCTGCCTGGGTGTGCTTAGCTTCACTCCGTTCCCCGGTCCAGTACTGGTGGGCCACCGGCCAGCCCCGGTCCTTACGGCTCTGTGGAGTTCCACTAACTCCTGCAGATGGCCACCACCGTCTGCCAACCTTGCTGTCAGTGCCTGGGCTCCGACCCAGACACCTCAAGTACGTGACCTCTCTCTTTCACCTCCAAGACTAATCTGTCACTTTTCCCGCCTCCAGGCCTCTGAACTCCTTGGTGGGTGGGGCCAACTGCCTAGCTCCGCCCTACCTGGTGTGGACATCAGACCCTGGAGGGAGGCAACAAGGGCTTTGTGTTTGACTAATGTAACTGTCCGGGGGTGGGGGTGTGTGAGTGTTTTGTCTGTGGCTACCTGGCTAGTCCAGGGCACCACATTCCCCCTTGGTGAAATGCAGACCGTCCTCGGGCTGCCCGTCCATCACCGGTTTTATTTTTCAACTGTAAAAAATATAAATAACAGGTAAACATATCAACATAAGCATTCTTTGCAGGTCACTTCAAACGTTGCACATATAAAACATTTTTAATACTGACGGACAGATCGATGTCTTCCGCTCTCCCACTCAAGCAACCTAGCCCTGATGCTGCCCCTAAGAAGTGGGCAGCACCCCTTTACCCCAGTTCAGGTTTAGGCTGCCCAAGCGGGAACGGGTACGGTAACTCGCACTCGACTGTCACTTCAGGGGACCCCAGGTCCAGGGGGACCCCTGACCCCCGGAGGATGGCCACCGGTTCAGGTGGTGGCCGGGCCCCAGCCTCCTCTGCTGCGGGCCCTTCCTCCAATCTGCCTCTCCGGAGGCGGCAACGGTATCCGTCCTACAACATTATTTACAGGCCCACAAGTTCGTGGGTGGCCTATTAGTTCTCGGCCATGTACATGAGTAGTTTCTCATGTGGGTATGGGGGTGAACTTATCAACAGGGACAACTCCAGTCCCAACGGGGACGGCTCTCTTCACAGACGGCAATCAGGTAATTTTTCGGTTTGATTAGTGTTCATTTTGCTGAGGGTCCCAACGGGGGACAACAGAGTGCAACGGTGGACCGCTGCCTTCACTTTAGGTCGACCTCCTCGTAGGCTTTCTCCATCTCGACATCCTGCTGGCAAGGTGAAGGAGGGGACTGGGACTCCGCCTGGAAACTACGGCCTTCCCTTACCTTTACATCGAGGGCAAACCAGCCCCTCTCTCCGCAGTGTCGAGTGTAGGACACAAGGTCACCTGGCAGCAGGTCGATGGGGATCAAATCTCCGGACCTGACCTTCATACACCGGGCCCCATACCCGGAATGTAGCATGGCGGAGGTTGTCCTTCTCTTGGATGGTGCGGGCCACCACTTCGGCTCTTTGTCGCTCCCTCTTGGCAATTTCCCGGCACAGCGGGGTCGGCTCCCTGTCCCAATAAGGGGCGTCTGCATGCCCCCGCGCACGGGTTGGGCCCCGCGGGACTTCCTTCACGCTGCCCACAACTGGCGCCCTTTTTGGAAGGTCCCACAGTGACATGGCCTGGGGTGCTGCCTCACAGCGGCGACCCGGCGCAGCCTGAGCTGAGGTTTGGGATATGGGAACAGGGGTCCTCACCGGCTGGACCTCTGCCTCCTTCCGGACTGAACGGGCTACCGGAGCCGGGATGGACTTAAATGCGGCCACTTCTGGTGTCGACGGCTCTTTGCGGATGGGCAACTCCCGCTGGATCTTCCATGGCAGTGGTGCGGGTCATCTGCGGACATCGCTTGCAGGCTGGTCCTCCAGCGCGGACGGCCGGAGCTCCGCTACCTGTGGTGGGGGTAGTGGGCCTAGTGGCGGGGCAGCAGCAGCCGAAACGGATAGCGGGGGAGGCAGCAGGGTGAGCAGGCATAGACCGGGCCCCTCAGCCGCAGCAACCGGTCCCTCGGGGACACAGGGGCGTGGGTCACCTACCCGCTCCTCCAACTCTGTCTCCACCTCGCGTCTCCGCACGGCCGCCGCCACTTCCGCCATGTCGGCCATCCATTCTTCCACGAGGGACTGCACTTGGGCCTGCAGGCGGCTGCACATCCATGTGGTCCGGACCTCCACCTACGCTGCTGTTCCTGGCATGGGCTCTGGGGCTTCAGTGGTGCCGGACGGACGGGACATCTTGTGCAGCAGTGTTCCAGGAACCAAATGTTTGCAGAGTACTGGCGTCCCCGCTTTTATGGCCTTGTTTACATTAGGCAGGCTTTTACCCGCCCCCCCTTGGTTGTTTCCAGCACTTCCGCTTGTTGGGGGCGGGGCTTTGCTTTTGCGCCTTCCCTGCTTGGAGAAGACGCTCGAGTGGGAGATTTTCGCACCAAAGATGGCGGCGCTTTCAATTTTTCGGCCGGATGCCGCCGGCGGAGACCACAAGGCGCACTTCTACTGGTGAGTACATCGGTTCTATCCTGTTCATGATGCCAAGTTATCGCGGGCAGCGGGGCGCTGCGCTCGCTAACGCTCGGGTCCGGCGTTGCTGCTGCTGCTTGGTGGCTTGAGCGGTGGGCCAGATCCGGGGACTTGATCAGCGCTCCTCGCCCGTGAGTGAAAAGGGGGTGGTTTGTTTGGGGATTTAGTCTGTGATGCCACCCACGGGTTGTGGTGAAGATGGGCACCACCGCTGCTGGTGACGGGGATCCCGGGAGCGATGGTAGGGAGCAGCTGGGATGTTGTTTTCCCCCTCTGTGGGTAGGGGTTGGTGGTCCCGGGGCCCAGTGGTGTGACAGGGAGGCAGGGTCGGTGAGGTGCAGGGTTGCAGGAACAGCGCGGCACGGAGCTGGATGGCACAGGTGTACTCACTCAGCAAGAGATGCCCAAAGTCTCTGGTAAACCAAACGGCTGGATGGACGGGTCCCGCAGCCGGCTGCTTTGTCTCTCCCCAGACAGGTGATGGTGGCTGTCTCTCCCTGTACCTTTGTGTAACTGTGTTGATTCCAATGGCTTCCCAACGGTAGTCTGCTCCCCGGTGTATAGAAACTGGAGGAGCTTGTTTTGCCCGCAGGCGCTGGCCCTTGGACTTCAAGCCAGTGGCGGTGGCTGTATGACCTCACGGTGTGAGCAGTTGCCTTCAATTGGGACTTGGTTGTTAGGGAACCCCGGGGGTTCCTGTCACATTCGGATTTGACTATTAACGGCAGCTCCAAGCCTGGTTGGGGTCCGATGGCCCTGCCTGGGTGTGCTTAGCTTCACTCAGTTCCCCACTCTGGTACCGGTGGGCCACCGCCCAGCCCCGGTCCTTATGGCTCTGCGGAGTTCCACTAACTCCTGCAGACGGCCACCACCATCTGCCAACCTTGCTGTCAGTGCCTGGGCTCCGACCCAGACACCTCAAGTACGTGACCTCTCTCTTTCACCTCCAAGACTAATCGGTCACTTTTCCCGCCTCCAGGCCTGTGAACTCCTTGGTGGGTGGGGCCAACCTCCTGGCTCCGCCCCACCTGGTGTGGACATCAGACCCTGGAGGGAGGCAACAAGGGCTTTGTGTTTGACTAATGTAACTGTCCGGGGGTGGGGGTGTGTGAGTGTTTTGTCTGTGGCTACCTTGCTAGTCCAGGGCGCCACAGTCCCACTGGTCTATACACCTTTTAAGACATTCTTCCCATTGCTTTTTCCATGAATTTTTACCAAATATCTTCTAATAGATTCTCATTCTATGAAACTTTATACTGTGGAGATGTGTTCCTTTTTAACATACAATGCAACTCCTCCTCCTGTTTTATTAGTTCTATTCTTTTTTAGTAAGTTGCATCCTTCCATTTGTATGGTGTAATCATGTGTGTCACTCAAGAACGTTTCTGTGATGCCAATGATATCAGAATTTTCCTTCTGTATTGCTAGCTCTAGTTCTCCTTGTTTGTTTCCCATATTTTGAATGTTTGTGTAAAAACATTTTAGTTTGTGCTCTGTAGCTCCACTTTTCTTAGATTCCTTCTGAGTCTCCTGTCCTAGGTCCTCTATCACATCTAGTATCCTTATTTAGTATGTCCTTAAGCTGCATGTTATTATCTGGTATTTTTCTTCCCATCCCCACTTCTTCTTCCAGTTTAAAGCCCTCTTCATGAGTATGGCAAGTCTTCTGGCAAATGTGTTTCCCAGGTTTTGTGAAGTATAACCCATCTCTAGTGAGGAGTCCATCTTAGAGGTAATTTACACCATGGTCCAAAAATACAAATCCTTGCTGTCTGCACCACTGTTGTAGCCAGTTGTTCACTTCAAGTATCCCTTCCCATCTCCTGATGCTATGACCATCAACTGCGAGGATTGATTAGAAAACTATCTGTGCATCCAGTTTCTTGACTTTCTTCCTGAGATTTTCAAAGGTTTTGCAGATAGTTGGTAGGTCATTTTTTGCACTATCGATTGTGCCATAGAAATAGGTAGTTGTCCTTGGAACTGAGGAGGTTTGATATCCTGTTGCTCACATCATTGATTTTTGATCCTGACAAGCAGCCCCTATGACTCTTAGTAGTGAGTCACCCATAACTACCACAACTTTTTCCATACTGGGAACACTGTTTTATGTTTCCCCTGAGTGACTTTTCTTTCTTATTTTGGTCTAATGATCTCATCTTGAGTTGTTCCATTTTGTCCTTCTGCATAAGAGTTTTCTCCTCTTCCATACTGCTCTTTAAATCGGATGAATGTTCCTGTTTGTATATTTTTTTTACTTTACCAGTGTATTTGCTCTCTTGGTTTATGACGCGTAGAAATTCCTAGCATGCATGGGAAATATACAGATGAGGTTCCCGCTGCACCAATCTCTGGTTTTGTAATGTCCTCAAAGCAGCAATACCTGGCTAATTCCAGCAATCCTTCAGTTTAAGGCAACTCTTCTTTCTTCCCAGAATGCAATGGAAATATGCAGATGAGATTCCTGAGGCTCAAGTCATCATTATTTATTATAATAATTGAAGAAAATGGCGTGAGGGTTCCCCTATTATTTAGATTCATCAAGGTTAACACAGACAGTTGGGGGCTGGTAGTATCAGGCTGGGAAGGTCCATGGTTATTTGCCCCTTGCCAGCCAAAAAATAGCAGCTCGCAGCCCCAGAAGTGGTGCTTCCACTAGATGCACCACTTTTGGTGCTTAGCCTGGCTATGCCCAGTTGCCCTAGTGAAGTGACAATCAAAGTAATACTATTGGGGTTAAATTCAGCTGTGAATTGACAGCTGGCATCAAGCCCAGTGATTAGTAATGGAGAGGTATCTATCAGACATCCCCATTACTAACCCGTTAAGTAAACAGTTATAACAACACACACATAGGAAGAAAAAAGCTTTCCCTCTTTCACCAATTCATTAATGAAAAAAATCCTTGAAATTCCTACGTAATGCAATTGTGAATATAAAGACACTCTCACACTCCCTCATTCACCAATTTATTAATCAAAAATAAATCCTTGAAGTTACAATTTAATTCAATGGTGTAATGTTCCACTTCCTACGAAGCTTTGTTCTTAGAATGTCATGAGAAAGAGGCTCCATAGGTCTCTCCCGGTCAGCAGCAGACCCGACCCAGAATTTCTTACACTCATGAAGACGTTTGAAGCTCTCATCACTAACACAGATTTTTGTACAAAATATTAAATACATTTCAGAAAATGTGTTCAATACCTTTTTGCTGCACATCACTAAATTTATACACATCTATGATTTAATTTCCTTGTCTGGATGGAATGGATGGATTGTTATCAACTCCTAGTGAGAAATTCAGGTGACGTGTTCAATACTTAATTTCCCTGCTGAATGTTATTACTCTGGCTGGTACATTTTCCATCCTCAACAGTAATTATTGTGGTCTTCTGGATGTCAGAACTTCTGGTGCAATTTCAAGCTATCAGCTAATATTTTCTCCTTCCTCTTCACATCAATGTTCCCTTATCCTCGTGTAGCCACTTACCACCCACTATGGTGAGGTGTCTTTATTGCAAATCAATTTTGGGGTAAAAATTGGCTTAACCTCATGAATTTGAATTTCAAAATATTTGATGATTTCTAGTCCCGGCACTGGAAGGTCATAGTCCCACTTGTGAGTGAATCACGCAAGTCTCGCATCACATCACAGCCTGCCGCTTTCCGGATAGGAGCGTCTCATCATCATAGAAATACATGCAGCTGACCTGCTCCTGTCAGGAGAGCGGAAAGCCACGCCAGGTGATGCAATGCGAAACTTGCATGAGTCACTCGCAAGTGTGACTCTGGCCGAAGAGTAAGAATCTGATCAAACAGATCAAAGCAGGCTTTTATTGGGAGGCTCCATCTACTGTGGTTTATCTGATTAGTAGATAGGGCTATTTTCAAGTCCTTCTTAATATAGAAAAGTGTGGATACAAAAAATAGAACTGATGAACAGAACATCATATCAAGGAAAGTGAAAGTGCTCTGTGATAGGAAGAGAGTGTATTAGTGACCTTTATCCACTGTGAAATGCTGCAAAGCACTTATTTACTATTCATTGTATGCATTGTCAGTGACCAGCCACAAGAGGCCGCTGTTTTGCATCTGTATTCGACTGTTTGGTTACTACTATAGTGTGAAGCCATGGACTAGTCAGGTCGTCCCAGGGAATCCAATGCACACACACCCCCCTTCCCGAAAAGGTGACAGCAGCCAATCAAGAAACCCTTGTCACCACCCTCCAGGTTTGATATCCACACTAGGGGGGCGTAGCCAGGCAGCTGGCTCCACCCACTGAGGAGTTCACAGGCCTGGAGGCGGGAAAGACACACAAGCATAAGTTCTAGTGCAGGGTAGATGAGTCTTGACAGTGGAGGAGATAGGTTGAGTTCAAGGGCAGACCTGTGACCAGGCCTGCCAATAGTCTACTCAGGTGGCTGGGTCAGAGCCCAGTCACCTCCAGCAAGGAGGCAGGTGGTGGTGGCCGCCTGCAGGAGTTGGGATTACTGCCGGTGGAACCGTAAGGACCGGGGTCGGGCGATGGTCTGCCGGTACCAAACCGGGGAACCGATTGGAAACCAGAGCACCAGGAGGGGTACTCAGACCCAGTACAAAGCCCCGAACCGACAGGTCTGAGTCAAATCAACTGATTGAGGACTGGACTTAAGGACCTATCCCACACAAGACCCGTTAGAAGACAACAGCCCAACCATACAGGGTAAAGCCACCACCAAGGCATAGAGACCCAAAGGGCCAACATCTGCGGGCAAACAGGGCTCTTCCGGCAACCAGCAAGCTGGGGAGCGGACTACCGTTGCTCAAGCATAGGAGTCAAACATTCATATACAAAGGTGCAGGAGAAAGGCGGAAACCACCAACCCGTTCAGGGAGAAGCTGCAGCCGGCTGCGGGCCCCGTTCATCACCCCGTTTGGTTTACCCGAGACTCCAGTGTATTGTGTCATAGTGAGTACACCAGTGCTTTCGGGCCGTGCGTCGCGCTGCACCGCTCCAGCATCCAACCCGCACCCATTCCCACGCCTCAGCACCTCGCTCGGGCCCCCGGGACCATCACTCCCCTACCCACGTAGGGGTCAACACCAAGCTGCGCAACACTGTCCCCGGGAGGCCTAGTTAACGGCAGCGGTTGTGTCCATCTATTCTCCACAACCCATGGGTGGCGTCACGAACTTACACCCCTACCAAACCACCGTGGCCCCGGCCGTGGAACTTCCTCCACTGAAGTCCCTGCGTGTAGCGCCAACCCCCTTGCAGAGTGACGTGACCCCCGGGTCCGTGAGAAGCTCGAGCCACCACCCACCATACGAGCACGGATCCGAGCGGCTGGGCAGTCGCAGCCGAGCCCGCGGGGCGGTACAGTAGCAATATCTCAACGGACTTATCCACTAAACTTCGGGGGCTTAGGAGGCGGCGTGTGTGTGAGCTGCAGGGAAAGCGAGAAGTGTGTGTAACAGAAAGGAGCAGCTGCAGAAACATTTAAGTGAATTGGGAGAAGATTCGTGTTGGAGTTTAGCGAGGAGGACTGGGATGCATGTAAGCAACATCCTGTGCCTGAGATCATCATTTTGGAGTTGCTGGCTATACCGGTCCCCATGAGAGGATCTCCAAGTCTGTTATTATGGCAGCTGGACACCATAGTACCCAAGTACGGTAGGCTGGGCCAAGGACCCCGTGCATGCTACACTTTATGTTTTGGTACACAAACACCTATCTGTTCTAGTTAGGTCTACTATAGACACACACAGTAACACTTGCCGGCTCTGCTGTGTCAGTTTTCAGTTATATTTAAAATCTTCAAGAGAGAGCGCCACAAGTTTGCATTGACTGTCGCTTTATAAGATTTCCAGGACTGTGTTGCTGAGCTGTGTGGTTTGCCTTTCCACTTTTATCATCTGCCTTCTCTGTGAGGCTTCAGCAAATAAGGGTATTCAGGGGATTTATAGGATTTGTTTATGTTTAGGTGGATAAGTTGTAAGATCTTGTGCTGCACCACTGACAGGGCACATAATTACTCCTGCTTCCCATAGAGATTACTAGGTATTAGGTGACTGTTCAGACAGTCCTTTGGTTAGGTAAAGGTTGGTGAGAAGGCGACATAAATCACTGTTACGGGTGGCGCAGTACAGGGGTGTATTTATATTCTTCTGTTTTATTAATGCCTTTATGTTTTTGCAAAGTAAAGCAATCATTTATCAATTCAACTGCCTAGAGTCGCTTTCCTGGTGCGTGGTTTTGCTGTATATTGAGGAGCCCACCCTGTACACGACTTACAGCTCCACCCATCAGTCACCTGACCCTGCAGTCATTCAGTAGGTTTACCACTTAAGTGACTGATGGACAGGACATTGTTACTTGTGATCCAAATTGAGACCCCCAGAGCTGCAGCATCGGAGAGGTAAGTGATAGGTATTGTTAGCATGTCATTATATATTGTAATGATCCCTAGATTCCCCAAATTTTAAAAACTAATGGAAAAACCACTTTAACTGCTGTGTTTAATATTCCACATTGTTTTTTTTACTATTTATGCTTTTGTGCCGCCCCCACGTCAGCAGCCGTGCGGCTCGGATCCGGACCCGCGGTGGCTCGAGGGGCGTCCGGACCTGCGAGTCGTGCGGCCACTTGAATAAAGGGGGGAGTTCCTGACTCCACCCGTGGTATGTGGTAAGGTGGAGTGCCACAGCTGCAGCTGGGAGTACCCGGTGGCGATGTAGTGGGCAGCCAGGTGTTTAGCCCCTCCACGGGTAGGGGGGGATGCCCGGAGACTCTGTGATGGTGGCAGCATGTGCCGTTGGGCAGGTAGGGGTCACTTGCGTACTCACTCAGTCCAAAATGCTGACACCATCAACTTAGTAAACCAAAGTTTTGGACACCACTACCACTGAGAGGGAGCACGTTTGGGTCCCGTTTCTGCTGGTGTTGCCTGATGATCTGTGACCGTTCCCTTGGCACCTTCTTCTCTTCTAGTTGTCCCCTATAGCTTGAAACAAGCCAGGTCCTGCTCCCCAGTGTGGCTAACTAAGGGAGCTTGCTCTCAGGATTCACGCTTGGGATTTCCTGGACCATTTTAGTGGCAAGTCCTATCCCCCTCATTGCGCTAGTACCCCAATTTTGGAGTGGGTGGAGAGTGGATTTTAAAGGCTCTGTTCTCGTCGGGTGTATTGTCAGGTTGCCTGAAGCTACTCCCTGACTTAGGGTCCACGTACCCCATCTCATGCCCTGGTCCCACCCGGTGATAGTACAAGGCCGCCGGCTGTCCTCCACGACAATACCGTGCCCCTTGTCACGATCCCCTTTGACCGGGGTCCAGCTCCTACCAGGCCCAGACCACCTTCTGTTACCTAGTACTTCCAAGGAGCCCAGCTCCTGACCTCCTCTCTCCTTCCCTTCCAACACTACACTGGCCTTCTCCTGACACTCCTGTCCTCCCCTTACCAATCCCCCAAGTGGGCGACCCTATTCCACTCAGGCCGTCCACTGGTGTGTCTGGTGGGAGCGGAGCAGAGTGTTCCTATGATTTTTATTAGCTGGTTTTGGCAACACCATTGGTTAGGGACCCGTAACCAAGGAGGAGGTGGATATTGCACAGAAGGGAAGATTGCACAATACCCTGTGACGACCTGATAGGGCGTCACACTTTGAACGAGAAAATTGACACCTTTACATTTTTTGCGTAGTGGATAACGTATGAGTAGAAATACTATTGATAGGTAATTCAGTTTATGTCATAAATAGTACATTAGATTGCTATTTATTGTAAGAAAGGTGCTCCATTAGACCTGTTACAAATAATTATTCTCCCAAACGGCTTTAAAATTAGTGTATGTTACATATGTTTTCCCTCAATTCCACACACAGCATATTATGAGATATTTACTGTCTAGCCAAATTCAGGACACAGCCAAGGAGACACCATTATTAAGCAGCCGCAAGGAATTTAACCCTGCCACCAACCTGATGCTGATCAAATAAGACACCACAGACCTTTTAAATGAGGCCAAAACACAGCACAGTGAAGCCGACATTGCAGTTATGATATCTAGTCTTATATGACTACATTTCTCCTGTACATACATGATATTAAATCTAATTGAAAACCGTATTAGTTTCGGCATTAATGTAAATATATGCAAACAATTCACAGTAGCGTTCTGTATATATAAATGCAGCTACATATTTGTTATATAGTTAGAGCATATACAACAGGGTTCTTTGCAAGCTCTAGGATATATATAATGTATTCTGAAACTGCTGGTTCTGGACATGTTTAGTTCTAGATAGTAAGAAACAAAGAGTGTCATAGTCACTGAGCTACGGTATATATCTGAATTTACAAAATGTACTCACCTTAGTGCTGAGCCAACAGTAAAACTTTATAAAATATATATTAGGCTACTGTAAAAAAAATAGCACTCAAAGAGCTTTCTGGTTTAGAATGTCTTTTTTCAAATACTAATATTTATATATTCATTAGAGAAATCTAAATCATTAGATTTTCTCAGCTCAAAACCCTGGTCAACTGATTAGTCCAGAGTCACACTTGCGAGTGAGTCATGTGTAATATGCGCGAGTCTCGCATCGTATCACCCGGCATGACCTGCTGCTCTTGGGACAGGAGCATCTCAGCTGCATAAAAATACATAAAGCTGACCCGCTCCTGTCAGAAGAGCGACAGACCGTGCCGGGTTATGTGATGCTAGACTTGCGCGCATTACACATGAGTCACTTGCAAGTGTGATTCCGGACTTAGAGGCATATGTGGCTGAATAAGCTCAGGAAAATCTGGGTGGTCACTAAACCACTAAATTGAGCACGTAGAACAGGCATGGTACATGTGTCAGCTTCCTAAGCTTCAGAACCACCACCACATTATGGCCATTATCACACAGAAAAATCCACACCCCTGTCTGGTCTGTTAGACTTTGTTACCTAAAGATATTTTTCAAGTGTCTGCCTCACCAAGGCAGTGCTGCAATGCTGTCAGCTTGCGACTGAAAGGAATGAGAATTCAGAGATGGAGGAAGAGGATGAGAAAGGAGTGGAGGAACTACAGTAGGGCGTAGAGGAAACCCTAGCTATGACCCGCCATTCTAGGTGTTGGCAGTACATGTGGCATACCAGGCTCCAGCTTGCTTCCCGCCACCACAAGGTTTAGCCAGTGTGCTATCAGGGAAATGTAGCGTCCCTGGCCATGAGCACTTGTACAAGTGTCTGTGGTTAAGTGAACCTTCCTAATTCCATGTTGCTGAGGGCATGGGAGATGTTATGGAACACTGGCTTGTATATAGTAGGATATGATTGGCTCACAAGGTCAGTAATGTGGTGCTCTGAAGCCAAAACAGTAGTAGAATGTAGTTGTAAATGCTTTGGCACGACTGCGGTGCACAACCTGGAAGTAACATGGCCACAATCCACTGTACATTACTGATGCATGCTACAAAACTGGCGCTCACACCTGGCCACCACTACAACACAGGACTCTGCCAGCTTCACAGGTATGAATTGTCAGGAATTTTATACCACCACCTGTAGGTTTTTACCATCATCAGCCTTCTTCATTCGTTTCCTTCATTACAGGCCTGATTACATAGTCTAGTCAGACTGGACCATGTGGAAGACAGGGTGGTGCTGGTAAACAGACTAGAAGCACTATCTTCCATCCAGCCTAAAACCTGCCCACACTGTTCTGGCTTCAACAGTGAAGCTACGTCTAGATGATAAGTGTTTTTGCTGTACTCCCGCACCAAGCCCAGTATACTATGGCTCACAGTCACAATTTCTGCGTGCACTACCATCAGCAGGATGTCCACTTCCACAACCCTTACTGCAGGCCTTGTCCATTTTAAATTATGTTCATAGCTAAGACTGGAACTATTAGAGAATATAACAGATTTTTTAACTTGCAGCCTACAATTTCTGATTACATGCCTCAAATACACGATCCCTATTCCAGAATCTCACACGACACTAATTATAAACTTAGAGTGGTATTTAAAGAGAATAGAATAGATCTTTTAGCTAGCAGCAGCAGTATACTGTGTAAGCCTACAATCCCTGTTTACATGCCTCTAATGAACCATCCCTACTCCAGAATTTCACCCGACACTAACTACAAACTAAACGAGGAATTATTAGGGAGTAGAATAGATTTTTCCTCTAGCAGCACGCTGTACAAACTGACATTCCCTGTCTACATGCCTCTAATACATGATCCATATTCAAGTGTCTGACAGTGCAATAATTGCAAACTAAAGCGGGCTGTACACACTGCGATATCAGTCCCGATATTGCTAGCGCCCAGACCCGTCACACATACTTACCTGCCCGGCGACGTCGCTGTGACCGGCGAACCGCCTCCTTCTAAGGGGGCGGTCCGTGCGGCGTCACAGCGATGTCACTGAGCAGCCGCCCAATAGAAGCGGAGGGGCAGAGATGAGTGGGACGTAACATCCCGCCCACTTCCTTCCTTCCGCATTGTGGCCGGGAGGCAGGTAAGGAGAGCTTCCTCGCTCCTGCAGTGTCACACGGAGCGATGTGTGCTGCCGCAGGAACGAGGAACAACCTCATTCCTGCTGCAGTAACAATATTTGAGAATGGACCCCCATGTCACCGATGAGCGATTTTGCACGTTTTTGCAACCATGCAAAATCGCTCATCGGTGTCACACGCAACGGCATCGCTAATGCGGCTGGATGTGCGTCACCAATTCCGTGACCCCAACGAGTTCGCATTAGCGATATCGTAGCGTGTAAAGCACCCTTTAGAGCATTATTTAAAGAGAATATCATAGATTTTATAGCTAGGAGCAGCATGTTGCATAAGCTTACAATCCCTGTCTACAGGCCCATAATACACAATCCCTACTTTAGAATCTCAATTGACACAAATTGCAAACTAAAGGCCCCGTTACATGCTACAATATATCGGGCGATATGTCGTCGGGGTAACGGATTCCGTGACGCACATCCGGCATCGTTTGACATATCGTAGCGTGTGATAGCTACGAGCGACTGCTAATGAGCAAAAATACTCACCATATCATTGCTCATTGACACGTAGTTTATTTTCAAAATATCAGTCACATTCCTGGATGCAGGTTGTTCGTTGTTCCTGAGGCAGCACACATCGCTCCGTGTGACACCTCGGGAACGATGAAGACAGCTTACCTGCATCCCGCCGGCAATAAGGAAGGAAGAAGGTGAGCGGGATGTTACGTCCCGCTCATGTCCGCCCCTCCGCTTCTATTGGCCGGCCGCTGTGTGACGTTGCTGTGACGCCGAACGTCCCTCACCCTTCAGGAAGAGGATGTTCGCCGCCCACAGCGAGGTCGTTCGGGAGGTACGTACGTGTGACAGGGGTGACCGACTTTGTGTGACACGGGCAACAAATTGCCCGTGACGCACAAACGATGGGGGCGGGTGCGATTGCCCATGCAATCGCACGATAAATCGCCGCCTGTAACGGGGCCTTAAGAGTGGTATTATTAGAGAATAGAAAAGATTTTTTTTAGTTAGCAGCAGCACGGTGTAGGAGCTTGCATTGCTGCCTACATTCCTCTAATACACAATCCCTACTACAGAATCTCACATGGCAATAATTGCAAACTAAGAGCCATAGTTAAAGAGAACAATATAAATTTAATAGCTAGCAGCACCATGCTTTGTAAGCCTGCTCTAAAACATGATTGTACTCAAGAACCTCAAGCGACACTAATTACAAAATAAGAGTTGTACTATTGGAGGTTAGATGACATTTTTGAGGCATCAGCAGCACGGTGTGCAAGGCTAGAATCTTTGCCTACAAGCCTAGAATACACCATGCTTACTCCAGAAGGTTGCCGTGCACTAAATGCAGCTAAGAGCGATATTATTAGAGAATGGATTACATTTTTTTTGGTATTAGCAGCACATTGTGTAAGGGTAGAATCCCTGCCTACAAGCCTCTAATACACTGTGTGGTGCCCCTGAGGCTTTCAGTCCCCACAGGGTACTGCACCTCACTTAAGGGGCAGTACTCATCCCGGGTAGTGAGGAGGTCAATGCCAGTTCCACATTCAAATATTTCATAAATACACAGCAGGTTGTCCTCCCCACTGGGGACCGGGCTAGGATCGGGCCTTAAGACTTGCCACCAAACACTGGGGAATCCACCCACTAGTGACAGGTTTCCAGGAAGGGAGGGGCGGCCACTGGGGTAGAGGGAGAAGGTCACTTACACAGAGAGTTGTGCCCTGACTCTGGTTGGGGAAGGAAGCAAGGAGCTTACCAGTGGAACCTGTGGGTCACAGGAAAAAATACGGTTGCAGAGGGGAGAGCTTAGCTGCTCTCTCGGGATCGGTGAAGTTCAGGGTACAGAGTCCTAAGGTCACGTATACTTCAAGGTGCGCCACCAGAATCCAAAGTGCAGGGTTATTTCAAGTCTCTCTGGCTACCACTAGATCCCAGAGCACAGTAGCAACATAGAGCCCAGAGTCATGACCACAGTCAGGCCCCAAACGGACTTGTCTGCAGACAGAACGGGAACTTTAACACCGAACAGGGGTCCCCAAGCACTTCATGTCACAGGGATCCATGTAGAAAGTGGAAGCAGGATGGGCCCACAATCCACAACACCGGCGGTGACCTCTGAATTATCTGGGATCGGCTGGGGCCCATCACAGCAGAGACCGGCACTCCTAGGGCAGCAACCGGACAGTGAGTAAAAACCTTGAACAGCAACTACTGAGTCAGCACTTCATTGGCGGTGCTATCGCCCTGTGCTCTGGCGCCAACGGTCACTATCGCCCCCATCATCCTCCCTGGGGCCTAGCTCTACCTGTGGGAAGCCATCCTGGCTGCAACACCAGCCACCCCAGAGGACAGCACCCGCAGTGGCAGCAATTCCCTGGCTGCACAACACAGGTGGCATCACAAGAAAGCTACTACTCACAACATCATCATCATCCCACCATCCTTCCATCCCATCCTCCATTTCCCTTTTGTGGTCACCTCGGGGTCACAAAACTGGGCAAGGCCACCCATGCCATCCCCTAACCCTCACCAGCCCGGTGACAAGTATTCCCAAGATCTCATGGGATGTTCCATTTTGGCGTAACAAACAAGATACCGTGCCCGCAACAATTTGTACTGTGTGTCTAATAGACTATATGTTTCTGGACTGTTTACTTGGAAAATTTGCACCTAGGCGGTCATTGAAAAAAAACAAGTGGTCTGGGTGTGCCCGCCCTTTGTGGGCTCGTGGGGAGAGTGGCACGAAAGTCTAAGCCTGACTCTCCTTTGCCAGAACAAGGGAGAAACAAAACTAAAGAGGGAGGGTGGAAAGACCCGCCTTCCAGGAGACTAGAAAAAGATGAGACTGAAAAACAGTCTGGCGCAGGAGTTGGAGTGAGCAGACATACCGAAGTTGCCTGAAGCACAGGGAGCTAAGCATGGCACACCCTGACCGTCAAGGAAGCACACCGGTGCTCCCAATGATATGGAGTGCAAACAAGATGGAGGCAGAAGAAGTCCAGCTGGGCCAAAAGCTGAGGCAGCTGCAGCTGGATGCCATCCAGCAATAGCAGGTGTCCATGATGGGGTCGGTGGAGGCGATGCGGCCCTATGAAGATCAGGGACTGCTAGCCCTGGAGGAGGAGTGGTGAGAAGAGGTAACAGAAAGCCAGGTTTCCTCAACTAAAGGTGACACCCACCAGGCCTCTCTGACCCATTTGCTGTCCTCAGTCCCAGGCCCCATGACCTGCGATCCGACCACCAACCCCCAGGCAGGCAAGATACGGCCGCCGACCCCCAGGCGGCCAAAGACCTGAAATCAAAGAGTGCTCACATGGAGGACCGTGGGGAAGCCGAACAGCGTAGTAAGAGCCAGCCACGAAGGTGAGTGAGAGCGTGTCCCTTCTGGCAGGGGAGCGAGGAGTGGACACCAGCGCTATAACACGATTCCTATTTCAGCAGCTTGCCGTACACTAAATGCAGCTAAGAGAGATATTATTAGAGAATAGATTACATTATTTAGGTATCACCAGGACAGTGTGTAAGGCTAGAATCTTTGCACTCATGCCTCTAATACACTCTCCAGAAGCTCACCATACACTAAATGCAGACAAAGAGTGGAACTGGTATTGAATATAATAGACTTAAATTAGACCTGAAACAAGACTGTTTACTGTTGTCACGCTATAACTAGAGTTGAGCGCGGTACGAGGTTCGAGGTTCTCCAGTTCGCGGCTCGAGTGATTTTGGGGGCTGTTCTAGATCGAACTAGAACTCGAGCTTTTTGCTAAAGCTCGATAGTTCTAGATACGTTCGAGAACGGTCCTAGCAGCAAAAAGCCAAGCTAATTACTAGCTGGCTTTCCGCTGTAATAGTGTAAGTCACTCTGTGACTCACACTATTATGAAATTTCAGTGTATAGTGTGCGGGAACAGCGCATTCAGATCACTGCTGTTTGGATAATGGCGATCGCCATTTTTTTTTTTTCCCTTGTCTTCCTTCCCTAAGCGCGCGCGTGTAGTGGGGCGGGCCAGCATGTCAGCCAATCCCAGACACACACACAGCTAAGTGGACTTTTAGCCAGAGAAGCAACGGCATGTGTGATAGGATGTCCATGTCACATGTCCCTGCATTATAAAAACGAGTATCTGCCCGTCCGGACGCCATTACCTCTTCTGCGTCTGGGAGTCAGTCACCGCTGGCGTAGCTCCTGTCTCCGATACTGCTGTGTACGCTCTATACACAGCGCTATACAGAATAGGGATAGAAGTTTCTATTAGTCCTTTTAAGGGCTAATACCGGCAGGGTCAGAGCCATAGGTGACAGTCAGGGCCGTAAAAACAGATTTTAACAGCTACACAAGATGACAGCGTCTGTGTAGCTAAGGTCAGGGATATCCTCGGTGCATTTCCCCATTAGGAGGGATAGAAAGGGAGGCTTCCTTTCCCCTACCCAGACCCACAACCCTGCCACTGTACCCTCCTGCCCTTTGCACACTCAAACTCATTGTTTCTAAGCCATTATACTAGCAAACACTGAGGAAACTTAGTGGCATCCCAAACGTGGCTGTTGGACTTCTGTATTGTCCCACTAGTGCAAAGATATTTGCAGCACATCTGCCTGCATTGCACACTCAAGCTCATTTGTTACTAAGCCATTATACTAGCAAACACTGAGGAAACTTAGTGGCATCCCAAACGTGGCTGTTGGACTTCTGTATTGTCCCACTAATGCAAAGATATTTGCAGCACGTCTGCCTGCATTGCACACTCAAACTCATTGTTACTAAGCCATTATACTAGCAAACACTGAGGAAACTTAGTGGCATCCTAAAAGTGGCTGTTGGACTTCTGTATTGTTACACTAGTGAAAAGATATCTGCAGCATGTCTGCCTGCATTGCACACTCAAACTCCTTGTTACCAAGCCATTATACTAGCAAACACTGAGGAAACTTAGTGGCATAGTGGCATCCTAAACGTGGCTGTTGGACTTCTGTATTGTCCCACTAGTGCAAAGATATTTGCAGCACGTCTGCCTGCATTGCACACTCAAGCTCATTTGTTACTAAGCCATTATACTAGCAAACACTGAGGAAACTTAGTGGAATCCTAAACGTGGCTGTTGGACTTCAGTATTGTCCCACTAGTGCAAAGATATTTGCAGCACGTCTGCCTGCATTGCACACTCAAACTCATTGTTACTAAGCCATTATACTAGCAAACACTGAGGAAACTTAGTGGCATCCTAAAAGTGGCTGTTGGACTTCTGTATTGTCCCACTAGTGCAAAGATATTTGCAGCACGTCTGCCTGCATTGCACACTCAAACTCATTGTTACTAAGCCATTATACTAGCAAACACTGAGGAAACTTAGTGGCATCCTTAAAGTGGCTGTTGGACTTCTGTATTGTCCCACTAGTGCAAAGATATTTGCAGCACGTCTGCCTGCATTGCACACTCAAACTCATTGTTACTAAGCCATTATACTAGCAAACACTGAGGCCAGTTTAAGGGCCGTAGTTGCATTGTCAGGGATAATTATTGTTGTTTATTCTGCTGTTAATAAAGCTAGACCACCGCTGAAATCTACACCACCTCTCAATTTTTACTACCACATTTTAAGTGCACAATCTTGTCGCAATCAAAATGAGTGGCAAAATGACAGATGCTGGTGGAAAGGGGAAGAGGCGTGTTGGAAAAGGAAAAAATGGGTTTGTCCGTGGGGAAGGTGGCAAAGCTCCATTAACATCTGCTGAAGATAGACCATCTTCCAGCAAAAGTAAGATGTGTACTATTTACCGTGGACAATCCGATGTGCTCCCTTTTTTAAGGACACGAACAACTGGAACAAAGGTAGATGATGGCCAAAAAAGGAAAATGCTTGAATGGATCTCAAGTGGTCCAACAAGTGCCCTCTCTGCCACCTCAACTACCACATCCAAAAAACACCAGTCCTCTGAGTTGTCAGCCCAATCACACTTGCATTCTCCCAGCTCTGAAGTCTCCATCCGCCCTGCACAGTATGGTGGAACTGAGATGGCTGAGTCTGCAGAGCTGTTCAGTCACATTATAGCCTGGAAATCAGAAGTCTGCTCCCAAGCTACAGTAAGTACAGACCAGGAAATGGTCTGCAGTGATGCCCAGAACCTTTGTGACTCTGATTCAGGCCGTGAGGACCAAGTTTCTGAGCATAATGTTGACCATTTTTCACAAACTGTAACACCTGTTGTTATAGACAATGAGGAATATACTGATGACGATGAGACGCAGATACTAGATTGGGATGACAACTTAAATATTCGGTCAGGGCAAGAAGAGGTTCGGTCTGAGGGTGAGGGGAGTGCAAACACAACAATTGATGAGGAAATTCTAGATCCCACCTACTGTGAACTCACAGTCAGGCACTCGAGGAGGTCAACAGAGGCGGTGGAGGAGGATGCAACCGACGACGAAGTTACCTTGCGCCTTCCTAGACAGAGTCGGAGCACTGGTAGCATGTCTAAAACTGCATCCTCAGCCACCACTCTGCCTCTGAGCACTAGTCGGGGGGGCTCAGCAGGTCACATGCCCTCTAAGCCTTGCCTAGCCTGGTCCTTTTTGACATAGCAAAAGATCGCCCAAATTATGTGATCTGTAAAATTTGTCGTGATTCTGTTAGTAGAGGTCAAAATCTCAGCAGTTTGACAACTTCTTCCATGAATTGTCACATGAATAAATATCATATGTCCCAGTGGGAAGCTCACCGTGCTGCAATGCGGCCTAGCGGAGCGAACCATCCACCACCTGCCCCTTCCAGTGCATCCGCGCGCTCTTCATCTTCTAGGACTGTGGGGACAGCTGTCATACCTGGTTTTCCACGCACAACTTCCACCACTGTAACCGCAACAGGCAGTTTGCATGGTAGGTTGTCAGTTGGTTTGGAAGGGGAAACAAGTACGTGTGTACAGCTCTCTCAGAAATCAATAGCACCTACGTTGGATTAAGGCAACATCATGTCTACGCCTTGTGAGACTCATGTGGGTTTAGTGGATGAGGGCAGGTATATCTCACCCCGGTATCGGTCCTATGTGACTTAGCCTGGCCAGGATCACCTGGCTACTAATGGATTAATGGGAGGTGAAGGACGGAGGTAAAAGGAATCTGGGAAGTTGGGGGAGGGTCTCCATCTGGGAACACAGTAAGCCTGTCTGTGTAGGAGACACTTGTGAGGAGCAGTGCCTGATGTTTGTATGGTTTAGCTGGAAGGGAGAAGCCCTCCAGTTGGTAGTTAGGATAACACCGTGTATAGTTAGTGCCGGACAGGCAAGGATTTATTTTGTTGGTGTTTTTTTTTCTTTTTGTTTATGCTTCACTGCAATAAACCTGACCAAGCGTCAGTTACACCTTGAATTCGGCTGTCTGCCTGAGGTGAATACGTGCCCTTTGAACCCAGCAAAGGCGATCCCGGAGCGTGTTATCACAGCCTGCACTTTCCTCACAAAGCTGCATTTTTCCAGGGACACCCTACTCAACACCGTCTACACACAGCAGCCAGATCTCTGTCCCTCAGATGTGGACAAATAAAAGGCCATTTCCTGCGACCCATGACAAAGCTAAGAGGTTGACTTTATCCCTCTGTAAGCTCTTGGCTACCGAAATGCTGCCTTTCCGCCTGGTGGACACACAGGATTTTAGAGACCTTATGTCTGTCGCTGTGCCCCAGTACCAGATGCCCAGTCGCCACTACTTCTCTAAGAAAGGTGTGCCCGCGCTACACCAGCATGTCGCACACAACATCAACGCTTCCTTGAGAAACTCTGTGTGTGAACGGGTGTATTTCACCACCGATACTTGGACCAGTAAGCATGAACAGGGACGTTACATGTCGCTGACTGGGCACTGGGTAACTATGGTGATAGATGGTGAAGGGTCTGCTGCACAAGTCTTGCCGTCCCCACGACTTGTGTGTCAATCCTCTGTCTGTCCAAGTTCCGCCACTGCTTCTGCCTCCTCCACCTCATCTGGGTCCTCCACCTCCGCCCCAAGCCTGCCTGGTCAGGCCACCAGCGTTCTCACTACGCAGAAGGAATCACGCACCCCTCATTACTATGCTGGCAGCAAAGCGCAACGGCATCAGGCGGTCTTTAGCTTGACATGTCTTGGAAATAGGAGTCACACAGCGACTGAGTTGTGGGCAGCTCAGGAGACTGAGTTTAATAAATGGTTGTCTCCACCCAACCTGCAGCCTGGTAAGGCCATGTGCGACAATGCTGCAAACCTGGGTGCGGCCCCTCGCCTGGGCAAGGTGACACACGTGCCTTGTATGGCTCACGTGTTGAACCTTGTTGTCCAGCAATTTTTAACACACTATCCCGGCCTAGATGGCCTTCTGACCAGGGCATGAAAACTGTCTGCTCACTTCCGCCGTTCAACCGCCGCAGCTGAGCGACTTGCATCACTCCAGAAGTCTTTCGACCTGCCGGTTCATCGCCTGAAATGCGTTGTGCCGACATGCTGGAATTCGACTCTCCACATGTTACAGCAACTGTGGCAGCAGAAGTTGTTACTCGATCTTAGCTCGGCTTTTCCACCAAACAACCGTGCAGGTGCAGGGAGTGAATCTCCCAGTTGTAACTTGACAAACATGGGACGGTCTCGTCATCTTCAACAGTCTACCCATACCAGTAGCACCGTATCTGGTGCTGGTAACAGCAATTTTATTGAATCTTTTCATAATTTTTTTAGACCGATCTTTGCAAGGCCACCAGAGACAACAAGTCTGACACATAGTCAACGGCTGGAGAGGATGATACAGGAGTATCGCCAAATGAATATCGATGCCATTACTTTGCAAATGGAGCCTTGCTCATTTTGGGCTTCAAATCTTGAAAAATGGCCAGAGCACTCCACTTACGCCTTGGAGATTTTGTCGTGTCCAGCTGCCAGCGTTGTCTCTGAACGTGTCTTCAGTGCTGCTGGGTGTGTGCTGACAGATAAGCGCACGCATCTGTCCAGTGACAATGTGGACAGACTAACGTTCATCAAAATGAACAAGTCATGGATCCACAAGGATTTTACTACCCATGTGTCATCCTGGGGAGAGTAAATGCTTGTGGATTTGGAATGTGCTTGATGCAAATCAAAACATCCTGTTTGCAACTAGGGCACAAGTGCTGCCACTAATGGGGTGTCTGTTTGGCCCAATTTTTTGAAAAAAAGGGATACTCCGCTTGGAGTAACCCTTGCTTGCTGTGTTTTTTAAAAGGAGCCAAGATGAACAAGTCATGGTTCAGCAAAGACTTTGCTACCTACCCCGGGGTCATCCTGGGAACGGTTAAGTGTGGCGTATTTTTCAATGTGCTTGATGCAAATCTAGCTGTGAAGTGTACAACTGGGGCACAAGTGCTGCCACTGAAGGGGTGGGTGTGTGTGTGGCCCAATTTTTGGAAAAAAGGGAGACTCCGCTTGGAGTAACCCTTGCTTACATTGTTTTTAAAAATGATCCAAGATGCACAGCGCTGGGATCAGGAAAGACTTTGCTTCCTACCCCGATGTCATCCTGGGGACGGTTAAGAATGGTGTATTTTTGAATGTGCTTGATGCAAATCTAGCTGTGAAGTGTACAACTGGGGCACAAGTGCTGCCACTGAAGGGGTGGGTGTGTGTGTGGCCCAATTTTTGGAAAAATGGGAGACTCCGCTTGGAGTAACCCTTGCTTGCTGTGTTTTTTAAAAGGAGCCAAGATGAACAGAGCTGGGAGCAGGAAAGACTTTGCTACCTATGCCGGTGTCATCCTGGGGACGGTTAAGAATGGCGTATTTTTGAATGTGCTTGATGCAAATCTAGCTGTGAAGTGTACAACTGGGGCACAAGTGCTGCCACTGAATGGGTGGGTGTGTGTGGGGCCCAATTTTTGGAAAAAAAGAAGACTCCGCTTGGAGTAACCCTTGCTTGCTGTGTTTTTTAAAAGGAGCCAAGATGAACAAGTCATGGTTCAGCAAAGACTTTGCTACCTACCCCGGGGTCATCCTGGGAACGGTTAAGTATGGTGTATTTTTGAATGTGCTTGATGCAAATCTAGCTGTGAAGTGTACAACTGGGGCACAAGTGCTGCCACTGAAGGGGTGGGTGTGTGTGTGGCCCAATTTTTGGAAAAAAGGGAGAACTCCGCTTGTAGTCACCTTGTGGTGTTTTACATGATTTTAGAAGGGCGTGCCATGCCTATATCTTTGTGTCCTCCTCTTTTTCGTTGTCCAGCTCTTTTGTTTTCGCATGAGTATATGTCCTTGTCACTTTCCCATGTGTTTGTGTTGTGTTGTGAGTTGTTTGTCACCTTTTGGACACCTTTGAGGGTGTTTTCTAGGTGTTTTTATGTGTTTGTGATTGCCTGCCATTGTTTCCTATGCGGTTCGAGTTCGGTTCGTCGAACGTTCGACGAACTGAACTCGAACGGGACCTCCGTTCAACGAACCGAACTCGAGCCGAACCACGGCCGATTCGCTCATCTCTAGCTATAACACACTATCCCTTTCCAGCAGAATCTCTCCCTAGTCCCTAAACTATTTCCAGGTAAAGTTCTGTAAACATGGTGTCTCTAGATTTTGTACAGACCCAATGACACTCTGCGGCCGACCAATCACAGTGATGCCAGTTGCCAACATGGTAACAGCACTCTGATTGGCCGGCAGTCCCTGCTTGTTTACTGACTGATAAAAAGCTAGGCGAGGTGAGGACTCGAGCATGGTGCCAGAGCATCAGAATACTCATTCGAGTATCTAGTGTTGTGAGCACCTTAATGCTCGATCGAGTACTGAGCAGTGCCTAACATGCTCACCCATCACTACTTTTTAACAATTTTGTCATCAGTGTAAATCACATTGAAGACTCTGAGTCTGCTGTATATAGTATATATGAGACACTGATACTCTGCTGATTGTACATCACATAAGAGACAATAAGATGTACAAACATATCAGACAGGATACACTGAGACTGCTGTATATACATTACAAAGGGGAAATAGTGACTGCTGTACATATCACATATGATACGCTAAGATTGCTTAGGAGACACTGAGACTTTTCTGTATATACATCATGTAGGATACACTGAGATTGCGCTGTTTATACATCACACTAGATACAGTGCAACTGCTGTATATAATCACATTGGAAGGAGCAAGAAAGGCTAGTTTCCATAAAGAATGTTTTGCCACTACCACAGGCCAGTGTCAGACATAATCAAGTCTTATTGTATGCCACAGCAGTATTCGGTAGCAGACATTCAGTTCTTAATTTACAGTATCATTTGCCTTAGTCATACTCATGCTGGATCTAGTTTATCAGAAAACCAATTACTGTATTTTTCACTTTATAAGATGCACCTGATTATAAGACGCACCCCCAAATTTGGTGAAGGAAAAGAGAATTCTTTTTTTAATGTTAAATGGGGTCCATCTTATAATGCCAGTGTCCCTCTAACAAATCATATAGGGTATATGTCCCTCATAGCCCCCCATCCTAAAATTGGCCCCCTTATATTGAATATAGCCCCCTTGTGATGGCACACGTTCCCCTGTGCTGCCTATGGCCCCCTATGGATTGCATACATTCCCCTGTGCTGCCTATGGCCCCCTATGGATTGCATACATTCCCCTGTGCTGCCTATGGTCCCCTATGGATTGCACACATTCCCCTGTGTTAGATAGCGCCCCCATGCTGCTGCCCATGGCCCCTATAGATCGCACAAGTCCCCCTGTGTTAGATATCACCCCCATGGTGCTGCCCATGGCCCCTATATAGATCGCACAAGTCCCCCTGTGTTAGATATCGCCCCCATAGTGCTGCCCATGGCCCCTATATAGATCGTACAAGTCCCCCTGTGTTAGATATCGCCCCCATAGTGCTGCCCATGGCCCCTATATAGATTGCACAAGTCCCCCTGTTTTAGATATCGCCTCCATAGTGCTGCCCATGGCCCCTATAGATCGCACAAGCCCCCCTGTGTTAGATATCGCCCCCATAGTGCTGCCCATGGCCCCTATAGATTGCACAAGTCCCCCTGTGTTAGATATCGCCTCCATAGTGCTGCCCATGGCCCCTATAGATCGCACAAGTCCCCCTGTGTTAGATATCGCCCCCATAGTGCTGCCCATGGCCCCTATAGATCGCACAAGTCCCCCTGTGTTAGATATCACCCCCATAGTGCTGCCCATGACCCCTATAGATCGCACAAGTCCCCCTGTGTTAGATTTCGCCCCCAGGCTGCTGCCCATGGCCCCTATAGATCGCACAAGTCCCCCTGTGTTAGATATCGCCCCAATAGTGCTGCCCATGGCCCCTATAGATCGCACAAGTCCCCCTGTGTTAGATATCGCCCCCAGGCTGTTGCCCATGGCCCCTATAGATCGCACAAGTCCCCCTGTGTTAGATATCGCTCCCATAGTGCTGCCCATGGCCCCTATATAGATCGCACAAGTCCCCCTGTGTTAGATATTGCCCCCATAGTGCTGCCCATGGCCCCTATAGATCGCACAAGTCCCCCTGTGTTAGATATCGCCCCCATGGCGCTGCCCATGGCCCCTATAGATCGCACAATTCCCCCTGTGTTAGATATGCTCCCCAGGCTGCTGCCCACAGTAAAATAAAACCCTCTTTCCTTACCTCCTCCAGCGCTGATCTCCCTCCTGTCTCCCTCCGTGCTTCTCTTACTTACTTCCTGGTTCTCAGTGCGGTCATGTGATCGGCACAGCAGACTGAGATCTCTGCGTGCCTGATCACAGTGGAAGCAGGGACACGGGGAGAAACGCTGGAGGGGGTAAGTAAAGCTTTTTTATTTTAGAATGAGCAGCAGCACGGGGGGGGGGCATATCTAACACAGGGGGGGGCATGTGCCATCACAGGGGGGCGCAGGCTCATAAAATATGCACCGCTGCCTCAGCCCCTCACTGCGTGCGATTTCAGCACCACCGGAGATGGACAGCGGCTGTGAATATTATATGAGCGGGAGCAGGAGATCAAACACTGCCACCGCGTTCACCTGCGCCCAGCACAGCGCCCCCACCTTCCCTGGACCCTGCAGTGTACATATATATATATATATATATATATACACTCCCCCCCGTATATTCGGCTTATAAGACGCACCCCCTACTTTTCCCCAAAATTTGGGGGAACAAAAGTGCGTCTTATAAAGCAAAAAATACGGTAATCTATTCACATATATTGGAATGTAGAAAGAAATAAAAGTGTAGCTGGA
Organism: Anomaloglossus baeobatrachus; assembly: GCF_048569485.1. Classification (NCBI taxonomy): domain Eukaryota; kingdom Metazoa; phylum Chordata; class Amphibia; order Anura; family Aromobatidae; genus Anomaloglossus; species Anomaloglossus baeobatrachus. The sequence continues at coordinate 680,976,790 of NC_134353.1, read as the reverse complement.
TTGTCAAGAGAAATGAAAGTTCCATGCAATGTTCTGATCAGATGAAATTACTTGGATTAGAACTGCAGAACTATGGACTGTGTCACCATGCAACACTATTTGTACACTACATGTACTAAAATCTATCTATTTGTTATAAGACAATATGCAAATGTAAGAAAATGGAACCAACATGAATATAGGGAGATAACTACAGAATTTTGTCTAGGACATAGATAAGAGGAAGCTTTATAGAAGTAATGCATTTATTTTAATAGGAATTGACCATTAATTCCAACAAAAGAAAAGCATCAGCTGTGAGAAGGCAATGCAAATTATTATAGGAGATTAATCAAACATCCGGAATCTAATGTTATAACTCTATAGAAGATGTTAGCATAGGAATGACATCAATTTTAAAAAATAAAGCTGCTTGACATATAATGGTCTATTTTGACACAATACTAATCTCAAATTATTTTTTCTTTATTTACATTTAGATTTTGTAGTCAAATAATTGGATGCAAGAATTCAATATTCAGTTATACATACAGCAATGAGAAAAGTACTTGGTTTGTATAAACCGGGTGCGCTATTGAGCAGATCATGTACAAGATAATCAATAAAAAAAGTTTAAAAACAGCAATATTGTATTTATATAAATACATATTTAATTAGAAGTGCTGCTTGAGAATAAGCAAAAAACATGGCTGCCTGTGAGGCTATGTGTGGCATTATTACTAAGCAAACTGACCTGACAGTGATTTAGGTGAACTACTGTAGAGTGACACAGGGCTAAAGTCATGGGTGAGAGTTTTACTCTGGAATCTCCTCGCTACATTATATTATTGGTCCAGCTGGGTGTGTAGACTTTCGCCATGCAGACTGGGAACCCATGTAAGCTGCACACTGATGCTGGGGTCGGTTGGTCAGGGCCAGATGATGACTCCCTCTAGCAAGGAGACCAACAGTTCAGTTTAAACCACAACTTTTTACTGTACTGTTCATTCTTTGTCACAACTTCAAGTTACAGGTAGCGGACACATATCTCCAAGCATGTTACAGTTTTGCACAGCATTGTCAGACACAGTTTAAAGTCCTTCAGGGTTGCTTCTAATCAAATTGGTTCTGTAACAGCGCAATGCAGTTCAGCGTTACAGCACACATTGTGACACTCACCTTCCTTTCCTGTAGTCCCACATCATGTCTCTTTAGTGGTCTCATAATGACTGGAATAAAGCTTTACATGCCCGTCATGTTTAGCGGGAAACTGTCCTCTTGGTTGACTTTGTTCACATGCCAGTTAAGGGGCCTGGCTGCTAAGATTCCGTCTTTTGGCTCCTATCATCCGGGGCTTCTCTGTTCAAGGATTGATCTCTAATTCTAATGCTGGTCATGCCTGTGTCTCTGTTCACACTTTAGTTTCATGCTATCTTGCCTTCTATCTTCTTTCCTTCTTTACCATAATCCCCCAACTATATGCCACCTGCATGACTGACCAACTACTGTGCTGCATACAAATCATTATGTGCATAAAATAATAAGACACAATGCAACAGTGGTCATAATTGCAATGGTCAGGAGATATATTACCATAGACCTGTTGTATAGCCAAGTGGTGGCCCGCTAATAGATGTTTCACATTCATTCCTCAGAGAGAGTCCTAGAATTGGAAGGAAGGATTGTACATGCAGCAAGAGACTGAGAGGAGAGACTCTGATAAAATTCTGTAATAATTTTAAAAACATCTGCCATCCAACCGATGACCTGATGACAGTGATCAGCCTTCAGGAGTGTTGTCTCGCACCTATACGCCAAGTGGGGACAGTAAAATGGTCTTGTGAATGAGTGTTTATGTTGTGCTCATATAGCAGGCACAGTTTCACCCGCCCCACGATTTTGACCTGTGCAAACGTTATCAGCAGCTCGTTCACTTCCCTTACCTCATTGCTAGAATACATTAGGCCAGAAAATGTATCTTGTTCTTACGTTACAGCAGCAAGGACTGTATGGAAGGAAGCCTTGCCTAATTGCCATAATGGTAAACTATCCCTTCTTTAGCAACTAGCCCTACAGTACTAAAGGCTACTCACTAAGCGCAAGTGCTGCCAAAAATGAGAAGGAGGCACTTGGATAAATCTTGGAAGAAATGGAGAAGAGGACCTTTGAATAATTTTTGTTTCCATTTTGAAAACAGTTTTAGTTCATGACTCTCAAAGTGGGAAAGACTATGCAGGGTGTATGAGGCCTAACCAAAATGGACAGGACGCATGGCAATACTGCAAGAATCAGACGTACAAGAGAAAATATTATTCCAGTTTAGGTTCAATGTTGAAAATAATCTTAATTACTGACTTCAAAACTGGCAAAGCATATTAATTCAATACACATAAAAATACATCTATATACCGTATTTTTCAGACTATAAGATGTACCTGACTATAAGACACACCCTGGTTTTAGAGGAGGAAAATAAGAAAATACAATTTTAACCAAAAAATGTGGTCATGACACACTGTTATGGGACGAGGATCTGCTGCTGACACTGTTATGGGAGTAATGTCCCCAAATTCTCTACTAAGCTACCCCATTCTGGTAACGATCCTCCTGCCTTGTATATGATCCTGCTCATATACCCCATCCTGCTCATATACCCCCATCCATCCTGCTCATATACCCCATTCTGCTATATACCCTATCCTGCTCATAATATACCCCCATCCTGCTCATAAAATACCCCCATCCTGCTCATAATATACCCCCATCCTACTCATAATATACCCCCATCCTGCTTATAATATACCCCCATCCTGCTCATAATATACCCCCATCCTGCTCATAAAATACCCCCATCCTGCTCATAAAATACCCCCATCCTGCTCATAATATACCCCCATCCTGCTCATTATATACCCACATTCTGCTCATAATATACCCTCATCCTGGTATATGGCCTGTATCCTGTGGCACAGAAAAAAAAATAAACGTTTATACTCACCTTTCCTCACTCCTTGCAGCATGGATCATCTTCCTCTCTGTCTCAGCTGCAGCGCCGCTGAGTGGAGCCATCACCGTGTGTGGAGCCATTCCCCTGCAGCATCGCAATGTCTTCCTGTCTGTCCCGGTCAGCTGATCTGTGTCAACGCTAGTGGCGCGCATAGCGATGACGTCATCGTTGTGCTCACCGCTTTCCACACAGATCAGTTGACTGGGACAGACAGGAAGACATCGCGATGCTGCAGGGGGACAGCTCCACACACGGTGACGGGTGAGTATACTGATTCACTGCACCCCGCGCTGATAATGATGCACAGGGGCAGTGAATACAGCCGCACATGATCAATTCAGGCTGTAGTTGTCAGGGGTGATCATGCAGGCAGGCTGTTTAATATGCGCGCATTCCCCGCCCATCACCCCTCCCACCTGTCAGCGCTAACTTCAGTGCTGAGAGATGATGGGTGGGAGGATGGGCGCGCATATTAAATGAGCGGGCCCACATGGTCACGGCAGGCTGCTGCAGCCTGCTCGTGCCCCGATGACCCGCTCCACCGCAGCACCCTCATTCCCCGCAGCCACATTCAGAACACAAGACGCACCCCCCACTTTCCCCCAACATTTGGGGGAAAAAAAGTGCGTCTTATGGTCCAATAAATACGGTAGCTGATTTTTTTTAGGCCTGAAACACACATCCGTGAAACACGTGCGTGTTTGGTCCGTTTCCGTGTATACTGGAGACACGGCCAAACGTGCACCAATGTTACTATATCTCAGCGGTTACAATTGCGTTTTTGGTTATGTCCGTGAGTCCGTCTCCGTGATGCGTTTTTTGGTCCGTGTCTCACGCCAGCATGTCCGTTTTCTGCACGCAACACGCAGCACGGACCCAATGAAAGTCAATGGGTCTGTGCGCACGTCCGAGTGACACGGACGCATCTCTGTTTGCTCCCTGTACGTTTTGTGCTTTTTTCATGTGATGTCGGTCTTTTTTCTTTTTCTGTTTCGTTCTCTCCCTCAGCCCGTTGGTCGGTCTCTATGTCTGTCGGTCGGTCTCTCTGTCTTATCTGTCCCTCTAGCTGTCTGTCGGTCAGTTCCCCCCCGTCTCTCATACTTACCGTTCCCCGATCTCCGGCGCGGCACTGCACGGCTGTTATAATAACTCCGGCGGCTTTTACTATTTTGAAAAAGCCGGCCGCCCATTAATCAATCTCGTATTCCCTGCTTTCCACGGTCCTCCAGCGTCGCTTCTAGCTCTGCTGCATGGGGGTGACAGGAGCAGCAGAATACACAGCCGCTCCGGTCACCTCCACGCAGCTAATGAGATGAGTAGCGCGATCAGCTGCTGTCACTGAGGTTAATCGCGGCCACGGCTGGATCCAGCGGTGGCCGCGAGTTACCTGACTGACAGCAGCTGATCGCGCTACTCACTTCATTAGCTGCGTGGAGGTGACCGGAGCGGCTGTGTATTCTGCTGCTCCTGTCACCTCCATGCAGCAGAGCTGGAAGCGACGCTGGAGTCCGTGGATTACGCCGGACATGGAGGGTTTGTCGGGGTTAATAAATTGGTAATGAGGGAATTTGTTTGTGTTTTTTATTTCTAATAAAGGATTTTTCGGGTGTGTGTGTTTTTTTACTGTCACTTACAGATTAATCATGGAAGGAATCTCGGGGAGACGCCTGACATGATTAATCTAGGACTTATTGGCAGCTATGGGCTGCCAATAACTCCTTATTACCCCGATTTGCCAACGCACCAGGGCAAATCGGGAAGAGCCGGGTACAGTCCCAGAACTGTCGCATATAATGTATGCGGCAATTCTGGGCGGCTGCTGACTGATATTGTTAGGGTGGGGGGCTCCCCATAACGTGGAGCTCCCCATCCTGAGAATACCAGCCTTCAGCCGTATGGCTTTATCTGGCTGGTATTAAAATGAGGGGGGACCGCACGCCGGTTTTTTTAATTATTTATTTATTTATTTCACTGCACAGTATAGACACGCCCACCGGCTGCTGTGATTGGGTGCAGTGAGACAGCTGTCACTCAGCGTGGTGGGCGTGTGTGACTGCAACCAATCACAGGCGCCGGTGGGCGGGGAAAGCAGGGAATACGAGATTGATTAATGGGCGGCCGGCTTTTTCAAAATAGTAAAAGGCGCCGGAACAGTGTGAACGCCGCGCAGCGCCGGTGATCGGGGAACGGTGAGTATAAGAGAGGGGGGGACACTTCAGTCACTCGGGGGATTAGCGGTCACCGGTGAATCCTTCACAGGTGACCGCTAATCAGTACACGGCACAAAGACAGAGCCGCGGCATGACTATGAAGTCGGGTGAAGTTCACCCGAGTTCATTCTCATCCCGCTACTCTGTCTTCCGACATGTAGTAACGACATTTTGCATCACACACGTACATTTCACACGGACAACACACACACATGTCAGTTATTTCACTCACGCACACACGGACATTCCACACGCACATACGGCTAGCATACGGGATACACACGCAGTCCACACATACCATAAAAACGGACCTAAAAAACGGAAAACGGACCCGAAAAACGGCCCGTTTTACACGGACGTGGTTTTCACGGATGTGTGGCGGAGGCCTTAGGTAGACCTCTAAAACTGATATATGACAGCATAAAGCACAACATTGGAAAATGAATAGGGAGGGTGGCTTTGTTGACTAGTGATGAGAGAACCCATGGATGTTCAGGTTCGCTAAACCAGCACAAAGTAAAAAAAGCTCAGGTTCCGCAGCCAAACTTAACCCCAAACGTGACACTGGACGCCAAACCCCATATAAGTTAAGGGACCTGAACTGCTGTATTATAAAGTGGTGTTAGTAAGGGCTGGGGGTGCAAAAGAAATAAAATAAGGAATAATAAGGAAAGAAAATAAGGAAAGCGGACACTGAGCACAGAGCATTAGAAATATATGCAAGGCACTCCCGAATTCAATAAAATATGATGATTGTTTATTTCATACTCAGTATAGTCAAGTCAGACGTTGCGGCTCAGACATGGCCTTCATCAGTAACTAGCACCTGAGATGAATAGAGATTGATTATTGTTTCACTCTTTTCATTGGCAGTATTTGGAATTCTAACAGATATGTGACTGATCTGCAGCATGTTATTTCTGCCATAGGCAGTTACAGTAATGCTATTAAGTAAGTTTCTGTGGTTTGCAGCTTGTCATTAGCAGTATCCATCGCTGTGCGTTGGGTGGATGTCCTCTCAGAGTAACCTAGAATGTAAAAATGCCTCTTGTGTTATAATATTCTGAGTGCCTCTATAATGTAATAATGCATTTTATCTGCCCACTTAACATTAAATAATATTCGCTGAGTCCCCCATAAACAATAATAAAAGCCCCTGAGTCCCTTCTTCCACATAGGGTAAAATAGGCAATTGATTTTCCCACAAAAATAAGTGTGCCACAAAAAAAATATAATAAAATACACGTATATACAGCTCAACATACAACAAGTTGGCTTCCAAAGCCCCTCACACAGTGTGATCCTCACACATTATAATCCCCACCGGATCAACACAAAGTATAATACCACCACAGCTCTCCACATAATATGACCCCCCACAGATAAGTACATACAGTATGATGTCCCAGAGTCCTCCCACATATAGTATAATTACCTCTTAGCTTTTTACACAATATCCTCACAGATCCCCACATAATGTATTCTGTTACACACATCAATATGATCCCTCACAGCCCCCCACGTATTGCATAAAGCTTCACAGCTCATTATCACACATGCATGATCCCCTACATACTGCATGATCCCAGACCGCACCCCACACATGGTGAAATAGGACATCACCCTACAGTATATATTCACCTACTCCAGGACTTTAACATCTTGAGTACCACCCTGCCATTTTGTAGACTGCAGATCCCTTACAGAATGGAGGGTGACATTATCTACTTGCTCCACAGCAAGATTTAACTGTAAGGCTTGGGCCACATGGGGATTACTGTGATCCCCTCACATGACACTTGGCTCATGCTGGCAGTACAGCAGAGCCGAGTGTCATGCGAGTGTCCCTGCGACTGAGGTCCGTTCGTGCGAGCAGACCTCAGCTGTGGGGGGCGGGCCAGCGCTGCGGAGGGGTGGGCCAGCACAAAGGAGGGTAGGGATTTATCTCACTCTCTCGTCCGTAGCCGGTATTGCGATTCTCACACTGCACTCGCGGTACGCTGGTGATTTTTCTCTCGCCCCATTGACTTGAATGGGTGCGAGAGAAACAATGATCACATTACAATCGCAGCATGCTACGATTGTTTTCTCGGTCCGATTAGGGCTGAGAAAATAATCACTCATGTGAGCTGACAAACAGACAAATTGACAAACATATATTGGTCTGAGTGGAATGCGATGTTTTCTCGCACTCCACTCGCACCGTTTTTCTCGCCGTGTGTCTTAGGCCTAACACTGTGCTGTTCACACCAATACAGTTATAAGGTTAAGGCTAAGGTTTACTTGGGAATGTACAGTATTTCACAGAAAACTTCTGTATTGTTTTATAGCTATTGTATGGGTTACTGAAAATGTCAAGTATAAAAAAGTATATAAAGGCCTCAGAGATTGATTGAAACATTGACCCAAAAGGAGAGCAAAACCTTATTATTAGGACTTTTAATGTGTCAGTGTAGATTTTATGTATCAACCTAGTTCAAATAGCTCACTGTGTGTTGGTTGAAAAAAATCAAGTGATCCCTGATATATTTCTACTTGACCTTTGTGACTTTTCATAGATTGCATTTTACCAGAAAGAGTTACAGGAAGGAGAAGCAATGCGTGGATCTGACATTTTAAGAACGTACGTATTTTTAAATGCCAGTAAAAGGTATCATTATAGTGAAAATATGATAGCAGCCTTATTTTTTCAGAGAAAAAAATTGATTTTGGAATTAAAGAGAAAACAATCTCAATTATTCTTTTAAGGTAAATCATATACATGAAACAATTTTCTAAAATTAAAAAAGTCAGTTTTGAAACAAATTTTTTGGAGGCTATTGCTTAGTTTTAACATTAACCATTAGACTTTACATAATGTAAACTTCTGCAAATTGGTTTTATAGGAGACTTGTTGGTCTATAAAAGGTAATGTATGATAAAAAAAAATTCAAAAACTAAAATGATGGAAATTATTACTATTAGTTTTTTTAAGTATTATTTTTTAATGCTATAAGATATGGAAGACTATTTAAATATTTTTGATATTTTCAAGAGGGATCAGCTACTAAAATTAATCTTTAAAACCAAGTGCAATACTAGCTCGCAAAATTATGTCAGTATATGCGGACAGGATCAGCTTAGATGTCTCTAATGTCATTCCTCCTCTTCCCTTCTGGGTGTTTGCAAAAGGAAGGGGCAGGATAAAATTTTAGATTATAGAGCAGAGCCATATTGTTAGTGACTGCAATGTGATATGGAGATGGACGTGGCCAATGTTATTGAAGACTGATGGCAAGGCTAATCTTGACAAAGACCACCAGGTCGAAACGTTGCTGTTACACAACTGATGGAATAAAGAATTGCATGTTTTTTCACCCGGAGGAACACTGTCATCCTTGTTATTGGTATGTTATTTAAAGTGATCCCTTGATCATGGATGCGCGCTCCTGAGGTGCTGATTATGCTGTTGCACAGGCACATAAGTTTTTTAACCAAGGTGCTGTGGACTTTTCATTTTTGGGCACGGCTAATCCTGTCTTTCCTGGTAATCGGTGAGAGCAGGTCAGGCAGGCTTGCATTGTTCTAGTAATGCCAGGCTGCCAGACCCGATATGTCAACTGGAAAAAGACATTTACTGAAGCATCAATACCAAAGTATATTTATTCTTTTAATTTATTAATTCTGTTAATTGGGCAAAAATGGAGCATTTAATTTGTACTATATAATATATACAGTAGCAACTATAGGGTTTACATTTTTTTTAAAAGTGATTACTTCTTTTGTTTTCATTGTTTGTGTGTTTTTTGGATAAAATATGGCAAAGACAAAGGAAAATTTATCATCAGATGTCAGGAAACTTATTATTCTGAGAGTGAAATCAGGCAAAAGCCAAAAAGAGGTAGCTATGAGATTCATCTGTTCTCAGAATCAAGTGTATAATAAAGAAAGAAAAAGAAGGTTACGAAACAGCTGACAAACTAGAGTTATTTGCACCGAGATGAATTAGACCCCTATTGCACCAAGCTATAATACAGTTGTTTGCACCAGGCAGTATTAAACCCATATCGTAACATGCTTTATTATAGCTGTTTGCACCAGGCAGTATTAGAGCTGCTGTACCAGGAGGTATTAGGGCTGTGTGCACCAGGCAGTATTAAAGATTTAAGCATCAGACTACATTAAATCTGTTTGCACCAGGAGGTATTACACCAGTAATGCACCAGGCTATACTAGAGCTATTTGCACCAGGCAGTATTAGAGCAGTATTAAACCAAGCTATATTACAGCTGTTTGCACAAGGCGGTATTTGACCAGTATGCCACCAGGCTATATTGTAGCTGTTGCCCCCAGCAGTTTTAGACCTGCTTTCACAAGAAGATATTAGACCACTATTGGACCAGGCTATATTAGAGCTGTTTGCACCAGGTGGTATTAAAGCTGTTTGAACCAAGCAGTTTTAGAGATATCTGTGCCTGGCAGTATTACAGCGGTTTGCACCAGGCGGTATTACATCTGTTTGCACAAGGCGGTATAAGTCCAGTATGTAGCAGGCTATAATAAGCTCTTTGCTGCAGGTGATATTAGAGCGGTTTGCAAAAGGAGGTATTAGCACTGTTTGCACCAGGAAGTATTAGAGCTGGTTAAACCAGCCGGTATTAGCGCTGCTTGCCACAGGCAGTATTAGAGCTATTTGAACCAGGCAGTATTAGACCATTATTGCACCAGACAATATTACATTTGTTTGTACCAGGCGGTATTAGAACAATATTGCACCAGGCTAGATTAGAGCCATTTGTACCAAGCGGTATTAGTCCAGTATAGTTTAGGCTATATTAGAGCTCTTTGCACCAGGCAGTGTAAGAGCTGTTTGCACCAAGTGATATTAGTGCAGTGTGCACCAGGAGTATTAGAGTCATTTGCACCAAACGATATTAGAGCTGTTTGCGCCAGGCAGTATTAGACCAATATTGCACCAGACTATATTTTGATTTGTTGGAACTAGGTGGTATAGGAGCTGTTTGCACCAAGATGTATTGGGCAGTGTATACCAGGAGATATAAGAGCTGTTTATATAAGGTGGTATTAGAACTGTCTGCACCATGTGATATTAGAGCTATTTGCACCAGGCGATGTTACTCTAGTATTACACTAGGCTATTACAGCTGTTAACTGGTGGTATTAGACCATTATTGCCATGAGTAGTAAGTAGTAACTGGAAACAGGGGCTCCTAAACTAGCCCTATGCCTAGGGGCCCTAACTGTTCCACATCCCAGAAGTACTTCTGAAGGTAAAGAGGTCTGGACTGCCAGCATAGCCCAGAATCCTGATCAGCCCTAAGTCTAATACCCCCTCACCCCCAAACCAGGAGCGGGCCGGGATTGATTGGTAAATTCCACACAGAAAGACAGACTGGTGGAAACCCAAACTCAAACTCACAACAATCATTCACTGAGGTATAGACAAAACATGCTCATGAGGAAATAAAGAAAAGGAAGGAAATAATCAAACAACAAGAGTATTTCCACAACACACCAGATAGCATATAGCAGTTCACCAGGAATAACCATGCACATAGATCAGAATCGCAAAAGCTATTTCTTGGAGGAGAAGATTCCACCATCTTTTAAAGGATGGAAGTGGCTGTGATAGGTCTCCAGAAACCCATGACCCTAACAGCACCTCATAGGCTAGGAAAAATTAACTCCTGCAAGACCAATGATTAGTAAGGACACAGCAGGTCGATGCCAGACTCTCAAGGAGAAACTTAAAATCTCCAGGTGGCGTGTCATACTCTGTAGTGTGAAAAGGGTCAATAGGAGCCATGACTCCTGGTGAATTCAGAGCTGAACACTGTGTGACATTTATTGAATCTGGCTATTTTAGATCTGTTTGTACCAGGTGGTATAGAGCTGTTTGCACCAGGAGATATTAGGGCAGCGTGCACCAGGCTATATAAAAGCTGTTTGCACAAGGCGGTATTAGAGCTGTTTTAACCAGCCGGTATGAGAGCTGTTTGCCCCGGGCATTAATCGAGCTTTTTTCAACCAATTGTTTAAATCAGCCAATATCAGGGCACACTCCACTGCACCAGGATCAGAAAGCAATCCATGATCCTGCCATTATAAAGGCATGGCTGTGATGGCTCCGGAAGTGCTCACAGCTTAAAAGGTTAATTGGCTGTTCTGTAGCCTTTTAACAAGCTTTATTTGGCTTGCAAACCCAAACAGTAAAGCTGGGTTCACACTAAGCGACAGCGACAACGATGTCGCTGTTACGTCACCATTTTCGGTGACGTAACAGCGACCTTGTAAGTCGCTGTTATGATCGCTGCTTAGCTGTCAAACACAGCAGAAGCAGCGATCATAATGTCGCTGTGCTACATGTGCAGAGAGCAGGGAGCCGCGCTTAGCGCTGGCTCCTTGCTCTCCTAGGTACAGTACACATCGGGTTAATTAACCCGATGTGTGCTGCAGCTACATGTCACAGTGCAGAGAGCAGGGAGCCGCGCGCACTGCTTAGCGCTGGCTCCTTGCTCTCCTTGCTACAGTATACATCGGGTTAATTACCCGATGCGTACTGCAGCCACATGTGCACAGAGCAGGAGCCGGCACTGGCAGCAAGAGCGGAGGCTGGTAACGAAGGTAAGTATCGGGTAACCAGGGAAAGGTCTTCCCTTGGTTACCCGATGTTTACGCTGGTTACAGCTTACCGCAGCTGCCAGTGCCGGCTCCTGCTCGCTTCATTTCATCGCTCTCTCGCTGTCACACACAGCGATGTGTGTGTCACAGCAGGAGAGTGACGACCAAAAAATGAAGCTGGACATTCAGCAACGACCGGCGACCTCACAGCAGGGGCCAGGTCGCTGCTGGATGTCACACACAGGAAAATGGTGACGTAGCAGCGACGTCGTTGTCGTTGTCGCTGTGTGTGACACCAGCTTAACACAGACATCTGGTTGGAGTTCATCAAAGGGGAACTGCAGAGAAGCAGAAGCATCCCCTCACCAAGGACTACAGACCCGTGACACCCCTGCAACAAGTTAATGACAGCAGGAAAGGCAGTCCTGATTGTAATCTTGTATGCTGTGAGATGGCAGTCAGGGGAGATTATTTCTCCTACTTTGCATCTGATTGAGGAGAGGTTCTGTGGTATGCATTAGCTATAATAAGTGGGATTGAGTGCATCTATAGCAGCTTGTGTTTTTGCTACATCAAAAATGCAGTGTCTTACAATGCTAGCAAAGTTAAATGGAGTTCAAGAAATCTCTTGCCCGCTGTGCATTTATGTAGCATAAACTGACCTGTGGCACGTGTTTCAATATGCAGTACAGTATGCCCATTTCTCCAGCCAGTATGCTGAATTTTATGTGCAGTTTCCCGATAGAATTGCAACAGATACAAAACATCTGCACGACTGTAGAAGAAAAGTTTTGTTCAGTCTAAATACCTTGAAGTATCAAAAACAAAGCAGCTTTATTAAAAACATGACATACCAAAAGGCAAAAATGCAATAACAACATATAAAATGCAATGAAAAATCACAAGTAACCTAATTTACCTACTAGGTGAAAAAATACTACACAAAATCTGCAACATTAAAAACTCAACTAAAGCTCATCATCAGAACGTAGTTTTAATGCTCCAACAAGTTTAGCATTGTAATAGGACTGGTCTCCCATGTCCTGAACAGAGGCCATTACAGACTGTGTGAGTGGGATCTGTGACTAGAGGGAAAGGATCATGTCTACATGCAGGAGCCGTCAGCCACCATGGGGTGGAATCCAACTACTTATTTGTAAGGACGATGATAAAGTGGTTGTCCGTTTGAATAAAATTCTACAGACTTCTGATTCCGAACAGCGCTCAAATTTCATGTTGTCAGGATTTTTCAGTATAGAGCAGGTAGTCATGTGACATTCAGTATGTGATTTGCATTTATAACTTGATGACCAGCTTTGCTCGGCCTCACTGAATTTAAGTGCAGTTGTGGAGCCCAGCCCAGGTCTGCATTACCTTCAGGGTCTTTAGGGACTCCACATGGAGGGACAGTCTGGTCACAGGTAGGTTGTCTTCTTAGGATTCATGACGCCACTCTCGGTATTGCCGTCAGGGGGACCGCCACTTTATATTAGGGGACACCTGGGGCTGATGTTGGATGCAGCTAGATGTAGTGGCCTCCCGAGAGTGAGACTAGCTCCAGGGGCCAGTTTGGATGTGTGGAACCACAGGTCGCAGAATGACTCACACGCACAACCAGAATGTCTTTCAGGGTGTTTACTCACATCAGGTGGCAGAGTGAGTAACCCGGGCGTAGCTGTGATGCACCAGTAGGGAACCAGGCTCCTTCAGGCTGACTTGTGAGGGTAGCTACTGACTCGTCTTTCTAGCCCTTGTGTTTTTGGGGTGACCCCGACTTGAAATCCTGGATAACCCAGGGAAGTTGCTGCTGCCTGTTCTCCCCTTCTTCGGCCCGTCTGTTGTAGCCTGGACCAGGTCACTCCGGCTGCTTTCCTCTTGTGAGCTATGGGCCCTCACTTTGCTACGTGGCTGCGGACTCTGTGGTGTTTGGTGGAGGGTATGAAGTACCCCCACCTGCAGGTTGAGCAGGCCAACTGAATGGGCCCCTGCTCTGGGAACCTGTAACCCATGCGGGCCTGATACCTCCCTGGCAGTTCCCGTACTCAGCCACCACTCTGCACTCTAGCCTTGGGTGGTTTTCGGGCGGCACTACCAGGTGACCGTTCTCCTCTGTCAGTAACCACTGCACGTGCGTTGTCAGGATCTGCTTCTTGCGACTGCTCTCCCTGAGCTGCACTAACTGACTGGTTCACTACTTCCTCCCCTCTGTGCCTGCCTACGCAACCTAGCAACCAGGCTCCCTACCACACCCCTTGAGTGGAGATGGAGGCCGCGCCACCTCCTGGATTCCCCAGAGGTCCCTTCAAAGGTCCATGTGGGAGACCTGGCTACTATGCGCCTTTGTAACCACACCTCAGTCAGCCTTCTGAATAGAAGAAAAAGAAGTCCAGCGCAGTCCTCAGAGTGTATCTTTAAAATATTCCACGTTTTATTTCAAATATCCATAAAAATTCATATACAAAGCGGTCAGCAGGGAAGTTGAGTACTTACAGAAACCCCATGTAAGCACTCAACATCCCTGCTGACCGCTTTGTATATGAATTTTTATGGATATTTGCAATAACGTGGAATATTTTAAAGATACACTCTGAGGACTGCGCTGGACTTCTTTTTCTTCTATTGTGAATTGGGCAGCCAAGCCTTCCGTGCGCCGGGTCCATACAGACAACGGTAAACAGCAGATCGGTGAGCTGAACTTTCTTTCTTCTTTCAGTCAGCCTTCTGGTTTACCTGTGTTGTACTGACCCAGCATGGGTACAGTACTCAGTGGTGCCTGACCAGGTCAGGGGCGACACACAGTCAGTGCAGCCAAGCTTGTCTAGTCAGCATGTGACCATTGTACTCTTGCACTCATGTAACCTTCACTCTTGCCATCAATACCGGAGAATCTTAACACTGTGCAGTGCACACACTGTAAGGATTCAGAAGTCTGCAGTTAACTACAGTAGCTACAAACTTTTAACATATAACCAAACAGTTCCTGCAATTGTTGTACTGTGTTCTTTTTTGATGCTTAGGAAAATCATCAAGTTTAAAAGTAACCACTAAGCTTTTCCCTTCCATCTAGAGACTATACACATTACACTATTGTACCACTTAAAAAGAACCAGAAAAAAATACAATTCCTAAATCTCATTGTGCTAAAAATAAATATTCATGTTTTACTCCAAGATATGACTGTGACTTAGGGGTACTTCACACACAGCGAGATCGCTACTGAGATCGCTGCTGAGTCACGTTTTTTGTGACCTCATTAGCGATCTCGCTGTGTGTGACACTGAGCAGCGATCTGGCCCCTGCTGTGAGATCGCTGCTCGTTACACACAGCCCTGGTTCGTTTTTTTATTGTTGCTCTCCCGCTGATAAGCACACATCGCTGTGTATGACAGCGAGAGAGCAACAATCCTGAATGTGAAGGGAGCAGGAGCCGGCGTCTGACAGCCTGCGGTAAGCTGTAACCAAGGTAAACATCGGGTAACCAAGGTGGTTACCCGATATTTACCTTCGTTACCAGCCTCCGCAGCTCTCACGCTGCCAGTGCCGGATCCTGCTCCCTGCACACGCTAAGCTAAGCGGTGTGCGCTGGTAACTAAGGTAAACATCGGGTAACCATACCCGATGTTTACCTTAGTTACCAGTGTCTGCAGCTTCCAGACGCCGGCTCCGTGCAAGCGCAGCGTCGCTTGCACGTCGCTGCTGGCTGGGGGCTGGTCACTGGTCGCTGGTGAGATCTGCCTGTTTGACAGCTCACCAGCGACCATGTATCATATCATAGTATCATAGTTTTTAAGGTTGAAGGGAGACTCTAAGTCCATCTAGTTCAACCCGTAGCCTAACATGTTGATCCAGAGGAAGGCAAAAAAAAAAAAACCCCCAATGTGACAAACAAGTTCCGATGGGGAAAAAATTTCCTTCCTGACTCCACATCCGGCAATCAGACTAGTTCCCTGGATCAACACCCTGTCATAAAATCTAATATACATAACTGGTAATATTAAATTTTTCAAGAAAGGCATCCAGGCTCTGCTTAAATGTTAGTAGTGAATCACTCATTACAACATCATGCGGCAGAGTTCCATAGTCTCACTGCTCGTACAGTAAAGAATCCTCGTCTGTGATTATGATTAAACCTTCTTTCCTCAAGACGTAGCGGATGCCCCCGTGTTCCAGTCGCAGGCCTAGGTGTAAAAAGATCTTTGGAAAGGTCTCTGTACTGTCCCCTCATATATTTATACATTGTGATTAGATCCCCCTAAGCCTTCGTTTTTCCAGACTAAATAACCCCAAGTTTAATAACCTGTCTTGGTATTGCAGCCCACCCATTCCTCTAATAATCTTGGTCACTCTTCTCTGCACCCTCTCCAGTTCAGCTATGTCCTTCTTATATATTGATGACCAGAATTGTACACAGTATTCTAAGTGCGGTCGCACTAGTGACTTGTACAGGGGTAGAAGTATATTTTTTTCATGAACACTTATACCTCTTTTAATACATCCCATTATTTTATTAGCCCTGGCAGCAGCTGCCTGACACTGTCCACTAAAGTGAAGTTAACCATCCACCCATACACCCAAGTCTTTTTCTGTGCCTGTTTTAACCAGTGTTCTACAATTAAGTACATAATCATACATTTTATTTCCTCTACCCAAGTGCATGACCTTACATTTATGACCTTACATGTAGCGACGCAGCAGCGATCCTGAGCAGGTCAGATCGCTGGTGGGATCGCTGCTGCATCGCTAAAGTGTGAAGGTACCCTTAACAGAACTTACCATCCCTTAAGTCAACAGTGTTGTAGTGCCCTTAACAATGGGTTAACAGAATCACTGATATACAGGAAACATTCAAAGCTATCTTAAAAGTAGGGATTAGACGACCCATGGAAGTTGAGTTCATGCAGAGTTCAGTTAAAAGCAAGGAGATTGTCAGCTCACCAATCAGCTGTTCCACTGGTCTCTGAATAGTACCGCGCATGGAAGGGCCACGCAGCCTTGTAATCCAATGCAGAGAAGAGAAAGTCCAGCGCAGACTTCAGAAGAATAAAAATCCATGTTTATTGGTGATCCATTAAAAAGTAAAAATCCGGTAAACCTTATTGATTATTCATATCCTCACTGTGCTTTATTTCTCCCTGAGCACATATTGTCTTTTACTCTTTGTGTGCTTGCAGTGAGTTTGAACTTTGGTTTTCTCTTGTGTGTCGGTATTTGTGGGATTCTTTACTACTGTTCCAGCCTCCCCGGGGGTGGGGGAGGGGGGTGTTAGACCAGGGCTGCTCAGGAGTTAGGGCCATGCTGGCGGTCTAGACCTGGCTACTATTGAGCCTACTTCTGGAATAAATACAGGGAAGAATTAATTCTCAGCTCACCTTCTCCTGCAGAAGATCTATTGCATGGACACTGTGATGCCAGACAGAGGGAAATGGAAAGAGTAGAAATCCAGCAACTGACCTTCGTTAAAAGTTCCAAATTTAGTCACAAATAATTAATTTCTGAAACTTTGATTAAGGAATACTATCTAAAACACATCTGTTTTTGATCCTTGCTGTTCTGGATTTTGTACTACCATCTTATGGATTAATTTGAATTCTTTATGAATAAATTTAGAATTTTTAACGGTCAGTTGCTGTATTTCAACTATTTACACTTCTGACTCTGGAATAATGGACAGTTTAGGGCCCCTAGCCTGAGGGCCAGTCTAGGTTCTCTTACTCCAGGTTACTGTTTTATACCCATAACAATAGCCTAATGGTGTAATGTCCCTTGATGCCCATCAATTCCAATGGAGCTGACCATGAGTGACCTATGAAGCACCGTTGTGAGAATGCTCTCAGAATGAGGCTCCATAGGTCATACACGCTCATCCCTATTTATAAGGTTATAGCATATATTAGTGATGTGCCTTTAAGTAAAATGTTCATTTGCAAAATAAAAACACAAAACAATAAGCCTTCAGCTTACTCTTGGGTTAATGTTAACTGAACAGATTTATTTTTTTATTTCTGTCACACAAATATGTTCTACCATATGTGTATAGTGAAAGTATATAATAAATATTTTGACTGTTAAATATGATGCACTACAATTACTCTCTTGAATACTATTACTTGGGTGTGGAATTATTCCTAACAAATGCAGCCAAGTGAATTTTTAAATTTTGCCTACATTACAATTAATATTATGGAACTGCAGTTTAAAGAGGTTGTCCGGGACTTTAATATTGATGATCAAAGCCTTAGATAGGGTCATCAATGTCTGATCAGTGGGAGTGCTACACCTGGCACCCCGATGATCAGCTGTTTGTAGTGCTGCTTGCAGCCAAAACTACTCAAATACAGAACTGTACAGCTCAATGAACTGCACAGTGCCCACAACAGACGTGCAGTATAGCACATACACTCCTTATTGATTCAAATAAAGAGCAGATGTTCAGTGCCCAACACTAGCCACTATGCAGTAGACAGAGCTGTCTGCTACAGAGAGTTCCAGCAGCTGCCATCATCGGGAACAGCTGATCAGTTGGGGTACCATGTGTAGCTCACCCACTGATCAGAAATTGATGACCTATCCTTGATTGATGCTGTCGAGTGTCGCACTACTACTGATCAGACATTGATGACCTATCCTGAGGTTAGACCTTCAGTTTTAAACTCCCAGACAACCCCTTTAATACTGCTTGATTTCTTTATATGTTGTATTTACACTCATACTTTCTTAACGCCTTAGTGATGGAGCCAAATTATGACCTTAATGACTAAGCTAATTTTTTTTTACATCTCACTAGTGTTATTTTACAGTACTTGTGCTCAGATAACTGTCCTCCAGCAAGAGATAATCCTAAAAGTGTGCAGTGCATGCAATGTGGAAATTCAGAAGCTGCAGTTACCTAGAGTGACTGCAGTCTCATCTTAACCCTGGACAACTCATTTCTGCTGTAATGCATGGTAGGGGCAGGCAGCCGCATCCCAATGTATTAGACAAGTTGCAGCTGCTAGTGATTTAACTAGAACTGCATGTGTGGCCTAAACTGTTCATGGGGCGCATGCTGTTTGAGTTAATTCACTGGTGGCTGCAGCTTGTCTTGTAGATCGGGATGCAGCTACCACTAATTTGTGTCCTGTACCTTTAATCAGGGTCCTGAGTGAGGCATGCTTCCGTACCACACAGTATGTAACATGCTTCTCTTTAACACTCCAGAGTGGAGCATGAAGACAGGAGCCATTTTAGGCAAGTGCATGTAGGGAGGAGAGTGCTCTCCTCCCTGCATGTAAGACGCTCTGCTACACTGCACCATTATATCTATACGGAACAGCAATCTGAATTATCAATAGATCTCATGGTGATTTTAACTGTGTCCCCATCTTCAAGGCATATTCCTATTCAAGAATCTATTTTGTCTGTTGAAGACCCAAATATTGGGGTTGAATGTTACGTTTTTTGAATTGTTTTGATTGCCTGTATAATAAAGTCCTTATATTCATTTTGGTGTGCCAAGTTTTTTCTGCATTTAATGATGGGTTTGAACCCTTCTTGAGCCCTAATAATTCCAAGTGTGCCATAAACCCTATTTTACTAAGTGCATTAGCACTGCTATGAATAGCAGAAATCATAATCTCCTATGAACAATAGCCATGGGCCAGTGTTCACAGGAGATTCGTAATGACAGACATGGAACTCATCAACAGACTCCCAGGTGTCATGGAACCCATCGGTGCCACATAATCACATCACAGGCACATCGATGGGCATGAGGAATGACACACCCTTCTGCCGGCACATGTTAAATGGATTCGTCCCCTTCAGGATATCATACCATGGGGTATTAGCAGACGGCTAAATTATCTGTATATAATAAAAAAGGAGGAATTATTATGGTTAAAGCTTAATTGTCTTTTTAATTTTATTTCATAAATGCATGCAGAATTATTAGGCAAATGAGTATTTTGATCACATGATAATTTTTATACATGTTGTCTTACTCCAAGCTGTATAGGCTTGAGAGCCAACTACCAATTAAGTAAATCAGGTAATGTGCATCTCTGTAATGAGAAGGGGTGTGGTGTAATGACATCAACGCCCTATGTAAGGTGTGGTTAATTATTAGGCAACTTCCTTTCCTTTGACAAAATGGGTCAGAAGAGAGATTTGATGGGCTCTGAAAAGTCCAAAATTGTGAGCTGTCTTGCAGAGGGATGCAGCAGTTTTTAAATTGCCAAACTTTTGAAGTGTGATCACCGAATAATAATGCATTTCATGGCAAAGAACCAACAGGGTCGCAAGAAGCGTGTTGGGCAAAAAAAGACACAAAATAACTGCCCATGTATTGAAGAAAATCAAGCGTGAAGCTGGCAATATGCCATTTGCCACCAGTTTGGCCATATTTAAGAGCTGCAACATTACTGGAGTATCAAAAAGCACAAGGTGTGCCATACTCAGGGACATGGTCAAGGTAAGGAAGGCTGAAAAATGACCACCATTGAACAAGAAACATAAGATAAAACATCAAGACTGGGCCAAAAAATATCTTACAAATGATTTTTCAAAGGTTTTATGGACTGATGAAATGAGAGTGACTCTTGATGGGCCAGATGGATGGGCCAGAGGCTGGATCAGTAAAGGGCAGAGAGCTCTACTCCTACTCAGATGCCAGCAAGGTGAAGGTGGGGTACTAGTATGGGCTGGTATCATCAAAGATGAACTTGTGGGACCTTTTCGGGTTGAGGAAGGAGTGAAGCTCAACTTTCAGACCTACTGCCAGTTTCTGGAAGACAACTTCTTCAAGCAGTGGTACAGGAAGAAGTCCGTATTGTTCCAGAAAAACATGATTTTCATGCAGGACAATGCTCCATCACATGCATCCAACTACTTCACAGCGTGACTGGCCAGTAAAGATCTAAAAGATGAAAAAATAATGACATGGCCCCCTTGTTCACCTGATCTGAACCCCATAGAGAACCTATCATCCCTCCTAAAATGTAAGATATACAGGGAGGGAAAACACTACACCTCTCGGAACAGTGTCTGGGAGGCTGTGGTGGCTGCTGAACGCAATGTTGATCGTAAACAGATCAGCAACTGACAGAATCTATAGATGGTAGGCTGTTGAGTGTCATCATAAAGAAAGGTGGCCATATTGATCACTAATTTTTGGGGGTTTTGTTTTTGCATGTCAGAAATGTTTATTTCTAAATTTTGTGCAGTTATATTGTTTTACCTGGTGAAAATAAACAAGTGAGATTGGAAAATATTTGGTTTTTATTAAGTTGCCTAATAATTCTGCACAGTAATAGTTACCTGCAGCAACAGATATCCTCCTAACAAAGCCAAATCTAAAAGAAAAACCACTCCAAGCTTTAATATTTATAAGTCTTTTGGGTTGATTGAGAACATAGCTGTTGATCAATAAAAAAAAATCCTCTAAAATACAACTTGCCTAATAATTCTGCACACAGTGTACATGAAAGTAAACAACTTTGTAATACAGTGGAACCTTGGTTTACGACAACAATCCGTTCTGGGAGTGTGCTTGTAAATCAAGTTACTCGTCTAGCAAAGCAAAATTTCCCATAGGAAATAATGCAAGCTCAGACAATTCGTTCCACAACTTGTTCAATGTCCCATCCTGGTCCCCTATTGTGCAATTCCGCACACACACAAACACACACACAGACACACACAAACACGCACACACACACACATATTTTGCTCACCTTACTTTCCGTTCCATCGCCGGCCTCATGGTTCTTGTAGTTCGCCGGTAGAGAATGTGTAGTAGGTAACCATCGCAACCGATGCCGGAGCTTCTGCTGCCTGAGCGCTGAAGTCAAATGCAGGAGCCACTTGTCTTTGATTGGCCACTGCGCTGCCTTTGAATAGCAGCTGACAGCAGAAGTTCCTCCATCGTCGCTAAGGTTACCCGATACACATATTGTACTGGCGAACTAGAAGAACCATGAGGCCGGATACGGAACGGAAGGTAAGGTGAGCAAAATATGTGTGTGTGCATGCGTGTTTGTGTGTATTTGTGTGTGTTTGTGCGGACTGCAAGAGCGGGTCAGAGCGTGGTTTAAGTACGGAACCGGAAGTGTGTGTGGTGAGTATTTGCTCGTACAGCAAAGCTTACACGTAAACTGAGTTACAAATTTATAGCAAGCTTTGCTCATATAGCAAAATGCTCTCAAACCGAGTTACTCGTAAACCGATGTTCCACTGTATACCTTTCCAGACAAATAAGTTTGTTTCTCTGACAAAATTGTTCAGTCATTATCAAAATTCTCAATTCTGAGGTAAAATCTGTATTAAGTGAAGACTTTCCCATTATTGAGATTATTGAGCAATTATGTCTGATGAGAAATATTACACAGATGCTTATTTCCATGTGTACTATTGTTTTATAAAATAAAAATTAAAATGAAGGCTACGCTTTAAACAATTTATATTTAATATCTACTGGATGGGTTTTATGTGTGCTCAGCATAGATCTGCTTTTAGCGAGAAGTTGCTTAAAACCATTGATAACCAGTTTAGACTGGCTTTAACCCCTTCCCGACCTTTGACGGATCTAGCCGTCATGGTGCCCTGGTACTTAAAGACCCATGACGGCTAGATCCGTCATGGCGGAATCGCGGCACCAGAGCACCGGGCACCGCGATCGGTTTTAAAAAACTGTAGATTCGGGAAGGAGAGGACTTGTACTTGACCTCAGGAGGGGTGGTGTCTCCTTTCCGGACTTACGGAGGCTGTGATTGGCTGAACGGCGTTCGTCAGCCAATCACAGCCAGTGTTATGTTTCAGCCATTGAAAATGGCTGAAGCATTGAAATCCAGCTATGTCAGTGCAGCTGCAGCACTGGCCATTGGCTGGAGCTCAGTGAGCTTTACTGCACCCGCCCCCAGCTCTGATTGGAGAGATCGGCCTTGTGACCGATTTCTCCAAGCAGCACCGTGCCTCTGGAACCGGGTGAGCTCGCTGTAGGAGATCGCTCTCCTTAGCTTCTCCCTCCGTGGAATCTGAGGAGAGCGATCCCTGCAGGCGCCCATCTGTGAGTCACAGCCCCCGATCCACCGCTGCCCTGCTCCATGTGCTTCGCCCCTGCATGTGATGCCGCTACTCAGCAGTAAGAGCAAGCGGCGTCAGATGCAGGGGGTGGCGCAGCGGGAGGAGAGCATCACGGCGGCCGCTGCACTCTCCCCATCAGCCGCTCCACCGCCCCAGCATCTGCCGTCCCCTCTCCCCATCAGTCACTGCTGTCGCCCCATCTGCTGCTCCACCGCCCAGCATCTGCCGTCCCCTCTCCCCATCAGTCACTGCTGTCGCCCCATCTGCTGCTCACCGCCCAGCATCTGCCGTCCCCTCTCCCCATCAGTCACTGCTGTCGCCCCACCTGCTGCTCCACCGCCCCAGCATCTGCCGCTCCCCTCTCCCCATCAGTCACTGCTCTCGCCCCATCTGCTGCTCCACCGCCCCAGCATCTGCCGCTCCCCTCTCCCCATCAGTCACTGCTCTCGCCCCATCTGCTGCTCCACCGCCCCAGCATCTGCCGCTCCCCTCTCCCCATCAGTCACTGCTCTCGCCCCATCTGCTGCTCCACCGCCCCAGCATCTGCCGCTCCCCTCTCCCCATCAGTCACTGCTGTCGCCCCATCTGCTGCTCCACCGCCCCAGCATCTGCCGCTCCCCTCTCCCCATCAGTCACTGCTCTCGCCCCATCTGATGCTCCACCGCCGCAGCATCTGCCGCTCCCCTCTCCCCATCAGTCACTGCTCTCGCCCCATCTGCTGCTCCACCGCCCCAGCATCTGCCGCTCCCCTCTCCCCATCAGTCACTGCTGTCGCCCCATCTGCTGCTCCACCGCCCAGCATCTGCCGTCCCCTCTCCCCATCAGTCACTGCTCTCGCCCCATCTGCTGCTCCACCGCCCCAGCATCTGCCGCTCCCCTCTCCCCATCAGTCACTGCTGTCGCCCCATCTGCTGCTCACCACCCAGCATCTGCCGTCCCCTCTCCCCATCAGTCACTTCTGTCGCCCCATCTGCTGCTCCACCGCCCCAGCATCTGCCGCTCCCCTCTCCCCATCAGTCACTGCTCTCGCCCCATCTGCTGCTCCACCGCCCCAGCATCTGCCGCTCCCCTCTCCCCATCAGTCACTGCTCTCGCCCCATCTGCTGCTCCACCGCCCAGCATCTGCCGCTCCCCTCTCCCCATCAGTCACTGCTCTCGCCCCATCTGCTGCTCCACCGCCCCAGCATCTGCCGCTCCCCTCTCCCCATCAGTCAATGCTCTCGCCCCATCTGCTGCTCCACCGCCCAGCATCTGCCGTCCCCTCTCCCCATCAGTCACTGCTCTCGCCCCATCTGCTGCTCCACCGCCCAGCATCTGCCGCTCCCCTCTCCCCATCAGTCACTGCTCTCGCCCCATCTGCTGCTCCACCGCCCAGCATCTTTCGCTCCCCTCTCCCCATCAGTCACTGCTGTCGCCCCATCTGCTGCTCCACCGCTCAGCATCTGCCGTCCTCTCTCCCCATCAGTCACTGCTGTCGCCCCATCTGCTGCTCCACCGCCCAGCATCTGCCGTCCCCTCTCCCCATCAGTCACTGCTGTTGCCCCATCTGCTGCTCCACCGCCCCAGCATCTGCCGCCACACTCTCCCCATCAGCCGCTCCACCGCCCCTGCATCTGCCGCCGCACTCTCCCAATCAGCCACAGTTCTCTCCCCATCTGCCGCTGCGCCCCTGCATCAGCCACCTCACTCCCCCATCAGCCTCTGCGCCCCTGCATCTGCCACCTCACTCCCCCATCAGCCTCTGCGCCCCTGCATCTGCCACCTCACTCCCCCATCAGCCTCTGCGCCCCTGCATCTGCCACCTCACTCCCCAATCAGCCTCTGCGCCCCTGCATCTGCCACCTCACTCCCCAATCAGCCTCTGCGCCCTTGCATCTGCCACCTCACTCCCCCATCAGCCTCTGCCCCCTCCCTTATCTGCTGCCTGCTCTCTCTCATCCCCTTAATCCTCTGCCCCCTCCCCCCCTCCCGGATCTGCTGCAATCCTGCTGCCTAGATGCATTCTGTAAGGTAGCTATCCCCAATCTCACCTCCCACTCCCCTTCCACCCTTCCCCTCGCCCCCCCCTTCCTCCGCCGCTCCTGCATCCGTTGTGCCCTCACCCATCCTCAACCGCTCCTCCATCCGCCACGCCCTCCCATCCTCCGACGTGCCCCCTCACCAATCCTCCGCCGTGGCCCCTCACCCATGCTCCGCCGCTCCTGCATCCGTTGCGCCCTCTTCTATCCTCCATCCATCTTTTTTCCATCCCACCTAGTCCCCCCCTTTTTGCAGTACATCTGTGCGTTCGTCCTAATTTTTTTTTCTGTAAACTAAGAAAGAAATACAAATAAACTTAGTTTAGGGCCAGTAAAATTATACTGTAGTAATCATCAACTACAGTATTTTTTACTGAATATTGTAAGGGTCAGCCCAGTGCCACACATGAG
Organism: Anomaloglossus baeobatrachus; assembly: GCF_048569485.1. Lineage (NCBI taxonomy): Eukaryota > Metazoa > Chordata > Amphibia > Anura > Aromobatidae > Anomaloglossus > Anomaloglossus baeobatrachus. The sequence goes on along the minus strand of NC_134353.1, from coordinate 680,951,486 downwards.
AGCGATGCTCACGTCTCACACCGCATCATCCGGCACGGTCGCTCTCTTCCAGACAGGAGTGTGCGGCTGTGTCGGGTGATGCGATGCGAGATTTGTGCATTGCTCTCACGTGTGGCACTTGCCTTAGTGTCAGTTGCAGGTGCATATATTTTTTTTTTTTACTGACGTCTGTATTTTTTATTATGCCAAACTAATATTTCTTTGTATTGGGGGGGGGTCTAGTTTCCAACATGGGGTCACATGTGGGGGAGCTCCACTGTTTGGGCATATCAGGGGGATCTCCAAACGCGACATGGTGCGGCTAACGATTCCAGCTAATTTTCCATTTAAAAAGTCAAATGACGCTCCTTCCCTCTGGAGCTCTGCCGTGAGCCCAAACAGTGTTTTTCTGCCACATATGAGGTATCAGCGTACTCAGAACAAATTGCCCAACAAATTTTGCGGTCCACTTTATCCTGTTACCCCTGTACAAATTAAAAAATGGAGCCTAAAATAACATTTTGTGGAAAAAAAAAAGTACTTTTTTGTTTTTATGCCTCAATGTATGAAGCACGTGAGGGTTCAAAGTGCTTATTACCCATGTAGATTTATGCCATGGGGGTTTGGTTTCCAAAATGAGGTCCCTTGAGGGGGAGCTCCATTGTTTAGGCACCTCAGGGGGTCTCCAAACGCAACATGGCGTACGCTAATAATTCCAACCAATTTTGCTGTGAAATGGCGCTCCTTCTCTTCTGAGCCCCGCTGTGTGCCCAGACAATTACTTTCCACCACATATGAGGTATCTGTGTACTCAGGAGAAATTGCACAATACATTGTATGGTGCATTTTTTCCTGATACCATTGTGGAAAAAAAAGCTACCTGGTTGAAATAACAATTTCATGGTAAAAAAAAAATATATATATTTTCACGGCTGAACGTTCTTAACTTTTGTGAAGCCTCCAGGGGTTCAAAGTGTTCAGTAAACATCTAGATAAATTCAATGAGGGGTCTAGTTTCCAAAATGGGGTCACTTGTGGGGGAGCTCCATTGTTTAGGCACCTCAGGGGGTCTCCAAACACAACATGGCATCCACTAACGATTCCAGACAATTTTGCGTTTGAAAAGTCAATTGTCGCACCTTGCCTTCCGAGCCCTGCTGTGCGCCCAAACATTTGATTTCCACCACATATGAGGTATCTGTGTACTCAGGAGAAAATGCACAATACATTTTATGTTGCAATTTTTCCTGATACCCTTGTGAAAAAAAAAGCTACCTGGTTGAAGTAACAATTTCGTGTTAATTTTTTTTTTTTTTATTTTCATTGCTCAAAGTTATTAACTTTTGTGAAGCCCCCAGAGGTTCAAAGTGCTCAATAAACATCTAGATAAATTCCATGAGGGGTCTAGTTTCCAAAATGGGGTCACTTGTGGGGGAGCTCCATTGTTTAGGAACCTCAGGGGGTCTCCAAACGCAACATCACATCTGCTAATTATTCCAGACAATTTTGCTTTCAAAAATTCAAATGATGCTCCTTCTCTTCCGAGCCTTGCCGTGCGCCAAAACAATTGATTTCCCCCACATATGAGATATCGGTGTACTCAGGAGAAATTGCACAATTAATTTTATGGTGCATTTTTCCTGATACCCTTGTGAAAATGCTAAATTTTATGGCTAAAGTAACATTTTTGTGTAAAAAAGTAAAATTTTCATTTTTTCCTTCCACATTGCTTTGGTTGCTGTAAAGCTCCTAAAGGGTTAATAAACTTCTTAGATGTGGTTTTGAGCAGTGTGAGGAGTGCAGATTTTAGAATGGGGTCACTTTTGGGTATTTTCTGTCACCTAGGCCTCTCAAAGTCACTCCAAATGTGATGTGGCACCTAAAAAATTTTTTTTGTAAATTTTGTTGGAAAAATGAAAAATTGCTGATGAACTTTGACCCCTTCTAACTTCCTAACGGAAAAAAATTTTGTTTCGAAAATTGCGCTGGTGTAAAGCAGACAAGTGGGAAATGTTACATAGTAACTATTTTGTGTGACATATCTCACAGATTTATGGGCATAAAATTTCAAATTTTGAAAATTGCGAAATTTTCAAAATGTTCGCCAAATTTCCAAACTTTTCACACATAAACGCAAAAAATATCAGCCTAAATTTACCATTGACATGAAGTACAATATGTCATGAAAAAACAATCTCAGAATCGCCAGGATCCGTTGAAGCGTTCCAGAGTTATAACCTGTCAAAGTGACACTGGTCAGAAATGTAAAAAATGGCCGGGTCTTTAAGGTGAAAACAGGCTGGGGGCTGAAGGGGTTAAAGGTATAGGTGCTGGACTGATGACCTTTTTTTTGGACCACTATTTCCTTCCTGTTTATTATTCGTAATAAATAGCACTCTAGTCGCTCTTCAGACAGGTGAGCTTAGTACACAGACTGCCGTATGTATTATTGCTGTATCTCCGCGAACAACTGACAGCCTAATTTGGTGACATCTGGCAAAAGTGTTGAAACTTTGTATCTCTCCAAAGCTTTCCCTTAAGAGTGGTTTTCTCGACAATGTTGATTTTCTACAACATCAGGCAGGGTAAAATTTGTAATAGCAGTCCCCAAACTAGGCAAATGAATGTAAGAGGGAGAGGCAGGAAGGGCCTGTGTGCTTTCACATGCTAGGGCTGATTTTCACTCTGTCTTGCTCTTTATTGTAGTACTTAGCAGATTATAGACTCTTAAAGTAAATTTTTTAGTGACTAAGCAAAAATACTAATTCAACTATTTACCATATTTTTCTTAATCATAAGACGAACTTTTCCTCCCAAAAATTTGGGATCAAAATGAGGGGTGCATCTTATAATCCGAATGTAGCTTACTGGGGGGTTGTGGAGAGGACTAGCAGGAGGCAGGGGCAATGCTGCGGGTGCTGTGCTGCGGCGGTTGTGCTGGGGCTTAGGGCACTAGTCTGTGGTGGCTGTGCTGGGGCTGTGCGCTGCTGTGCTGCGGGTGGAGAGGGCTTCAAATAATGAAGCCCGGAAGTGGCTCATGCACAGGTGAGATCTGAACTTGTCATTGAGCTGATAGCTCAATCTGCGCACACACCAACTCCAGGTGCTATTTATTTGAAGCTTGCACCAGCCACATTTTCTATTACAGCATCTGTAACACCTGCCACAACGCCCGCAGCATCGCCCTGCTCCACCACTGCCTCTGCCTCCTATGACCCTGCTCCACCCGCTGCCACCCCCCGGTAAGACACCACTGGATTATAAGACAGACCCCATTTTTTTTCTCTAAATTTGGGGTGTATCTTAGAATCTGGTGCATCTTATACACAGAAAAATATGGTAAATTTCTGTTTTCAGTAAAAGAAAACAAGAAACAGAAATATGTATTTCAACTTATTTTGCATTCTCCATATACTGTACATTAAGTTTTTCAAACCTATCTTGTTGACCTATTGAGAAACATTTTAACCTACAAAGAACTGACATTTGCACAGAAATATCATAACAATTGCAACATTAGACTAAGGGGCACTTTGCACACGACGACATCACAAGCCGATGCTGCGATAGTCCCTGACCCCGTCGCAGCTGCGATATCTTGTGATAGCTGCCATAGCGAACATTATCACTACGGCAGCTTCACATGCACTCCTCAGCCCTGCAACGTTGCTCTGGCCGGCGAACCGCCTCCTTCCTAAGGGGGCGGGTCATGCGGCATTATAGCGACGTCACATGGCAGGCGGCCAATAGAAGCAGAGGGACGGAGATGAGCGGTATGTAAACATCCCGCCCACCTCCTTCCTTCCGCATAGCCGGCCAGGAGGAAGGTTGGAGATGTTTCTCACTCCTGCAGCTTCACACACAGTGATGTGTGCTGCCGCAGGAATGAGGAACAACATCATAACATCAGTCTTTCCCAGTTCATGGAAATGACCGACGCTACACTGATGATATGATTACGATGCTTTTGTGCTCGTTAATCATATCAAAAATGCTTAACACACTACGATGTCGAGAGCAACGCCAGAAGTGCGTCACTTTCAATTTGACCCCACCGACATCGCACCTGCGATGTCGTAGTGTGCAAAGTACCCCTAACAGTTCTGCACACATTACCTCTGTCTGAAAAGTAATTTTGGCTTTCTTAGGCTTATCGTACAATTTCCATCCTCAGTTTTTAAATTGTAGAAATGTTTTCATCCTTTTTACATCATTCAAGACAACTCTCCGTTACTGGTGTTCTGTGGTTCAACTCAATTTTCTCAAATTAAATAAAATTTCGGAATGTCAGTCACAAGCAAAGGAACTGGGCTTATTTCTTTTACCCTTTCTGTGGTCCAATTACAATTTTTAATCTATATGTAGATAGTGGCGGACAAAAAACCCTGAAGAAATGTCAAGAGTGAGGAGGTTATTACCAGCTAAGTTTTAATTACTGTCCATCATTCTTAGAAAACTGCTGTAACCTAATAAATGAGATGGCAATATCCACTGAAATAAGATCCAGAGTCCTAAAGAAAAGTATTATTTTTTCATCAGCAAGCATATCCATTTGTTTGCATATGAGGATAAAGATAATAATAATAATAATAATAATAATAATAATAATAACTCATTAATAATAATCAACAATTAGGTATGGTGCACACCACTCCACAAGACCCTGTCCAGTGGTCACACTAATAGTCTGTGGCCGAGCCCTGTCGAATCATATCTCACTGGATCACATCCCTGGATTCTCTATGATTAGCTAGCTTTGTGCACCATCATCATTGCGGCGCAACACATATACAATGTCTCGCCAGCCTGTCTAATCAAGAAGAACTGCAGATGCCGGCAAGTAGAAGGTTGTTTGTAGGGCTCCTGTCTGTTACAGAACACCTTTACTACATTTGAACCAGGTCCTATGTGTCGATACATGCTCTCTCTAATTTTATAATTTTGAATTTCTGTTAAATAAATATACATTGCATATATTGTGCCTTGTGATTAAAATCAATCGGTAATTCATCCACTTAAGGCCGCTTTACACGCTGCGACATCGCTCAAGTGATCTCGTTGGGGTCACGGAATTTGTGACGCACATCCGGTCGCTTTAGCGATGTCTTTACACGTGACACCTATGAGCGATTTTGAATCGTCGCAAAAACAGTCAAAATCGCTCATCGGTGACATGCCCCCTATTCTCGAATATCGCTGCTGCTCGGTGTACAAAGTAGTTAGTCGCTCCTGCGGCAGCACACATCGCTATGTGTGACACCACAGGAACGAGGAACCTTACCTTACCGGCAGCCGCCCGCAATGAGGAAGGAAGGAGGTGGGCAGGATGTTACGTCCCGCTCATCTCCGCAACTCCGCTTCTATTGGGCGTCGGTTCGGTGACGCTGCTGTGACGCTAGGCAGGTAAGTGGTGTGACGGGTCAGCGCGATGTTGCGCGCCACGGGCAGCGAGTTGCCCGTGTAGCACAATCCATGGGGGCGGGTACGCACGCTAGCGATTTCGGTCATGATATCGCAGCGTGTAAAGCGGCCTTTACTGTGCTGCCACACTATTTGAAATTACCGTAATATGCTGTAATTTTGGTTTTAACTTTTGTTCTATAATTATAGAATGTATGGAATAGAAGAGAAAAAAGTAATTAGTAATCTCAGAGGCGTACACTGATACTAGATCAGGTCTGCACAACAAGGGCTTTTCTGCAACCCACAGACCTGTTGCTGCTCCCTGCTTCTTATTTTCAAATATAATACATTTGAAAACCTGAGTGCCAGGACTGTCACAGAGAGAGGAGAGTTTTTCAGCTCCTGATCTGATGTGCAGCAGCATGATTAGGTCAGCGGGCTTCTGACAGCATCACACTGCTGCCGGCACCGCAGAAGCTGCAGACAATTCAGCCCCGGTAAGTGTTCCAAGGAATCATTTTAGATGTAGAGAGAAATGGGGGTACTCAGGGGTGGGATTAAAATTTTTAGCAACAGGTTCTCTGGAAACCCCGCCCAGTTGAAAACCACACCCATTCAGTAACCACACCCATTTTGGTAGCCACACCCATTTTCACGCACTTTCCTCAACCAAAAAATACAAGTAATTTAAAGTAAAATCTCTTTCCTCTTCTTCCCTTCCTATACCTTCACTCTCCTGTTCAGCACCAGTTGTTCCAGTCACTGTCAGTCATATTGTATTAAATGGTTTTTCTACAATTTATAAAAAAATATTACTAAAGGAGCCCTGCTAAAATTGGAACGGATGACATTTCCCATACAGATCTTATTCTATGTGGTCTCTTTCCCCTGCAGATCCCATCCCATTATGGCCTCTTTCCCCCTACAGATCCCATCCCATTATGGCCTCTTTCCCCTGTAGAAACCATCATGGCTTCTTTTCCCAGCAGATCTTATCCCATGTGCTCCTTTTTCCATATAGCTTTCATCTATGTGGCCTCCTCTCCCCATATAGTTCCCATCTATGTGGCCTCCTCCGTGACCTCTGCAGCGTCAGCGCTCGCTGCATGCCGGGTCAGGGAGCAGACAGGCTCCACTGTACCCGGAAGTGTTGCGCGTACAGAGGTACAGGGATTCATTTGTCCTAGTGTCTTAAAGACACTAGCACAAGTGAATACAGGGAACCGGATCACCAGAGCTGTTTCTTGCCGGTTTGGGGAACTGGCTGCTATTTTAACAACCGGTTCGCCCGAACTGGACAGAACCGGCTGAATCCCACCCCTGGGGGTACTGCTAAGACACATACTTAGGGACACTGTGAATGAGGGATATTTTGTGCAGGAAGCACAATAAGGAACAATTGTTTATTTAAGGACAAAGCTTGTGATATATTTTTATCTATGTACGCAGTATAATGATACTTTTAGTTTTTCGAGGATCATCTAGGGAAGTACTGCTGAAGAAGGAGAGTAAATTCTTGGGACACAAGTTCTTGGCATGAAATCTCATCATGGAGTCTGTGCTACGTGGCAAGAAAAGGGATGGGAATGACTGCAATTGGATAAAATGTCACCTATAAGGTACCTAGATGTAAATTTTTATTAGTGATACTGACTATGTCTCGTCAATCCTGAGGTTCCTTATGATCTGATGATAGTTAATGAGATACCATGTAGATATAAGAGGGAGGGGAGGGCCGATCTCTGCTTACAGCTCCACCCTCTGCTTATAGCTCATACCTTTGCTTATAGCTCCTTTCTTCTCACATTGTCATAGAATCTTATCAGTTGCAAATGCCATCTCCTGTCTCAGTAATGGGAAAGTCTTCACTGAATACAGATTTTACCCCAGAATTGACAATTTTGATAATGACTGATCAATTCATTCAGAGAAAGAAGAAAACTTGTCTTATAAGAAATATTATAAAGTTGCTTATGTTAATGTTTAGTATAGATTTATTTATAAAATAAAAATTAAAATGCTGGTTACGCTTTAACCTCTTCACAACGTATAAAGTACCTATACGTCGTAGTAGCAAATGGGTTCCTGCAAAATGGAATAAACTTACATGATGGCGATTATGTGGGCACAGAGGCTATGCCCACACAATCACAGCTAGGAAATCTGCATTGGTTACAACCTAGCTCGGGCTGTCACTGGTATGATAACCTCAAAATTCAGTATTGCAAAAACACTTTATTTTGTAAAGGAGCATTGTTTAGTGTTATAGCAGTCAAACTTAAAAATACTATAGAAATCTGGTATCGCTGTAATAGCACTGACCAGGGGAATAAAAGCCCTATCACTTATACTGCTATGTGAACAGCGTAAAAAAAAAGAAATAGATAAGTATATTCTTCAATTGCTTTAGATTTGTTCATTCTACTTCCCAAAGATCTCAGTACGGCGTGGCTCACATTTATTTTGCATTTCATGCTGAGCAATTTCTTTAAGGATTACATGCAAATCTCTGAAAAACGTGATTCAGCTAAAATTCACGAGAAAAACAATTAAAGTAATCAGGCAAATGGAGTCCCTTTGAAATCACATCTGGCCTGTGGTCCAGGGATGTTCATCTTTATATACATCTTCTTAAGGCCCCGTCACACACAGAGATAAATCTTTGGCAGATCTGTGTTTGCAGTGAAATCATGGACATATTGTTCCATTTGTACACAGCCACAAACCTGGCACTGATTGGCCACAATTTCACTGCAACCACAGATCTGCCGCAGATTTATCTCTGTGTGTTATAGGGCCTTTAGGCATGCACAAAAGTGTGGAAAACAACAATTTTTTGCAGCTTTAAAGCACAAAAAACACAGGTTAAAGAAAGTCTGGAATAACTCTGCAACCTCATTAGTGAATGGATCTGTTGAGGGTTTCACCTGAATCACGTATTTCAGAGATATGGATATAAAGGCTACTGTGAGTGCACAACACAGAGCACAGGATAAATGTGATCTAATCCAAAATGTTTTGAACCACAAGTTGCTACCAATAGCATTCAACTCAGCCCCCCAAAAAAACAAGTCCCCACTCAGGTCCATCATCTGTTAACACAAATATAGGGGTCTTCCACATTACTGGTAGCACAAAGGCTCTTTTAAAGCACTATGGCTTCCTCCAAAAAGAAATCCAGGAAATCAGTGCTCCCAAATTCAAATGACCTACTTCCTTCTGATCCCAAAATTGTGCCTAAATCACAGTTGGCGTCCACATGTTTTGCACTGTTGTAGTGAGGAAATCTTGGTTAATTTATGGGGTATGTGTCTAAAGAAGCACAAGATGGGCTTATTTGCAAATTTAAATTTTGTAACATTAATTGCGATTTGTGTGTTTTCTGGAGAGAAAATAGTCACTAGATGAATTGGATGTAATTTCCAAAATGTGGATACTGAAGGGGGTTCCTGTTTTTCTGGCCCTTAGGGGCTGTGTTAATATAGTCCTCAAACAATTCTAAGAAAATCTGTGCTCCAAAAATAAAATGGCACTCTATCCCACTCTAGCCTTGTCGTGTGGTCATACAGTACTATACAGTCACATGTAGGGTATTGCCACATTCAGAAGAAATTGTGTATCACATTATGGGGCCTGTTCTATTCCCCTTGTGTAAACTGGAAATCTGGGTCTAAAACAACATTTTAGTTGTAAAACTTTAATTATTTTTCTTCATCACCTAATAATATAAAATTTTGTGACACATTTGTGGTGGCAATATGCTCATTGCACCTAGCCCTTTTCTAGTACCCCCTCCATCCCCACCCCAGGGGGGAGCCAGGACAGGAGCATGTAAACACCATCAGTGATACACAACCAGGGAAAACCAAAACTCTTTCACTCAGCATGCTCACAGAGAGTAATATGACACCAAGCAACATGCAGGAAAACTAAAACAGGGAACAAATAACCAGACAACAGGAGGAAATCCACAACACACCAAGTAAATAACCAGACTCAAAAACAACAGCACAGGCACCAGAGAAGCAGAAAGCTATAGTCGGTGTGGGAAGACAAATTCCTCCATCTTAAAAAGGTGGGTAGTACCTCTGATAGGTCTCCCACAACATGTGATCTAAAAGGTAACCAGCAGACTAGCATAAAATAACTGCTGCTAGTCCGATCCCTAATGACACATAGCTGATAGATGCCCAAGCCTGCCTGGGCACCTCAGAAGCACCAGAGAAAGTATAGTTAAGAGTGTCAGAGTCTGTGATCTGAACAGCATCTGAAGCCACCATGACACTCGTCGAGTTTAGAGCAACACACCATGTGACACTCTGTGAAGTTACATCATCTGCTGCTGCTGGCATCTGATAAGCCAGCACCATGATAGGTAAGGTGGGCCAAAGAGTCAATGGCTCTTTTCCGCAACAGTTTTCTGTTGGATGTGCTTCCAAGCTAGTCTGAGGCTGGCTTCAAGCTAAGCATGCATGGTACTCTTCTGTGAGCAAAAACACAAGATCAGCAGAAATTTCTACAATGTATTATTGTATATATATTCTGTAAGCCTTATTATTGAATTTTTACCTCAAGGAAAATTGAATAGACAAGAGTAAATTGTACATATAAAAAATATGCAACAATCAGGGAAAATATGTCATTGATTCCTTTATAATGGCACCTGGCAAGGAGTGAGATTCTGAAAATTAACCACGAAGAAAAACAGCATTTTTTAAATTAATGTTTTGGAAGCAAGAAAAATGAGCAATCAAAAAGCTTTGTGTGTTTTTGTAAGGGGACAAATATTAATGGCTAGATGATTAGATGAAAGTATATCCAAAATTGAGTATGTTGTAGAATATTTCGGTTTGTAGTGATTAGTATTTTCAAAAAAGTGAATCAAAGAATCATAACCTTTGAACTTTCCAGGTCATCAAAGCTTTAGATTTTTTGAATCTTTAACATATTTTAGGTAAAAAGGTATCCAAAGCACACAGTACATCAAATACTACTATGAATGGAGCTGCATACCTGACTACTAGTCATAATGTCTATTACAAATTCAATCGACAGCTGAACATGCCCACAATAGACATGTGAGCAATGAGCATCAGAACTGAATGAAGGGGTGTGCACCAAGAAATACCTCTGCCATTATCAAATTTTCAGTATAATCCACTTCCATAAGGTACATATAATGGTACATATAATTTCATAGGATGGAACTCTGCAGACATTGCTACATTGCATCTTCCTTACAGAACCTCAGCACTCATACAGCAAAGACTACTGCAATGTGTCTGTAAATTGGGTGAGGTGCATAATATTTATTTTTTTATTTATTTTTGTACTGATGAGAGTAGTAATGCTGTGTTTCTGTATTAATGGGGATTCTATTGATGTGTTTCTGTACTTCTGGTGGTTCAGGTAATGTATTTCTGTGCTTCTGGTGGTTTTGGTGATGTGTTTCTATACTGATGGGGATTCTAGTGATGTATTTCTTTCCTACTGGTGGTTTTCATGATGTATTTTTGTGCTGCTATTGGTTCTGATAATGTACACTGGTAACAATCCATAATTTTGAAAATTACATGATACATGGCTGTGTTAATAAAGTGTTGTGCCATCTAACAAGTTAATGGTTTCTATGTTTTTATTTATGTTAGGAATCTTATTGGGAGTGTCAAAATTTATGAAAAAAGTCTGTAGTCCATCTATATGACTGCAGACTTCTGAATTCTCACAGTGCGCACACTCCACGCTGTCAAGATCCTGCCGTGCTGGTGGTTAGAGCGGTAGGTCACTAAACCGCAATCATGCAATTTACATACATATGGTCACATGCAATGCAAGAGAATTGAGCAAGTCCAGACTTGTATAGTCAGAATATGCTTAGAAGTATGCAAATCGCATATTTGTGTTCACATGACTGTCCATACTGTCATCTTGGGATAATCGTAAAAGTGTGAAACTGTGAGAATTAAGAAGCTTCCAGTCATCTAGTCTGCAGACTTTCAACATAATCCTGGACAAACCCTTATATTTACAAATTTAAAACACCACTCCAGTGTTTTTTATTTATTTTTTTATTGCTAAATTGGTGCTTTTAACCTAAGTTCCCTGACCCTACTCTTATACTTAACCTTAATGTCTTCATTTCCATAACTGCTGCTTCTCTCTGTCTCTAGCAGTTTGGGACCTGCTGATTGCTACAGTGTTTCATATAACAAGCTGGAGATTATTCTTCAGTGGAGGTCTATGAGAGCCTCATTCGCTTCAAATTGAGAGGTTGGGATGTAACGTCTGATTTCCTTCCAGTCAGAAGTTGCATTCACAACATAACACCACAGGACTAGAGTGGCATCGGTAAGAGGTGAAGGTGCCGGAAGGTGGATATACGAGTAGGGGGAGGAAGATTTGATTAACAGCACCACTCAAACACTGATTAGAAAAAAAATGGTGAACTGGTGCTTTAAGCATTGTAGCATTCCCATAATATAATATGCTCACTATCAGGAATCCGCTCTGCTTGCTGGTTCTAGCAGTCATCACATGGCCACTCCATCGCATATGTTATTTTGATACTTACAGTGATGTGACAACTACCTTTTCTTCCTTCTCTCAAATAAGCAAGAGCTATAGTTCTCCACTCAACATTGAGCGAATTAAGAATAGCAGCTCCCCGCATGTGCTGTAAGTGTGCGAATCGTTTATGATTAGCAGTCACATGATGACTACTGAAACTGCATGAGAGGTTGCAATGTGGGCCTCTAAACTGAATTATTTATTTGGGTGACAGAAAACATAGATCTGTCTCTGATCATGCAAACAAGTGTATAGACCGCACTTGCATTATCTGATTTTTGTTAGGACAGCACACTGACAGCACACTGGCCCATGGTATTTAATAAGGGCGGTTGAGATGCAGGATTCTTCTCTCAGTAGAAATGGTCATTAGAAAATTATCGTAACATTTACTACTTTGGTCCAATCAGAAGAGCACACAAAGCTGCATTCAGAGCCATTAAAGTGTAAAGGCCACTTCACACATAACGAGATCGTAAAACGAGATCGTTACTACGTCACAGTTTCTGTGACGCAAGAACGACTTCAATTGCGATCTCGTCATGTTTGACACGTACCAACGATTCACCCCCTGCTGCGAAATCGCTGATCGATGCCGAACAGCTTGGGCCATTTTTGGCTCGTTGGAGTCCTGCTGGGCTGCATGAATCTGTATGTTTGACACCCTATTTACGATTTCGTTGACGACCTAGATGAGATGCACGAAGGCGTGTTGTTGCGTCCCCGTTTTCACGCCCCTTCTGCACCCATTGGTTGGCGCTGAGAACAATAGTGTGTAGTTACGTCGCCATTTCCGCGCCCCCTCTCTGCAACGATTGGTTAGCAATGAGAATACTATTGCGTTCTGATTGGGTATCGCTTCATGCTTTGTTCCCTTTTGAGTCTTCTAGGAGCAAACCTGTGACTACACCCAGATTCATTTGTGCTTTGTTCCCGCTTGCTTGGTTTTCGGATCAAAGCTGCATCTTCCCTCATTCGTTCCCGATCGTGTCGCTGTATTACAGATTCATTCGTGCTTTGTTCCCGCTTGCTTGGTTTTCGGATCAAAGCCGCATCTGCACTTGTATATCCCTCATTCGTTCCCGAGCGTGTCGCTGTGAGGATCGAAACTGCGATTATTAATAGATAGCATAGACGGCTGCATTTTCTGGACGCGGTAAGTCATTTTCGAAAAGTCTTTGTTACTTGTTCCATGTTTTTGTTATAGTATGGAAAGTATTTGTGTTTATAGATAGTAATTATTTTTGCGGATCATGAAAGTGGTTGGTTGTTATCTGTATACATATTGCCTTTTGTGCGTCCATCGTCCTTTTATGTGTCCTTATCTAGTATTGCTGGTTATTTTGTCTCTCTGCTACAGCCACCATTTTGTTTCTCTGACACAGTTACAGCCGCCATTTTGTTTCTCTGACACAGTTACAGCCGCCATTTTGTTTCTCTGACACAGTTACAGCCGCCATTTTGTTTCTCTGACACAGTTACAGCCGCCATTTTGTTTCTCTGACACAGTTACAGCCGCCATTTTGTTTCTCTGACACAGTTACAGCCGCCATTTTGTTTCTCTGACACAGTTACAGCCGCCATTTTGTTTCTCTGACACAGTTACAGCCGCCATTTTGTTTCTCTGACACAGTTACAGCCGCCATTTTGTTTCTCTGACACAGTTAGAACTGGTGCACTTCTATGGGGGCGGCCATTTTAGTGTCTCTTTTACACCCCCCCAAAAAATGTGATTGGTTTATAGCAACTTTTCTCATCTTTACATGTTTTTTTGCAGTGTGGACAACATGAACGACATTCAGCGTGTTGTGCTGGGTGCTGCATTGATGTTTGAGGCCGGTCGGCTACGTGAAGTGGAACAGAGGCGTTCCAAACGAAAGCGCCGCATGTGGACCAGAGAGTGGCTGCAGAAGAGGTACAAATACTCCCACATGCAACTGCTAAGAGAGCTGCAGGAAAATAATCCTCAGGATTTCCGCAATTTTCTGCGGATGTCAGAAGAATCATTTAGCCTTTTACTCGAAAGAGTTACGCCAATTATTCAGCGCAAGAATACAGCGATGCGTGCTGCCATCCCGGCAGATGAAAGATTGGCAGTCACGCTGCGTTTCCTGGCCACCGGACGCTCCCTGCAAGACTTACATTTTTCTTCTGCAATTTCAAGGTCCCTGCTCAGCGTTCTTATTCCGGAGACATGTAGAGCAATTTTCCACAGTCTGCGTAACTACATTGAGTTCCCCAAAACTGTGGAGGAATGGCAGAAGATTGCCTCCGATTTTGAACACCTTTGGCAGTTCCCAAACTGTGGTGGTGCTTTGGACGGGAAACATGTGCGGATCACTCAACCACTGAACAGCGGCTCCTATTTTTATAACTATAAGGGCTATTTCAGCATCATCCTAATGGCCCTTGTGAATGCCAATTACGAATTTATTGCTGTTGATGTTGGCATGAATGGCAGGGTTTCTGACGGTGGGGTTTTAGAACACACAGGCTTTGGTGAACGTTTGCAAAACGGTGAACTGCACTTGCCCCCCAACTCTGACACTACCGCAAACTTTAACTTTGTATTTGTGGGCGATGAAGCCTTCCCACTTCATCCCAATCTCATGAAACCATTCCCCCAGAAAAGTCTAACGGCGGAAAGACAAAGGTTCAATTACAGATTATCAAGGGCACGCAGGGTTGTGGAAAATGCCTTTGGGATAATGGCAAATCTCTTCCGCGTTTTCCACACACCAATTAACCTGAGTCTACCATCAATAGACGCAGTTGTTTTGGCCTGTTGCGCCCTTCACAACTTTCTTCGACGGCGAGATGCTATTACGTACTGTCCAACAGGCTTTGTAGACTCTGTTGACTTAAATGGCGAAGTGGTGCTTGGCGAATGGCATTCTGAAGATCCCGCAATTGCAGGACTTCAACCATTGGCGCCCGGCAGAAATACCGATGATGCGAAGGCTTGTCGAGAAAAGTACTGCCAATATTTTAATGGTCCTGGTGCAATTACGTGGCAGCATTAGATAAACTTGTATTGAGCACATTTATTATGCTGAGTTTTATTTTCTTGTATTGATTTGTTTAAGAAACTTCCCTTCTTAATTTTAAAATATATGGTTACTTGTATTATGTTCATCACATTTATACTAATTTTAAACTATATGGGTACTTGTATTGTTATGTTCATCACATTTATACTAAAATGTAATTTTTGCAAAATGATTACTTTAATAAACAGTTGTTTTTACTTTCCACAAGATTTGTTTGTCATTCATTCACTATTAAGGGCTACTGTGGGGAGCAGTACCACCATTGCTGCCGTTACATCACCCCCGGAGGCCCCATACATCAGCGGCGGATTAAGGTGGCGTCACGAATATAAACTACAATCACCCCCACTGAAGCCATGACTCCGGCAACCACTTACGACCCCCAGACTAGACCGGCCCGGCACCGGGTGTCATCACCGCTATCATTGGGCCTCCTGCTCCGGATCGCACATTGAGAGTGAGCGTAGCGAACAACAGCGTGCCAAAATATGTGCCAAACCAGTTGATTTCAACCACATATTACATATGGGTGCACTAAGAAGAAATTGCACAATATATTTTATGGTGAATTTTATCTTGATACCCTAGTATAAATGCTCAATGGTGTGACTAAAATTTGTTTTTTGGGTTTAAAAGTAAAATGTTCACTTTTAACTTCAACATTGCTTTTCTTTAGGTAAAACCCTGCAAAGGTTTATTTACTTCCTCAATTTGGCGTCCAGCTGTATGATGAATACATCATTTAGGGCTGTTGTACAATTTTGATTTCCATGTGCCAATGCAATAAAAAAAAAACCACACAAATTATGAATATGAAGCCGTATATATTTTCATTTGGGGTTTTTAAACGGGGACGTTTGTGCGTCCCCGAAACCTTCATCAAACGACATCTCTTTTTCGATTTTTTATAATTGTATGTGCGCTCGCAGTGTGTGCTACCACGACCCCCTTGACACAGCATTTGCATCATGGCGCGATCTCATTTCTGCAGCAAAGATCATTCTGATTTCTTAAAAGTGCGTCGCACTTTCATCTTCAATCATAGCAATTGTAATATTTCACAAATCAACAATCCAGCCATGGCCGAAGATGTAATATCGGCGGCCATTGGCTGGAGCAGGATCAACAACGTCCACCCCAATATGATTGGAGCTAGCGTTCACGTGACGCTATCCGTCGAATCAGATGTGAAGAGGCGTTACCGCGGGTGACGTAACTGCGTTTGCTACGCAGACACACCAGCGAGCAATGGCGGCACGCAGGAGGGCAACAGCTTGGGGAGAGGCGGAGGTCCGTTACCTAATTAGAGAAGTGGATGCTCGCGATTATGATTGCCGTGAGGCGCAAGAGCATCCACTTCTCCATAAAAAAGCGGTCTTGCGCAGGATCTAACGTGGGCTGAGGAGGAGGTTTCATTTGGAGCGCACCTGCGCCCAGATCCGCAAAAAATTAGCGGATCTGCGGTACCGCTCCAGTGCCCGGATCTCTGCCATACAAGCAGAGTTACAAAACCAAGGTAGGCGCAGATGAGTGTGCCTTGGCAACTTATAATGGTGTTCTTAAATATATATCTATTTATATATAATTATATATATCTATATATATCTATATATATATATATATATATTATATATATATATATATCTATCTATATATATATATATATATATATATATATATATATATATATTTATTATAAAAATATATAAATATATATATAATACATATATAAATAATATATATATATCTATATATATATATATTTTTAAATTAAATATATATATAATTCATATTAATTATATATATATATATATATATATATATATATATATATATATATATATATATATATATATATATAAGAAAATATACATATATAATAAATAATAAATATATAGATTTAAATGTATATATTTATGATATATATATCCTTTTTTTAATTACAATTATATATATATAATGTATTATATAGATCAATAGATTATATATATATAATATATATATAAATATATATATATAGATAAAATTCAAAAAATATATTTAGATATATATAATAATAAAAATAAATATATACATATAATATATATATAAATAATATATATCTATATATAATTATAAAAATATATATAATATATTAATTATATATATAATTATAAAAATAAATATATACATATAATATTTAAATAAATATATATATTTTAATGTATATATATTTATTATATATATATATATATATATATATTTTTTTTTTCTTTTAATTCATTAAAAGTATTTATATAATCTATCGATCTATGTAATAGATCGATAGATAGATTATATATATATAATATGTAATAGATATATATATAGAGATCTATTGCATTGAACGATAGATAGATTATATATATATATATATATATATAATATATATATAGATTATATATATATAATATGTAACAGATCTATATATAGAGATCTATTGCATAGATCGATAGATACACCGACACTTGTGGTACGGGCTAATTACACTGACACTCGGGACACGGGGAAATTACGCAGACAGTAGGCTCTCTACACCAAGATTTCCCATGAACTGACAACCCTCTATCAGCACACAGTTTTCATATGTTCTGATATACCTCTTGTCCTTGGCACCCAGCTTCGCCATGCTTGGCAAAACATCATTCCCTCACCACCCAGCTTTTCCCATATCAGAGAGAGCATGGCAAAGCTGGGTGCTGTGGGTAGTGGGTCTTTTTCCCTCAGCATAAAAAAATTCCATCTCCTGCTTGTATTTTTGTCCCCCCTCATATCTAGTTCTCCAAATACAATATTGGCCTCCACATAGCCTTCCATATAGTATAAAGGGTTCCACATAACCCTTCATATATTAGAATGCATCCCATAGTCCTCCATGAACTGTAATGAATTTCCTAGAGTTCTCCATGAAGTTTCATTCACCCCAGAGTTCTCCATATATTATACTGCACCACATAGTCCACAATGTGTTCAAATTCACCCCCATAGTCCTTGTATAAGGTAGGCTACGTAGTCCGCCATATATTTCAATGTACCCCCCACAGTCCTATATGTATCATAACGCAACCACATTAAACTTTATATTTTCTTAAGAACCCCCAGAGGAGCAAGGGGCCGCAGAGGAGGGAGAGCATGTGCCCTATGATCAGCCCGAGCCCCCGGTGGAGCTACAGCCACCAGAGGAGGAGGAGGAGGAGGAGGAACACCCACAGGGGCCACCGGCCGATCGGCCCCCGGTAATTTTTAAATATAACATTAACGCCATATAAAGTGCAAAACAAAAAGCTGTTGAGTACTATAAAGTGTTTTTTGTTTTCATAGATGCTAGTCCAGGGTCCATAAGTGAGTCTTTATCGGACGAGGGGGATAACCGTAAGTCATGAATCTCCTACTTTGTAATAATAAGCAGAAATAAAAATTATGATTTATTAATTTTACCATTCCCTCCATAGGCATACCCACTTTGGCCGAACTCATGTCCTCCCAAAGAAGGATGATGTCAGCCCACAGGAGGCTGATGGCCAAAGTGGAGCGGCATGCGGCGCTGCTGGCACGTTATGTGGCTGGACAAGGGGAGGGCAGCAGCAACTAACGTTTTTTTTTTTTTTTGTTATTGTGTACATATACATGTGTTATAAAAAATTTGAAATTGATATCTGCTGTTTGGTATGTCTCATTGCATAAAGCAAGTTAACAGCTATCACCACTCACAAACTCACCACTCACAAACATCATATTACATGTAGGCATCTGTATAGATGCACCAATCCCATTATCCACGAGGGGGTGACTAGGCTTTACTGGTTGTTTGCTGTACATGAGTGTGGGGGTTGTGTGGTGGTATGCCAATGAGGGTGGAGTATGGTACAATCTCTGTAACTACCGTGTTTTGCCAGGGCATCACAACCATATGCTGAATTAAGTAACGCAGGCAGCAAGATTGAACCAACATAAATTTATTATTACAATGAAAATATAACAATCAATTAAAATTAATCTCAAATAACAAAACAACAACAATAACAAAATTTAGTTGGGAGATGACAGTTGGCTTAAAAATGAATCATTTGAATACCTGGGATAATGTGGGGGGGAAACTGTGGGGGGGGATACTGTGGGGGGGGATACTGTGGGGGGGTGGTCAAGCTGCAAGCGTGGTGGATGCATCCTGTTTGGTGTACTTTGCAGGGGCTGGCGAGGAATCCATGTAGTAGAATGATGGGGCTGGTTCAACTTGCATATCGTGTCATTGTCATCAAGTTCTCCTCGGCCTGCCTTTCTTAGGACTTCCAACATTAGTCTCTCGGCTTGCTCCCTCTGTGTGGAATCCAATTTGCAGAGTCTGTCCGATGCAAATGCGGCAAAGCTATCCACTGGAGTGCTTTTTGGCTGTGATAGCAGTTGGGTTGCCAAAGAATAAAATTCAGCGGATGTCACAGGGGTGTTGGCCTTCTTTTTGCGTAAATGTGTTCGCCGCATTTCACCAGAGGGTGCAGGTGCTTCATTATCCTCCACAATAGGCTCGCTGGATGTGGTGGGGTTCTCATTCAATTGGGGCCTCACCATATCTGTCTGAGGGTTCTGCGGGAACAGAAAAATAAATGTTAATTAAAAGTCATACATTAATAGTTAGTAAATTTAATTAAAGTGTGACAAAATTGTATTGGAGTGTACTTATCTGAACTGGAAGGGATAACTTTTCCAAACTGCACAATAAATCATGGTAACAATAAGTTACTATTTTGTGTTCCTCAATGGCATGTACATAAAAAGTTTGAATGCTATGTACCGTGAAGCAAATAAGGTACTTACATCTACAACAGCGGAGGTGTTGTCATCGATCGGGATGTCATCGATTGGAAAGTCTGCTTCCAGGTCTACGTTTCTTTGGTAGGAGCTTTCCATCATTCGTGGTAGCTCCTGGTCCCTTGTGAATTCCAGGAGATTGAAATACCACAAGGGAGAAACATATACCTGGTCAGTGCCGGCCCCTGACTTTTTTGATTCGTCCACCTTATTTGCTTCTTTCTTATATACAGTCCTCAAGTCTTGTAACTTCTTTTTTACTACTTTGACATCCACCGCCTCGCCTCCACTGTGTTTTTTAAAAAGCTCCACCAGTTGGGCATAGGCGGCTTGTTTTTGCGTTCTGTCTGAATATTCTGTGGATTTGATTCTCCACAAGCAGGGCAGTGATTTATACAAATCCAGCAGCTCATGCACAAAGTCTTCTTTGTTATAATAAGCCATCTGAAATAAAGAATGAAAAATTTATATGTAAACATAAAAGAAGTTGCAATAAACCGATCACAATTTTTGGTTATGGTGTGGCAGAGACTAAAATGGCCGCCCCTATGTGTGGCAGAAACACAAAATGGCGGCTGTAGCTGAGAGACAAAAGATGAAAAAAATCCAGCACTCAAAGCATTCAACTGAAATTGTTTTATATTTTATTCATGGATCTGTGTAATTATTAAAGACGTTTCGGTCATCCGACCTTCATCAGTTTACACAGAAAAGGTTCTGTAGACAGTATGTGACATTGACTGCAGACCCGGACGGGCAGCTTTTTCCTCTGGTCCAGCTTTTTCATATATTTCTACAGAACCTTTTCTGTGTAAACTGATGAAGGTCGTGCCCAGACACGGATGTTTTTAACCTAGATAGTGGCATTTTAGTTAGGTACCCGGAATATTGAGATTTACCTTGCCATTCATTTCCGGGCTTACATGCATTGCCAATTCATAAACTAAAAATCTCTTTTTTTTCATAACAATAATGCAGTACCAGAGTTCCTTGTAGGATGTGCGGGTTAGGGGGTTTTTTTGGTACATATTTGAAGTCTAAGTTCAAAACCAAACTTTTAAAAAGTTCAACTGCACCCTTCTAACCCAAACTTCCACGCGTCCCATCATCTCTAATAGGAAGGGCTGAAGAAAGGTGAGTATTGTTTTAAAATCTTCTCCGATGGCTGTCCTTTTTGCGGCTTATCTATACTCATAACTATAGGCCAAAACAAGTCTTATTTTATTATTTAGCAATACACAATTTTTTGAAATGTAAAAAATTAAAAATGCATAAAATAGTTGTGAAATGAAAGAGACTCTACTCTTATGCCTTCATATGCTTCTGATTTGTTACATTATACAGAGGTTTTTATAAAATTTGGAACATCTGTGATAGCATCTTGTATTTTCTATGAAAGTCCTGTTAAATTCAGAGCAGAGAAAGGGTTAATAAAATTTATGAATCTCAAATTATCATAAGTTTTTCTCATGCAAAATCCATCAATTTGATTGACAGGTAATAGTAAGGCTAAATGAATTCTTAATATGAATCTCGGTAAACGAAAAGCTTGATTTCATTTTGGTAAAAGACATTAACTATTTACTGTACAGGTACTGAAAACAAAAATGACAAAGTATTTATATTTTATGCCCAGAAAAACATTAAGGATAACCAAACATAAGCTAATAATGCATAGTTAGTAAAAGTATGTTATGCTGCTGGGTTGACAATTTGGGAAGTGTGCTACTTAAATTTGCAGCTTCAAGGCCAGATGAGCATGTTGTACTGATCGAGGATAGTTGTGATGTACTGCAAAGATCCTAACCGATCATTAAACCAGTTCTACAGTGTGAATAAGAAGTCTTTATTGAATGGCTCTCATGCTGTGTTGCAGCTTGAGCTTTTTAATTATGGCTATGTAGCCCTAAGATTGAAGTAGATGAACTAAAAAAGTTAACTGTCAAAAACTTTTGATCGACAAAATGGTGCAATGTATTTCTAGCTCTCTCTGATACCAGGCTTAAAAAACACTGCATCTTTGAGGGCTTAAAGGGAAGATGTCAGCAGGTTTTTGCTATATCATCTGAGGACAGCATGCTATAGAGGTTAAAACCCTGGTATTCAACTGTGTCATTTATTGTGCTGTTGTTTGCATACACTCAAGCCTTTATCACCAGGTGATTATTACAACCTGGATGTGAGCAGTTGTTCAACCATTCATTGATAAGAAGCTCACTATCAATAGACAATGTACAGACTGGGCCGTAAGTATGGATACACCTTGATAAAAAGGAAGTGGTTGCGGATATCACCTTACCATTTGTGGCATATTAGTACATGGGAGGGGCAAAACATTTGAGGCCAAGTGACGCCCATGGTGGCCATCTGCAAAGATACCATTTTGAATTCAACTTTACTTTGTAATTGGGAAAGGGGTCATGTGACACATCAAACAGATAGATAATTGCACAAGAAAAACAATGGTGTGCTCATTTTTAACATAGCTTTATTCATTATTGAGTTATTGACACGTTTGTGACATGGAGCAACGACAGTAAACAATAAAGGATGTGCTCATTGTTCTGCCCATTGTGTTGAATTGTCAACGCAATTCTCTTCTCCCACTCTTGACACACCAAGAGCAATACTGCAGATCCAGGATCCAGGATCCAGGATGTGGGGCACCTGAAACTACGGATACAGGAGGCCTGTGGTAGCATTTCTTCTGTGGTATTGCTCTCTGTATGTCAAGAGTGGGAGAAGAAAATCACGTTGACAACTCAACACAATGGGCAGCACTTTGAGCACATCCTTTAGTGGTTTACTTTCGTTGCTCTATGTAAAAAATGTGTCAATAACTCGATAATGAATAAAGCTATGTTAAAAATGAGCACACCATTGTTTTTCTTGTGCAATTATCTATGTGTTTAATGTGTCACATGACCCATTTCCCATTGAAAAAAGTAAAGTTGAATTCAAAATTGCAGCTTTACAGATGGCCGCCATGGGTGTCACCCAGTCTCAAATATTTTGTCCCTCCTATGTACTAATATACCACAAACAGTAAGTGGATATCAGCAACCACTTCTTTTTTATCATGGTGTATCCATAATTATAGCCCACCCTGTATATCAAAAGCTGTCATGTGGGTGGGGTTAGCTTTCTGAGCTCTGCTACCTCTAAAAACTCTGATTGTATAACAACTAGGGATGAGTGAGCACTACCATATTCAGGTGCTTGGTACTCATAGCCAGTAATTGGATGCGCTTATGGGCACAACTCAAATTGTAGTTAATGGGGTACTCAAGCATTTTTCCAAAAAATGCTTGAGCCCCCATTGTCTTCCATTACACTTGAGTACTTGAGTTGCGCACATCCGAGTATCCAACTGTTCGTTATGAGTACCGAGTACTCGAGCATGGTAGTGCTTGCTCATAACTAATCATAAATGCATGCTTAGTGTACAAAATACTATAGGACTAACCAGAGAGCAGGATCAAGATGTGACAGACGCAGATTTCAGAGATCAGATTTGGTTTAATGGGGTTCATCCTCAACAGATAGGACTTTTTGCGCATTTGAAAATGAAGAATGCTTAGAATCAGCTGTAGATTTTCTACACTATTTGAATAACTACAGCACTCTAACTAACTAATCTTAAGTTAATCAGTTGTATGGTTACAATGCTTTACTAGGTCATAATAATTAGAGCACAAATAAAATGGATAGCTCATGTTAATTTTTTTGGACAATTGTTCTATATGTCTCTTACTGTATATGTTTAAACCATAAGTGCATGTCATCATTAAACAATACTGGGAATCATCCAAGAGGAAAAGTCTTGATGATGCCAGAATATTAAGCCACTCTTCTGGATCCTATTAGTGCATATTTTCTTTAGGGGTTTTCTGGCAGCTCGTAGAACTGAGCTAGTGTGTCCAGTATTTCCAGTATTTGGCAGAAAGGAATATGCTGATTCAGTTTCTTTTCTGGGATTTTTTTAAGGGTCATTAAATTATTGCTATTTACCTTCCCCATTGGCAACTGATCAAAATAGAATTAGTTTAAAATGCTTACTTTTATACAGTTTCATATAAGCCAGATTAGTTCAGTATCTATCGCTTTCAGTTCCCAGAACAAATTGGAAAACTTTGTATTCTAATCTGCTATATTTATTATTTTTGTCTTATTTTTAACTTTTTTCATATTTACTCTTGGCTTACTGCTTATTTTTTTTCTATATATGAAAATGTCTATTTTCTTGGGTGTACATCACTTCACATATTAACTTGAAGAAAGGAGTCCTAATATTTTACAGATGTTTTGGAAACTGTACGTACATTTTCCTAAAGAAAATCATACATCTGAAATAAATTAAATATTTCATTATAGGTTCTATGTATTTTAAACTACATAAGAGAAACTAAATTGGCATTTAATTCAGGAAATTACATTTTAGTCCATATTTAGATAAGGCACTGATATAGTTTTTTTTATATTTATTTTCCATGTACTGAACTTTTTAATGTTAGGATTAGAATATCTCCATTTCTAGTTTCTGTTGTCACAAAATTGTTCTTTAGAGAGTAATCCATAGGTAATGTGATTTTAATTAGAATTTAAATACATAATAATTTACATACTAGGTGAGGGGTTTTATTTCCTAGAAGTCTATATAATAAATGTCACAGATGGCAGTCAATTTCAAACCTCATATAACAGATATTTTTTTCTGCTATGGGAAATGTAATAAGATATTTCTCTTCTTCAAACTGTCACCACTATCTGTTAGTTTACCTAGCAAGCTTTCTCACTGTCTTCCTTATCATGCAATGCCCACCACTAAGGAAGAGAGGAGCCATGGATGTTGGGGTTTGCTGGTTTTGGCTGGACTTTAGTTAAAAGTTCGGTCCAGTTTATGAACGTGACCCAAACATGACTCGGGCTCCAAACCCCATAAACGTCAATGGAGACCTGAACTTCTGCACTGTAAAATGGCTCTGACATGGTTATAGTAAAGCGGCTGCAAAAAGACGTAAAATGGGGGTAAGAGCAGGACATTTGACCTGCAAACAAATGTGGGTAGGGAAATAACTTAAAGGGTTTCTGTCCCCATAGCAATCATGGTTTATATAGGAAGTAAAATGTTGAGTGCCCACACAAAGACTGAATTCAGAGTTCCCCCACAAAGCAACAATTAAAAAAAGGCCCCTACAGAACGTGCTTTTACAGGTGACCCCCACTAGCAAAATTAGAAAAGTTCCTCCATAATGCAAAAATTGTAAAAAAAAAAAAAGGCCCCTAACAATCCTGTTTTCACAGTTGACCCACACAAAGCCAAAATTGAAAGAGTGCCACCAAAAAGCCTGATTTCAGAGTTCCCCATACAGAGCCTAAATTTCAGCTCCAGTAGCATACACTACAGCTGCTGCAGTGAAAAAGCTTGTAGGTGGGTTTGTTGTTGATCTGGCAGTCTCCCAACCAGCCTTGCTACCACCAGTCCAAGTGCCTTTGTGCGCCTCACCAATGCTGTTGAATAATTGTCCCGGGGGCCCAAAGCATTTCGATTGAAAAAAAAAAACATTTTCAAAGAAGGCAGCCACTCCAGAATTCTACAGCTAGGAGTAATGACATAGCTTCCTGTCTCACTTTGAAGGGGGGTGCGGGATACCACTGTTAAAGTCAGAACAGTGTGAGCAGGTTGTTATTGAATGACACATAATGCTTCCAGTCTGTTTACCAGACCTGTCTTCCACACAGTCCAGTCTGAATAGTTAAGTAGAGTGATGAGCCACCCCCTAGTGTTCGAGTTCGGTTCGCTTTGTCGAATGGCGGGTGTGTTCGTCGAACGTTCGACAAATAATCGACGAACACCTTCGAACCCCATTGAAAACAATGGCAGGCAAACACAAACACATACAAACACATTATACATATGCACATACAGTTAATAAACATTGCAATTATACTTACAGGTCCCCGCGACGCGTCCTGCAGACTCTGTCTCCCGCTGCTTCTCCTTCCGATCATTGCTGTGCCCTCCCAGTAACCAGCACTGATGATAGGACCTTCCGTGATGTCATAGCAATAGCATGGGACCAGTCACGTTTGTATTATCTCATTGGCTACAGACTTGTCACATGGCTGGATGTCATGCTAGGTCCTGTCAGTGCAACTCTCCGGTACGCGGTGTTCGTTTGAGCATCTCCGTGTACCGGCGAGATGCTTTGGCACATGCTTGGCTCCCCGTTCCTGCATGTCGGCACTCTTTACAGAGTCAGCCCACATGCAGGGACTGGATGCCACAGCCGGTGAATAGCGGCGCTGGGAATCAGGTGATCAAAGATCACCGTTGCTATAGTAACTCACCTGTTAGATTACTATTGCAACGGTGGCAGCGGTGAAGTCACCGCTTACAACCCGCAGCCTCTGCTCACTCACTGAGTGATTAGACTGCATGGGAGCAGTAGCATTCTTCCTCCCATGCAGTGCTGTCTGATGTAGCAGAGCTGCATGGGTTGAAGGAGAAAGAAGACAGAAGATCAGGATCGTGGAGGGGTGTGAGGGAGTAATAAACATGGAGTCTCTAAGTGTGTCTGTGTATTTATTTCTATTAAAGTATTTTTTCTCTGTGTGGTGTCCTTTTTTTAACCGTTTATTGGAGAATCTTAATGGCCGGGTCAAACTTGCCTGACATTAAGAATCTCTGGCTTAATACTAGCTAGTAAAACAAAGCTAGTATTAACCCTTTATTACCCAGCAAGCCACCCGGCATCAGGACTGCTGAAGAGTTGGATACAGTGCCAGATGATGGCGCTTCTATCAAAGCGCAATTTTCTGGGGCGACTGCAGACTACAATTTTCAGCAGAGGGGCCCAGAAAGCTCGGGCCAACCTGTGCCGCAGATTCCAATCCCCAGCTGCCTAGTTGTACCCGGCTGGACACAAAAATGTGGTAAAGCCAATGTCATTTTTTTTTTAATTATTTCATGAAATTCATGAAATAATTAAAAAAAGGGCTTCCCTATATTTTTAATTCCCAGCCGGGTACAAATAGGCAGCTGGGGGTTGGGGGCAACCGTACCTGCCTGCTGTACCTGGCTAGCATACAAAAATATGGCGAAGCCCATGTAATTTTTTTGGTGGGCAAAAAAACTCCTGCATACCCTACTGGATGGAGTATGCTGAGCCTTGTAGTTCTGCAGCTGCTGTCTGCTCTCCTGCATACACTAGTAAATGGAGCATGCTGAGCCTTGTAGTTCTGCTCCCCCGTCTCTCCCTCCAGCATAAAGTCGTGGATGCAGCATGCTGAGCCATGTAGTTCTGCAGCTGCTGTCTGCTCTCCTGCATACACTAGTGGATAAAGTATGCTGAGCCTTGCAGTTCTGCTCCCCCTGCCTCTCCCTCCAGCATACAGTCCTGGATGGAGGATGCTAAGCCTTCTAGTTCTGCAGCTGCTGCCTGCTCTCTTTCATACAGACAGACAGCAGCTGCAGAGCTACAAGGCTCAGCATACTTCATCCAGGACTGTATGCAGG
The DNA here is from genome assembly GCF_048569485.1 of Anomaloglossus baeobatrachus. Classification (NCBI taxonomy): domain Eukaryota; kingdom Metazoa; phylum Chordata; class Amphibia; order Anura; family Aromobatidae; genus Anomaloglossus; species Anomaloglossus baeobatrachus. The sequence goes on along the minus strand of NC_134353.1, from coordinate 680,924,144 downwards.
AGTTTTTTGCCCCCCTCAAAAAATTACGTGGGCTTCGCCTTATGCTAGCCAGGTGCAGCAGGCAGGTATGGCTGCCCCAAACCCCCAGCTGCATATTTGTACCCGGCTGGGAACTAAAAATATAGGGAAGCCCTTTTTTTTATTATTTCATGAATTTCATTAAATAATTAAAAAAAATGACATGGGCTTTGCCCAATTTTTGTTTCCGTCCAGGTAGAACTATTCAGCTGGGGATTGGAATCTTCAGCGCATGGTGCCCAAGCTTTCTGGGCACCCCTGGTGCGAATTACAGGCTGCAGCTGCCCTGGTGATGGGTGGCTTGCTGGGTAATAATGGGGTTAGGGCTAGCTGTATATTATCAACTGGCCCTAAGCCCGAAATTCATGGTGTCACGCCAATATTAGAGATGTCCACAATAAATTTCTAGTACAGATAAAAAAAAAACACAACACACAGAAAAATATTTTTATTAGAAATAAAACACAAAACAATTAGTGACTCCCTCTTTATTGAAATAAATAACCCCCCTCCGCAGTAATCCTGGGTCAAGGGTCCCGCGCCGTCCAATCTGGATCCAATATCTTCTGATCGGTTTGCTGGAAGGCAAAACGATCAGATGATGTGTCAGGTTCAAGGGCCTGAATCACATGACACAGCAGCTGATTGTATGAACGGCTTTTATACAATCAGCAGATGCATCAGTGCAAAAAAAAAAAACTACACACTTCGGTGCAGACTCCTGTCCGTCAGCATCAGCTGATAGTTTAGCCGTCCGGGCGGTAAAAAGTCGGCCTCACTGCTCAACTTATAGTGTCACCTATTTCCGTCAGGTGACCGCATCAGCTGATCATCGCCAGGTCTGAGAAAGAGACAGAGAAGAGAGAGAGGGAGGAGAGACAGACAAGAGAGAGAGAGAAGAGAGAGAGGAGAGAGAAAGGAGAGAGAGAAGGGAGAGAGAGAAGGCAGAAAGGAGAGAAAGTGAAGAGAGAGGAGAGAGAAGAGAGAGAAGGGAGAGAAGAGAGAGAGGAGAGAAAGGAAAAAGAGAGGAGAGAGAGGAGAGAAAGGAGAGAGAGAAGAGGGAGGAGAGAGAGATAGAAGAGAGACAGAAGAGAGAGAAGAGAGAAGAGAGAGAGAAGAAAGGGAGAGAGAGGAAAGAAGAGAGGAGAGAAGAGAGGAGAGAATTGAGAGAGAAGAGAGAAAGAGAAGAGGAAGAGAGGGAGAAGAGAGAAGAGAGAGAGAGGAGAGAGAGGAAAGCGATAGGACAGAGAGGGGAGAGAGGAGCGAGAGAGAAGAAAGAGAGAGAGAGGAAAGAAGAGAGGAGAGAAGACAGGAGAGAAGTGAGAGAGAAGAGAGAAAGAGAAGAGAAAGAGAGGGAGAAGAGAGAAGAGAGAGAAAGGAGAGAGAAGAGAGAGAGGAGAGAGAGGAAAGCGAGAGGAGAGAGGGGAGAGAGGAGCGAGAGAGAAGAAAAAGAGAGAAGAGAGAAAGAAGACAGAGGGAGAGGAGATAGAGAAGAGAGAGAGAGAAAAGAGGAAGCAAGAAGAGAGAAGATAGAGAGAAGAGAGAGAAGAGATAGAAGAGAAAAAGAGAGAAGAGAGAGATAAGAGAATAAGAAGAGAGAGAGGAGAGAGAGAGCAGAGAGAGAAGAGAGAGAGAATAGAGAAAGAAAAGAGATAGAAGAGAGAAAGAAGAGAGAGAGAGGAGAGAGAGAGGAGAGAGAGAGGAGAGAGAGGAGAGAGAGAGGAGAGAGAGGAGAGAGAGAGGAGAGAGAGGAGAGAGAGAGGAGAGAGAAAGATAGAGAATAGAGAGAGAAGAGAGGAGAGAGATAGGAGAGAGAGAGGACAGAGAGAGAAGAGAGAGAGAGGAGAGAGTGAGGAGAGAGAGAAGAGAGAGGGTAAAGAGGAGAGAGAGGAGAGAGGAGAGCGAGCAGAGAGAGAGGAGAGAGAGAAGAGAGAAAAGATAGAGAGCAGAGAGGAGTGAGAGAGAGGAGAGAGAGAGAATAGAGAGGGTTCAGAGAGAGAGAGAAGAGAGAGAGGAGAGAGAGCATAGAGGAGTGAGAGAGAAGAGAGAGAGAATAGAGAGAGTTGAGAGAGAGAAGAGAGAGAGAGAGAGAGAAGAGAGAGAGGAGAGAGAGAAGAGAAAGGGGAGAGAGGAGAGAGAGGAGAGAGAGAGACACACAGGCGGTACCACCTCATCATCATCCCCGCACACACCCGGACACTACCACACCCATCATCCCTGGACACACCCCGGCACTACCGCACTCATCATTATCATCATCATCACCACACACACCCCGTCAGTACCGCCCCCATCATTATCCCTGCACACATTTCGACACTACCGCACTCATCATCATCCCCGCACACACCTTGGCAGTACTGCACTCATTATCATCACCACACACACCCCGGAAATACCGCACTCATCATCATCACCGCTCACACCCCGGCAGTACCGCACTCATCATCATCACCGCACACACCCTGGCAGTACCACACTCATTATTATCTCCGCATACACCCTGGCACTACCGCACTTGTCATAATCACCGCACACACAAGCACTACCGCACTCATCATTATCTCCGCACACACCCCGGCACTACCGCACTCATCATCATCACCGCACACACAAGCACTACCGCCACCATCGTCATCCTCGCAGACACGCAGGAACTACCTGAGTGAAGTCTCCATTGACAGCGCGGCTCACTTCAGTTGCTGCGTGGAGCTGACACAGAGCGGTCATGTTCTACAGCGCTCCCTGTCAGCTTGATGTAGCAGAGCTGAAAATCGTTGTGTAGATTACTTTGGACCTGGAGGTGTTTGGGGATTAATAAAGTGGTAAAAGAGGGGTTTGTTTTGTCTTTTATTCCAAATAAATGATTTTTCATTGTGTGTGTTTATTTACTTTCACTTGCAGGTTAATCATGGAAGGTATCTCGGGGAGATGCCTGTCATGATTAACCTAACCTTATTACCTCGATTTCCACCGCAACAGGGCAATTCGGGATGAGCCGAGTAGAGTCCCGGGACTGTCGCATCTAATGGATGCGGCAATTCCAGGCGGCTGCTGGATGATATTGTCTGGGTGGTGGACTCCCCATAACGTGGCATTCCCCATCCTGACAATACCAGCCTCCAGCCGTGTGGCTTTATCTTGGCTGGTATCAAAATTGGGGGAAACCGCAGGGTTTTTTTTGTTTTTGTTTTTTTTTTTTTAATTATTTATTTATTTTACTGCACAATATAGACTCGCTCACCGGTGGTTGTGATTGGCTGCAGTGAGATAGCTGTCACTCAGCGTGGGGCATGTCTTACTGCAACCAATCATGGGCGCCGGTGGGCGGGGAAAGCAGGGAATACCAGATTGAATAATGAGCGGCAGTCATTTTCAAAAGAAGAAAGGCTGCCGAAGCTAGGTGACAGCCGCGTAGTGCCGCGCCCATGATCAATGAGTAGACAAGAAAGAGGGAGTGTGCTTGGGACGCAGGACGCATGCAAATACACAACGTGCGCACATAGCCTTACTGTGAAAAGCCACGCTTTTGGTGATCGAACGTTAACTCGAACTGTCATACATGAAGAAAATCGTTCGAACGACTTGAACACCGCCCAAAACAACTCGAATTTGAAATTGGCAAACGGTTCGATTCGAACATCGCTCATCTCTAGTTAAGTGTCAGCTCAGGACCACATAATTCTCACCCTGATATTGCTTCCTTTCACCATGGAGAGTCCGAGGGGACTTTACCTTTCCATTTATTGCTTATTCTGGCCTCTCAATATGCACATTTCAAGAGGCACATTAGGAGATCATGTGCTGTGATGCAAAAATATTTCAGCAGCCATGGTCAAAAGGTGATGGTGGGGAATGACAATAACTGTTTCAAATTGTAAATGATGATGAGACACAGTTGCTAACAAGTTATAGTCTACATGTCTGGAGCAGGACTAGAGTGCAGAGGTGAAAGACGAGGTAGTGTATGATAAAGTCACTGACACAACCTGGCATGTTAACATGCAGAGCAAAGACAGAAGCTCAGAGGGGAAGGGATTGCCAGCATAGCAACAGGCAGCAAGAGAAAGTGAGGGACTGAGGGAGAAACTGGACAACTGTTCCCCAGAGTACCCACACATGGCAAAATCCCAATCCAAGGGTTAGGTGTTCCCCAATCTGCGCTTTTTTTCAGAAAGTGCCGAAGCAAAGAAAAGTCAAGGGAAAACTGCACAGCAGCAGTCCAAGCACAACAGGTGCTAGACCTCTATCAGCCTGACCACCACCAGCATGCTCAGATAAAAGTCATCAAATAACCCAACTAGGTGGGCCTGGATCCAAAATTATCTGAGGCAGATATATGAATTGTCCAATGGATATGTGAATGGTTCCTTTGCATGAACTGCTGAAAACAGGCATTCTAAGAATCGGTGCACTGCTGAAAGCGCAGAGTTTGCAACTGAGGATCATGGAAATCATTTATCAATGTCACCTCCTTGAAAATGAGCAAAGCAGTGGGAACCTCAAGTTAGACACCTGTCACTTCTGGGTTTTTAGCACTCTGTAGGATGGGGTTATCTGGCCCATCTCTATTTTAATAGAGTGCTGTGTGCTGGATTTCATGCAATGATAGCTGTGAGAGTGAACTGGGTAAAAGGCTGTGCATGGTCTTTTTTAAACATTGGGTGCTTTGTGATGGTCCTTGGCTGTGAGAGTTAAGGCCACTTTACACACAACGCATTTGGAGTCACGGAATTCGTGACGCACATCCGGCCTCATTAGCGATGTTGTTGCGTGTGACATGCACGAGCGAACGCTAACGAGCAAAAATACTCACCTTATCGTTGCTCGTTGACACGCTGTCCAGTTCCCAAATATCATTGCTTCTACAGGTACGATGTTGTTCATTGTTCCTGCAGCAGCCCACATCGCTATGTGTGACACCGCAGGAATGAGGAACCTTTCCTTACCTGCAGCCACCGGGAATGAGGAAGGAAGGAGGTGGGCGGGATATTACATCCCGCTCATCTCCGCCCCTCCGCTTCTATTGGGCGGCCACTTAGTGACGTCGCTGTGATGCCAAACAAACTTCCCCCTTAGAAAGAAGGCGGTTCACCGGTCACAGCGACGTAGCCAGGTAAGTAATATGACGGGTCCGAGCAATGTTGTGCACCACAGGCAGCGATTTGCCCGTGACACACAACCGATGGGGGCGGGTACACATGCAAGCGATCTCGATAGCGATTTCGCAGCATGTAAAGCAGCCTTTAACCTGGTGAAGAGGCTGTTTAAGGGCCTTTTTACAATGCCGTTGTCTGTGGTGGAACTCTGTAAATCTTAACTCTGGGATTAGAGGCTTCATAAGGCAAATTTGTTACACCTCTTGCTCTGTGGGGGAAGTCTGCCAATCTTGGCTATGTGGGGCAACTATTTTAAACAGGTTCTGTTGAGGCCTACGTTTTAAACTTACGCTCTGTAGTTAAAATTTGGTAAACTCGGCTGTGTTGGGTAAATGTTTAATGAGGCTGTGTTGAGGCCTGGATTTGAAATGTACACTCTATGGTTAAACTGGCAATCTTGACTATGTGGGTGATATGGGAATACAGGCTATATAGGGGAAAATGGTTAACCTTATTGTTCTGTGGGAGAAGTCTAGCACTCTTGTCTGTGTGGATGAACTGGGAGTAATGGCTCTGTAAGGGCCTTTTTTAAAATTGTTAGTCTGTGCAGATAATCTGAAATCCATCTCAGTGGTGTCGTTGTTAACCCCTTCGCCCTGATTTTCTGTTTTTCATTTTTGTTTTTTCCTCCCCTTCTTACTAGAGCCATAACTTTTTTATTTTTCTGTCAATATTGCCACATGAGGGCTTATTTTTTTGTGGGATGAGTTGTACTTTTAAAATAAATAATTAGATTTACCATATACTGTACTGGAAAATGGGAAAGAAATTCCAAGTGTGGTGAAATCGAAAAAAGTGCAATTGCACATAAGTTTTTGGGGTCTTTTATTCACAGTGTTCACTATATGGTAAAACTGATTTATCTGTGATTCATCAAGTTTGTACAAGTTTGCAGATACCAAACATATACTTTTACTTTTATCTAAGGTGTTAAAAAAAAAATTGATATTTGTCCAAAAAAAGAGTTTTTGCTTTTCTTGCCATTTCTTTTTTCTTCATAGAGTTCTCATTTTTTGGGATCTAGGGCTCAGTGATAGCTTATTTTTTGCATCTTTAGCTGATGTTTTTATTGATACCATATTTGTGTGAATTCTATATTTTGCTCACCACTTAATGCATTTTAAAATTGGTTGTGCAAAAAAACCCCGTAATTTTGACTTTTGGAAAAAAATTTCACCACACCATTTACATATCAGATTACTTCATTTTATATTTTGATAGATCGGGCATTTGTGAATATGGCAATACCAAATATGTGTATATTTTTTTTATTTTTTTAACTGTTTTATTTAATGGGGCGAAAGGGAGGGTGATTTGAACTTTTAGGTTTTTTATATTTTTTTCATATATTTAAAAATTTTTGTTTTAAATGTTTTTTTTATTTTACTGGTCTCCCTAGGAGAATTTATCACTGTACAGTCCGATCGCCTGTGCATTTCTCCTAATCAGTGCTGCAGTTCTCTGATGAGGAGAAATGCTGCTTTCCTGTGAGTGCCAAACTGGAGATGAGCTGTGGAGAGATATAGCGCAATAGGGTCTTATCCGATGCTAAGTCTCAATGAAAGGTAGATAAATACACTCACCTGACGGAGTTGTGAAAGTCACAACACCTATATCAGCATATTAGAGGTGATAGCAGCAGCCCTGGGAAGAGACAATAGTAGATATAAAGGAGAGCGAGTTTTTATGCCGCGCTACCACCAGGAAGTGATGTTAATCAAATATTCTCTCTATTCATGTGCAGGTCAAGTCAACGCGTTTCCGAGGACGCAGCCTCCTTCATCAGGACAATAGAGAAAATCAAAAATGTAGAGAACTGCAGGGAGGACCCTATATATACCTGTACCGTTATATGATCGTTAAAGGATAGCCCGCCTGATTTCAAAATAATCGGCAGGGTTATACAAGACTGAAGCAACTGAAATACATATAGTATAAACCGTACAAATTTTTGTGTCCATATAGGTCCACATGAGTAAAACTTAAATAACTTATTAAATTTAGCCCTTACATTCAGAAATTAAAAATGAAAATGAAACAAAAATGAAAAAGAAAAAAGACAAATTGATATGTAGTGGGACCAAACCCTGGATCAGAGCATGAAAGAAGTTTTAGTAATGTGTGTAACATGTCCTCTAATCTAAGAGCCTTAAAAAGTTCAACACTAAAAACAAGTGATCACATTGCGATTTTCAATAAGGATTATATGTGTAAAAGGATGTGTCTTTCTAAAAGAAAGAGAAAATTATCGTGTAATCATGTGGAGAATTAAAAAAATATTAAAAAAATAAATGAAGACATTAATAAACAATGTGAAATTAATTGTGTTGAGTAGATTCATATTAGAACCTTCAACCGTGAAGATCAATTGCAGGACAAACAGGTAAGGACCTCATTATTATTATAGTCCACCTGGTTGGATGAGAGAGAGTGAAAAATCACGTGTAGTGTATGTAAATGAAGGTAACGGAGCTCAAAGACAGCGATATAGGGCAGACACACAGAGAGGTCACCAGAGTACAAGACCGTGGGAACTGCTCAAATGCACCTGCGTGAGATCCCTGTGTTTTACATAGACTGTCACAGTAAGGAAGCAAGTACCAGATAAAAATCCAAATACGCTTGCACAATCAGAGTTCAGTTCGGTACAAGACCGTGGGAACCACTGCATTGCGCACGCACCTGTAAAGAAGGTCATCTCGGAACTACTACCGGAGACATAACAAAAGCAAGTGTGGATAAGTGACTAAGTGACTGAAATCCAATCAGTGTGTCTGCAATAAAGGCGATACATTCTTAGAAACAGATTATACATAAATAACATTTAGAATAAAACTTAGAGTAAAAGCAACAATTAAATAAAGAAAAAAATATTTTAATATATACTGTATATAAAATTATTAAAAGACCTGCTCCACTAATGAGATACTATTGTGAACATAAATATTATTATTAAAATGTATATATATATTTATAACATTTATTATAAATTCCTAAAAACACAAAAAATTAATCACTCAGTAAAAAAGGTCTGTGACCTCTTTCAGACCTGCAAGCTTTAGAGTATTCAATTTGTATATCCAATAAGTTTCTTTCCTACTGAGTGACTCCATTTTGTTGAGAGTGCTAGGCAGAATTTGCTCAATTGGGGTTGATCAGATCAGCAGAGGTGTGCGGGGATTACAGCGGGCTCGCCTCCAGAACCTGCTTTAACAGGAGATAAGAGACCAAGGACGTACCGGTATGTCTTTGGTCATAAAGGGGTTAAAATTTTTAGGTTCTGCATTTATTTGCTAAGTAGCCATAATTGCTATGTTGACATAAGCCCTTTGAGTCAATTACCAATCCACATTTGTTTGCAGGGCAATTGACATGCTCTTACCCCTATTTAGATTCCTTTTGTAGCCTCCTAGCCCTTACTACAACCATTTTTCAGGCTAGAACTTTGGCTTCCCATTTTCTTCTATTGGGTTTGTTTTTCAGGGTCAAGTTTGGCTGCCGAACCCGATTTTATTTAATGTCCATGCTGGTTGGACGAACCAGAACATGCATAGGCATGCTCATCAGTAGTAAAAAGAGCTATATTCCTTTCGAGACATACTCTATGCACTACAAATACTAGTTTTACCAATTATTTTAATGTTTAGTATATTCCAGCAGCAAATAAAGACAGTTGATACAGAGCATCTCCTTTTAGTTTTGTAAGCAGATCAGCTATCAAGTATTAATTGCCAACATGAAAGCTCAAATATATTTTCCACGGGGATGTAAAGCCAAGTCTGTCAACACGACACAATAGTTTTTAAATCTCATGAGGCTGTACAGGTGACTGTTATTTCTACTGTACAAGGCTTTTAAGCATCATGTTGTCATCGAGTAATTCCCACTAAATGTCCCTTTGGGCAGGGAAAAGTGATTTTACTAGTAACCCATGTTCATTCATGCTGAAAGATATAGAAGCAGAACAAAAATCTTTCCATGCTATATTCTGTTCTATGTGTAACGTGATATATGCTGTGATACAAATGGTTTTCTTCTTGCAATGCATCTTGTTGTGTTCTGCTGCCATCAAGTGGCTTCTTTTTAAATAAAACTCAACAATGTAACCCTGTATATTCTTTCTAGGCCCTATAGAAAAGTATTAGCAAAATATCTACAGCATATCACCAAAGCGCATACACCACTCACATTTTTGTAAATATTTTATTAAACATTTTCATGGGAAAACACGGAAGATGTGACACTCTGATACATTTTAAAGTAGTCAGTGTACAGCTTGTATAACAGTGTAAATTTGGTGTGCCTTCTGAATAACTCAATACACAGCCTTTAATGTCAAAACCCCTAGCAACTAAAGTGAGTACAACTAAGTGAAAAAGGACAAATTGTGCCCTATTAGCCATTTTCTCTCCCTAGTGTCATGTGACTGATTAGTGATACCAGGTTTCAGGTGTGAATGGGAAGCAAGGTGCTACGTTTGGGGTTATCGCTCACACACTATCTCATACTAAAGTTTAATATGTCACCTCATGGAAAAGAATCCTGTGAAGACCTGAAAAAAACAATTGTTGCATTATATAAAGAGGGCCTAGGCAATAAGAAAATTCCCAACAACCTGAAACTGAGCTGCAGCACAGTGGCCAAGACCATACAGCAGTTTAACAAGACAGGTTACTCTCAGACAAAGCATCACAATAGTCAACCACAGAAGTTCAGTGCACTTGCTCACTGTCATATCAAGAGGTTGTGTTGGGCTCGAGGGAGGGTCGACCCCGAGTCAGCAGCTGGGCTGCTTTGATCCAGATCCGCGGTGGCTCGAGAGGGCTCCGGACCCGGGGGTCGTGCGACTCCTTGAACGAAAGGGGGTTATGTACAGGGGATGGTGTGGAGAGTTTGTGATGCCACCCGTGGTGCGTAGTAAGGGGATGTTCCACCGCTGCGGCTGGAAGTACTCAGTGTTGATGGTGTGGACGCCAGATGTTTAACCCCTCCACGGGTAGGGGGGGATGCCCTGGGACTCGGTGATGGGGATGTGCCGTTGGGATGGTAAGGGTCACTTGCGTACTCACTCAGCCCAATAATGCTGACATCGACAACTGTAGTAAACCAAAGTTCTGGACACTGCTGCCGCTGAGGGGGAGCACGCCTGGGTCCCGTTTTGGTTGGTGTTGCCTGTTAGTCTGTGACCTTTTCCCATGGCACCTTGTCTTCTAGTTGGTCCCTTTAGTCTGAAACTAATCGGGTCCCGCTCCCCAGTCTGGCTAACTGAATGAGCTTGCTCTCAGGGTTTGCGCATGGGATTTTCTGGACCATATGTGTGGAAAGTCCTATCCCCATGGTTGCGCTAGTACCCCGATTTTGGAGTGGGAGGAGAACGGATCTTGAAGGCTCCCTCCTCGTCGGGTAAATTGTCAGGACGCCTGAAGCTACTCCATGACCTAGGATCCACGTACCCCGTCATGCCCTGGCCCCTGCCCAGTGATGGCACAAGGCCACCGACCATCCTCCTCGACAGTCCATGCCCCTTGTCACGATCCCCTGCGACCAGAGTCCAGCTCCTAAGCTCCTACCAGGCCCAGACCAACGTCTGTTACTTAGTAGTTCCATGTAGCCTAGCTCCTGACCCCCTTTCTCTCTTGTGACCTCTCCTCGAGAGTCACCGCTCAACTGATTGTCTCCTGACACTTCTGATCCCCCCCTTAACCAACCCCCCAGTTGGGCGACCCTATTCCAATCAGGCCGTCCACTGGTGTCTGGTGGGTGTGGTGCAGAGTGTTCCTAGGATTTTGATTAGCTGTTCTTGGCAACACCAAAGGTTAGGGGCCCGTAACCAAGGAGGAGGGGGATATTGCACAGAAGGGCAGATTGCACAATACTCTGTGATGACTTGATAGGCCAGGGCGACACAGTTGTCTTTTCAACATAGACGTATAAGTGCTGCCAGCAATGCTGCAGAGGATGAAGAGGTGGCGGATCAGCTTGTCAGTGCTCATACCATACTCCGCTAATGCATCAAATTGGTCTGTATGAGTGTCATCCCTGAAGAATGCCTCTTCTAAAAATGATGGACAAAAAAACCTTACTGGATAGAGATGAGCAAACCTTTCAAAGTTCAGTTTGCCAATTTTTGGCAAACTTCCTGATGTTCGCCGAACTTTTTCGAGCCCCATTGGATTCAAGTGGGATGCCAAACCTAAGGAAGAGAAAACAGCTTTAGGGGAATTGAAAAGCTTCCAAAACAGCAAAAATACATTTCACAGTGCAGCCCCACTGTTTTGGAATAGCCATTAGCTTACTACACTATTGACATAAGAAATATTAAGATGAATGAGAGATCGGTACAGGGCTAGTGCTATCATTCCTCTGGAGAGGAAGGAAGTTGGACCCGGCACATGTAGAAATGGTAAAAAAAACCTTCTTTATTTGAAATAGTTAAAAAGTCACTTATGACTAACGATTCTTTTTGTTTTTAATACTCCCGTCCAAAATGCATTAAGATTTCCATGTTCTTTTCTGACCCTGCGTTTGGTATGTTTTTGTGTTTTTAACTATTTCAAATAAAGAATTTTTTATTTACCATTTGTACACGTGCCGGGTCCAACTTCCTTCCTCTCCTTTGGATGACTCTCTGAGTTGAACTGGCTAGCACAGCGGACAACGTAGCACTCCTGCAGGATTACCATGCACTAATACAGGTGAGCTGAATGTACACATTTGCTATCATCCCTCTGCCATTATAGACAAAACACAACTTGCAGACCCATCTTGGAGTCTTGATATTCAAAAAATTTTCATGCAGATAGCAGGACAATGGCATCAATTTCAACCCCGCCATTGCCCCATATTGTCTTTGCACAGGTGTCAGATATGGTCTGTGCAACACACAGGATGTGACCTGGCATTTCTATTTTAAAAATCAAGAGATGGTTGAGTGACAGAATTAGGCCTCTTGCTCCCAGACCTCTGGCACTACAGGCAAAAGATAGTTTGGAGACCGTATTTGGAGTCTTCACATTTTGAAAAATTAGGGTGAGACAACAGGAAAAGTGTCTAAGCAATTAGTACAGACTACAAATAGTTGAATACCGCAAATAGTTGAATACCGCAACATGGATGCACAGGACTGGCCCTGCAACAACTCCTTAACCAGCATTTCTATCTAACCAGAGACTGCAAGTTTTGAGACAGGCATAGGCTTCTTGCTTCCACACCCTTGCAAGTACAAACAAGATAAAACTTGGAGACACATCTTAGAGTCTTGATTAGAGTTGAGCGCGGTTCGTGGTTCGTGGTTCTCCAGTTCTAGGCTCGAGTGATTTTGGGGCCTGTTCTAGATCGAACTAGAACTCGAGCTTTTTGCAAAAGCTCGATAGTTCTAGAAACGTTCGAGAACGGTTCTAGCAGCAAAAAACCAGCTAAATCATAGCTTGGTTTCTGCTGTAATAGTGTAAGTCACTCTGTGAATCACACTATTATCACATTTCAGTGTATAGTGTGCGTGAACAGCGCCTTCAGATCACTGCTGTTTCTATAATGGCGATCGCCATTTTTTTTTTTTTCTTGTCTTCCTTCCCTAAGCGCGCGCCTGTAGTGGGGCGGGCCAGCATGTCAGCCAATCCCAGAAACACACACCTAAGTGGACTTTGAGCCAGAGAAGCAACGGCATGTGTGATAGGATGTCCATGTCACATGTCCCTGCATTATAAAACCGGACATTTTCTTCCAGGACGCCATTATCTGCCTTCTGCCTCTTTGGTGTCAGACATCACTGTCGCAGCTCCGTCCTCCTCCTGAGTCCTATCGCCGATACAGCTGTATGCGCTGCATACACAGCGTTAGACAGCTTAGGGAGAGCACTTTATAGCAGTCCTTTTAAGGGCTCAAACCGGCAGGGTCAGAGCCATAGGTGACAGGTCCTGAAAACAGCAACAGCGTCTGTGTAGCCAAGGTCAGGGATTTCCTCCCTGCATTTCACCATTAGGAGGGAATAGAAAGGCAGGCTTCCATTCCTCTACCCAGAGCACCACAATCCTGCCACTGTACTTTCTTGTCCTCTGCACACTCCAACTCATTATAACTAAGCCATTATACTAGCAAACACTCAGTGTACCTAGTGGCATCCTAAACGTGGCTATTGGACTTTGCTATAGTCCCACTAGTGCAAAGACATTTGCAGAGCACGTCTGCCTGCATTGCACACTCCAACTTTTTTAAACTAAGCCATTATACTATCAAACACTCAGTGTACCTAGTGGCATCCTATACGTGGCTATTGGACTTGGCTATAGTCCCACTAGTGCAAAGACATTTGCAGAGCACGTCTGCCTGCATTGCACACTCCAACTTTTTTAAACTAAGCCATTATACTAGCAAACACTCAGTGTACCTAGTGTTATCCTATACGTGGCTATTGGACTTTGCTATAGTCCCACTAGTGCAAAGACATTTGCAGAGCACGTCTGCCTGCATTGCAGACTCCAACTCTTTTTAACTAAGCGATTATACTAGCAAACAGTCAGTGTACCTAGTGGCATCCTAAACGTGGCTATTGTACTTTTGTCTATTCACACTATTGTAAACATATTTGCAGCACGTCTGCCTGCATTGCACACTCAAACTTTTTTAAACTCAGCCATTATACTAGCAAACACTCAGTGTACCTATTGGCATCCTAAACGTGGCTATTGTACTTTTGTCTATTCACACTATTGGAACGATATTTGCAGCACGTCTGCCTGCATTGCACACTCAAACTTTTTTAAACTCAGCCATTATACTAGCAAACACTCAGTGTACCTAGTGGCATCCTAAACGTGGCTATTGTACTTTTGTCTATTCACACTATTGGAACGATATTTGCAGCACGTCTGCCTGCATTGCACACTCAAACTTTTTTAAACTAAGCCATTATACTAGCAAACACTCATTGTACCTAGTGGCATCCTAAACGTGGCTATTGTACTTTTGTCTATTCACACTATTGTAAACATATTTGCAGCACGTCTGCCTGCATTGCACACTCAAACTTTTTTAAACTAAGCCATTATACTAGCAAACACTCAGTGTACCTATTGGCATCCTAAACGTGGCTATTGTACTTTTGTCTATTCACACTACTGCAAATCTATGTGCAGCACCTCTGCATGACACCCTCCTGCTCTGTTTTTAATAAGCTATAATGATAGCACAAAATACTGCCATTTAGTGGCATCATAGAACTGGCTGTTGTATTCCATTAGTGCCCCACTGGTGACAAGCTATTTCTAGCACCTCTACATCACACCCTCATGCACATTTTGCTACGCTAATGTTATAGCAAACTCATGGAATTCATTGCTGCATTTCATAATTCGGAGGGATAGAAAGTCAGGCTTCCTTTAGCTTTTCCTTCTGTTCATAGACAGCATCTCCAAGAGCAATTTCCCCTCCACGTCTAAGTGTGGAGAGGCAGCTAGTGCGCATGCGAGTGCCGATGTACCCCAGCTGCAGCATAATTACAGTGTTTCGCGTAGTGAGTATGCTCAGCCTGACTGTGTTATTCCTGACGCTAAGTCTTCTTTTCGGGATACAGCGCATGCTCCCACACTAAGTGTGAAAAGCCTCTTTGCACAGGTGCTTGCATTCCGTGCCGGGTCTAAGTCCTGTTTTGTGCCTAGACACCATGCTAAAGCTGATAGTCTTTTTTCAGAGACTGTATTTCATGCTACTGAGCATGCTCAGGCACTTCCTGCATCTGAGACTAGGTCTGGTAATGAACTCTTTGGCCCTGGCCCTGATGTGGGGGTCCCATATAGACCACAGGGCATCAGGTGTCCTCCCAAATGGCTTGCAGAGGCCCACACCTATGACTTGTCACCGCATTATTGATGGTCAGACGATGACTGGTGAGGTGTTTGGGTCATGGCAGCCATGAGGTCATCATTGAAGTTGCGTTTCCAAATAGGACGCTAGTTATGCCACTCATGACGTGTCACTCTACTTTTGTCTCCAGGAGAGAGAGGGGAGCCAGCACGATCTGAAATTGGCATGCATCATATAAAAAGTGAAAATTCACAGATTTATTCCAACTGTACTACAATAAAAAAAAAATGAGATTTTTAGCAAATAATTGATCAATTTTTTGAGCCACCCCTGCCAACGTCACGGCAAATCTCAATAGGGGGGTCCTACTCTACATTCTGTATTTCATGTGCCATGCGGCCTCCTAGATAAAGTTAAAAGCAGAACCATAATAGAGCACACATACCTGTAACCTGTATATAACCGCTTCTATGTTGCAAAAAAGGCACTTGTGGATAGAGACCAGCCCAGGTCCCAGCATGTGGAGCAAGCTCTGCACCATACCAGGACTATATCAGAACTGATCCTCCCAGTGCCAAACAGCAACCATTGATAAAGGCGGACCAGATCCAAGATGGTGCTTAATTAGCAATGCCTGTGGAAAGGGGTGAGGTAACTGAATCTGAACAGCTACCAACAGGAGGAATACATAGCAAACCAAAATCAGGCATGCATGGCATGGTGGTGACCGGCCACCAGAATTTGTAGCATAACTACGACCAAACAGAGAGAGAGGGGAGCCAGCACGATCTGAAATTGGCATGCATCATATAAAAAGTGAAAATTCACAGATTTATTCCAACTGTAATACAATAAAAAAAAAATGAGATTTTTAGCAAATAATTGATCAATTTTTTGAGCCACCCCTGCCAACGTCACGGCAAATCTCAATAGGGGGGTCCTACTCTACATTCTGTATTTCATGTGCCATGCGGCCTCCTAGATAAAGTTAAAAGCAGAACCATAATAGAGCACACATACCTGTAACCTGTATATAACCGCTTCTATGTTGCAAAAAAGGCACTTGTGGATAGAGACCAGCCCAGGTCCCAGCATGTGGAGCAAGCTCTGCACCATACCAGGACTATATCAGAACTGATCCTCCCAGTGCCAAACAGCAACCATTGATAAAGGCGGACCAGATCCAAGATGGTGCTTAATTAGCAATGCCTGTGGAAAGGGGTGAGGTAACTGAATCTGAACAGCTACCAACAGGAGGAATACATAGCAAACCAAAATCAGGCGTGCATGGCATGGTGGTGACCGGCCACCAGAATTTGTAGCATAACTAGGACCAAACAGAGAGAGAGGGGAGCCAGCACGATCTGAAATTGGCATGCATCATATAAAAAGTGAAAATTCACAGATTTTTTCCAACTGTACTACAATAAAAAAAAAATGAGATTTTTAGCAAATAATTGATCAATTTTTTGAGCCACCCCTGCCAACGTCACGGCAAATCTCAATAGGGGGGTCCTACTCTACATTCTGTATTTCATGTGCCATGCGGCCTCCTAGATAAAGTTAAAAGCAGAACCATAATAGAGCACACATACCTGTAACCTGTATATAACCGCTTCTATGTTGCAAAAAAGGCACTTGTGGATAGAGACCAGCCCAGGTCCCAGCATGTGGAGCAAGCTCTGCACCATACCAGGACTATATCAGAACTGATCCTCCCAGTGCCAAACAGCAACCATTGATAAAGGCGGACCAGATCCAAGATGGTGCTTAATTAGCAATGCCTGTGGAAAGGGGTGAGGTAACTGAATCTGAACAGCTACCAACAGGAGGAATACATAGCAAACCAAAATCAGGCGTGCATGGCATGGTGGTGACCGGCCACCAGAATTTGTAGCATAACTACGACCAAACAGAGAGAGAGGGGAGCCAGCACGATCTGAAATTGGCATGCATCATATAAAAAGTGAAAATTCACAGATTTATTCCAACTGTACTACAATAAAAAAAAAATGAGATTTTTAGCAAATAATTGATCAATTTTTTTAGCCACCCCTGCCAACGTCACGGCAAATCTCAATAGGGGGGTCCTACTCTACATTCTGTATTTCATGTGCCATGCGGCCTCCTAGATAAAGTTAAAAGCAGAACCATAATAGAGCACACATACCTGTAACCTGTATATAACCGCTTCTATGTTGCAAAAAAGGCACTTGTGGATAGAGACCAGCCCAGGTCCCAGCATGTGGAGCAAGCTCTGCACCATACCAGGACTATATCAGAACTGATCCTCCCAGTGCCAAACAGCAACCATTGATAAAGGCGGACCAGATCCAAGATGGTGCTTAATTAGCAATGCCTGTGGAAAGGGGTGAGGTAACTGAATCTGAACAGCTACCAACAGGAGGAATACATAGCAAACCAAAATCAGGCGTGCATGGCATGGTGGTGACCGGCCACCAGAATTTGTAGCATAACTACGACCAAACAGAGAGAGAGGGGAGCCAGCACGATCTGAAATTGGCATGCATCATATAAAAAGTGAAAATTCACAGATTTATTCCAACTGTACTACAATAAAAAAAAAATGAGATTTTTAGCAAATAATTGATCAATTTTTTGAGCCACCCCTGCCAACGTCACGGCAAATCTCAATAAGGGGGTCCTACTCTACATTCTGTATTTCATGTGCCATGCGGCCTCCTAGATAAAGTTAAAAGCAGAACCATAATAGAGCACACATACCTGTAACCTGTATATAACCGCATCTATGTTGCAAAAAAGGCACTTGTGGATAGAGACCAGCCCAGGTCCCAGCATGTGGAGCAAGCTCTGCACCATACCAGGACTATATCAGAACTGATCCTCCCAGTGCCAAACAGCAACCATTGATAAAGGCGGACCAGATCCAAGATGGTGCTTAATTAGCAATGCCTGTGGAAAGGGGTGAGGTAACTGAATCTGAACAGCTACCAACAGGAGGAATACATAGCAAACCAAAATCAGGCGTGCATGGCATGGTGGTGACCGGCCACCAGAATTTGTAGCAATACTACGACCAAACAGAGAGAGAGGGGAGCCAGCACGATCTGAAATTGGCATGCATCATATAAAAAGTGAAAATTCACAGATTTATTCCAACTGTACTACAATAAAAAAAAAATGAGATTTTTAGCAAATAATTGATCAATTTTTTGAGCCACCCCTGCCAACGTCACGGCAAATCTCAATAGGGGGGTCCTACTCTACATTCTGTATTTCATGTGCCATGCGGCCTCCTAGCTAAAGTTAAAAGCAGAACCATAATAGAGCACACATACCTGTAACCTGTATATAACCGCTTCTATGTTGCAAAAAAGGCACTTGTGGATAGAGACCAGCCCAGGTCCCAGCATGTGGAGCAAGCTCTGCACCATACCAGGACTATATCAGAACTGATCCTCCCAGTGCCAAACAGCAACCATTGATAAAGGCGGACCAGATCCAAGATGGTGCTTAATTAGCAATGCCTGTGGAAAGGGGTGAGGTAACTGAATCTGAACAGCTACCAACAGGAGGAATACATAGCAAACCAAAATCAGGCGTGCATGGCATGGTGGTGACCGGCCACCAGAATTTGTAGCATAACTACGACCAAACAGAGAGAGAGGGGAGCCAGCACGATCTGAAATTGGCATGCATCATATAAAAAGTGAAAATTCACAGATTTATTCCAACTGTACTACAATAAAAAAAAAAATGAGATTTTTAGCAAATAATTGATCAATTTTTTGAGCCACCCCTGCCAACGTCACGGCAAATCTCAATAGGGGGGTCCTACTCTACATTCTGTATTTCATGTGCCATGCGGCCTCCTAGATAAAGTTAAAAGCAGAACCATAATAGAGCACACATACCTGTAACCTGTATATAACCGCTTCTATGTTGCAAAAAAGGCACTTGTGGATAGAGACCAGCCCAGGTCCCAGCATGTGGAGCAAGCTCTGCACCATACCAGGACTATATCAGAACTGATCCTCCCAGTGCCAAACAGCAACCATTGATAAAGGCGGACCAGATCCAAGATGGTGGTCCACAGGCAATGCTAATTAAGCACCATTCTTGGATCTGGTCCGCCTTTATCAATGGTTGCTGTTTGGCACTGGGAGGATCAGTTCTGATATAGTCCTGGTATGGTGCAGAGCTTGCTCCACATGCTGGGACCTGGGCTGGTCTCTATCCACAAGTGCCTTTTTTGCAACATGGAAGCGGCTATATACAGGTTGCAGGTATGTGTGCTCCATTATGGTTCTGCTTTTAACTTTATCTAGGAGGCCGCATGGCACATGAAATACAGAATGTAGAGTAGGACCCCCCTATTGAGATTTGCCGTGACGTTGGCAGGGGTGGCTCAAAAAATTGATCAATTATTTGCTAAAAATCTCATTTTTTTTATTATAGTACAGTTGAAATAAATTTGTGAATTTTCACTTTTTATATGATGCATGCCAATTTCAGATCGTGCTGGTTCCCTTTTTTTCTCTGTTTTGACCGTAGTTATGCTACAAATCTGGTGTCTGACCAACACCATACCATGCACGCCTGATTTTGGCTTGCAATATATTCCTCCTGTTGGTAGCTGTTCAGACTCAGTTACCTCACCCCTTTCCACAGGCAATGCTAATTAAGCACCATTCTTGGATCTGGTCCGCCTTTATCAATGGTTGCTGTTTGACACTGGGAGGATCAGTTCTGATATAGTCGTGGTATGTGTAGGGCTTGCTCCACATGCTGGGACCTGGGCTGGTCTCTATCCACAAGTGCCTTTTTTGCAACATGGAAGCGGCTATATACAGGTTGCAGGTATGTGTGCTCCATTATGGTTCTGCTTTTAACTTTATCTAGGAGGCCGCATGGCACATGAAATACAGAATGTAGAGTAGGACCCCCCTATTGAGATTTGCCGTGACGTTGGCAGGGGTGGCTCAAAAAATTGATCAATTATTTGCTAAAAATCTCATTTTTTTTATTATAGTACAGTTGGAATAAATTTGTGAATTTTCACTTTTTATATGATGCATGCCAAATTCAGATCGTGCTGGTTCCCTTTTTTTCTCTGTTTTGACCGTAGTTATGCTACAAATCTGGTGTCTGACCAACACCATACCATGCACGCCTGATTTTGGCTTGCAATATATTCCTCCTGTTGGTAGCTGTTCAGACTCAGTTACCTCACCCCTTTCCACAGGCAATGCTAATTAAGCACCATTCTTGGATCTGGTCCGCCTTTATCAATGGTTGCTGTTTGACACTGGGAGGATCAGTTCTGATATAGTCCTGGTATGTGTAGGGCTTGCTCCACATGCTGGGACCTGGGCTGGTCTCTATCCACAAGTGCCTTTTTTGCAACATGGAAGCGGCTATATACAGGTTGCAGGTATGTGTGCTCCATTATGGTTCTGCTTTTAACTTTATCTAGGAGGCCACATGGCACATGAAATACAGAATGTAGAGTAGGACCCCCCTATTGAGATTTGCCGTGACGTTGGCAGGGGTGGCTTAAAAAATTGATCAATTATTTGCTAAAAATCTCATTTTTTTTATTATAGTACAGTTGGAATAAATTTGTGAATTTTCACTTTTTATATGATGCATGCCAATTTCAGATCGTGCTGGTTCCCTTTTTTTCTCTGTTTTGACCGTAGTTATGCTACAAATCTGGTGTCTGACCAACACCATACCATGCACGCCTGATTTTGGCTTGCAATATATTCCTCCTGTTGGTAGCTGTTCAGACTCAGTTACCTCACCCCTTTCCACAGGCAATGCTAATTAAGCACCATTCTTGGATCTGGTCCGCCTTTATCAATGGTTGCTGTTTGACACTGGGAGGATCAGTTCTGATATAGTCCTGGTATGTGTAGGGCTTGCTCCACATGCTGGGACCTGGGCTGGTCTCTATCCACAAAAGCCTTTTTTGCAACATGGAAGCGGCTATATACAGGTTGCAGGTATGTGTGCTCCATTATGGTTCTGCTTTTAACTTTATCTAGGAGGCCGCATGGCACATGAAATACAGAATGTAGAGTAGGACCCCCCTATTGAGATTTGCCGTGACGTTGACAGGGGTTGCTCAAAAAATTGATCAATTATTTGCTAAAAATCTCATTTTTTTATTATAGTACAGTTGGAATAAATTTGTGAATTTTCACTTTTTATATGATGCATGCCAATTTCAGATCGTGCTGGTTCCCTTTTTTTTCTCTGTTTTGACCGTAGTTATGCTACAAATCTGGTGTCTGACCAACACCATACCATGCACGCCTGATTTTGGCTTGCAATATATTCCTCCTGTTGGTAGCTGTTCAGACTCAGTTACCTCACCCCTTTCCACAGGCAATGCTAATTAAGCACCATTCTTGGATCTGGTCCGCCTTTATCAATGGTTGCTGTTTGACACTGGGAGGATCAGTTCTGATATAGTCCTGGTATGTGTAGGGCTTGCTCCACATGCTGGGACCTGGGCTGGTCTCTATCCACAAGTGCCTTTTTTGCAACATGGAAGCGGCTATATACAGGTTGCAGGTATGTGTGCTCCATTATGGTTCTGCTTTTAACTTTATCTAGGAGGCCGCATGGCACATGAAATACAGAATGTAGAGTAAGACCCCCCTATTGAGATTTGCCGTGACGTTGGCAGGGGTGGCTCAAAAAATTGATCAATTATTTGCTAAAAATCTCATTTTTTTTATTATAGTACAGTTGGAATAAATTTGTGAATTTTCACTTTTTATATGATGCATGCCAATTTCAGATCGTGCTGGTTCCCTTTTTTTCTCTTTTTTTTTGTCTCCAGGAGGTGCATTGTGGTTCACCCTGGTTTGGGGCGGACCCAGGTTATAAAAGGGGCTGGAGCCAACAAGGAGGTGCGCAGTCTTCTATTATGCTCCGAAAGAGCACACCTCCATGTGTTGAACCCATTGCGGCTTTAGGCCAGAGGTAGGCAGGGATAGGGTGGTGGATGCAGGCCACCACCACAGTTGGTAACGCAGAACGGTTAAGACCAGCTCCTGTCCCACCAGTCCTGCTTGTGCAGCCCAGTGGCATTAACAGGCCTGCTGCTGCTGATGCGCCTGCTGTCCACAGGTGTGGCCCCTACGCACACGGTCAGCGTACTCAATGGCCCCTGTGTTGTTAACAGTGAGTTCCTGGGCTGGGTGGGCATGTGGACCCTGTGACGCTAACAGGGCTCACAGTCTCCAGATCCGAATGGCGTCTAACTCGGTTCAGGCTACTATTAGTTTCATAGCCACACAGCTCTGTATCCTCCACCAAACCTTCCAGTTGCCAACCTCTCCTTTTCCAACTGGGAGCACGGTGGACACTGACTGCTGATGGGGATATATACCTTTCTCTTTCTTTTCTTATTAATTTTCGTTATATAGCGGTCACAGATTATATACCACTTTATCCAAATCTGCCAGTCCCACTGTAACAGATGGTGTTTCTTCAGCAAATGTTACAGTTGCTTAACCACCAAATCCACGGCCGAAAACTTTTTTCCCCTTTCCAACACACCTGTTCCCCTTTCCAACAGCATCTGTCCGTTTTCAACTCATTTTGGGATGTGACCAAAAGTGCAACTGTGCAGGGACACCGTACTCAACGCCATCTCAGCACAGCAGCCATCCCTCGGTCCCTCCGATGTGGACAAGTAAAAGACCATTTCCTCCTATCCATGACAAAGCGTTGTGATTCACTCTGTGCAGCACTGGTGTTTAGTGGAAAAGTAGATATAAGATTGCATACCACATTCTGCAGATACTCCTGTATACGTGCGTCCATTTCTATGACAAGAATTAGTTCGCCAAATTTTGTCTTGTACCGGGGATCTAACAGTGTGGCAACCCAGTATTCAGGATTACTTCAAATTCATACAATCCGAGGGTCATGTAGGTAGTGCAGCAAGAAGGCGCTCATGTGTCTTGTGCATCCAGGAGGACCAAGTCCTTGGTGTGTTGGTGACAGAGAGGTGAGAATCGTGCCTCCTTCCTCTGCCCTCTCCCCACAACCTCGCACAACCGAAATGTGAGCAAGCTCTCACTCATCTGCTGAGTCTTCCATGCCCATCGCCAGTTCGTCCTCCATTTCTTCATGGGTTCCTGCACTTTCATCAACACTTTTTGCTGATACTATGCGCCCTTGTTAATCCCTCTCCCTCACCATGACTGCCGCATAGGTGCCGCTGACCATCTGGACCTCGTAGATCTTGTTATCCCTTCCGCATATGACTCCTCCTGTACTTCCTCCCCTTCCTCTTGTCCCAACACCTGACTCCGAATAATAATTACCGTGTGCTCCATCATGTAGATGACCAGAATTGTCACGCTGAGAATGACATTGCCAGTGCTAAACATCTTCGTCGACATTTGTGAACTGTGTAGCAGGGTGCATAGGTCCTTGATCTGACACCACTCCAGCAGCGTGATCTGCACCACCTCTTGATCAAGTTATCCCAGGATATATGTCATACCGTATTTCAGCAGGGCTCTGTGGTGCTGCCACACACGCTGCAACATGTGCAGATTCCAATTCCTGCGTGTCGGAACATCGCATTTCCGGCGTTTAACTGCCAGACCCTAAGACTTCCGGAGTGATGAAAGTTGTTGAGCTGCTGTGTGCGCACCATTACCTTGACAGATGCAGAATCTCTGGCTGAATGTAGCTGGTGGGTATCTCACAGATGAAATACCATCATTCAGCTACAACCAATGGGAAGACACCACACCCTTTTTTATGCCCATCCTGTCTGCAGACCACTGCCAGACATAGCTATGAACCTCTGGTTAATTTTACCCCCAGTTCAGTTTTATGATTTTGTGTGCTTGTTACCTAACTACTTTTCCTGCTTGCTTTTTATGTACCTTGTTGGCCGATCCGCATTTCACCTCTGCTTGTTTTCTGATTAAGTCCTGGCCGTCCCATTGTGTTCCTGTTCCTCAATTAATGTTTTGACCCTGCCTGACTACTATTCTCTGGAATAGCGGTGTGACTCACATTTCCCATACATTTCAAAGTAAAACTTTGACCGCCTGATGGCATTGAGCTCTGCTGCCAGCATAGTAAGGAGGTGTGTGGTAGTCCTTGTGCGCAGTTGCAAGGAAGGGTGGCCTGACCACACAGGGTTTGCGCCAAGGTGGAGGACCCACACGAGGTTGAAGAGGCAGAAGCAGTGTATTAACTTCTACATACAGAAGAAGGATTGAAACAACTCGTGGGGACGGCAAGACTTGTACAGCAGACCCTTCTCCATCTCTCACCATAGTTTGCCAGTGCCCAGTCAGTGACATGTAATGACCCTGTCTATGCTTACTGGTCCAAGTATCTGTGTTGAAATGCACCCTGTCGCACACAGATTTTCTCAAGGAAGTGGTGATGTTGTGTGTGACATGCTGGTGTAGCGCGGGCATGCTTTTCTTGGAGAAGCAGTGGTGATTGGGCATCTGGTACTGGGGCACAGCGACAGACATAAGGTCTGTAAAATCCTGTGTGTCCACTAGGCGTAAAGGCAGTATTTCGGTAGCCAACAGCTTACAGAGGGATAGAGTCAACCACTTAGCTTTGTCATGGGTCGCAGTAAGTGGCCTTTTATTTGACCACATCTGAGGGACAGAGATCTGGCTGCTGTCTGTAGACGGTGTGTTGAGTAGGGTGTCCCTGGAAAAATGCAGGTTTGTGAGGAAAGTGCAGGCGGAGACATGATGTTGCCTTCATCTTGCCTTCAGATCTGTTCATCTTGTATCATTTTTAAAAAACACAGCAAGCAAGGGTTACTCCAAGCAAAGTCTACCTTTTTTCCAAAAATTGGGCACACAGACACCCCATCAGTGGCAGCACTTGTGCCCTAGTTGCAAACAGGATGTTTTGATTTGCATCAAGCACATTCAAAAATACGCCATAATTAACCGTCCCCAGCATGACACCGGGGTAGGTAGATAAAGTCTTTGCAGAACCATGACTTGGTCATCTTGGCTCCTTTTAAAAACAATGTAAGCAAGGGTTACTCAAAGCGGAGCCTCCCTTTTTTCCAAAAATTGTGCCCCACACACACCCACCCATTCAGTGGCAGCAGTTGTGCCATAGTTGTACACTTCACAGCTAGATTTGCATCAAGCACATTCCAAATCCACAAGCATTTACTCTCCCCAGGATGACACAGGGGTTGTAAATTCCTTCTGGATCCATGACTTGTTAATTTTGATGAACGTCAGTCTGTCCACATTGTCACATGTCAGACGCGTGCGCTTATCTGTCAGCACACACCCAGCAGCACTGAAAACACGTTCAGAGACAACGCTGGCAGCTGGACACGACAAAATCTCCAAGGCGTAACTGGATAGCTCTGGCCATTTTTCTAGATTTGAAGCCCAAAATGAGCAAGGCTCTATTTGCAAAGTCATGGCATCGATGTTCATTTGTAGATACTCCTGTATCATCCTCTCCAGCCGTTGACTATGTGTCAGACTTGTTGTCTCTGGTGGCCTTGCAAAGGAGGGTCTAAAAAAATTATGAAAAGATTCCATTAAATTGCTGTTACCAGCACCAGATACGGTCCTACTGGTACGTGTAGACTGTTGAAGATGACGAGACCGTCCCATGTTTGTCAAGTTACAACTGGGAGATTCCCTCCCTGCACCTGCACGGTTGTTTGGTGGAAAACGGATCTAAGATCGAGTAACAGCTTCTGCTGATACTCCTGCATAAATGCGTCCCTTTCTATGGCTGGAATTATGTCACAAAATTTGGACTTGTACCGGGGATCTAATAGTGTGGCAAGCCAGTAGTCATCATCACTTCTAATTTTGACAATACGAGGGTCATGTTGGAGGTAGTGCAACAAGAAGGCACTCATGTGTCTTGCGCAGCCATGCGGACCATGTCCACGCTGTGTTTGTGGCATAGAGGTGCTAACCGTTCTTTCTTCCTCTGACATCTCCCCCCAACCTCTTTCAACTGAAATTTGACCAAGGTCTCCCTCATCCGCTGAGTCTTCCATGTCCATGGACAGTTCGTCCTCCATTTCTTCATGTTCTCCTGCACCTTGCTCAACATTTCGCCTGCTACCATGCGCCCTTGTTGATCCCTGTCCCCCATGGTCCCATGCCTGCCGCGTTGGTGATGATGAACGTCTGGACCTTGGTGATGTTGTTGTCCCTTGCGCATATGAATCCTCCTGTAGTTCCTCCCCTTCCTGTTGTCCCACCCCCTGACTCCGAATAGTGTTTAGCGTGTGCTCCAGCATGTAAATGACTGGAATCGTCATGCTGATAATGGCATTGTCAGCGCTAAACATATTCGTCGCCATGTCGAAACTGTGCAGAAGGGTGCCTAGGTCCTTGATCTGAGACCACTCCATCAGGGTGATCTGCCCCACCTCTGCATCTCGTTGGCCCAGGCTATACGTTATGACGTATTGCACCAGGGCTCTGCGGTGCTGCCACAGTCGCTGTAACATGTGGAGAGTTGAATTCCAGCGTGTCGCCACATCGCATTTCAGGCGATGAACCGGCAGGCCGAAAGACTTCTGGAGCGATGCAAGTCGCTCTGCTGTGGCGCTTGAACGGCGGAAGTGAGCAGACAGTTTTCGTGCCCTGTTCAGAAGGCCATCTAGGCCGGGATAGTGTGTTAAAAATTGCTGGACGACAAGGTTCAACACGTGAGCCATACAAGGTACGTGTGTCACCTTGCCCAGGCGAAGGGCCGCACCCAGGTTTGCAGCATTGTCGCACACGGCCTTACCAGGCTGCAGGTTGAGTGGAGACAACCATTTATTAAACTCGGACCGCAGAGCTGACCACAACTCCTCAGCTGTGTGACTCTTATTCCCAAGACATGTCAAGCTAAAGACCGCCTGATGCCGTTGCGCTCTGCTGCCAGCATAGTAATGAGGGGTGCGTGATTCCTTCTGCGCAGTGAGAACGCTGGTGGCCTGACCAGGCAGGCTTGGGGCGGAGGTGGAGGACCCAGATGAGGTGAAGGATGCAGAAGCAGTGGCGGAACTTGGACAGACAGAGGATTGACACACAAGTCGTGGGGACGGCAAGACTTGTGCAGCAGACCCTTCACCATCAATCACCATAGTTACCCAGTGGCCAGTCAGCGACATGTAACGTCCCTGTCCATGCTTACTGGTCCAAGTATCTGTGGTGAAATGCACCCGTTCACACACAGAGTTTCTCAAGGAAGCGGTGATGTTGTGTGTGACATGCTGGTGTAGCGCGGGCACACCTTTCTTAGAGAAGTAGTGGCGACTAGGCATCTGGTACTGGGGCACAGCGACAGACATAAGGTCTGTAAAATCCTGTGTGTCCACTAGGCGGAAAGGCAGCATTTCGGTAGCCAACAGCTTACAGAGGGATAGAGTCAACCTCTTAGCTTTGTCATGGGTCGCAGGAAGTGGCCTTTTATTTCACCACATCTGAGGGACAGAGATCTGGCTGCTGTGTGTAGACGGTGTTGAGTAGGGTGTCCCTTGAAAAATGCAGGTTTGTGAGGAAAGTGCAGGCGGAGACATGATGTTGCCTTCATCCAACGTTGGTGCTATCGATGTTTGAGAGAGCTGTACACAATCACTTGTTTCCCCTTCCAAACCAACTGACGACCTACCAAGCAAACTGCCTGTTGCGGTTACAGTGGTGGAAGTTGTGGGTGGAAAAACAGGTGTGAAAGCTGTCCCCACAGTCCTAGAAGATGACGAGCGCGCGGATGCACTGGAAGGGGCAGGCGGTGGATGGTTGGCTCCGCTAGGCCGCATTGCAGCACGGTGAGCTTCCCACCAGGCCATATGATATTTATTCATGTGACGATTCATGGAAGAAGTTGTCAAACTGCTGAGGTTTTGACCTCTAGTAAGATAACCATGCCAAATGTTACAGATCACATAATTTGGGCGATCTTTTTTATGTCAAAAAAGGACCAGGCTAGGCAAGGCTTAGAGGCCATGCGACCTGTTGATCCACCCCGAATAATGCTCAGAGACAGAGTGGTGGCTGAGGATGCAGTTGTAGACGTGCTACCAGTGCTCCGACTGTGTCCAGGAAGGCGCAAGGTTACTTCGACGTCGGTTGCATCCTCCTCCACCGCCTCTGTTGACCTCCTCGAGTGTCTGACTGTGGGTTGACAGTAGGTGGGATCTAGAACTTCATCATCAATTGTTGTGTTTGCACTCCCCTCCCCCTCAGACCGAGCCTCTTCTTGCCCTGACCGAATATTTAAGTTGTCATCCCAATCGGGTATCTGCGTCTCATCTTCATCAGTATGTTCCTCATTGCCTATAACCACAGTTGTTGGAAAGGCAGCATTTTGGTAGCCAACAGTTTGCAGATGATGAAAGTCAACCTCCAAGCCATGTCATGCCCTTCTAAAAGCATGTAAAACACAGCGAGGGGACTCCAACCACAGTCTCCCTCGTTTCCACTAACTGGGCCACACACACCCCACTTGACTGACATCGGTTGAGCCCCCTTTTGAAAAAGAAAAAGATGCTTTGCATGAAGCACTCTCAAAAATACGCGTGCCTTTCCCGTCCCCTGGCTGACCCAGGGGAAGAAAAGTCCTCTGAGAGCCATGACTTGTTCATCTTGGTTCTTTTAGAGACACAGCGAGGGGACTCCAACCACAGTCTCCCTCGTTTCCACTAACTGGGCCACACACACCCCACTTGACTGGCATCGGTTGAGCCCCCTTTTGAAAAAGAAAAAGATGCTTTGCATGAAGCACTCTCAAAAATACGCTTGCCTTTCCCGTCCCCTGGCTGACCCAGGGGAAGAAAAGTCCTCTGAGAGCCATGACTTGTTCATCTTGGTTCTTTTAGAGACACAGCGAGGGGACTCCAACCACAGTCTCCCTCGTTTCCACTAACTGGGCCACACACACCCCACTTGACTGGCATCGGTTGAGCCCCCTTTTGAAAAAGAAAAAGATGCTTTGCATGAAGCACTCTCAAAAATACGCGTGCCTTTCCCGTCCCCTGGCTGACCCAGGGGAAGAAAAGTCCTCTGAGAGCCATGACTTGTTCATCTTGGTTCTTTTAGAGACACAGCGAGGGGACTCCAACCACAGTCTCCCTCGTTTCCACTAACTGGACCACACACACCCCACTTGACTGGCATCGGTTGAGCCCCCTTCTGAAAAAGAAAAAGATGGTTTGCATGAAGCACTCTCAAAAATACGCGTGCCTTTCCCGTCCCCTGGCTGACCCAGGGGAAGAAAAGTCCTCTGAGAGCCATGACTTGTTCATCTTGGTTCTTTTACAGACACAGCGAGGGGACTCCAACCACAGTCTCCCTCGTTTCCACTAAATGGGCCACACACACCCCTCTTGACTGACATCGGTTGAGCCCCCTTTTGAAAAAGAAAAAGATGCTTTGCATGAAGCACTCTCAAAAATACGCTTGCCTTTCCCGTCCCCTGGCTGACCCAGGGGAAGAAAAGTCCTCTGAGAGCCATGACTTGTTCATTTTGGTTCTTTTAGAAACACAGCGAGGGGACTCCAACCACAGTCTCCCTCGTTGCCACTAATTGGGCCACACACACCCCACTTGACTGACATCAGTTGATGCCCCTTTTCAAAATGAAAAAGATGCTTTGCATGAAGCACTCTCAAAAATACGCTTGCCTTTCCCGTCCCCTGGCTGACCCAGGGGAAGAAAAGTCCTCTGAGAGCCATGACTTGTTCATCTTGGTTCTTTTAGAGACACAGCGAGGGGACTCCAACCACAGTCTCCCTCGTTTCCACTAACTGGGCCACACACACCCCACTTGACTGGCATCGGTTGAGCCCCCTTTTGAAAAAGAAAAAGATGCTTTGCATGAAGCACTCTCAAAAATACACGTGCCTTTCCCGTCCCCTGGCTGACCCAGGGGAAGAAAAGTCCTCTGAGAGCCATGATTTGTTCATTTTGGTTCTTTTAGAAACACAGCGAGGGGACTCCAACCACAGTCTCCCTCGTTGCCACTAATTGGGCCACACACACCCCACTTGACTGACATCAGTTGATGCCCCTTTTCAAAATGAAAAAGATGGTTTGCATGAAGCACTCTCAAAAATACGCGTGCCTTTCCCGTCCCCTGGCTGACCCAGGGGAAGAAAAGTCCTCTGAGAGCCATGACTTGTTCATCTTGGTTCTTTTAGAAACACAGCGAGGGGACTCCAACCACAGTCTCCCTCGTTGCCACTAACTGGGCCACACACACCCCACTTGACTGCCATCGGTTGAGCCCCCTTTTGAAAAATAAAAAGATGCTTTGCATGAAGCACTCTCAAAAATACGCGTGCCTTTCCCGTCCCCTGGCTGACTCAGGGGAAGAAAAGTCCTCAGAGCCATGTCCACATTGTCAGTGGACAGACATGTGTGCTTATCTGCCAGCAGACCCCCAGCAGCACTGAAGACAGGTTCCGAGAGAACGCTGGCTGCAGGACACGACAAGATCCCCAAGGCGTACGTGGCGAGCTCAGGCAATTTATCAAGATTGGAAGCCTAAAATGAGCAGGGCTCAAGTTGCACAATAATGGAATCGATGTTTCCTTGCATATACTCATATATCTGTGTCTCCTCCTCTTTTTCCTTGTCCAGCTCTTTTGTTTTCGCATGAGTATATGTCCTTGTCACTTTCCCATGTCTTGTGAGTTGTTTGTCACCTTTTGGACACCTTTGAGGGTGTTTTCTAGGTGTTTTTCTGTGTTTGTGATTGCCTGCCATTGTTTCCTATTGGCTCGAGTTCGGTTCGTCGAACGTTCGACGAGCCGAACTCGAACGGGACCTCCGTTCGGCGAACCGACCTCGAGCCGAACCGGGACCGGTTCGCTCATCTCTAGTCTTGATGTTTAAAAACATGTAAGGCAGACAGAAGGACAGTGGCATTAAATGTTCTCCCCCAATTTCCCCATAGTGTCTTTTACACAGCAGTGAGGTATGGTTCATGCAAACATATGATGCAGGCTAGGATTTCCATTTTAAAAATCAAGATGCAGATGAGTGACAGGATTAGGCCTCTTGCTCCCACACCCCTGCCATTACAGAAAAGATACAACTTGGATATTCATCTTGGAGTCTTGAAATTTCAAAAAACATTTCAAACAGCCAGCAGTACAGTGGCATCAATTGCCTCCCCCCCATTTTCCCATAGTATTTTTGCATAGCAGTGAGGTATGGTCCATGCAAAACACAGGATGTGGCCTAGTATTTCCATTTTTAAAATCAAGAGTTGGATGAGTGAGAGGATTAGGCCTTTTGCTCTCAGACCTCTGGCACTACAGATAAGAGACAATTTGGAGACCCTATTAGCAGTCTCAGCATTTCAAAAGATTAAGGTCAGACAACAGGAAAGTGGCAACAATTGGCACAAACTACAAACAGTCAACCGCCACAACATGGATGTGTGGGGCCAGCCCAGTAACAAGGCCTGAACCAGCATTTCTACCTTCACTAGAGACAGTAAGTTGACAGACAGGCATAGGGCTGTTGCTCCCAGATTCCTGACACTACAGAAAAAAGAAAATTTTGAGACCCTACTTGGTGTCTCCACATTTCCAAAAATTAGGTTAGACAACAGCAAAAGTGGTAACAATTGACACAGACTACAAATAGTTGACCGTTGCAACATGGCTGAATGGGACTTGCCCTGTAACAAGGTTGAACCAGCATTTCTACCTTCACCAGAGACAGCAATATGACAAGCATATGGTTGGTGCTCCTAAACCCCTGGCACTACACAATAGTCTAGTCTGCACAGTCTGGTACTGAGGTGGCAAAGTCATTGAACATCTGTGGTTAATATTTATGAAAGTTAAGCATTCTACACTTTCAGGGGACAGCTAGATCCACTTTTTTGTTAATACACCACCACCAGGACTGAAGACACATTCTAAGAGAACACTGGCTGCTGGGCTGACCAAAACATCCAAGGTGTGACTTGTGAGCTCAGGCTATGCTTCCATTTTTGAAGGCAATTATGGCATCGATATTGAGCTCTAGAAAATCCTGCACCACCCTCTCCAGTTGATCCTATGTGTCAAACATCTACTCTGTTCTGCTGGTGCATGCGATGGTCTAAAATATGCTGCTGCTGCTAATGTTTCTGCGATGACGACGCTTTATTCCCATGGTTAGAATTCTAGAACTGCAATGCACACTGTGTGCCTCACTGTTGTCTTGTGGAAAACTACTGTTAAGATGGTTTATAAGCTTGTTTCACTACTCCAGTATCCGCGTTTTCCTTTCCAGGGGAGGAAGTGTCGCGGGCGGAGGAGGGGACACTGCACTCACCACGCTCGGGTCCGGCGCTGCTGCTGCTGCTCGGTGGCTCGAGCGGTGGGCCGGATCCGGGGACTCGAGCGGCGCTCCTCGCCAGTGAGTGAAAGGGATGGTTTGGGGTTTGGGGATGTAGTCCGTGACGCCACCCACGGTTTGTGGTGATAATGGGACACCACCGCTGCTCTGGACGGGGATCCCGGGAGCGGTGACAGGGAGCAGCTGAGGTGTATCTCTCCCCTCCGTGGGTAGGGGGGTTTGGTGGTCCCGGGGCCCGGTGATAGCGACTGGAGGGTGGATGGCAGGAGTTGGGGAGGTGCAGCATCGCGGGGGCGGCAGCGTAGTGCTAGGCGGCACGGTGGTACTCACTCAGCCAATAACGTACACGGAGTCTATGGTGAAACAAACGGCTGGATGGACGGGTCCCACAGACGGCTGCGGTGGTCACTCCCGGTAGGTTGGCGGTGACTGTCTCTCCCTGCACCTTTGATGTGTTTTCGGCCCCCGATGGCTTCCCACCGGTGACCCGCTCCCCAGCGTTGTAGTTGCCAGAGGAGCCCCTTTTGCCCGCAGGCGCTGGCCCTGGGAACTCTAGCTGTGGCGGTAGCTGTATTTCCCTTCACAATTGAGCGGTTGCCTTTGGTCGGGTCTTTGCTGCTGGGAAACCCCGGAGGTTCCCGTCGCTAACGGATTTGACCGGTTTAACGGTGACTCCAAGCCTGGTCGGGGTCCGTAGGCCCTGCCAAATGGTGCTGGCTTCTCTTCGCTTCCCAGTCCGGTACCAGCGGGCAACCGCCCGACCCCGGTCCTTACGGTTGTGCGTCAATCGGCCTCGCCTGCAGACGGTCACCACCGTCTGCCAACCTTGTTGTTGGTGCCCGGGCCACGTACCCAGACACGGTCAGTGTGCTGCTCCACTACTACTTCCCTCCTTCCACTTCACTTTCCCTTCCAGTTCTCCTTCCTTTTCCTGCCTCCAGGACTGTGAACTCCTCGGTGGATGGAGCCCACCGCCTGGCTCCACCCCACCTGGTGTGGACATCTGCCCCTGGAGGGAGGCAACAAGGATTTGTGTGTGACTCTGGTGTTCCTAACCGGGGTGTGGGGTGTGTTGTTGCTGTACCTGTGACATCCTGGCTTGTCCAGGGCGCCACAGAAGCATTGTGCTAAATTGACTCTTGCACCATGAATCCAGCAGAGTGGAAACCCAGTAGCCAGCACTATTTCTATTCCAAACAATATGTACATCATGCTGCAGATAGTGTAGCAAGAAGGCAGTCATGTGTCGGACACCCTCAAGAGGTCCAAGTCCATGTTGTGTTGGAGGTGGGGAAATGCTTAAGATTGCCTCCTCAATCCCCTCCCACTAACTATGGACAACAGACATGCCATCAATATCTTGTTCATCTCCTCAGTTTTCTGCACCCATCACCTCTTCCTCTTCCATTTGTTCTTTGGCTACTGCACCTTCACTACCAGTTTTTCTGTTACCATGAGCCTGCCTTGATCGATGGACTCCACCCTCCCGTGACACCCGCCTGTGCGACGACTGTCCGGACCTTACAGGAAATGGTATCCCTTCCTCATCCTCCTCTGCTTCCTCTTCTTGGACCACCACCTCCTCCTGCAGATATTTAAAGTGCGCTCCAACATGTAGATGACAGGAATAGGGATGCTGATGGTATCGTCAGCGTTAATCATCCTTGTAGCTATTTCAAAACTGTGCAGGAGGGTGAAGTGGTACGTCATCTGTTCCCTCACTGCAAAAATGATTTGCACCACATCTAGACTGCGGTGTCCCAGGCTATGCATCATGACATAGTACACCATGGCTCGCTGCTGCTGTCACAGTTGCTGCAACATGTGAAGATTGGAATTCCACCATGTCAGCACATCATATATCAACCAGTTAACGGGTAGGCTGGAATACCTTTGTAGTTTTCAAGTTGATTGCGAACAGGGCAGGGGTGGGGAACTTGCGGCCCGTGATGACTCTTTATGCGGCCCCTTGGGCACATTCCCGGAAACCGCAGTGCTCTGGCGGCAGCCGCGCTTTTCCTGGCTGCCAGCCCTTTAAATTCCACTGCCTGATGCCCTGTAGGTAGATGCTAGAATGTACGGGCTCCATACAGATCTTGACTTCAGCATGTACATTGTAAACAGACTCACTACTAAACGCTAGAATGTACAGGCTCCTTCCAGGACCTGCCTGCAGTCCATACATTCTAGGCTTAACCCCGGCCTGCGCTACTGTGCTCTGGTGGGCAGGGTAAACAACACGCTGCGATAAAGTTACAGAGAACTGCAGCAGATTTACCAGCCTGTGCTGTGTGTGACTCCCCCCCACCCCAGTACTGTGAGTACTCAACCCATTGCTGCCCCCCCACTCAGTGCTGTGTACCCCCTAGTGTATCGCCTTTGTGCTGGGTGTACTCCTTCATGCTGTGTGTACCCCCCAGTGCTGTGTGTACCCCTCAGTGCTGTGTACCCTCTAGAACAGTGTTTACCCCCTAATGCTGTGTTTACCCCTAGTACTGTGAACCCCCAAGTGCTGTGTGTACCCCTAGTACTGTGTACCCCCCAGTGCTGTGTACCCCCTAGTACAGTGTGTACTCCTTAGTACTGTGTGTACCCCCTAGTACTAAGTGTACCTCCCAGTGCTGTGTACCCTCTCAGCACTGTGTAACCTCCCACTGCTGTCTATGCCCCCCAGTGCAGTCCGTGCCCTCCTGGTGATGTCTATGCTCCCCAGTCCTGTCTGTGTCTCCCTAGTGATGTCACCTAGTTCTCTTTGCGCTGCCACCTAGTGCTCTACGTGATGCCTCCTAGTGCAGTCCTTGCTGCCTCCTAGTGCTCTCCGTGCTGCCTCCTAGTGCTGTCTGTGCTGCCTCCTCTCCTAGTGCTGTCCGTGCTACCACCTATGTTGTCCATGCTGCCACCTAGTGCTGTCCGTGCTGCTACCTAGTGCCGTCCGTGCCTCCGCTAGTGCTGTCCTTGTCCCCAGTCATGTTTGTGCCACCGCCAGGGCTGTCCATGCCCCCCCTAGTGATGTATATGCCCCAGCATCTCCTGTGATGTATACCCGAAATTTTTGTAAAGTTTGAGTTCGGGGCCGGAGATAATGTGAACCTGCATGTGAACCCAAGCTTCAACTTTACAGTTATGGGAGGGGATGGGGGGGGAAGTAAAATAAAGAGTATAGTTAATAATAAACATTGTCATTTTATTTACTGGTCCCGCAACACGTCCTGGAGACCCGCTTCTGCTTCCAGGTCTGATCATTAATTTCTGGAAGTATTTACTGCACTGCTCGGCAATCTTTGCTTTTTTTAGCCGTTTTGGCGTTGACGTCAGAGTTCACCCAAGTCAATGGCTTACCTATAGACTCGATTGAACTTTGACTGTCACTTTCAGAGTCAGCCTGCTTCTGTAGATACGCTTGTCTGTACAGAGCGATGAAGCAGAGCTGACATTACTCTCCCTGTGGACTATGTCAGACTAACAATTTTTTATAATAAGGATGGAGTCTACATTTTTTTTGTTTTATTTCTAATAAAAAAAAAATTCTATGTGTTGGGCTTTTTTACTGTTTACTAGAAATTCATGGAGTCCATGTCTAATTTGGCATGACACCATGAATTTTGAGCTTAGTACAAGCTGAGAATACAAAGCTGGTATTAACCCCTTTATTACCCAGCATGCCACCACCATCATGGCTGCTAGACGAGCCAGGTAAAGCGCCTAGAAATGTTGCTAAGAAACAATGCGCCATTTCTAAGGGCGGCTGCAGCTGCGGTTTATAGCGTAGGGGGCCAGAACACTTGGGCCTTACCACGCTGCCTGGTTTTACCTAACTGTCGATTAAAATCCAGCAGGAGCCCACACATTTTTTTAAACAATTAAAAAAATAATATTTCGTTAAATATATTGTATTTATTTATTTATATATATATATATATATATATATATATATATATATATATATATATATATATATATATATATATATATATATATATATATATATATATATATATATATATATATATATATATATATATATATATATATATATATATATATATATATATATATATATATATATATATATATATATATATATATACACAGTGCCTACAAGTAGTATTCAACCCCCTGCAGATTTAGCAGGTTTACACATTCGAAATTAACTTGGCATTGTGACATTTGGACTGTAGATCAGCCTGGAAGTGTGAAATGCACTGCAGCAAAAAAGAATGTTATTTCTTTTTTTATTTTTTTTTTTTAAATTGTGAAAAGTTTATTCAGAGGTTCATTTATTATTCAACCCCTCAAACCACAAGAATTCTGTTTGGTTCCCCTAAAGTATTAAGAAGTATTTCAGGCACAAAGAACAATGAGCTTCACATGTTTGGATTAATTATCTCTTTTTCCAGCCTTTTCTGACTAATTAAGACCCTCCCCAAACTTGTGAACAGCACTCATACTTGGTCAACATGGGAAAGACAAAGGAGCATTCCAAGGCCACCAGAGACAAGATCGTGGAGGGTCACAAGGCTGGCAAGGGGCCCAAAACCCTTTCCAAGGAGTTGGGCCTACCTGTCTCCACTGTTGGGAGCATCATCCGGAAGTGGAAGGCTTATGGAACTACTGTTAGCCTTCCACGGCCTGGACAGCTTTTGAAAGTTTCCAACCGTGCCGAGGCCAGGCTTGTCTGAAGAGTCAAGGCTAACCTAAGGACAACAAGGAAGGAGCTCCGGGAAGATCTCATGGCAGTGGGGACATTGATTTCAGTCAATACCATAAGTAACGTACTCCACCGCAATGGTCTCCGTTCCAGAGGAGCCCGTAAGGTACCTTTACTTTCAAAGCGTCATGTCAAGGCTCGTCCACAGTTTGCTCATGATCACTTGGAGGACTCTGAGACAGACTGGTTCAAGGTTCTCTGGTCTGATGAGACCAAGATAGAGAGCTTTGGTGCCAACCACACACGTGACGTTTGGAGACTGGATGGCACTGCATATGACCCCAAGAATACCATCCCTACAGTCAAGCATGGTGGTGGCAGCATCATGCTGTGGGGCTGTTTCTCAGCCAAGGGGCCTGGCCATCTGGTCCGCATCCATGGGAAGATGGATAGCATGGCCTACCTGGAGATTTTGACCAAGAACCTCCGCTCCTCCATCAAGGATCTTATGATGGGTCGTCATTTCATCTTCCAACAAGACAACGACCCAAAGCACACAGCCAAGAAAACCAAAGCCTGGTTCAAGAGGGAAAAAATCAAGGTGTTGCAGTGGCCTAGTCAGTCTCCTGACCTTAGCCCAATTTAAAACTTGTGGAAGAAGCTCAAGATTAAAGTCCACATGAGACACCCAAAGAACCTAGATAACTTGGAGAAGACCTGCATGGAGGAGTGGGTCAAGATAACTCCAGAGACCTGTGCCGGCCTGATCAGGTCTTATAAAAGACGATTATTAGCTGTAATTGCAAACAAGGGTTATTCCACAAAATATTAAACCTAGGGGTTGAATAATAATTGACCCACACTTTTATGTTTAAAATTTATTAAAATTTAACTGAGCAACATAACTTGTTGGTTTGTAAGATTTATGCATCTGTTAATAAATCCTGCTCTTGTTTGAAGTTTGCAGGCTCTAACTTATTTGCATCTTATCAAACCTGCTAAATCTGCAGGGGGTTGAATACTACTTGTAGGCACTGTATATATATATATATCTATGTGGGTATATATATATATATATATAATATATATATATATATATATATATATATATATATATATATATATATATATATATACAGTATGTGTGTGCAAAAGTAAATAACATACTCACATAGTGGAATACATATTCCACAGCAATTTACAATATACCAATTGTAGCATTGGGCTTTACCCTCCTTCTCCTCCTTCTCCTCTTCCATGTCATTCTGCGGCCCTCAATTTAAATTATCAGGGGGACTGCTTGTGTCGGGAAACATAACTTTGAGGGGGGCCCTGAGGTGGCACAGTAACATACGTTTTGGAGGGACTACTCTTACTTATACATTTGGGCAGTACCTCCCCATTGAGACTCAGATGATAGAATACAAAATCCAAAGCAGTTTACAATGTGCCCATTGTGGCATTGGGCTTTACCCTTCTCCTGCTCAAATTTCCCGGTCTGGAACATAAGTGTGAGCATAAGCCAGAATAACGAGAGCAGATTCTGTCTTGTCTGGCAGACAACAAGGTATCTTCACACTTTTTAAGCAGCAACAAATCTTTCATGACCACACAGTGTACTGTGCATATACAGAAGGCTGGCCCATTCAATGTTCAAACTGGTCCTCCTTTCTCCCCCCATTATCAGTCACAGGAGACATATGACCCCAAGCTTGGCTACTCTGAGGATCTGTTTTATACATATCCTTTGGTTAGCTCTGGCCTCTCACCATGGAGCATTGATGAGGTAAGTGAGGAAGTGGCATGAGTTGATGCGCAAGTATTTGAGGAACTACGGTCAGAAGATAGCTAGTTTGAGGAACCTGAATTACTATATCCAGAGGTGGGGGCTGATGATGATGAGACACAGTTGCCATTAGATCAGCCTAAAATCTCAACTGGGAAGGAGAATGAGATGATCGATGAGGAGTCCACTGATCCGACCTGGTCCGTTGACATGCATAGCCAGCACAGTGTCATGGAGGAAGATGGATATGTAGCCCCAACATGGGCACCAAGGGGTAGTGGTTTGGCCAGAGTGAGAACTGGGTCAACTGTTTCAAACAGCATCCCCTCTGTGGCCCAACTCAGGGCAAGGGGGGTTCAGCCGCTGTCTGGAAAGTACTTCAGAGAAAAACATTGTAATCTGTAGCATCTGCCATACCAAGTTGAGCAGAGGCAAGGGCAAATGTAACCTGAGCACCACCAGTATGCGGAACGACATGGCAGCCAAGCACCACTATAATAATAATAATAATAATACTCTTTATTTCTATAGCGTCAACATATTCCACAGAGATTTACAATTCAGAGGCTCATATACTGTACAAACAAGTAACAGTTGCAGAAAATACAATAATTATTGCAAAGAAGACAACCTTGCTCAGGAGAGATTACATCTAAAATGAGATGGGGGGACAAGGTACAGGTGCACTTCTAAAATCCAATTACAATCTAGCTATCTCAAAGAAATGTGGGATAGATAAAGGCTGTCTGAACCAGTCAGACAATCTATGAGATGCTTTTGGGTGCGGTAGAGTTTGAGGGAGAGTTATGTTGTGAGAAGTCTTGGAGGGACTATGTGAATTTTTTTTGATTAGGGAGTGTGATAAGCCACCCTAAAAAGATGTGTCTTTAAGAAGTGTCTGAAGCTGAGCAAGTTGTGGTTCGTCCTGGTTTATTGAGTCAGAGCATTCCAGAGGATTGGTGCAGCTCGGGAGAAGTCTTGGATCCGGGAGTGGGAAGTTTGGATTAGTGTGGATGTTAGTCGAAAGTCATTTATGGAGTGTAGAGAATGGGTATGGTGATAGATAGAGATGAGGGTGCAGATGTAGGTAGGTGCCGCAGTGTGGAGAGCTTTGTAGGTTAGAACAAGCAATTAGAATTGGATCCTGTGATATATATATATGCAGCCAGTGTAATGACTAGCACAATGTGGAAACGTCCGAGTAACGGTTAGCCAGATAGGTGACCCTGGCTGCAGCATTACGGAAGGACTGTAGAGGAGAGAGTCTAGTTAGGGGGAGATTAATTAATAAAGAATTGCAGTAGTCAAGGCAGGAGTGGATCAGGGCCACAGTGAGGGTTTTTGTAGTTTCCATGTAAGAAGGGGGCGGATTCTAGAGATGTTCTTGAGGTGCAAGCAACAGAAGTGGGCAAGAGATAGTATATAGGAGGTGAAGGATAGAGATGAGTGATGTTCGAGGTTCGAGGTTTGCCAATTTCATGTTCGAGTGATTTTGGGGGGTGTTCGACAAACTCGAGCCTTTTGCTAAAAGCTCGACAGTTCGAGTAACATTCGAGAACGGTTCGATCAACAAAAAGCCTAGCTAGTTACTAGCTGACTTTTCACTGTGAATCATGCTATTATCAAAATTCAGCGTATAGTGTGTGGGGAGACAAGGTTTAGATCAGTGCTGCTGCAGAGTGCTGAGAGAATGCCAATCACCATTTTTTTTCCCCTAACCGCGTGTACTGTGGGGCGGGCCAGGCTGTCAGCAAATCACAGACACACACACTGCAAAGTGGATTTTTGCGAGACAAGCAAGGGCATGTGTCATAGGCTGTGCATGTCACATTTCCTTGCCTTATACGACACGGCCATTTTCCCTGTCGCCGCCATTATCTCTCTGCTGCGTGTGGGTGACAGTCACCGTTCCCGCTGCTGCTGCTGCTGTGTGCGCTATAGAGATACAGTGCAATCTACACAGTGCTTTAGGGATTAGGGACTACTGGTTATTTCAGCCCTTTTCAGAGCTGATTTACAGGCGTTCATAGCCAAAGCTACTAGGCAGGTCCGTGCAAACGCTGTGTAGGGCTTTAGATAACAGCGTCTGGCTGCCTCAGCTCAGGCAATTCCTTGCTGCAACTTTTCATTAGCAGGGATAGAAAGTGAGGCTTCCTTTGCTGTCCTGCTACCTACAGCACCCGTGCATTCTACCCACCTGCCCATTTTTGCCACGCTATTTTTTTTCCCCAAAGAGCTGACACTTTTTAGGGCATCCTAAAAGTGTTAGGAATACTAGTTAGTGTTCCTTTGCTGTCCACTGACCCACAACACCCGTGCATTTGTAAGCCGTGCACCGGGGTGGGCTCTTTAGGATACAGCAAAGTCACAAACGAGAAATAAACGGCCCCAAAACTAGATTAAGTAGCTATAGAGAAAAGAACAAAAACCGCTCACCACTGCAGAGACAAGCCTGAATATATCCTCCTGTTAATGTCCTTTAGTCCGGCACGGATTACAGCAGCAAGCTGAGAAGGTAATGGAACAGAACAATGGAAAAGATCCAGCTGGACTCCAAGGGGATGAATAAAAATGCTTCTTTTTTTGTAACTTGGTTAAAAATAAATATCCATATTCCAAATGAAAACACCGGCTTGTGCACACTGATGAATGGCAGATGTATACCACAACGCGTTTCGGCAGAACGCCTTCCTCAGGTCCTGAGGAAGGCATTCCGCCGAAACGCGTTGTGGTATACATCTGCCATTCATCAGTGTGCACAAGCCGGTGTTTTCATTTTTAACCAAGTTACAAATAAAGAAGCATTTTTATTCATCCCCTTGGAGTCCAGCTGGATCTTTTCCATTGTTCTGTTACAAAACTAGATTAACTAACAAAAGTGCTTTGCTACAATTTGAATATGAATGCAATCATAATAGGGGAAGATATTCAGGGAAAATCCACAAACACTCAGCGAAGAGGCTGAGACCCTTGTGCTATACAGGGTGGCGCCTTACAACATGAGACTACTACAATATATACACTATATGTTACCTACAGGCATGACTGGATATTCCAACCACCAACTACCTATTAATACCCTTAAACATGAAAAAAATTGGATGGGTGTGAAATACAAGCCGCCCACGGTACAGCACAACAGTTTACAAACTTAAAATAAATTTACTCTAACCCCCAATTGACTATTCCCCTGCCCCAATAGAAATATAGTGCCCTTTAATGGAGGATTTGTCCCAAGATTCACCTTGAATAACCAAACAATTTACTATATACAATGGCTGCTTAGCAAAGAGCATAAAAACTTAAATAAATAAATACCAGATATTTTGTTCAACACAAGTTCCCTCCTGGATGAGCTTGATTATGCCCTAAAGTCTGGGATGGGTCTTAGTAACATCCAGGTGTGAGGTCGTTGTGGTCCACAGAGGAACCTCAATGGCAAAGAATTAAATAATGTAAAAATTTGTGGAATTGATGGTACCAAATGGTGATTGTGGCAGTAACTGTGGCCCGACAGTGTTACTATGCCTAACTAAACTAACTACAGGCCCTGCCTCAGTCTCAAATATTCTGGCGCCAAACTGATGTGAGGTGCGTGCACGGTTACCCACTGCGATGGCGCAGTGGGCCTTACTTATCTTACTGACCCGGCTCTGCTCTGGACAATATGTCTGAAATACATAGTCAGATGAGAGGCCTCTCCAACAGATGAGCAATACTGTTTGTAACTATGGCTGGTCTCCTTGACAATATCTTATCAACTTCACAATAGCTTCCTTTTAGAAATCTTCTCCCATCTGGTAAGGATTCAGATACAGTCACGGTCTGCTCCACTCCGCCACAGCTCTGGTAAAGATGATAGATTTCTACTAGCAAATATTATCTCTTCCCTCTTCTGCACGTCCTCTGTCTCTGTATTCATTCACTGCCAACCGCTTCCAAGATGGCTGCTGCTCTACTTCCTGTGATGTACTTTTTTTATCAGCCTGTAGCTCCGCCCCCATCTGAGCTACCTATTTCAGTCTTTCATCTCTGCTGAGAAACAGTGTCCTCTTATGGTTGAATAATGACATTTTTGTCCCTTATAAAGTATTATCACATCAATACTGACAGCTGCAGGTTATAAAGTTACATACAATAAATAGTGTTCACATTTATGAGACACAAATATATACGTCTAAACTATGCTTATGAGGTGATACAGGGGCTTTCCATGCACATCTTTAACCAGGTACATATTTCTGGCCAAGAACAATAGGAGCTGTTTCACCATCTCACATGCCACCCCACTAGAGGTTGACGTTCTCGGCAACCCTTCCCATACAAATTCGTCTTGTGCATAGCGCTGTGGAGGAACACCAGCATTGGACCTGGTTGTCCTACGCAGGGTCATAGGATCGGGGACTTCAAGTACATTTATTGGGGGAGGGGATGCCAGTTGTGCAACTCCCTCCCTGGGTGGCAAGCTTATCACATATGGAACCTCAGTTGTTCCCGGGACAGGGACAACCCACCATTCCTCAACTAAAGGGGTTTCCACTGTATTCAGAGTAGGGATAGGCACCTCCTTTGTTGCCTTGGGCTTTTCAAAGGTGCAGCATCTCAACATGTTACGATGAAGGATCCACGAGGGTCCCTCATTCCCCACTGGCTCCACCTCATAGACTGGGATAGCAGAATCTACCCTTCTTTTCACCACATATGGGATCACCTCCCACCGCCCATCCAACTTCCCAGTTGGCTTTTTGGCCTTGACCATCACCCGGTCACCCGGAGCATACTCATCTTTTTGCACGGGTCTCGGATTTGGGTGTACCCCTTGTTTGAGGCGCTCCCCCACAAATTTGTGCACTGCTCTCAGCCGACGCCGGTGCTCTTGCACCCATGCAGTGGTATTTCTCGGAGGTGGCTGCATTGGATCAGGCATGTGGAGAT
The DNA here is from genome assembly GCF_048569485.1 of Anomaloglossus baeobatrachus. Taxonomy (NCBI): domain Eukaryota; kingdom Metazoa; phylum Chordata; class Amphibia; order Anura; family Aromobatidae; genus Anomaloglossus; species Anomaloglossus baeobatrachus. Next base: position 680,880,467 of record NC_134353.1, on the reverse strand, counting down.
CCTCAATTTCCTGTCCGGCTCTCCCGAACATGATCATATATGGTGAGTAACCGGAGGTACTGTGTACCCTTTTGTTATAGGCCCACATTAGTTCGGGTAAGTATTCTGGCCACCGAGCCTTTTGACTGTCCTTTAGAGTTCGTAGCATCTGGAGCAAGGTGCGATTGAATCGCTCGCATGTCCCGCTCCCTTGGGGGTGATATGGGGTCGTGCAGGAACGCTCTATGCCATATAGCTGGTACAGCTCAGTCATCAGGGTGCCCTTGAAGCATGCCCCCTGATCTGAATGAATCCTCTTTGGACACCCAAACACCTGTATAAAGTGTTTACAGACTGCCTCAGCTGCTGACTCTGCTGTCTGGTCAATTGTGGGTACGGCCACTGCATATTTTGTAAAATGATCTCTCATGACCAGGCAGTATGAGTGTCCTGAGGCAGAATACCCAATCTGTACATAGTCAATCATCAAGATTTCTAGGGGTGCAGACGTGAAGATGGCCTGGACAGGGGCCCATTGTTCGGGGCTCTTACTCAATCCGCAAGCTCCACACTTCAGACATGCCTCAGTTACCATATCTCCCAAGTCAGGGCAATATACTAGCCGTTGGAGCCACTATTAGGTTTTATCGCTCCCAAAATGGGCGCCCCTCTCATGGGCTTCTTGGGCAGCCTCTGATCCCAAAGACATAGGTATAACAATCTGTTGTCGGTACTGCAACTCAGAGTTTAAGTATGCAGTCCGGCACAGGACTCCCTGGATAACATTTAGTTTATCCCACTGCCTCAGCAACTTCTGGCCTTCTGTGGTCAGGCAGGCCCTCTCTTCTGGCCGTGGCCAGACTTTGGTCCAGAGCCACTCTTTCACTCGCTGTAGGTCCGGACAGCCATCCTGGACTCTCCCCCCAATCATCCAAAGTCTTCCCTAACACCATTGACATTCCAGAAGCCACCCCACTTGAATGTGCCAGGTTCTGGAATAGAGGTAATCGACCGAGATTCGATGTTTCAGTGTCCTCTAGCTCCTCATCAACATTCTGTGGGGGCAATCCTACAGAAACTCGGGAGAGTGCATCAGCATTGCTGTTCTCCCTTCCTGACTGAAACTGGATGTGGTATTGGTACTTGGAAAGATGAGCTATCCACCTCTGTTCAAGAGCTCCTAGTTTGGCATTCCCTAAGGGTGCTAATGGGTTATTATCAGTCATTACAGTTACTTCGGCACCCGTCAGATACTCAGCGAACTTTTCCGTCATGGCCCATACCAGTGCCAAAAGTTCCAACTTAAAAGAACTATAGTTGCCGTGGTTGCGCTCTGACTCCCTCAGAGACCTACTGCCATAAGCAATTACTCTCTCACATCCATCTTGCATTTGAGATAGGACTGCCCCCAGACCATGTAAACTCCCGTCAGTATATAACAAGAATAAGGCATCAAACCGCGCATAGGCCAGAATTGGGGCACTCGTTAAAGCCTTTTTCAGTGCCTCAAAGGCTTCTTGCTGACGTGGTCCCCACTCGATGGGCCGAGTCTTGGGTCCCCCAGCCGTGCCCCTCAGCAACTCGTTTATCGGGCCGGCCAGATGAGCAAACTTAGGTATAAACCTTTGATAATACCCGGCCAGACCCAGAAAGGCCCGCACCTCCCATAGGGTATTCGGCCGCAGCCACTTCTGGATGGCCTCCACCTTACTGGCAGCCAGCTGTACCCCCTCCGTGGTGACCACATGTCCTAAGTACTCTATCTGATGTTGAAACAGTTGACACTTCCTGGGCTTGATCTTGAGACCATGGTCTCGCAACCGCCCTAAGGCGGGCTTTGCACACTACGACATCGCAGCCCGATGCTGCGATGCCGAGTGCGATAGTGCCCGCCCCCGTCGCAGCAGCGATATGTGGTGATAGCTGGCGTAGCGAAAGTTATCGCTACGCCAGCTTCACACACACACTCACCTGCCGTGCGACGTCCCTGTGGCCGGCGACCCGCCTCCTTGTTAAGGGGGCGGGTCGTGCGGCGTCACTGCGACGTCACACGGCAGGCAGCCAATCAGAGCGGAGGGGCGGAGATGAGCAGGATGTAAACATCCTGCCCACCTCCTTCCTTCCGCATATCCTACGGAAGCCGCAGTGAGGCCGGTAGGAGACGTTCCTCGCTCCTGCGACTTCACACACAGCGATGTGTGATGCCGCAGGAGCGAGGAACAACATCGGACCGTCGCGTCAGCGTAATCATGGATTACGCCGACGCTGCACCGATGATACGATTACGACGCTTTTGCGCTCGTTAATCGTATCATCCAGCCTTTACACACTGCGATGTCGCATGCGATGCCGGAAGTGCGTCATTTTCAATTTGACCCCACCGACATCGCACCTGCGATGTCGCAGTGTGCAAAGTGCCCCTAAGACCTGCCTCAACTTCTGGAGGTGATCCTCGAATGAAGTTCCAAATACTATCACGTCACCCAGGTATATCAATACTGACTCACAGTTGAGATCACCCAGACAGTGCTCCATCAACCGCTGAAAGGTCTCCGGGGCATTGGACAGGCCAAATGGCATGCGATTAAACTCGTGGAGTCCCATGGGTAAGATGAAAGTCGTCTTTGCCTTGTCCTTTTCGGCCACTGGTACCTGCCAGTACCTGCTGGCCAAATCAAGAGTCGAAAAAAAATTTGCATGACCTAGGGCGGACAATGACTCTTTGATCCATGGAAGAGGGTAGGCATCCCGGACAGTCTGGGCATTCAGTTTCCGGTAGTCCACACAGAATCGGAGGGATCCGTCTTTCTTCCTCACCAAGACCACTGGCGCTGCCCATGGACTTTGGCTCTCTTGGATCACTCGATTTTCCAACATGCTGGCCACCATATCTTTCACCTCATGATGCATCTTGGGTGGGATTTGCCGATAGCGTTCCCAGATTGGCGCAGCATCACCGGTAGGAATTTCGAGCTCAATGGTGGAATTACACCCGAAGTCTTCATCATTTCTTGAGAACACTTCCTGGTATTCCCAAAGAGTGTCTTCGAGAAGCTTTTGTTGCCCCGGAGTGAGGGTTCAGCGGTCCACTCCCATCAGAGACATGATCACTTGGCCATTCCATTCAGCTGTCGGGGTCGCTCTTTGTTGGACACCTACGGCATAAGTCCAGGCTGACCTCCTATCTGGCTGTAGCGTGAAATCCCTCCGCCGAAGAATTTCCCCATCAAGCACATAGACTTCGGCCAGCAGAGTATTTCCAGGAATAGTTAATTCACTGTCTAGGACATTAATGCATCGTACAGGTGCTAACCCATTCAATACGGTTACAAGAGCCCGGGCTACCAGCGGTCGGGTTGATGCTTCCCCTTGAGTGACAGGCTCAATCAAGACCTCCAGCCCATTCAGTCGTCTTCCAGCACCCACAGGCAGTATCAATATTTGCTCCTGTTGTGGTGGGATCTTCACTATAGATGAGCGAACCGGTGGTGGTTCGGCTCGAGTTCGGTTCGTCAAACGGAGGTCTCGTTCGAGTTCAGTTCGTTGAACGTTCGACGAACCGAACTCGAACCGCATAGGAAACAATAGCAGGCATTCACAAACACATAAAAACACCTAGAAAACACCCTCAAAGGTGTCCAAAAGGTGACAAACAACTCACAACAAAACATAAACACATGGGAAAGTGACAAGGACATATACTCATGCGAAAACAAAAGAGCTGGACAAGGAAAAAGAGGAGGAGACACAGATATAGGCATGGCACGCCCTTCTAAAATCATGTAAAACACTGCAAGGTGACTCCAAGCGGAGTATCCCTTTTTTCCAAAAATTGGGGCCCACACACACCCACCCATTCAGTGGCAGCACTTGTGCCCTAGTTGTACACTTCACAGCTAGATTTGCATCAAGCACATTCAAAAAAACGCCATATTTAACCGTACCCAGGATGACACCGGGGTAGGTAGCAAAGTTTTTCCTGATCCCAGCTCTGTTCATCTTGGCTCCTTTTAAAAAACACGGCAAGCAAGGGTTACTCCAAGCGGAGTCTCCCTTTTTTCCAAAAATTGGGCCCCACACACACCCACCCCTTCAGTGGCAGCAGTTGTGCCCCAGTTGTACACTTCACAGCTAGATTTGCATCAAGCACATTCAAAAATATGCCATACTTAACCGTCCCCAGGATGACACCGGGGTAGGTAGCAAAGTCTTTGCTGAACCATGACTTGTTCATCTTGGCTCCTTTTAAAAAACACAGCAAGCAAGGGATACTCCAAGCGGAGTCTCCCTTTTTTCCAAAAATCGGGCCCCACACACACCCACCCCTTCAGTTGCAGCAGTTGTGCCCCAGTTGTACACTTCACAGCTAGATTTGCATCAAGCACATTCAAAAATACGCCATTCTTAACTGTCCCCAGGATGACACCGGGGTAGGTAGCAAAGTCTCTGCTGAACCATGACTTGTTCATCTTGGCTCCTTTTAAAAAACACAGCAAGCAAGGGTTACTCCAAGCGGAGTCTCCCTTTTTTCCAAAAATTGGGCCACACAGACACCCCATCAGTGGCAGCACTTGTGCCCTAGTTGCAAACAGGATGTTTTGATTTGCATCAAGCACATTCCAAATCCACAAGCATTTACTCTCCCCAGGATGACACAGGGGTAGTAAATACCTTGTGGATCCATGACTTGTTCATTTTGATGAACGTTAGTCTGTCCACATTGTCACTGGACAGACGCGTGCGCTTATCTGTCAGCACACACCCAGCAGCACTGAAGACATGTTCAGAGACAACGCTGGCAGCTGGACATGACAAAATCTCCAAGGCGTAAGTTGAGCTCTGGCCATTTTTTAAGATTTGAAGCCCAAAATGAGCAAGACTCCATTTGCAAAGTCATGGCATCGATGTTCATTTGGAGATACTCCTGTATCATCCTCTCCAGCCGTTGACTATGTGTCAGACTTGTTGTCTCTGGTGGCCTTGCAAAGGACGGTTTAAAAAAGTTATGAAAAGATTCCATAAAATTGCTGCTACCAGCACCAGATACGGTGCTACTGGTACGAGTAGACTGTTGAAGATGACGAGACCGTCCCATGTTTGTCAAGTTACAACTGGGAGATTCACTCCCTGCACCTGCACAGTTGTTTGGTGGAAAAGCCGAGCTAAGATCGAGTAACAGCTTCTGCTGATACTCCTGCATACGTGCGTCCCTTTCTATGGCTGAAATTATGTCACAAAATTTGGACTTGTACCGGGGATCTAATAGTGTGGCAAGCCAGTAGTCATCATCACTTCTAATTTTGACAATACGAGGGTCATGTTGGAGGTAGTGCAGCAAGAAGGCGCTCATGTGTCTTGCGCAGCTATGCGGACCAAGTCCACGCTGTGTTTGTGGCATAGAGGTGCTAACCATTCTTTCTTCCTCTGACATCTTCCCCGAACCTCTTTCAACAGAAACTTGACCAAGGTCTCCCTCATCCGCTAAGTCTTCCATGTCCATGGACAGTTCGTCCTCCATTTCTTCATGTTCTCTTGCACCTTCCTCAACATTTCGCCTGCTACCATGCGCACTTGTTGATCTCTGTCCCCCATGGTCCCATGCCTGCCGCGTTGGTGATAATGAACGTCTGGACCTTGGTGATGTTGTTGTGTCTTGCGCATATGAATCCTCCTGTAGTTCCTCCCCTTCCTGTTGTCCCACCCCCTGACTCCGAATAGTGTTTAGCGTGTGCTCCAGCATGTAAATGACTGGAATTGTCATGCTGATAATGGCATTGTCAGCGCTAAACATATTCGTCGCCATGTCGAAACTGTGCAGAAGGGTGCATAGGTCCTTGATCTGAGCCCACTCCATCAGGGTGATCTGCCCCAACTCTGCATCTCGTTGCCCAGGCTATACGTCATGACGTATTGCACCAGGGCTCGGCGGTGCTGCCACAGTCGCTGTAACATGTGGAGAGTCAAATTCCAGCGTGTCGCCACATCGCATTTCAGGCGATGAACCGGCAGGCCGAAAGACTTCTGGAGCGATGCAAGTCGCTCAGCTGCGGCGGTTGAACGGCGGAAGTGAGCAGACAGTTTTCGTGCCCTGGTCAGAAGGCCATCTACGCCGGGATAGTGTGTTAAAAATTGCTGCACAACAAGGTTCAACACGTGAGCCATACAGGGTACGTGTGCCACCTTGCCCAGGTGAAGGGCCGCAGCCAGGTTTGCAGCATTGTCGCACACGGCCTTACCAGGCTGCAGGTTGAGTGGAGACAACCATTTATTAAACTCGGACCGCAGAGCTGACCACAACTCCTCAGCTGTGTGACTCCTATTCCCAAGACATGTCAAGCTAAAGACCGCCTGATGCCGTTGCGCTCTGCTGCCAGCATAGTAATGAGGGGTGCGAGATTCCTTTTGCGCAGTGCGAACGCTGGTGGCCTGACCAGGCAGGCTTGGGACGGAGGTGGAGGACCCAGATGAGGTGGGGGAGGCAGAAGCAGTGGCGGAACTTGGACAGACAGAGGATTGACACACAAGTCGTGGGGACGGCAAGACTTGTGCAGCAGACCCTTCACCATCTATCACCATAGTTACCCAGTTCCCAGTCAGCGACATGTAACGTCCCTGTCCATGCTTACTGGTCCAAGTATCGGTGGTGAAATGCACCCGTTCACACACAGAGTTTCTCAAGAAAGCGGTGATGTTGTGTGTGACATGCTGGTGTAGTGCGGGCACACCTTTCTTAGAGAAGTAGTGGCGACTGGGCATTTGGTACTGGGGCACAGCGACAGACATAAGGTCTCTAAAATCCTGTGTGTCCACCAGGCGGAAAGGCAGCATTTCGGTAGCCAAGAGCTTACAGAGGGATAAAGTCAACCTCTTAGCTTTGTCATGGGTCGCAGGAAATGGCCTTTTATTTGTCCACATCTGAGGGACAGAGATCTGGCTGCTGTGTGTAGACAGTGTTAAGTAGGGTGTCCCTGGAAAAATGCAGGTTTGTGAGGAAAGTGCAGGCATAGATATGATGTTGCCTTCGTCCAACGTTGGTGCTATCGATGTCTGAGAGAGCTGTACACACGTACTTGTTTCCCCTTCCAAACCAACTGACGACCTACCAAGCAAACTGACTGTTGCGGTTACAGTGGTGGAAGTTGTGCGTGGAAAACCAGGTGTGACAGCTGTCCCCACAGTCCTAGAAGATGAAGAGCGCGCGGATGCACTAGAAGGGGCAGGCAGTGGATGATTCGCTCCGCTAGGCCGCATTGCAGCACGGTGAGCTTCCCATCGGGACATATGATATTTATTCATGTGACGATTCATGGAAGAAGTTGTCAAACTGCTGAGGTTTTGCCCTCTACTAACAGAATCATGACAAATTTTACAGATCACATAATTTGGGCGATCTTTTGCTATGTCAAACAAGGACCAGGCTAGGCAAGGCTTAGAGGGCATGCGACCTGCTGATCCACCCCGACTAGTGCTCAGAGGCACAGTGGTGGCTGAGGATGCAGTTATAGACGTGCTACCAGTACTCCTACTCTGTCCAGGAAGGCGCAAGGTAACTTCGTCATCAGTTGCATCCTCCTCCACCGTCTCTGTTGACCTCTTCGAGGGCCTGACTGTGGGTTGACAGTAGGTGGGATCTAGAACCATTTCCTGGTCTGTACTCACTGTAGCTTGGGAGCAGACCTCTGATTCCCAGGCTATAGTGTGACCGAACAGCTCTGCAGACTCAGCCATCTCAGTTCCACCATACTGTGCAGGGCGGATGGAGACTTCAGAGCTGGGAGAAAGCAAGTTTGATTGGGATGACAACTCAGAGGACTGGTGTTTTTTGGATGCTGTAGTTGAGGTGGCGGAGAGGGCACTTCTTGGACCACTTGAGATCCATTCAAGCATTTTCCTTTTTTGGCCATCATCTACCTTTGTTCCAGTTGTTTGTGTCCGTAAAAAAGGGAGCACATCGGATTGTCCACGGGAAGTAGTAGACATCTTACTTTTGCTGGAAGATGGTCTATCTTCAGCAGATGTTAATGGAGCTTTGCCACCTTCCCACGGACAAACCCTTTTTTTCCTTTTCCAACACGCCTCTTCCCCTTTCCACCAGCATCTGTCATTTTGCCACTCATTTTGATTGCAACAAGATTGTGCACTTAAAATGTGGTAGTAAAAATTGAGAGGTGGTGTAGATTTCAGCGGTGGTCTAGCTTTATTAACAGCAGAATAAACAACAATAATTATCCCTGACAATGCAACTACGTCCCTTAAACTGGCAGAAGTGTTTGCTAGTATAATGGCTTAGTAACAATGAGTTTGAGTGTGCAATGCAGGCAGACGTGCTGCAAATATCTTTGCACTAGTGGGACAATACAGAAGTCCAACAGCCACTTTTAAGATGCCACTAAGTTCACTCAGTGTTTGCTAGTGTAATGACTTAGTAACAATGAGTTTGAGTGTGCAATGCAGGCAGACGTGCTGCAAATATCTTTGCACTAGTGGGACAATACAGAAGTCCAACAGCCACGTTTAGGATGCCACTAAGTTCACTCAGTGTTTGCTAGTATAATGGCTTAGTAACAATGAGTTTGAGTGTGCAATGCAGGCAGACGTGCTGCAAATATCTTTGCACTTGTGGGACAATACAGAAGTCCAATAGCCACGTTTAGGATGCCACTAAGTTCACTCAGTGTTTGCTAGTATAATGGCTTAGTAACAATGAGTTTGAGTGTGCAATGCAGGCAGACGTGCTGCAAATATCTTTGCACTACTGGGACAATACAGAAGTCCAACAGCCACTTTTATGATGCCACTAAGTTCACTCAGTGTTTGCTAGTATAATGGCTTAGTAACAATGAGTTTGAGTGTGCAATGCAGGCAGACGTGCTGCAAATATCTTTGCACTAGTGGGACAATACAGAAGTCCAACAGCCACGTTTAGGATGCCACTAAGTTCACTCAGTGTTTGCTAGTATAATGGCTTAGTAACAATGAGTTTGAGTGTGCAAAGAGCAGGAGGGTACAGTGGCAGGGTTGTGGGTCTCTGGGTAGAGGAAAGGAAGCCTGCCTTTCTATCCCTCCTAATGGGGAAATGCAGCGAGGAAATCCCTGACCTTAGCTACACAGACGCTGTCATCTTGTGTAGCTGCTAAACTCTGTTTTCACGGACCTGTCACCTATGGCTCTGACCCTGCCGATATTAGCCCTTAAAGGACTGATAGAAAGTGCTATCACTTTTCTGTACAGCGCTGTGTATAGAGCGTACACAGCAGTATCGGAGATAGGCTCTGCGCCAGTGGTGACTGACACCAAGGACGCAGAAGAGATAATGGCGTCCGGATGGGCAGATACTCGTTTTCATAATGCAGGGACATGTGACATGGACATCCTATGACACTTGCCGTTGCTTCTCTGGCTAAAAGTCCACTTAGCTGTGTGTGTGTCTGGGATTGGCTGACATGCTGGCCCGCCCCACTACACGCGCGCGCTTAGGGAAGGAAGACAAGGAAAAAATAAAATGGCTATCGCCATTATCCATACAGCAGTGATCTGAATGCGCTGTTCCCGCACACTATACACTGAAATTTCATAATAGTGTGAGTCACAGAGTGACTTACACTATTACAGCGGAAAGCCAGCTAGTAATTAGCAGGTCTTTTTGCTGCTAGAACCGTTCTCGAACGTATTTAGAACTATCGAGCTTTAGCAAAAAGCTCGAGTTCTAGTTCTAGCTAGAACAGCCCCCAAAATCACTCGAGCCGCGAACTGGAGAACCTCGAACCACGAACCGCGCTCAACTCTAATCTTTACCTGAGTCTTCAGCGGCACCCTCACTCGTCCTATTGGCTGACCGCGTCTGGTGCTCTTTTGCAGGCTACAGCTCCTCACCATTTGCTGCAGAACTTTCTGTGTCGGCCGATGCGTGGTAGCCCGTTGCCAATACTTAGGCCCTTCCTTGGCATACATGTGGTGATCTAGATCTCTCAACACATTCATACCCAGCGTCACATCCAATCCTCTCCGGGACGGATGGTTCACGAGCACAACTCCCTTCTTGCAAATGCTCTGGTCTAACAATCGGATATGCATCTAGATTATCCCTTGTACATCCATCTCATTATTATTGGCAGCTATCAGCCTAATGACACTTCCATCTTCCGGTTCCATCAAGTGCCCAAAATGCCTCTCAAAGAATTTTAGCGCCATAATTGTGCATTCCGACCCGGTATCGACTAGGCCTTCGAACTCAGCTGCTATTACAGGGCTTCTGGCATACAGGTCATGTTCTTCATACACTGGGCTAGACTTTTGGTATATCGCCGCAGGATGCCCAACTACTGTGGTGGTCAGTAGTTTAACGCCGACTCAGCTCCCAACTGTGCAGAGCAGTCTCTGGCGATATGGCCAAATTGTTGACAGCGCCAGCATTGGCGCCCACGGTGGGGTTGCCTTCCCAATGTGTCGTACCTCATGGGATTCTGCCTCCTGGCCGGTGTTGCCATAGAGACTCGGGGTTGCGCAGCTATTGGTGGTGCATGAAGTGGTTGGTCCCACACCTGAGCTACCTTCAGTTGGAGTTCCTGAATTTGTTCTGTTAAAGTCTTGATCGCATCCCTCAGGACAGCCGCCTCTCCTGATCCTTCCTGACCCTCTGCAATATGGGCTCTGCTCACCCACTTCTTGATCACAGTAATTGACTCCTCCTCCTGTTCTAAAGCGGCTAGATAGCTGTCATCAAATGTCAGAGTTGAGTTGTTCCTAGTCATCTCTTGGAGCTTATCCTGTAAATACTTATTGGCTATTCCAGCAATGAACTGGTCCCTCAGGATCTTGCCCAGCTCCTGAAAGGCGCCCTTGCCCGCTGAGTCACGCCTCCGGATCTCCTGCATTGCTTCCTGCAATTGCATACCGCATAAGTGTTTCTCCTTCACACTGTGGCCGATTGAAGAATCCACTTCTCAGCTGCGCCACTTGCACACGGGCCCCATGAACCCTCTCTAAAAGGGTAAATACCTTCTCTATGTTGTCTCTCTCGGATTCAGGGCGCACCATCAGTGTCCGTTGGGCATCACCCTCGAGGGCATTCAGAGCTACTTCTGCCAGTAATTCCGGAGTCAGGTTACACATCTTGACTGCACTCCGAACCCTCTCCATCCAGTCCTCAAGGCCAATGTTGCTACCATCAAACCTAACCAAGGGAGGGAACAAAGTCCCCGCTGGAAGGTACCCTACCTGGGGTGACATGGCAGATTGCACTGGTGACATTAAGGAAAGCTGGCTTGCCTGTGCTGGGGCATGGACTGGTGCTGCTAATGCCGGTGAGTTGACTCCCGCCGCATTCCTGTCCATAACGGTAGCTGTATCCTGCCGACTACGCCAAATTTGTAAGCCATGCACCGGGGTGGGCTCTTTAGGATACAGCGAAGTCACAAACGAGAAATAAACAGCCACAAAACTAGATTAACTAACAAAAGTGCTTTACTACAATTTGAATATGAATGCAATTAAAACAGGGGAAGACATTCAGGGAAAATCCACGAACACTCAGCGAAGAGGCTGAGACCCTTGTGATATACAGAGTGGTGCCTTACAACATGAGACTACTACAATATATACAATATATACACTTTATGTTACCTACAGGCATGACTGGATATTCCAACCGACAACTACCTATTAATACCCTTAAACATGAAAAAAATTGGATGGGTGTAAAATACAAGCCGCACGTGGTACAGCACAACAGTTTACAAACTTAAAATAAATTTACTCTAACCCCCAATTGACTATTCCCCTGCCCCAATATAAATATAGTGCCCTTTAATGGAGGATTTGTCCCAAGATTCACCTTGAATAACCAAAAAATTTACTATATACAACGGCTGCTTAGCAAAGAGCATAAAAACTTAAATAAATAACAGATATTTTGTTCAACACAAGTTCCTTTCTGCATGAGCTCGATTATGCCCTAAAGTCTGGGATGGGTCTTAGTAACATCCAGGTGTGAGGTCGTTGTGGTCCACAGAGAAACCTCAATGGCAAAGAATTAAATAATGTAATAATTCGTGGAATTGATGGTACCAAATGGTGATTGTGGCAGTAACTGTGGCCCGACAGTGTTACTATGCCTAACTAAACTAACTACAGGCCCTGCCTCAGTCTCAAATATTCTGGCGCCAAACTGATGTGAGGTGCGTGCACGGTTACCCATTGCGATGGCGCAGTGGGCCTTACTTATCTTACCGGCCTGGGTCTGCTCTGGACAATATGTATGAAATACGCAGTCAGTTGAGAGGCCTCGCCAACAGATGAGCAATACTGTTTGTAACTATGGCTGGTCTCCTTGACAACATCTTATCAACTTCACGATAGCTTCCTTTTAGCAATCTTCTCCCATCTGGTAAGGATTCAGATACAGTCACGGTCTGCTCCACTCCGCCACAGCTCTGGTAAAGATGATAGATTTCTACTAGCAAATATTATCTCTTCTCTTGAATAATGACATTGTTGTCCCTTATAAAGTATTATCACATCATTACTGACAGATGCAGGTTATAAAGTTACATACAATAAATACAGTTCACATTTATGAGACACAACTATATACGTCTAAACTATGCTTATGAGGTGATACAGGGGCTTGCCATGCACATCTTTAACCAAGTACATATTTCTGGCCATGAACAATGGGAGCTGTTTCACCATCTCACACATTCTACCCACCTACCCATTTTTGCCACGCTATTTTATTTCCCCAAAGAGCTGACACTTTTTGTGGCATCCTAAAAGTGTCTGGAATTCTAAGTTAGTGTTCCTTTGCTGTCCAGTGACCCACAGCACCCGTGCATTTTACCAACCTGTCCATTTTTGCCTTCCAATTTTATTTCTCCTGACACTTTTTGTGGCATCCTAAAAGTTTCTGAAATACTAAGTTAGTGTTCCTTTTTGCTGTTCACTTACCCACAGCACCCGTGCATTCTACCCACCTGCCCATTTTTGCCACGCTATTTTATTTCCCCAAAGAGCTGAAATTTTTTGTGGCATCCTAAAAGTGTCTGGAATACTAAGTTAGTGATCCTTTGCTGTCCACTGACCCACAGTACCCGTGCATTCTACCCACCTGCCCATTTTTGCCATGCTATTTTATTTCTCCAAAGAGCTGACACTTTTTGTGGCATCCTAAAAGTTTCTGAAGTACTAAGTTAATGTTCCTTTGCTGTCTACTGACCCACAGCACCCGTGCATTCTATTCACCTGCCCATTTTTGCCACGCTATTTTATTTCCCCAAAGAGCTGACACTGTTTGTGGCATCCTAAAAGTGTCTGGAATACTAAGTTAGTGTTCCTTTGCTGTCCACTGACCCACAGCATCTGTGCAGTCTACCCACCTGCCCAGTTTTTGCTACGCAATTCTAATTGTAAACTGTGCTGCCACTGTTAGGGGCATACTAAAATTGACTGGGATAATCAGTGTTGGTTCTTCAGCTGTTAATAAAGCTAGACCACCTCTGCATTGTACACACCTGTCCATTTTTAGCTACGTAATTCTAATTGCAAACTGTGTTGCCACTGTTAAGGGCATACTAAAATTGTCTGGGATACTACCTTAGTGTTCCTTTGCTACCAATCTCACGGTACAGCACCTGTGCATGCTACAAACCTCTTCATTTTTGCTACGCAATTCTAATTGCAAACTGTGCTGCCACTGTTAGGGGCATACTAAAATTGACTGGGATAGTCAGTGTTAGTTCTTCAGCTGTCAATAAAGCTAGACCACCTCTGCATTTTACACACCTGTCCATTTTTAGCTACGTAATTCTAATTACAAACTTTGCTGCCACTGTTAGGGGCATACTAAAATTGTCTGGGATACTATCTTAGTGTTCCTTTGCTGCCAATGATGGTACAGCACCTGTACATGCTACACACCCGTCCATTTTTGCTATGCAATTCTAATTGAAAACTATGCTGCCACTGTTAGGGGCATACTAAAATTGACTGGGATAGTCAGTGTTGGTTCTTCAGCTGTCAATAAAGCTAGACCACCTCTGCAATCTACACCACCTCTCCATTTTTGCTACCACATTTTAAGTGTCCAATCTTGTTGCTAACAATATGAGTGGCAAAAGGACAGATGCTGGTGAAAAGGGGAACAGGCGTGTTGGAAAAGGAAAAAAAGTTTGTGTCCGTGGGGTAGGTGGGAAAGCTCCTTTAACATATGCTGAAGAAAGGCCATCTTCCAGCAAAAGTAAGATGTCTACTATTTTCCATGGACAATAGGATGTGCTACATTTTTTACGGAACTGAACAACTATAACAAAGGTAGATGATGCACAAAAAAAGAACATGCTTGAATGGATCTCAAGTGCTTCAACAAGTGGCCTCTCCTCCACCTCAACTTCAACATCCAAAAAACAACAGTCCTCTGAGTTGTCACCCCAATCGCACTTGCTTTCTCCCAGCTCTCAAGTCTCCACCCACCCTGCAGAGTATGGTGTAACAGAGATGTCTGAGTCTGCAGAGCTGTTCAGTCACATTATAGCCTGGGAATCAGAGGTCTGCTCCCAAGCTACATTGAGTACACACCAGGAAATGGTCTGCAGTGATGCCCAGAAGCTTTATGAGTTAGATTCAGGCCCTGATGACCAAGTTTCTGAGCATAATGTAGACCCTCATTCCCAAACTGTAACACCTGTTGGTGGAGACAATGAGGAACATACTGATTACGATGATATGCAGATACCTGATTGGGATGACAACTTAACTATTCAGTCAGGGCACAAAGAGGTAAGGTCTGAGGGCGAGCGGAGTGCAAACACAACGCTTGATGATGAAGTTCTAGATCCCACTTACTGTCAACCCACAGTCATGCCCTCTAGGAGGTCACCAGAGGCAGTTGAGAAGGATGCGACTGACGACGAAGTTACCTTGCGCCTTCCTGGACAGAGTCGGAGTACTTGAAGCACATCAACAACTGCATCCTCAGCCACAACTCTGCCACTGAGCACAAGTCGGGGTGGCTCTGCAGGTCGCATGGGCTCTAAACCTTGCCTAGCCTGGTGATTTATTGACATCGCAAAGGATCTCCGAAATCATGTGATCTGTAAGATTTTTCGCCAATCTATAAGTACAGTCCAAAACCTCACTAGTTTGACAACTTCTTCCATGAATCGTCACATGAATAACAAGCATAAGTCCCACTGGGAAGCTCATCATGCTACAATGCGGCCTTGCGGAGCAGGTCAACCACCATCTGCCCCTTCTAGTGAATCCGCGCGATCTTCATCCTCTATGACTGTGGGGACAGCTGTCACACGTGTTTTTCCACGCAGACCTTCCACCTCTTTAACCGCAACAGGCAGTTTGCTTGGCGGGTCGTCAGTTGTTTTGGAAGAGGAAACAAGTGCTGGCATAGAGCTCTCTCAGACATCAAGAGCACCAACTTTGGATGAAGGCAACATCATGTCTGCGTCTGCACTTTCCTCACATAAGCAAGTATGGTTGACCTTAGGGAGATCAACATCTAACACTGCGGAGACACCATCATGTGTTTCTCAACGCAGTGATTCTAGAGCAATGCCCCCTGGGAAATATTTAAAGCAAGAAAGCCTGCGGAGACACCATCAAGTGTTTCTCAACGCTTGCAGGAAACTAGCCAGGTCTTTCACCGGGAAGGAACAACACGGGAAGGGCAGTCTCCAGTCAAGAAGACCACCTATGCCAAACATGGTATCCATCCACAGACAGCTGTTTCAGGGTATTTGCCCCTCATCAGTGTGGAGTAGGAAACTGGCTAGTGGGAGCAATGCCTAGTAGAAGACTACATAAGCAAGGATGGTTGACCTTAGGGAGATCAACATCCAACACAGCAAAGACACCATCACGTGTTTCTTAGCGCAGTGATTCTAGAGCAATGCCCCATGGGAAATATTCAAAACAAGAAAGCCTGCGGAGACACCATCACGTGTTTCTCAACGCTGGCAGGAAACTAGCCAGGTCTTTCACCGGGAAGGAACAACCACGGGAAGGGCAGTCTCCAGTCAAGAAGACCACCTATGCCAAACATGGTATCCATCCACAGACAGCTGTTTCAGGGTATTTGCCCCTCATCAGTGTGGAGTAGGAAACTACCTAGTGGGAGCTTTGCCTAGTAGAAGACTACATAGGTAAGGATGGTTGACCTCGGGGAGATCAACATCCAACACCGCGGAGACACCATCATGTGTTTCTCAACGCAGTGACACTAGAACAAGGCCCCCTGGGAAAATATGCAATATAAGAATGCTGCGGAGACACCATCACATGTTTCTCAACGCTGGCAGGAAACCCGGTAGTGGATGGATACCATGTTTGGCATAGGTGGTCTCCTTGACTGGAGACTGCCCTTCCCGTGTTTGTTCCTTCCCGGTGAAAGACCTGGCTAGTTTCCTGCCAGCATTAAGAAACACGTGATGGTGTCTCTGCAGGCATTCTTGTTTTGCACTTTCCACACAGACCTGCAGTTTTCCAGGGACACCCTACTCAACACCGTCTCCACACAGCAGCCAGATCTCGGTCCCTCGGATGTGGACAAATAAAAGGCCATTTCCCCGAGCCATGACAAAGCTAAGAGGTTGACTTTCACTCTCTGTAAGCTCTTGGCTACCGAAATGCTGCCTTTCTGCCTGGTGGACCCAGAGGATTTTCGAGACCTTATGTCCATCGCAGTGCCCCAGTACCAGATGTCCAGTCGCCACTACTTCTCCAAAAAAGGTGTGTCTGTGCTACACCAACATGTCGCACACGACATCACCGCTTCCTTGAGAAACTCTGTGTGTGACAGGGTGCATTTCACCACCGATACTTGGACCAGTAAGCATGGACAGGGGTGTTACATGTCGCTGACTGGGCACTGGGTAACTATGGTGAGAGATGGAGAAGGGTCTGCTGCACAAGTCTTGCCGTCCCCACGACTTGTGCGTCAATCCTCTGTAAGTAGAAGTTCCTCCACTGCTTCTGCCTCCTCAACCTCATCTGGGTCCTCCACCTCCGTCCCAAGCATGCCTGGTCAGGCCACCCGCATTGTAACTAGAGATGACACACCCTCTAGAGGCTTGAGTTCGGTTCGGTTCGTCGAACGGAGGCTGCGTTCGAGTTTGGTTCGGCGAGTTGTTCGATGAACCTCTCAAACCCCATTGAAACCAATGGGAGGCAATTACAAACATATAAAAACACATTATAAATGTACACAGTTAATAAACATTGCCATAACACTTACAGGTACCCGCGATGCGTCCTGTACTCTGTCTCCCGCCGCTTTTCCATCCGATAATCACTGCATCCTCCCGGTAAGGCTGGTTTCACACTACGTCTTTTTAACATCCGTCAAAAACGTTTTTTTAACGGAAGTACGGATCCTGTGCAAATCCGTTTTCCCTTCAATGCATTTTCAATGGACTCGCGTCCACCTCCGTTTGCATGCGTTTGCGTCCGTTAGACGCAGGATCCGTCCTTTTGCGTTATTTTAACATGTTTCAAAAACGCAACATGTAGCGTTTTTTTGCTTTGTTAAAATAACGCATCTCACAGGATCCTTCACATTGCGCCGCGAGCTGCAATGCATTTCAATGAGTGCTGGATCCTGCCTAGCAGAATGCGTTCAGTTGCGTTGTAACAGGATCCTGCTTTTGTACTGAGCATGCCCAGAAAGTAGCAAACAATGTTATCTCAATGCATATAGTTCCCTTGACCATCCTGGACAAGCCATTAGCCAGAAGACCCCAGAGAGCTTGCACCTTGTAAGTATAGCCATATTTTGCATTTTATGCCCTGCTTGCATGTTTTTGTTCAATGCTGAACAATATTTCTTCATACATTTATAGCTGCTGTGACCAGCCAAGACCCCAACAGACCAGCCAGTCTTGCAGTCTTGACCCCCTTTAAAATATGTGAGTGCAACCTGTGACTGGGTTTAATGTGTGTACTGTTGCTGCAGCATTTTATGTTCCACGTGATCAGTTCTTTGGCTCTGATCTTTCCTAAAAAACTCCATTTTTTGCAGTCAAAATACAGACTTGCAGCAAATCTGGCAATTTTACACATAGTCTTGATAATTATGAGTCTGCATTTTTGGGTCTTATCTTTTGTGGACTCCACTGTGTATATATTTTTTGGGTGTGATAATTAGATATGGCAATACTATTTGTTATTCATGGTTTTCATCTGACGGGGGCCAACAGACACTATTTTCTGACTTGCGTAGATTTTCAATATGTATTTAAAGATTCTTTTTCTTGTTTGTTCTCACAGGAGTTGTAATGTCATGTGTTTTTTCATTTACAGCTGCTGTGACCTCCCAAGGCCACCAACAGAACAGGCAGTTCCGCACACCGGAGACGTTGCTGTGACTGCCATCTGTGACCGCCTTCAAATCTGTGAGTATTAACATTGTGGCCCCATTATCTACCTGTTTATCAAGCACCCAGGAGTTGTAATGTCATGTGTTTTTTCATTTACAGCTGCTGTGACCTCCCAAGGCCACCAACAGAACAGGCAGTTCCGCACACCGGAGACGTTGCTGTGACTGCCATCTGTGACCGCCTTCAAATCTGTGAGTATTAACATTGTGGCCCCAATATCTACCTGTTTATCAAGCACCCAGGAGTTGTAATGTCATGTGTTTTTTCATTTACAGCTGCTGTGACCTCCCAAGGCCACCAACAGAACAGGCAGTTCCGCACACCGGAGACGTTGCTGTGACTGCCATCTGTGACCGCCTTCAAATCTGTGAGTATTAACATTGTGGCCCCATTATCTACCTGTTTATCAAGCACCCAGGAGTTGTAATGTCATGTGTTTTTTTCATTTACAGCTGCTGTGACCTCCCAAGGCCACCAACAGAACAGGCAGTTCCGCACACCGGAGACGTTGCTGTGACTGCCATCTGTGACCGCCTTCAAATCTGTGAGTATTAACATTGTGGCCCCAATATCTACCTGTTTATCAAGCACCCAGGAGTTGTAATGTCATGTGTTTTTTCATTTACAGCTGCTGTGACCTCCCAAGGCCACCAACAGAACAGGCAGTTCCGCACACCGGAGACGTTGCTGTGACTGCCATCTGTGACCGCCTTCAAATCTGTGAGTATTAACATTGTGGCCCCATTATCTACCTGTTTATCAAGCACCCAGGAGTTGTAATGTCATGTGTTTTTTCATTTACAGCTGCTGTGACCTCCCAAGGCCACCAACAGAACAGGCAGTTCCGCACACCGGAGACGTTGCTGTGACTGCCATCTGTGACCGCCTTCAAATCTGTGAGTATTAACATTGTGGCCCCAATATCTACCTGTTTATCAAGCACCCAGGAGTTGTAATGTCATGTGTTTTTTCATTTACAGCTGCTGTGACCTCCCAAGGCCACCAACAGAACAGGCAGTTCCGCACACCGGAGACGTTGCTGTGACTGCCATCTGTGACCGCCTTCAAATCTGTGAGTATTAACATTGTGGCCCCATTATCTACCTGTTTATCAAGCACCCAGGAGTTGTAATGTCATGTGTTTTTTCATTTACAGCTGCTGTGACCTCCCAAGGCCACCAACAGAACAGGCAGTTCCGCACACCGGAGACGTTGCTGTGACTGCCATCTGTGACCGCCTTCAAATCTGTGAGTATTAACATTGTGGCCCCAATATCTACCTGTTTATCAAGCACCCAGGAGTTGTAATGTCATGTGTTTTTTCATTTACAGCTGCTGTGACCTCCCAAGGCCACCAACAGAACAGGCAGTTCCGCACACCGGAGACGTTGCTGTGACTGCCATCTGTGACCGCCTTCAAATCTGTGAGTATTAACATTGTGGCCCCATTATCTACCTGTTTATCAAGCACCCAGGAGTTCTAATGTCATGTGTTTTTTCATTTACAGCTGCAATATGTCACAGAGAGATGGTGCAGGAGCCCCCACATCCCTGCCAAGTGAGCCCTCATCCCCGTCAATTAATGTACGTAAACTTTGAAAGACAAATTGGTACAGCATCTGAGAAATATTTTCCAGGATCATTAATTATGATATGTCTTCTCTTACAGGTTCCGATGGCAGTGGAACCGGTTGAGGATTTTGATAGTGGACCGATGGTGGTCGAGCACTCTTCCGCTGTAAGTTGATAAGTTGATCAGCGTTCATCAAACAGTATCCTACAGGACTCATTATCTCAAAACTAATATAAATGTTTTTTCAGGAAACAGATGCTGCAGCACGTCCCACTGGTCCAGGAACCTCATCCCACAGTCGTGTGTGTAGTCGCCGTGGCGGCATGGGCGGTGTAAGTAATTTTTTATTGTTTTGTAAAGGAAATGCTCCATTTGCATTACATCTGAATTGTATGAGTGCTTGTGTTCATTTGTACCAATTTTTTTTTTTATGGGCGATTTCAGGTTTCACGACGCAGCAGCAGGCCCCAAGATTTTGAGGCTTTTATAGATGGGGACCTGCTGATTTGCGAAGTCGAGGCACGTCCTGCCTTGTGGAACACAGCCCACCACCACCACTGGGATGCAGTACTCACGCGCCGATTGTGGGATGAGGTTAGCAGATCTCTGATGGATACATGGGAGTCCATGGATGCTAAGACGCAGTATTTGTTTCGTAAGTATTCCAATTTGAAAATGTGTAAATGTCAATATCTTGTCCAAAAATTTTTTGGAATAGGGCTGTTGTGCGCATTGGTTTTTGAAATTTAAAAATTTTTCTCTTTTGTTTTGTTTACAGGCGAGAAAGTGATCAGACGGTGGCGGTCTATAAGGGATCGATACAAGAGGGATTTCAATGCCGAAATGAGGGCTCCCAGTGGTTCTGCCGGGCGCCGTAATCGGTACAAACATTACAATGCGCTTAGTTTTTTAAGACCATCGCTGGCGTCACGCAGGTAAGCTGAAAAATTAGGATTACAAAAAGTGTTGCCTTATGTAACTTGTTTTTTTTCTCAAACAGGTCAATGCTTTCAAAATCATGTAATAATTTTTTTTTGTTTTTAACAACCCACAGCACCACTGGAAGTACATCGCATCCATCGCGTGAAATCCCTCCTGTATCGGTCCCCGAAGCAACCGCCACCAGCCCATCGGAAGACGTTGCCAACTCTGACCTCTCTGGTAACCCCTCATCCTCCCAATCCTCCCAACCACACGTCCCCGCTGGAGATTACTGTCAGGCTGAAGATATTCAATTGGCAGGTCCTAGCGTGAACTTTCCCCTAACACAGGCCTCTGGCGCTGATCAAAGTGTTAGACAAAGTTTCGGGTCATTTCGTCAACGCCATAGGACTGTAGATAGGAGCCTTATGCCTGAGTTTTCGCACATGAGCTCAGTTTTCCTAGATTATCTGAAGTTCCAAACTGAAAAAATTACAGCTGGCTTTGCTGAAACACAAAGAAGCTTCAGAGAGATCAATGATCGTTTGGGAAAACTTGAGTCAGATGCTAACAAATCAGTCAACAATTTGTTCTTTTTGACTGTACTACGGCATATGGAAAGCTTACCTAGCGATAGCCAATTGAATATTATGCATGCCTGTCAGCAATCTCTAGCGCAGGAAATTAATCGCCATCCTCCCTCCCAACATTTCCATGCGCCTGCCGCACCTTACCAGACCCTTGCCCAACCTTATCCACCACCCTCCCAACGTTATCAGCCACCACCTCAACCTTACCAGCCTCCTGACCCACCTTATCCACCACCCTCCCAACGTTACCAGCCCCCCGCCCAAAATTTTCAACTTTCAAGCCAACCAATCCATCACCAATCTCAATCATACCCTGCCACATCACAACAGTACCCAGGATCCCAACTGCCATCACCATCTGTAACCCTTCATCCTACATGTGTTCCTTCCCCTGCCACTACTTGTGCCTCTGCTTCCATCTTTACCTCCCCACATTTGCACTCAAGAACCCCACAAGCACCTTCCACGCAACATCCGGATTTAGCACAAAGTTTCCTCACCGAAATCAGAAATCTAATTCCTACCCCTTCCCCTTTGTCATCCACTCACACCGCACATGACCAGACCCTACACACCCCCATACCCAGAGAGGTCAGTCCGGCAAATGAAGCAATGGGAATGAGTCCGACGAGTACACCAAGTGAAAGTAGTTCTACCTCTGCCCTGCACCACCATTTCACCAGCCTTTAAAATTTGAACATCTGTTTAATAAAATATTGTTTGTTGTACCATACAAAATTGTTTTTTTATGATGGTAGAAATTCAAGTATTATATTTACCTTTCCAATAGGTTACGTGTCTGTGTGTATGCATCAACAAAGTGTGTGTGTGTGTGTGTGTGTGTGTGTGTGTCAAGCTACATTGTATGTGTTTCTTTTGGATGATACTTTACAGTTTTTTTGTGCGATTCTATTTCTGATCGGGTAATGTTTAACTTGGTCCCAGAGCACAACGCTTTACGCTGGCTACCTGCACTCGTAGCCAGACTACACATCGGGTTAATAAGCAAACCGCTGTGCTTATTTACCCGATCTGTACTCCGGCTACGTGTGCAGGGAGCCGGCACTGCCAGCATGAGAGCGGTGTACGCTACGGGTAACCATGTGCTTGGTTTAACTGATATTTATAGTTAAGCGCAGCATCGCTTCAACGCGTTGATGCTGGCTGTGGGTTGGTCACTGGTGATATCTGCCTGTTTGACAGTTCACCAGCGACCATGTAATGACGCAGCAGCGATTCTGATAAGGTCATATCGTCATTGTGATAGCTGCTACGTCGCTACATGTGACATAGGCTTAACACTAAAACTACTGACTTATTTTTGACTACTTGAATACATAGTGCGAATTAATGACTACCTCAGTAGTTCTAGTGTTAAGCAGCTGGAGTACCGCCGTGGTTTTGAGCCATAAAGAGCTGTAGGCAGCCATCAACACGCCTTTCCCCATGTGTTATTTTCTTTGTTATGGCTTTGCACCATCCCCACTCAAAAAACTGCCATGGCTACCTTTTTTGGGAAAGAAGAGTATAATTCTGTGTATATACTTAGCAAATATCTCTCAAGAACCACAATAGATGATAAGACATTGTCAATTTTCTCAACACACACTGAGGTTTTAGCATACAGTGATTCTACAAATGTTAACTCAAGATAAGAAATTCAAGGTTCCCAACTTGTCCACCCTAGTAAACAAAGCAATCCAAGCGATGCAGATAATGAAAAGGTGTATTTATTTAGGTAAAATAAAACAAACAGTAAAAAATTGTGAGGGGCCATAAGGTAAAACGAACCAAATTTTCAAAATTGTCAACAACATAAAATAATATAGCAAACATGTTACAGCAAGGATGGAGGGAGTTAAACTTTCAATAACCTTCACACATATTCATCCTGCCATGCCACTCGACCGGTATCAGACATAAAGTAAGTTGCAAACTGATCCCTCATTGCGCATACAGCGGACGTTGTACGAAGGCCAACATTGGCATAATCGTCAAGAGGGAGTTCAACATCAGCAGGGTCCATAACCAGCCTTTCTTTACTTAATACGTAGTTGTGGAGAACTACGCACGCTTTAACAACATCATCCACCGTATCTGTTTTTAGTTGAATGGCTGTTGTCAGAATGCGCCACTTTCCAGTCATCATACCAAATGCGCATTCCACCATCCTTCGTGCCCTCGTTAGCCGGTAATTGAAAATCCTTTTCGCTTGATTGAGGCCACGGCTGGAGTATGGTTTCAGAAGATTTTCACACATTTGAAATGCTTCATCACCAACCAATACGAACGGCAGTGGTGGTTCAGATGTGTCAGGAAGGGGTCTGGGTGGTGGAAAATTGAAATCATTACTGTATAAACGGCGGCCCATTGCAGACTGCTTGAAGACCTGTGAGTCATTGGAGCGGCCGTATGCTCCAATGTCCACAGCAACAAATTGATATTGGGCATCCACTATTGCCATTAATACTATGGAAAAATATTTTTTATAGTTATAGAATTGTGACCCACTGCCAGATGGTTTTAAAATCCTGATATGTTTTCCATCAACCGCACCAAGACAGTTCGGAAATTGACAGACTTCCATAAACTTCTCTGAGATTGACAGCCATTGTTCCGTGGTTGGATGGGGGATGAATTCGGGCTGTAGCACTTCCCACAAAGCATGACAGGTCTCCTTCACAATTCCCGATGCCGTTGATATCCCCACTCTAAACTGGAAGTGTAGTGAAGATAAACTTTCTCCGGTTGCTAAGAATCTGTGTTAAAGAAGGAAAAATAAATACATAAATAAATAAATCGGGCGGGGTACGTAACAGTCATGGCGGCACGCATATACATATTGCTGTCAGATTTTGTAAGCAAATGAAGCGCTTCCACCCGCGGCTAGCATGCACACATGTCAGTTGAAAACTGCTGATATGTGCGTGGATAGCCACCGCCTGCCAACAGCAGGGGGCGGGGATTAACGGCACACGATCCATGACGTACCCAGTACGTCATGGTTACGTCATGGGTTGTTAAGAGTTTAAAAAACAACAGCACAGCTCTCAATCTAGAACAAACAATACACGACATGCAATAATATGGAAATGCCATACCTTAAAGTCAACATAAGACGATGCTCTGCAGAAATTGACCTTCGTAAATGGGTGTCCTGTTTAGTAATTAAACTTTGCACGCGTTGCAACAGTTCATCAAAAGTAGGTTTAGACATGCGGCAGTAGTCCATAAACTTGTCTGGGTGCTTGCAGAGATCTGGGTACAAAGAAGAGAATGCACCTCGTGTCGGACGACGTGCATTCAGTGGATGCAGCCAATAGCGCCTACGTCTCTGTGCCCATTTTCTGAGTCGCTCCTTTTCCACCGCTCGAGCGCGCAATAGACACAAGGCAATATCCATATCCAGATTCATATTGAAATCCACAATGTCAGACATTCTCTCAGCGTGCTAGCAAGAAATATCTGATCTAGAGACCAGTAGAACAATGTATATACACTTTGTGGGTGTTGGTGAAAAAAAACGGATCCGTTCAAATTTGACAAAAAAACGCATGTAAACGCACCCAAACGCAAGTAAAACGGTCCGTTTTTTTGCTGGATCCGTTGACGGATCCAGTAAAATAACGGAACGTTGACTTGCGTTTGGGTGCGTTTTCATTGATAAAAACAGGATCCGTACTTCCGTTAAAAAAACGTTTTCAACGGATGCTAAAAAAACGTAGTGTGAAACCAGCCTAACAAGCAGCAGCATTGGACCTATTGTGATGTCAAAAAAGCCATGTGACCAGTCACGTGTCTATTATCTCATTGGCTACAGACTGGTCACATGGCTTTGACATCATGCTAGGACCTGTCAGTACACCTCTCCAGTACGCGGTAATCATTTGTGTATCTCCGTGTACCGGCGACATGCTCTGGCACACGGTCGACTCCTCGTTCTGCTTCCCTGTTCCGTTATTCACCGGCTGCAACAGCCGCTCAATAACTGAGATCACCGTTGCTATAGCAACGCGCCTGTTAGCAGTAACGTCACCGCTTACAGCCAGCATCACTGATCACTCACGGAGTGAAAAGCCTGGACAGGGGGTCAGAGCTGCATGGGTTGAAGGAGAAAGAAGACAGAAGACCATGGATCGTGGAGGGATAAGAGGGAGTAATAAACATGGAGTCTCTAAGTGTGTCTGTGTATTTATTTCTATTAAAGTATTTATTCTCTGTGTGGTGTCTTTCTTTTTAACCCTTTATTGGAGATTCTTAATGGCTGGGTCAAACTTGCCTGACATTAAGAATCTCTGACTTAATACTAGCTAGTAAAACAAAGCTAGTATTAACTCATAATTACCCAGCGAGCCACCGGCATCAGGGCAGCTGGAAGAGTTGGATACAGCGCCAGATGATGGTGCTTCTATGAAAGTGCCATTTTCTGGGGTGGCTGCGAATTGCAATTCGCAGCAGAGGGTCCCAGAAAGCTTGGGATAACTTGTGCTGCGGATTCCAATCACTAGCTGCCTAGTTGTACCTGGCTGGAAACAAAAATGGGCCGAAGCCCACGTCATTTGCTTTTTAATTATTTCATGAAATTCGTGAAATAATTAAAAAAATGGGCTTCCCTATATTTTTGGTTCTCAGCCGCATACAAATAGGCAGCTGGACGTTGGGGGCAGCCCGTAGCTGCCTGCTGTACCTGGCTAGCATACAAAAATATGGCGACGCCCACGTCATTTTTTTGGTGGGCAAACAACTACTGCATACAGTCCTGGATGGAGTATGCTGAGCCTTATAGTTCTGCAGCTGCTGTCTGCTCTCCTGCATACACTAGTGAATGGAGCATGCTGAGCCTTGGTGTTCTGCAGCTGCTGTCTGCTCTCCTCCATACAGACAGACAGCAGCTGCAGAACTACAAGGTTCAGCATACTCTATCCAGGACTGTATGCAGGAGTTTTTTGCCCTCCAAAAAATGTTGTGGGCTTTGCCTTGTTTTTGTATGCTAGCCAGGTACAGCAGGCAGCTACGGGCTGCCCCCAGCCCCCAGCTGCCTATTTGTACCCGGCTGGGAACCAAAAATATAGGGAAGCTCTTTTTTTTATTAATTATTTCATGAATTTCATGAAATAATTAAAAAAAAAATGACGTGGGCTTCGCCCAATTTTTGTGTCCAGTTAGGTACAACTAGGCAGCTGGGGAATGGAATCCGCAGCTCAGGGTGCCCAAGCTTTCTGGGCACGCATGCCGCGAATTGCAGTCCGCAGCTGCCCCAAAAAAGGTGCTTTCATAGAAGCGCCATCTTCTGGCGCTGTATCCAACTCTTCCAGTTGCCCTGAAGCCGGGTGGCTCGCTGGGTAATAATGGGGTTAGGGCTAGCTGTATATTATCAACTGGCCCTAAGCCCGAAATTCATGGTGTCACTCCATTATTAGACATGGCCACCATGACTTTCTAGTACCGATAAAAAGGACCACAACACACAGAAAAATATTTTTATTATAAATAAAACACAACACAATTAGTAACTCCATCTTTATTGAAATAAAGAAGCCTCCTCCGCAGTAATCCTGGGTCAAGGGTCCCGCGCCGTCCAATCCAGATCCAATATCATCTGATCGGTTTGTTGGAAGGCAAAGCGATCAGATGATGTGTCAGGTTCAAGGGCCTGAATCACATGACACAGCAGCTGACTGTATAAACGGCTTTTATACAATCAGCTGATGCCTCAGTGCAAAAACAAAAAACAAACTACACACTTCAGTGCAGACTACTGTCCAACAGCATAAGCTGATAGTTTAGCCGGCCGGGCGGTAAAAAGCCGGCCTCACCACTCGACTTATAGTGTCAGCTGATTCCTGGCTGATTTCTCAGACCTGGCTGATCATCGCCAGGTCTGAGAAAGAGAGAGAGAAAGAAGAGAGAGAGAAAGAGAGAGAGAAAAAAGAGAGAAAGAGAGAAAGAAGAGAGAGAGAGAAAGGAGAAAGAAGAGAGAGAAAGAGAGAAAGAAGAGAGAGAGAGAAAGGAGAAAGAAGAGAGAGAAAGAGAGAAAGAAGAGAAAGGAGAGAGAAAGAGAGAAAGAAGAGAGAGGAGAAAGAAGAGAAAGAAGAGAAAGAAAGGAGGGAGAAAGGAGAGAAAGAAAGGAGAGAGAAAGGAGAGCGAGAGAGAAATGAGAGAAAGAAAGGAGAGAGAGAAAGGAGAGAGAGGAAGGAGAGAGAGAGAAAGAGAGAAAGAAGAAAGAGAGAGAGAAAGAGAGAAAGAAGAGAAAGAGGAGAAAGAAGAGAAAGAGATAAGGAAGAGAGAGAGAAAGAATAGAGAGAGAAAGAAGAGAGACAAGAGAAAGAAGAGAAAGAAAGGAGAGGTAGAAAGGAGAGAGAGAAAGAAAGGAGAGAGAGAAAGGAGAGAGAAAGGAGAGAAAGAAAGGGGAGAGAGAAAGGAGAGAGAGAAAAGAGAGAGAGGAAGGAGAGAGAAAGAGAGAAAGAAGAGAGAGAAAGAAGAGAGAGAGAAAGAGGAGAAAGAAGAGAAAGAAGAGAAAGTAGAATAAGAAGAAAAAGGAGAGAAAGAAAGGCGAGAGAGAAAGGAGAGAAAGAAAGGCGAGAGAGAAAGGAGAGAGAGAGAGAGAAAGGAGAGAAAGAAAGGAGTCAGAGAAAGGAGAGAGGAAGAAGAGAGATAGAAAGAGAGAAAGAAGAAAGAGAGAAAGAAAGAGAGAAAGAAGAGAAAGAGGAGAAAGAAGAGAAAGAGAGAAGGAAGAGAGAGAGAAAGAAGAGAGAGAGAAAAAGAGAGAAAGAGGAGAGAAAAAGAGAGAAAGAAGAGAAAGAGAGAAGGAAGAGAGAGAAAGAAAGAAGAGAGAGAGAGAAAGAGAGAAAGAAGAGAGAAAGGAGAGAGACAAAGGGGAGAGAGAAAGGAGAGAGAGAAAAAGGAGAGAAAGAAAGAAAAGAGAGAAAGGAGAGAGAGAAAGGAGAGAGAGAAAGGAGAGAGAGGAAGGAGAGAGAAAGAGAGAATGAGAAAAAGAAGAGAGAGAGAAAAAGAGAGAAATAAGAGAAAGAGGAGAAAGAAGAGAAAGAGAGAAGGAAGACAGAGAGAGAAATGGAGAAAGAAGAGAAAGAGAGAAGGAAGAGAGAGAGAAATGGAGAAAGAAGAGAGAGAGAAAGAAGAGAGAGAGAGAAATATCGAAACAAGTGAGAGAAGAGAAAGAGGAGAAAAAAGAGAAAGAAGAGAAAGAAGAGAAAGAAAGGAGAGAGAGAAAGGTGAGAGAGAAAGGGGAGAGAGAAAGGAGAGAGAGAAAAGAGAGAGAGGAAGGAGAGAGAAAGAGAGAAAGAAGAGAGAGAAAGAAGAGAGAGAGAAAGAGGAGAAAGAAGAGAAAGAAGAGAAAGTAGAATAAGAAGAAAAAGGAGAGAAAGAAAGGCGAGAGAGAAAGGAGAGAAAGAAAGGCGAGAGAGAAAGGAGAGAGAGAGAGAGAGAAAGGAGAGAAAGAAAGGAGTCAGAGAAAGGAGAGAGGAAGAAGAGAGATAGAAAGAGAGAAAGAAGAAAGAGAGAAAGAAAGAGAGAAAGAAGAGAAAGAGGAGAAAGAAGAGAAAGAGAGAAGGAAGAGAGAGAAAGAAAGAAGAGAGAGAGAGAAAGAGAGAAAGAAGAGAGAAAGGAGAGAGACAAAGGGGAGAGAGAAAGGAGAGAGAGAAAAAGGAGAGAAAGAAAGAAAAGAGAGAAAGGAGAGAGAGAAAGGAGAAAAAGAAAGGAGAGAGAGAAAGGAGAGAGAGGAAGGAGAGAGAAAGAGAGAATGAGAAAAAGAAGAGAGAGAGAAAAAGAGAGAAATAAGAGAAAGAGGAGAAAGAAGAGAAAGAGAGAAGGAAGACAGAGAGAGAAATGGAGAAAGAAGAGAAAGAGAGAAGGAAGAGAGAGAGAAATGGAGAAAGAAGAGAGAGAGAAAGAAGAGAGAGAGAGAAATATCGAAACAAGTGAGAGAAGAGAAAGAGGAGAAAAAAGAGAAAGAAGAGAAAGAAGAGAAAGAAAGGAGAGAGAGAAAGGTGAGAGAGAAAGGAGAGAAAGAGAGAGAAAGAAAGGAGAGAGAGAAAACAGAGAGAGCGAGAGAGACAGAGAGAGAGAGATATTGAGAGAGAGAGAGCTCACAGCTGATGTCCGGCACCTCCCCTCAGTGCATAATTAAATTATAATTATAAATATATTATAAATATATTATAAATATAATTAAAAATAAAAGAAACAAAAAACTTTCTTTACCGAGACTAGAACTCTCGACATCATGCTTCTTAAGCGAGTGCTCTAACCACTAGTCTACTGCTTCTAATGTTAAAGATAGGCAGATTTTGTAATCTTGACTTCTGCATTGCTGAAGTCTCTGCTGACAACGCGATTCACTTCATTGCTACGTGGAGCTGATCAGTGCACTCGTGTTTTGTAGCAGAGCTGACAGTGTCGTGTGGATTACGTCGGACCTGGAGGGGTATTTGTGGGTTAATAAAGGTGTGAAAGAGGGTGATTTTTTGTCTTTTATTCCAAATAAAGTATTTTTCGTTGTGTGTGTTTATTTACTTTCACTTTAAGTTTAATCATGGAAGGTATCTCGGGAAGACGCCTGGCATGAATAAACTCATTATTACACCGCACCAGGGCAATTCGGGATGAGCTGGGTAGAGTCCCCAGGGTCAGTCGCATCTAATGGATGCGGCTATTCCGGGCGGCTGCTGGGTGCTATTGTTAGGCTGGAGGGCTCCCGATAACATGGTGCTCTCCATCCTGACAATACCAGCCTCCAGCCATGTGGCTTTATCCTGGCTGGTATCAAATATGGGGGGAACCGCATTTTTTTGTTTTATTTATTTATTTATTTTACAGCGCGATATAATTAAAAATAAAAAAATTAAAAAAAAAAAGATAAATTCTTTACCGGCACCGGGACTAGAACTCGCGACCTAATGCTTCATATGCGAGCACCCAATTGATAAACATAGGCAGATTTTGAAATCTTGAAGCCTGAAGTGCTGACTGAAGTCTCTGCTAACAGCACGATTCACTTCATTGCTACGTGGACCTCATACAGCACTATGGTGTTCTACGGTGCTGCTACATCTTCAGGGAGCAGAGCTGACAGTGTCATGTGGATTACCTTGGACCTGGAGAGGTATTTGTGGGTTAATAAAGGGGTGAAAGAGGGTTTTTTTTGTCTTTTATTCCAAATAAAGGATTTTTCGGTGTGTGTGTTTCTTTACTTTCACTTTAAGTTTAATCATGGATGGTATCTCGGGGAGATGCCTGGCATAATTACCTCTTTATTACCTCGATTGCCACCGCACCAGGGAAATTCAAGATGAGCAGGGTAGAGTCCCCCGGGACAGTTGCATCTAATGGATGCGGCTATTTCAGCTGGGTGATATTGTTAGGGTGGTGGGCTCCCGATAACGTAGTGCTCTCCATCCTGACAATACCAGCTTCCAGCCGTGCGGCTTTATTCTGGCTGGTATCAAATATGGGGGAAGCGCATATTTTTTTTTATTATTATTTATTTATTTATTTATTTTACTGCACGATAGACACGCCCGGCGGCGGCTGTGATTGATTGCAGTGACAAAGCTGTCACTCAGCTTGGGGACGTGTCTGACTGCAACCAATCATGGGCACCGGGGGGCGGGGAAAGCATGGAATAACTAATTGACTAATGAAGCGGCAGCCATTTTCTAGAAAGGAAAAGACACAGCAGATTTGTGACAGTGTGCAGCGAGATGCCCGTGATCGGTGAGTAGGAAAGGGAGTGGGATTGTGCTGGGGACGCAGGACGCATGCAGATAGCAACATGTGCACATAGCCTTACTGTGAAAAGACACGTTTATGCTGATCAAACCGTTCTCGAACATAACTCGAACTGTCGAGCTTTTAGCAAAAAGCTCGAAATCGAGTTCGATCTCGAACACCGACCAAAATCAGAAGAAGATGATATTGGCGAACCTCGCTCATTTCTAGTCACGATCCTGTATCAGTGTCTGGTGCCATTTGCAGCTATCAGGGAATGTGCCTGTTTGTTCTTCTTTGCTCCCACCAGAGCTCCTAATACGATGTCATTGTACAGATCACAGGCTTTGTTCTGCCTGTGTCTCTGATTAGGGCATTCTGCCTACCCAGCAGTAATTATCATAGTGGCACCTGACAAGGCTGCAGTGTTTACTTACCTCTAATCTTATCACATGACTAAAGGTACCGTCACACTTAAGGTGGTGTCACACACAGCGACGACGACAACGATGTTGCTGCTACGTCACCATTTTCTGTGACATTGCAGCGATGTCCCATCGCTGTTGCTGTGTCTGACATCCAGCAACGAGCTGGCCCCTGCTGTGAGGTCGTTGCTCGTTGCTGAATGTCCTGCTTCATTTTTTCGTCGTCGCTCTCCCGCTGTGAAGTACACATCGCTGTGTGTGACAGTGAGAGAGCGACGAAATGAAGCGAGCAGGGAGCAGGAGCCGGCGTCTGGCAGCTGTGGAAAGCTGTAACCACTGTAAACATCGGGTAACCAAGGGAAGACCTTTCCCTGGTTACCCGATATTTACCTTCGTTACCAGCCTCCGCCGCTCTTGCTGCTAGTGCCGGCTCCTGCTCTGTGCACATGTAGCTGCAGTACGCATCGGGTAATGATCCCTATCTGTACTGTAGCTAGGAGAGCAAGGAGCCAGTGCTAAGCAGTGTGCGCGGCTCCATGCTCTCTGCACATGTAGCGACGTTATGATCGCTGCTGCGTCGCTGTGTTTGACAGCTGAGCAGCGATCATAACAGCGACTTACAAGGTCGCTGTTACGTCACAGAAAATGGTGATGTAACAGCGATGTCGTTGTCGCTGTCGCTATGTGTGAACCCAGTTTTAGTGACACTCCAGTGATCCCACCAGTGAGCTGACCTGGCAAGGATCGCTGTAGCGTCACTACATGGTTGCTGGTGAGCTGTCAATCAGGCAGATCTCCACAGCAATCAGAGATCAGCCACCAGCAACCCGTGTAACGACACTGTGCTTGGTAACCATAGTACACACGGGGTTACTAAGCAAAGCGCTTTGCTTATAGTTACCCGATGTGTACCTTGGCTACGTGTGCAGGGAGCAGGGAGCCGGCTTCTAGAAGCTGCAGACGCTGGTAACCAAGGTAAATATCGGGTAACCAAGCAAAGCCTTTGCTTGGTTACCAGATGTGTACCTTGATTACCAGCGTCCGCAGAAGCCGACTCCCTGCTCCCTGCACATTCAGATCATTGCTCTTTCGCTGTCAAACACAGCGATGTGTGCTTCACAGTGGGAGAGCAACGACCAAAGAATGATTCAGCAATGACCGGTGACCTCACAGCAGGGGCCAGGTCGTTGCTGGATGTCACACACAGCGACATCGCTAGCAAGATCGCTGATGCGTCACAAAAACCGTGACCCAGCAGCGATGTCGCTAGCGATGTCACTTAGTGAGACGTGGCCTTAATAGATTTGCATATCGTTATACTTGTCACAGACACTGTCCCTGGTATCACTTAATAAGAGCCATTTTGCTCTCTGATTTACCCCTTGTCCCAGAGTGCTAATATATTTCTGTATATATATATATATATATATATATATATATATATATATATATATTTATATTTATATTTATATCCTCCATCTTGAGAGTTTATCATCTCCCCCCCCCCACACACACACACCCCTCCCCCTCTCTTTTCTAAATACTAGTGATTCCATTAACATCCAGAATTTCTTCCCTTCAGCCATGGAGTTTTGGCTACTATTTCACCATTTAAATACCAATATCTTCACCTTTCCTCTCTGTTTATCTACTAACTCTACTTTGTGTATTCTATCCTTCACTCTAGATTCTGTGAGTTTAAATATGTCAGTGACAGTGTCCTATATCCATTGATGATTAGAACCTTTTGACATATGCCCTATGTTGAGTTCTATCTTTGATAGTGTAAGACCTGTTAACATTTTTATATATATATATTGTGACGACCTGGGCCCTGAACGTCTTGGGGCACACGTCTGGCAGCGGGATCAAGACACACACAAGCACTTTGTCACTTAAAGAATCTCGGTGATTTATTCACATCCTCATAAACCACGCAGTGTAATAGGCCACAGCCACTTTCCCGCAGGACAATGTCTCACTGTCTGTTTAAACTGCTGATTGTTCATACAGTTCATTCGCTGGCATCAGCCAGTAAAGTCCACCTTTGTGGGGTGTTACCTTCCAGTAGGTTTGCAGGCTGTCAGTCTGCCTCCATCCAGTCCAGGGAGACTCTCACACTGGGCTCAACATCCCGGCCCATGGACACGTTCCAATTCCTCACAGCCTCAGTGGATTCTGCAGCTCCCTGACATTTCAGAGCCCTCACTAGCTCTGTATGCACAGGATCTCCTGCACATGTGCTCCAACCAAGATGGCTCCCACCAGCACACAGAGATCATGTGACAAACGACAACTCCATTAAATCCCATGAGACACACCTACGTATGGGAGGTATGTGGATGGTCAGTCCCGCCCGTCACTTCTGACCATCCCATGAACCCAGCCCTGAATGTGTACAACAATCCTCATGGAACTACAAGTCCCAGAGAAACATTCCAGGTTCAGATCACAGAGGATTTCCCCCTCTGTGACACATACCGGCCATCTACCACATTGCATCCTTACAATATATATATATATATAAAAATATATATATATAGGTTAAAAGACTGTTTGGTGGACTTCCTTGTGTTATGCTGCCACCTGCTGTCAAAACAGAGAACAGCGGGAAAAAGTCCTGCTGCTGAAGTGACTTGATTGAGTCTGCAACAGGAGGAGGAGGATTCTACATGTGGCTGTGTTTTGCAGGGAGGAGTGTGCAGGAGTGGGCTGTAAGATAGAAGGCCTCAGTCTGCCCTGTTTTTCCGAGGTCCAAGTACCTTAGAGTGTTGCGTGGTGTCCCCCCCAAGACACAGATCCAAAGAGGCTGGATGTGGAGCGAGGAGCCAGACAGCACGTGCAAATTACAAAATTACAGATCCAAAGAGGCTGGATGTGGAGCGAGGAGCCAGGCAGCACGTGCAAGTTACAGACCCGGGACAAAGACTGAACTTTAGAGGTGTCTGCCGGCGGAATACGGGCCCCAACGGTGACGAGGTACCCCACGCTGAAATCTGCAGTTAAGTGTGCACACTACTTTTAGTTAGGGACAGATAGGAAAAGACTCTGCACTGTATTATACGAGTAAGGTAACAAGGACTCTGCGGTTTTTTTGTTTAATAAGGATTTCTGTGTTTTGCTTTTGGGAGTACAATCTGAGGCTTCCCACCCTTGACAAGTGATTCAAAGTAGTTGTATATATATTGCATTATCTCTACTGCTGTGCACATTCCCGCTTTTCTCCCCTTCCCACACTTTTCTTCTACCTGTGTTGTGCAATGCATTATTAAATTTGCATTGATTAACCCCCGTGGTTCCGTGCAGTCCTTGCGTATCCCGTTACCTGCAGGTTATTACATTTGGCGTAGTCGGCAGGATACGCAGGCTGGTACGGAACAATGGACGGACAGGGGGGTGTCGCTGATGGGGGTGTCGCTGATGGAGGTGTACTAATACAACCTGATGGGGGAATACCAGCAAGGCAGCTGTCCCTGGGGGCTATGCTGACCCATATACCAAAATTTACTGGCAACAATGTACCTCTCCATGACTGGGCGCAGAGAGTGAGGGGCATGTTGAGAGTAGCAGGAGTGACTGCAGAAAATCAAGGGGAGATACTGTTGATTGCCCTTGAAGGCCATGCTCAAGAGACCATTTTATTGCGCCCTGAGAGTGAACGAAAGACGTTAGAGCAGGTGGTGAAGATTCTTGAGAGAGTGTATGGCGGGAAACCAGAAGCAGGAGATTTACAGGCGCAACTGTTCTACAGGCTGCAGGGTGAAGAAGAAGGTCTGCCACAGTATGCAAATGCACTCCAGAGAATAATGAGACAAATGCTTACAGCAGAGCCAGAGCTAGCACAAACCCCCGGTTATGCTGACCGTACCCTGCGAGATCAGTTCCTCCGCGGATTACATAACCCCAAGATCAAAGGTGCCCTCCGTGAACGGCTCAGGGTAGAAAAAAAACTAACTTTCCAGGAGATATTGGAAGAAGCAGTCTCCCGCACACAAACTGAAAATTGCGACCCGCAGAACGCCTGGGGTGAAGTTTGTATGCATAAGGTAGTCCCGGGTGAGAAAAACAAAGAACCGAGCCAGCTTGAGGCTAAAGTGGATCAGTTACAAGAGACTGTTACTGCTCTACAAGAGTTGCTGAAGAATATGCAAGCCCCGGCGTCAGAAGTAAGAACGACAGCACCGCGATCAAATACCCGCACGCATACCTATCAAGAAGAGAGGGGACAGATCGAGCAGAGACGGCCGAGACCCGCTGGAGACTACCAGTGTTGGAACTGTGGAAATCGGAACCATTTATTCCGACACTGTCCGGAGAGGAAGACGTCGCAAGAAAGACCGCCGTTAAACTAGTGCCTCCCTCCATGGATGGGCACATGGTGGGGAGACCAACTGAGCTTAGAGAAAACCAACGCCCTGAAGATATAGCAGCCTGCACGCCGACGATCACGGCCGAATTTGAAGGGAAAGAAGTAAAATGCCTGATGGATACTGGGTCCCAAGTGACCACCATGCCAGAACAGTTCTTCTACCAACATTTTGGACAAACTGTATCCATTGACAAAGGGGCACATATCAAACTGAGGGCTGCAAACAATTCCGGTTGTAGGGGTCGTGTGGATGAACATACGTGCCTGTGGCCAGAACTTAGGCAAAAAAGGGATTGTGTTAACGGAGGGCCGGTACGACAGAGAGGTGCCAGCTATCGTGGGCATGAACGTCCTGAAAGAATTAGACCAGTTGCTCTTCAACAAGGGGGGCTGTGATTACTGGAAGACGACAGTTGCTAACAGGCCTGCCCAAAAGGTCTTCCAACACCTTATCCGTGCCCGAGGACTGTGGAAGAATGGTGGGAGCCGCTACCCGGTGGGGAGGGTTCGAGTCCCAAGACAGACAACAATTACTCTACCTCCAAATCGTGAGACAGTCCTCACCTTGCCAGTCGGGGCCCACCGTACACTCGAGGGGATGGAGGTGTTGGTGGAGCCTTACCGTGGTGAAGAGAACGGAGACGAACCGTTGGTGGCTCGCACTTTAGCAACAGTAAGAAATGGAAGGGTCCCTTTCCGTTGCGTGAACACCGGTGAACAGGCCTACACCTTGACCTCGGGAGTTGTTCTGGCCCATGTCTACCTGGCGCCTGAAGAGGTGGCGGCTGCAGAATCGATTGAATTGCAGCCCATGGCAGGGGAAGCCTGGACTTGGGCTCTTTCTATGGAAAGAAAAGAGAAACCCACTGATCAATGGAACAGTCGCGTCATCTTAGGGCAGATGGGAGTGGACCTGAGCCCCTTCGATTCGGAACAAGCCCAAGCCATAGAGGACTTTATTTGGGAGAATCAAGCCACGTTCTCCCGTCACGCAGAAGATTTCGGCTGTACTGACAAGATTCAGCACGAAATACCCACAGGAGATGCCCCACCGATCAGGGAAAGGTACAGACAAATACCCCCAAAGTACTACCAAGAGGTAAAGGAGCTTTTGGCGCAGATGCTGAAGAGCGGGGTGGTAAGAGAAAGTCAGAGTCCATGGGCTGCCCCAATCGTGCTGGTCAAGAAAAAGGATGGGTCTACCCGCTTCTGTGTTGACTACCGCAAGCTTAATGGATGCACGGTTCGTGATTCCTACCCTCTGCCCCGGATAGAGGAGTCCCTGTCGGCGTTGGGAAAGGCACGTTACTTCTCCTCCCTCGATCTGGCCAGCGGATATTGGCAGGTCCCTGTGGCAGAGAAAGACAAGGCCAAGACCGCATTTATTGTACCCATGGGACTCTTCGAGTTCAATCGCATGCCGTTTCGACTAAATAATGCCCCAGGAACTTTTCAGCGCCTCATGGAAAGTTGCCTTGGAGACATGAACTTCGAGGCCACATTGATTTACCTGGACGACATAGTAGTGTATTCTGCAACCTTTGAGAAACATCTAGAAAACCTGGGCCAAGTGTTTCAGCAGTTACGGGCCCATGGGCTTAAACTAAAACCAAAAAAATGTCGGATCTTTCAGGAAGAGATTGAATATCTCGGACACAAGGTGTCGGAAGCCGGCGTACAGCCCTCCGATGGGAAAGTGAGAGCAGTGCTACAATGGCCCACACCCAGCACAGTGCGGGAGGTTCGAGCTTTCCTGGGGCTAGCCGGTTATTACCGTCGCTTTATCAAAGATTTCGCGAAGGAGGCAGAACCTTTGCACGAATTGCTCCGAGGCACTGCGAAAGGACCAAAAGCACAGAAAATTTGCTGGGGACCAAGACAAGCAGAAGCCTTACACTGATTGAAAGAGGCCTTGGTTAGCGCCCCTGTGCTTGCCTATGCAGACTATAACCTCCCCTTTCAGTTGTATACAGACGCGAGCCTCTACGGCCTGGGTGCAGTACTGGCCCAGGTACAGAATGGTACTGAACGGGTGATTGCATATGGAAGTCGGACGTTGCGAGAAGCCGAGCGCAACCCCGAGAATTACAGTTCCTTTCGGTTGGAGTTACTGGCACTAGTATGGGCAATAACCGAAAGGTTCTCGGAATATCTCACGGGAGCTCAAATTGAAGTCTATACGGATAATAACCCCCTGGCTCACATCTCCACCGCCAAACTGGGAGCAATGGAACAGAGGTGGCTGGCACGACTCTCCAGATACAATTATCATGTGCAGTACCGCTCTAAGCATGAAAATCAGAATGCAGATGCCCTTTCTCGTGTTACCACCGAAGCCCCAGTGGGGGAGAGAGATGAACAGTTGGAGGAAGACGAAATTCCGGACTTTAGTAAATTCACCGCTCAAGTGGTAGAGGCTCGTATGCTGGAAATTACGTCGGGCACGACATCACGCCTGCTTGGCCAAACCAGAGAGGAATGGGTGAAAATCCAGTCATCTGACCCAGAACTGCTTCAAGTGAAAGAGTGGGTGATCCAGCAGCGCAAGCCTAGAAAAGAAATACGGGCCACGCTGTCACACGTGGCCCTCCAGATTCTCAGCCAGTGGGATAAGCTGTCGGTGCAAGAAGGGATGCTGTATCGGAAGGTGCACCTAGCTACAGAGTTGGAAGTACGGTGGCAAGTAGTGATACCCCAGAAGATGGCAGTACCATTGGCCCGAGAGGCGCATGAGAAGGGAGCCCATTTCGGACCGGACAAGACTTACCAGTGGTTGCAAAGAATAGTATACTGTCCTCAGATGCTTCGGGCAGTAGAGAAGGCCTGTAAACTGTGCCGTTCCTGCGAGTTAAGTAAGGCTCCTCCACAGCAAACACCAGTACAGACTATTGTAACCAAAGAGCCGTTGGAAGTACTCATGATCGATTATCTCAAGATTGGCCACTCCCACCGGGGCTATCAGTTCTGCCTTGTGATGACAGATCACTTCTCCAAATTTGCGGTGGTGACGCCCACCAGAGATCAGACGGCTGAATCAGCTGCTCGAGCCATCAGTGATGACTTTATACAGGTGTACGGCTGCCCCAAAAGAATACATTCTGATCAAGGAGCTTGCTTTCAGGGCAGTGTCATGAGAGAGCTGCAAAGGATTTATGGAATGCAGAAGTCAAGGACTACGCCTTATCATCCACAGGGCAACGGAGCCTGCGAGAGATTTAACCGGACCCTCCTACAAATGCTACGCACGTTGGAGGATGATCGTAAGAATCACTGGCCCGGCTATCTCGCAGAACTCGTGTGGGCGTACAATAATCGTGTCCACTCCACCACTGGGTACACCCCATACGTGCTACTGTTTGGAAGAGCCGGAAGAGGCATTGAAGAGCTGAACCTAGCTCCCCCCGAGATCAGTGAAGGTCAGAGCGTAGGTTCCTGGGTTGATTGTCACCGTCGACGGCTGGAGGCTATCCATCGAATTGTCACCAAGCGGTTGCAAGAAAAGACACACCCGCAGCGGAAACCTGTGTGTGAAACCCCGTTCTTACCAGGAGACAGAGTACTAGTTGCAGAGAAACACCCGAGACACAAGTTGAGCGAGCGCTGGAAAACAGAGCCGTACATTGTGATCAGAAGAATCTCGCCCCATGGATCAGTATACGAAGTGAGAGGCGAGCAAAGAGGCGGCACCCTCATCCTGCATCGTAATATGCTGAGGCCCTGCTATTCAGAAGACAGGACCAGACAAAGTACCTCGGAGACGGTGCCCGTGCCTGTTCCTGTTACCTTCGAAGAGGGCTCTGACGATGAAGAATGGTGGCGGGCCCCGACCAACCCAGCAGACTGGGAGAGATCCACACCCCCATCCGTTCAAGACACAGGTGCCACCCCTGCAGAGCAGGAGTCACTAATCTCCAGAGATGGGGACGGGAATACTGTACTCCCTGATACGGCGCCGACGTCTGGCGAGTTAGCTGTGGTGCCACGCCGGACTGAGCGGGCTAATGCTGGTATTCCCCCTGATCGGTACTTGGCAGATGAATTTGTGTGTTCTGTCACTGAATCCTGTTTTACGACATTGGCTCCCAAGCAATAGGTTGTGAAGCAGGGCAGGAGTTGCCACCGTGTGCCCCTTTGCAGAGTGCCTCAGGAGTGTATCGGCCGGGACGGCCGAGGTTAAAGAGGGGGGGAAATGTAAGACCTGTTAACATTTATATATATATATATATATATATATATATATATATATATATATATATATATATATATAAAAATATATATATATAGGTTAAAAGACTGTTTGGTGGACTTCCTTGTGTTATGCTGCCACCTGCTGTCAAAACAGAGAACAGCGGGAAAAAGTCCTGCTGCTGAAGTGACTTGATTGAGTCTGCAACAGGAGGAGGAGGAGTCTACATGTGGCTGTGTTTTGCAGGGAGGAGTGTGCAGGAGTGGGCTGTAAGATAGAAGGCCTCAGTCTGCCCTGTTTTTCCGAGGTCCAAGTACCTTAGAGTGTTGCGTGGTGTCCCCCCCAAGACACAGATCCAAAGAGGCTGGATGTGGAGCGAGGAGCCAGACAGCACGTGCAAATTACAAAATTACAGATCCAAAGAGGCTGGATGTGGAGCGAGGAGCCAGGCAGCACGTGCAAGTTACAGACCCGGGACAAAG
The DNA here is from genome assembly GCF_048569485.1 of Anomaloglossus baeobatrachus. Classification (NCBI taxonomy): domain Eukaryota; kingdom Metazoa; phylum Chordata; class Amphibia; order Anura; family Aromobatidae; genus Anomaloglossus; species Anomaloglossus baeobatrachus. The sequence continues at coordinate 680,839,833 of NC_134353.1, read as the reverse complement.
ACTGAACTTTAGAGGTGTCTGCCGGCGGAATACGGGCCCCAATGGTGACGAGGTACCCCACGCTGAAATCTGCAGTTAAGTGTGCACACTACTTTTAGTTAGGGACAGATAGGAAAAGACTCTGCACTGTATTATACGAGTAAGGTAACAAGGACTCTGCGGTTTTTTTGTTTAATAAGGATTTCTGTGTTTTGCTTTTGGGAGTACAATCTGAGGCTTCCCACCCTTGACAAGTGATTCAAAGTAGTTGTATATATATTGCATTATCTCTACTGCTGTGCACATTCCCGCTTTTCTCCCCTTCCCACACTTTTCTTCTACCTGTGTTGTGCAATGCATTATTAAATTTGCATTGATTAACCCCCGTGGTTCCGTGCAGTCCTTGCGTATCCCGTTACCTGCAGGTTATTACAATAGCAATGCCTGCACATCTACTGTATATACAGCACTTATATATATATATATATATATATATATATATATATATATATATATATATATATATACATATACATATACATATATATATATATATATATATATATATATATATATATATATATACAGTCATATGAAAACGTTTGGGCACCCCTATTAATGTTAACCTTGTTTCTTTATAACAATTTGGGATTTTGCAACAGCTATTTCAGTTTCATATATCTAATAACTGATGGGCTCAGTAATATTTCTAGATTTAAATGAGGTTTATTGTACTAACAGAAAATATGCAATCCAAATTTAAACAAAATTTGACTGGTGCAAATGTATGGGCACCTCAACATAAAAGGGACATTAATATTTTGCAGATCCTCCTTTTGCAAAAATCACAGCCTCTAGTCGCTTCCTGTAGCTTTTAATGAGTTCCTGGATTCTGGATGAAGGTATATTTGACCATTCCTGTTTACAAAACATTTCCAGTTCAGTTAAGTTTGATGGTTGCCGAGCATGGACAGCACACTTCAAATCATCCCACAGATGTTCAATGATATTCAGGTCTGGGGACTGGGATGGCCATTCCAGAACATTGTAATTGTTCCTCTACATAAATGCCTGAGTAGATTTGGAGCAGTGCTTTGGATCATTGTCTTGCTGAAATATTCATCCCCTGCGTAACTTCAAATTTGTCACTGATTCTTGCACATTATTGTCAAGAATCTCCTGATACTGAGTTGAATCCATGCGACCCTCAAGTTTAACAAGATTCCCGGTGCCGGCATTGGCCACACAGCCCCAAAGCATGATGGAACCTCCACCAAATTTTACTGTGGGTAGCAAGTGCTTTTCTTGGAATGCCGTGTTTTTTTGCCTCCATGCATAATGCCTGACCATAATGTATGACCAAACAACTCAATCTTTGTTTCATCAATCCACAGGACCTTCTTCCAAAATGTAACTGGCTTGTCCAAATGTGCTTTTGCATACCTCAGGCGACTCTGTTTGTGGCGTGCTTGCAGAAACGGCTTCTTTCGCATCACTTTCCCATATAGCTTCTCCTTGTGAAAAGTGCACTGTATTGTTGACCGATGCACATTGACACCATCTGCAGCAAGATGATGCTGCACGTCTTTGGAAGTGGTCTGTGGATTGTCTTTGACTGTTCTCACCATTCTTCTTCTCTGGCTTTCTGATATTTTTCTTGGCCTGCCACTTCTGGGCTTAACAAGAACTGTACCTCTGTTCTTCCATTTCCTTACTATGGTCCTCACAGTGGAAACTGACAGTTTAAATCTCTGAGACAACTTTTTGTATCCATCCCCTTAACAACTATGTTGAAAACTCTTTGTTTTCAGATCATTTGAGAGTTGTTTTGAGGAGCCCATGATGCCACTCTTCATAGGAGATTCAAATAGGAGAACAATTTGCAAGTGGCCACCTTAAATACCTTTTCTCATGATTGGATACACCTGCCTATGAAGTTCAAAGCTCAATGAGGTTACAAAATTTAGTGCTTTAGTAAGTCAGTAAAAAGTAGTTTGGAGTGTTCAAATCAAGAAATTGATAAGGGTGCCCATACTTTTGCACCGGTCAAATTTTGTTTAAATGCGCATTGCATTGCATTTTCTCCAGAATTATTACTCAGTCCATCAGTTATTAGATATATGAAACTGAAATAGATGTTGCAAAAACCCAAATTGTTATAAAGAAAAAAGGTTAACATTAATAGGGGTGCCCAAACTTTTTCATATGACTGTATATAAATACATCTTTATACTGACCTCTCATCTTCTTTTATCTATTTATTTTGCACCTTGCACTTTATGATTGTTCAGTAACCATAATTCCAAGACACATCCACGTATTGGTCCAAGATTTGTCTATCTATACACTTGTCACTTTATGATTAACTGACAATGTACTTTACTGTATCTATATATCTATTGGTTTGAGATATAACTTTAAGAACTCCTTTTTGACTGTATTCAGTATCCTTGATCATATATAATGTTGTGATACATTCTTCAGTCTTATTTTTATTTATATATATATATATATATATATATATATATATATATATATATATATATATATATATACTCCATATTTACATTGCAGTTTGAGAAAAGGATGATATGATTGTATGGATTGTGACATCTAATTGTCCAGGTCCGGCTATGTCTCTTGAGATGAAATGGTTTTTAATGAATTAATAAAATATTTTGTATGCATTATAGACCTTTGTATTCATTTTTTTCTTTTTTGGTCTTGAAAATACAACTGGCAGAGTTCTTGGGGAGCATGCTTAGTAAGAAGCCTGAGCAATTACCAGGAAGTTGGAACAGCTGAGTAACCAGCATCTCCCAATACCAACCTGGACTCCTGTGTAGCAAACCAAGGTGCTAGTTCAGTATCTAAGGCCCGTTTCACACATGAATATAGCACCAATTCAGAACCAGTAGGTATTAGAAAAGAATTCCAACATGTACAATTAGTATAGATATAGCAACATGTGATATTAAGACTTAACCTTTAATTGGGTTATTTAAAATAGATATACAAACTGTGATCCAAACACCATTAAAACCTGGAAATGATGGAACCAAGATGTGCTGTGTGTATCTATGGCACCATCATTTACAGAAAAAGAGGGGGAACGGGTAACGTTCACCCAAGTGACCAGCACCGGAGACGTGCTGAGTTTTGCAACACACAAAAGGCTGATGTGGTATCACTGATTAGACGAATGCTGTGTAAGTGCAGCCTTCAAAGATGAGTGTATATACAGGAAGTAGCATGCCACTCAAGAGACAGAATATTGTCACTCAGCGTCATCAACACCAGACCAAAAAGTAATGTGAATGTCCCACTATAGAGCTAAACTAGTGTGATATGCTCCAACAGGGGACAACCAATACTCATGCACCATGACAAACAATGTCCAAGAAATGGAGACCTCATAATACATAAACCCTGCTCAATACCGACAGCGGCAGGGGGTCAGGGACAATAGGATGTCATATACAGTATAATATTAGGACCACTTAAAGTGGAACCATCTCACCCAGTCCTTTTGTCGGTGAGGTGTCGTCCTTCTCCAGTGCTGCTTGATCCAAATACCGGCACGGGGGGAGCAGTGGCTTGGTCACTGGCCCTATCTAGGATACCACTGACCCTTAGATAATCCACAATAACTCCCGCCCTTACAAGGGCAGTCCACAGCTGGCCCTGTTGTGGCTGACCCTAATAACCATCCAGCAGGTGACTCCCGACGCGTTTCACAACAACTGCTCATCAGGGGAGGCTTGGAACACCTGAAAATCGTGGTTTTGGCTCAAACTTGGAGCTCAAACCTGTGTGGCCTGGTATCATTGAAGGTGTACGATGTACTGAGGTAATTAAAGGGGACCTGAGTCCCACCTCCCTTCCCCAAATTGAAGGAACCGCCCAGCTTGATTATGTAAATGATGCGGCGGCAATAATAATAATAATTATTTTTCATAATTTCATTATTGCCGCCGCATCATTTACATAATCAAGCTGGGCGGTTCCTTCAATTTGGGGAAGGGAGGTGGGACTAAGGTCCCCTTTAATTACCTCAGTACATCGTACACCTTCAATGATACCAGGCCACACAGGTTTGAGCTCCAAGTTTGAGCCAAAACCATGATTTTCAGGTGTTCCAAGCCTCCCCTGATGAGCAGTTGTTGTGAAACGCGTCGGGAGTCACCTGCTGGATGGTTATTAGGGTCAGCCACAACAGGGCCAGCTGTGGACTGCCCTTGTAAGGGCGGGAGTTATTGTGGATTATCTAAGGGTCAGTGGTATCCTAGATAGGGCCAGTGACCAAGCCACTGCTCCCCCCGTGCCGGTATTTGGATCAAGCAGCACTGGAGAAGGACGACACCTCACCGACAAAAGGACTGGGTGAGATGGTTCCACTTTAAGTGGTCCTAATATTATACTGTATATGACATCCTATTGTCCCTGACCCCCTGCCGCTGTCGGTATTGAGCAGGGTTTATGTATTATGAGGTCTCCATTTCTTGGACATTGTTTGTCATGGTGCATGAGTATTGGTTGTCCCCTGTTGGAGCATATCACACTAGTTTAGCTCTATAGTGGGACATTCACATTACTTTTTGGTCTGGTGTTGATGACGCTGAGTGACAATATTCTGTCTCTTGAGTGGCATGCTACTTCCTGTATATACACTCATCTTTGAAGGCTGCACTTACACAGCATTCGTCTAATCAGTGATACCACATCAGCCTTTTGTGTGTTGCAAAACTCAGCACGTCTCCGGTGCTGGTCACTTGGGTGAACGTTACCCGTTCCCCCTCTTTTTCTGTAAATGATGGTGCCATAGATACACACAGCACATCTTGGTTCCATCATTTCCAGGTTTTAATGGTGTTTGGATCACAGTTTGTATATCTATTTTAAATAACCCGTTTCACACATCCAGCATTTTGCCGGATCCCGGATCTGGCACGCATACAGTACAGTACATTCATTTACAGTGGAAGCGCGACACCATGCGGACAAATGAGGTTGTGCATGAAGCACACGACTGCATGGTGTCACACTTCCACTGTAATGAATGTACTGTACTGTATGCGTGCCAAATGCCGGATGTGTGAAACGGGCCTAAGGAAGGCGCCTTTGAGCATCTCCTAAAGCAAGATGCTCTGCACAGATGAATAGTGTTACTACCAGGCCTGTAAGTGCGGCAGAACAGCACCAAGTCTGTAAGATGCTCTGCGCAGAGGAATTGTGACAGTGGCGCTGTGCAAAGCATAGCAGAAATGACCACCACAGTACACACACACCCAGGACCCTCATATTTCTGTATCATGTCGGGGCATGGAAAGTGCGTATCTCGTGCACGGCTACTGTCCCAACTCACGTTACAATCATATGATGGCTCATGGGAATTACACAGGTCTTGCAATGTACTATTATGACAGGACAGAAAGTATTTCATCTTTATATAATTATTAGATTTAATATGCTAAAGAATTTATTAAAATACAATAAGCTATAATGAACATTTTGCACTAATAGAACACTACACAAAACCAAATAATTTTTCTAAAATAACTCAACAATTTTGTTATATTTTCTATTGTCTGTTATTATGTAACAATATACTATTAATCAGTGACATCATGTTTGCTTTCTCTGCACGTATTAAGTTCAGACTTTAAATCTATGCAAATTCACTGTCACATTATGCAAATATATCACCATAATATACATTATTGAGGTCAAAGTCAAATATTGGAAAAAATGCTGACATTAGGCAAAAAAGTGCTGCCTATGCAAATCAGTGATTGGAAATGTAAAACTATATTCTAAAACCTAGCAGAATACAAAGTCCTCATTCGCACTATTCATTAATTGCACATGTGATATTCATACAAGTGCTTTCAAATACTAAACGTGTTAACTTGTGGGGCTCAGCTTAATCGTATAAAATGTGGATTACTTTCAAAGATGCAAACAAAGTCGTGGCTCTGACCAGTTCATAAAACAGCTTGACTTTTATTTCTTTTTTTATACATGAACAGGTTCTTCCACCTCTAAGCTGGAATTTTGGACCACTTTTATTTTGCAAACTGCTCAATGTCTCATATTTGATTGCAATAAATTTCTGGGAAAAATACAAAATTTCCTGGAAGAATTTCAAGGGTGTTAACACTTTCAGCCATGACTGTGTAATTGCAAATAATAACAGCAGAATCATATTAACCAAAAATTACAAAATATTTTTGTACCACCCCGCTCTCAGCAGCCGACGCTGCTTGGATCCGGACCTTCTGTGGGTGTCTCGAGTGTCTCCGGACCCGGGGGTCTCGCGGTCACTTCAATTGAAAAGGGGGTTATGGTGTATGGGATTTTGGAAAGTTTGTACGTGACGCCACCCGCGGTATTTGTAGGGTAAGGAAACAGAGTCCAGTACTTAACCATAAATTGCCGGTGTCCGTAGGCCTTTGGTATGGGGTTTTGGATCCCACACCCGGTACAAGAAGCAGGGCCCTCTCTCTCTCCTGCACTCCAGCTAAGAGTCACCTTCTCTGTTTCGGATGGGGGAAGTCTTCTCTTTGCACAAGTCCGGGGTCCCTTGCACACTACTGGCGGGCCACTACCCTGCACCGGTCCACTACAAGTTCCCCTGAACCTACGCTCCACTTCAGTTTTAAGACTTCTGCTTTCTCTTGGCTTCACTTCCCCTGCAGAACAGGGGCTACAACCCTGTCTGCACTCCTCTCCCTCCTAACACCGACTGACTCAACTCCTCCCCTCCTGCTCCTTTTGTTACACTGGGGGGGAGGTGCGGCTGCATCACTGTACCAGTGTGGGATCAGGTGGTACCAAGGAGGTTTAACTCTTTCTGTGACTACCTGGTTTTGCCAGGGCGTCACATTTTACCAAAGGCAAGTAGAAAAAAATAACTTATTTAAAATTTTTCCTGACGTTTGTAAAAACTTTGGCAAGTAATTTATTTAATTTAGATCCAAAACTCCTAGCACCTCTATATTACTTTTTCCCCCATGATGGCCCATAGTGGCAGATAGTGGTTCTCTTATTGGTATTACTTTCAAATGTCCCATAGGATTCAGCTGATACGAAGGCCTTTTTACAAAATCTGACAAACTTTCATTGGCGAGAAACCTACTGAATAGCAATTGTTATGGGCAGTCTGTATACTCAGCCTTTTCATATACAGTACAGACCAAACGTTTGGACACACCTTCTCATTGAAAGAGTTTTCTTTATTTTCAGGACTCTGAAAATTGTAGATTCACATTAAAGGCATCAAAACTATGAATTAAAACATGTGGAATGAAATTCTTAAAAAAGTGTGAAACAACTGAAAATATGTCTTATATGCTACATTTTTCAAAGTAGCCACCTTTGGCTTTGATTACTGCTTTGCACACTCTTGGCATTCTCTTGATGAGCTTCAAGATGTAGTCACCGGAAATGGTTTTCCAACAGTCTTGAAGGAGTTCCCAGAGATGCTTAGCCCTTGTTGGCCCTTTTGCCTTCACTCTGCGGTCCAGCTCACCCAAACCATCTCGATTGGGTTCAGGTCTGGTGACTGTAGAGACCAGGTCATCCGGTGTAGCACCCCATCACTCTCCTTCTTGGTCAAATAGCCCTTACACATCCTAGAGGTGTGTTTGGGGTCATTGTCCTGTTGAAAAATAAATGGTGGTCCAACTAAACGTAAACCGGATGGAATAGCATGCCATTACAAGATGCTGTGGTAGGCATGCTGGTTCTGTATGCCTTCAATTTTGAATAAATCCCCAACAGTGTCACCAGCAAAGCACCCCCACACCATCACACTTCCTCCTCCATGCTTCACGGTGGGAACCAGCCATGTAGAGTCCATCTGTTCACCTTCTCTACAAAGACACGGTGGTTGGATCCAAAGATCTCAAATTTGGCCTCATCAGACCAAAGCACAGATTTCCACTGGTTTAATGTCCATTCCTTGTGTTCTTTAGCACAAACAAGTCTCTTCTGCGAGAATGTGTGTCCAAACTTTTGGTCTGTACTGTAGGTCTGATAAGGAAACAACTTCTGTTGAACATATGTGTAAAGCTTTACATTTTTAATTGTTAAATAACACCAATAGGTTTTGTAGCCATTAGTATGCCAAGAGCAAGGGAACTATGCCTTATGGGATGAGAAATATGTTTCCAATGATCTGTTAAAGGGAAACTCTGCCAATGTTAAAGTGGATTCTAACATTTATTATGTCAGCTTTGACTATTAATATATAATATTCAACTATTGAAATTATGACTAGAGATGAGCGAACCAGCCGCGGTTCGGCTCGAGCTCGGTTCGCTGAGCCGAGGTCCCGTTCGAGTTAGGTTCGGCGAACGTTTGACGAACCGAACTCGAACCAATAAGAAAGAATGGGAGGCAATCACAAACACATAAAAACGCATTATAAATGTACACATACAGTTAATAAACATTGCCATAACACTTACCGGTGCCCGCGATGCGTCCTGCACTCTGTCTCCTGTCACTATTCCTTCCGATGATCGCTGCATCCTCCAGATAACCAGCACTGACAGGACCTTCCGTGACGTCGTCAAAATAGCCATGTGACCAGTCACGTGGCTATTATCTCATTGGCTACAGACTGGTCACATGGCTTTGATGTCATGTCCTGTCCTAGGTCCTGTCATTGCACTATCCGGTACACGGTGCACATTTGTGTATCGCCGTGTACCGGCGACATGCTCTAGCAAACGGTCGATTCCCCGTTCCGTTAGGAACCGGCTGACACAGCCGGTCATTAACGGAGATCACCGTTGCCATAGCAACGCAGTTAGCGGTGACGTCACCGCTAACTGTGGCTCCGGGAATCACATGATCGGAGCACCGTTGCTATGGTAACGTGTCTGTCAGCCTTACCGCTGTTACCGCTAACAGCCAGCAGCACTGATCTCTCACAGAGTGAAGGCTGCGCGCTGCTTCCCGTGCAGCCTTCACGGAGTGAAGGCTGCACGGGAAGCAGCGTCTTCCCCCATGTAGCAGTGATGGAGCAGAGCTGCATTTGTTGAATGAGCAAGACAGAAGACCATGGATCGTGGAGGGGTGACAGGGGGTAATAAAGATGGAGTCTCTAATGTGTCTGTGTATTTATTTCCATTAAAGTATTTTTTCTCTGTGTGGTGTCTTTTTTTTAACCCTTTATTGGAGATTCTTAATGGCCGGGTCAAACGTGCCTGACATTAAGAATCTCTGGTTTAATACTAGCTAGTAAAACAAAGCTAGTATTAACTCATTATTATCCAGCAAGCCACCCGGCTTCAGAGCTGTTAGAAGAGTTGGATACAGCGCCAGATGATGGGGCTTCTATGAAAGCGCCATTTTATGGGGCGGCTGCAGACTGCAATTCGCAGCAGAGGCGCCCAGAAACCTCGGGCTAACCTGTGCTGCAGATTCCAATCCCCAGCTGCCTAGTTGTACCTGGCTGGAAACAAAAATGGGGCGAAGCCCACGTCATTTGTTTTTTAATTATTTCATGAAATAAGTGAAATAATTAAAAAAAAACGGGAACCAAAAATAAAGGGAAGCCCTTTTTTCATTATTTCATGAATTTCATGAAATAATTAGAAAACAAATGACGTAGGCTTCGCCCCATTTTTGTGTCCAGCCAGGTACAACTAGGCAGCTGGGGATTGGAATCCGCAGCACAGGTTGGCCTGAGCTTTCTGGGCCCCACTGCTGCGAATTGCAGTCTGCAGCTGCCTCAGAAAATGGCACTTTCATAGAAGCGCCATCTTCTGGCACTGTATCCAACTCTTCCAGCACCTGCCTGCTATACCTGGCTAGCATACAAAAATATGGCGAAGCTCAAGTTTTTTGGCAAAAAAAATAAAAAATGCTTCCCTGGATTTTCCATTGCCAGTGAAGGTAACACCAAGCAGTGGGGGTTAGCAGCCAGTAGCTGCTTGGATTACCCTTAGCTAGCAATACAAAAAATGCAGTGGGAGCCCATATATATTTTTTTTAATTATTTATTTAAATAACTAAAAACAAAATGGGCTTCCCTGTATTTTGATTGCTGGACATCACAGTGCTGTAAAAATAAATCTTTAAAAAAATGACGTAGCGCTCCGCGGTATTTTTGATTCTCAGCGCAGATAAAGCAGACAGCTATGGGTTGCCACCCCCATCTGCCTGCCGTTACCTTGGTTGGCAATCAAAATACAGGGAAGCCAATTCATTTTTTCTATTTAAAAAATAGTTAAAAAAAAAATGACGTTGGGTCCCCCCATTTTTGATAGCCAGCTAGGGTAAAGCAGACGGCTGTAGACTGAAAACCACAGCTGGCAGCTTTACCGTGGTTGGGGATCCAATGTGGAGGTCCCCCAGGCTCTTTTTTTATAATTATTTTATAAATATTAATAATTACACAAAAAAAGTAGGGTCCCCCCCAAATTGGATCACCAGCCAAGGTAAAGCGGGCAGCTGTGGTCTGGTATTCTCAGGGTGGGAAGGTCCACAGTATTGGGCCTTCACAGCTTAAAAATAGCAGGCCGCAGGCACCCCAGATGTGGCGCATCCACTAGATGCGCAAATCCTAGCGCTTCACCCCAGCTCATCCCGTGCCCTGTTGCAGTGGCAAACGGGGTAATAAATCGGGTTGATACTAGCTGTAAAGTCACCTGAGATCAAGCCCAGCAGTTTGTGATGTCATGGCATCTATTAGATACCCAATATCATAAACTGTCAGTACTAACAAAAAAAATCGACAAAAGAAATTTATTTGAAAAAACAGTCCCCAAAACATTCCCTCTTTCACCAATTTATTGTAAGAAAAAAAATAAAGGGGTCCCACGATGACTCTGGACCGTCTAGATTATGGGGGGAGACACTCAGGGAACGTATCCCCCATTTTCTAGGAGTGCAGAACCTTCATATGAGGAGTGTGGGTGCAATGAATCTGCACTCACTCTCCCCAGGCAGGTCCACAGCAGCAGAGTCCATGTCATAATGGTTGCTACCAAAGCTGCAATGCCCTGCTCATGAGGTAAGGGCATGCCTAATCAGGAGAAATATTCTACATTTCCAAATATTGGTACTTGCTGATATTATTGCTATTCCACCTACTATATATTGGGGATAGGATCTTGGAGATGGAATACCCCTTTAAGTCCAGTTATCCAGCTGAATGAATACTTAACAACAGAGCTCGCTATGTGTTTTCTTGTGGCGTATAACGGACTCTCATGTTTGGTAGTCGTTCAGCAGGGAAACTATAAAAGCAAATCCCTCCATTTGGAAATGTAGTATATAGCTCTCCTGATCAATTATGTTCCTTACCTCATGAGCAGGGCATTGCAGTAATAATAATAATTTATTCATTTATATAGCGTTATTAATTCCATAGCGCTGTATGTCTTTGGAGTGTGGGAGGAAACCGGAGTACCCAGAGGAAACCTACGCAAACATGGGGAGAACATACAAACTCCTTGCAGATGGTGTCCTTTGTGGGAATTGAACCAAGGACCTCAGCGCTTTAAGACTGCAGTGCTAACTACTGTGCCACCATGCCACCCATTTACCTTACAGATGCATAACCACCACTCACTGTGTCTGAACACAGGAACTTGAGCTGACAGCCGCTCTGTGCATGCGGCAGCGTCTATTGTGAAGGAGAGGGCCGCGGGGGATCAACGCTGCACAGGTACCGTGGGACACCGGGGAACACCAGTGGGGTTATAGGGGGTGACCTGGCAGGGCCTGGGGAGGAGTTTTCTGTCGCATGTGTCATGGCACATGCGACAGAAATCAGAAGGGTAGAGTGAATGCATCTTGGATTTCTGGGAGGGCATCAGGGGGGGCACTTTGGTGACATCGGGGGACCGGAGGGGACCGGGTAGGAGATTTATCATGTTTGTTTATGCCAGATGGGAGATAAATAATTTTTTACCGACGCTGTCGTTTACTGTAACGTGATCATCGGTGTACGATGTATACTGGTGATCACGTGAGCGGTGACCGGAAAAACCGTCCTGAATCATGATCTCCAGGGTCTCAGCTAGCCCTGAAACCCCAGAGATTTTCTGATACTGGGGGGTGTTATTCACTTATTTCTGCCTGCTGTTTATAAACGGCAGATCAGAATAAGGCTACATTAACACGACCGATCCATTTTTGCGGTCTGCAAAAAACAGTCAGTTTTTTTTCACGGGTGCATCCGTGTGGCATCCGTTTCCGTTCCGTAGACGGTCCGTATGTCATCTGTTTGTCATCCGTGTGCCTTCTGTTTTTTTTTTGCGTACTGCAAAAAAACTAAAGGAGGAAAATACATAAATTTACCCAGGATCCATAGCTTCATCCTACATGAGGCGGTCACATGTTCACTCCAGTGCCATTTTCTACTGCTTTTCACAGCGCAGAGCGCTCTGGTGATTTTCTTGTGCTTGTACACTTCATATCAGTCTTTTCTGTCATTATAATGGCAGAAAGACACATAATGTCCCACTCTCCTGCATTTTGTAATTTTGCACCCTTTGGTGCCTTTCATGTGGCACTAAGGGGTGCTTAGCTTTGTATTTAGCCAAAAAAATGAAAAAAAAAAATTGACGTAGGGTTCCCCCTATTTTTATAGCCAGCCAGAGTAAAGCAGATGGCTGCCGCCTGCAGACCACAGCTGGCAGCTTCATCTTGGCTGGTAATCCAAAACTGAGGCACCCCACGCTGTTATTTTAAATTAAATAAATAATTTAAAAAAAAAAAAACACGTAGGGGTCCCCCCAAAATTGGATCTCCAGCCAAGGTAAAGCAGACAGCTGGGGTCTGATATTCTCAGACTAGGGAGGTCCATGGTTATTGGACTCTCCCCAGCCTAAAAATAGCAGGCCGCAGCCGCCCCAGAAGTGGCGCATCCATTAGATGCGCCAATCCTGGTGCTTCGCCGCAGCTCATCCCGTGCCCTGGTGCGGTGGCAAACGGGGTAATATATGGGGTTAATACCAGATGTGTAATGTCACCTGGCACCAAGCCCTGGGGTTGGTGAGGTCAGGCGTCTATCAGATACCCGACATCACCAACCCGGTCAGTAATAAAAAAAAATAGACGACAAACACATTTTTATTTGAAAAAACACTCCCCAATACATTCCCTCTTTAACCAATTTATTAGAAAGAAAAACAAATCCAGGTCTGGTGTAATCCAAGGGGTTGCCATGACGATCCACACTGTCCCAGTTAATGAAGAGCAGGATGTTCCCCATTGGCTGGGAGAGCAGTGCAGTGACCTGAGCTAACATCAATGGGTCAGCCCAGGTCACTGCAGGGCATGACAAGTGCTGCTGTCAGCTAGGTACATTACCTGCGCTGATCTCCTGCACACTGACTTCAATCACACTTCAACACAGCCAAGTATCGCGAGCGGCCCGTGACGTCACCGCTAGTCAGTCTTGGGTCGGAAGCGAGAGAAGGTGATGTGACAAGCGTCGGCTATGGAGGACAGTGACAGCGCTGAGGTCGGGACTTCATCACCGCAGGTAAGCCAAGCGGGATGATGTGTGCAGAGTGCCAGGTGGGCGGAGCCTAGCGGGGTAATATGTGCAGAGTGCCAGGTGGGCGGAGCCTAGCGGGGCAATGTGTGCAGAGTGCCAGGTGGGTGGAGCCTAGCGGGACCATGTGTGCAGAGTGCCAGGTGGGCGAAGCCTAGCGGGGTAATGTGTGCAGAGTGCCAGGTGGGCGGAGCCTAGTGGGACCATGTGTGCAGAGTTCCATGTGGGTGGAGCCTAGCGAGACCATGTGTGCAGAGTGCCAGGTGGGCGGAGCCTAGCGGGGTAATGTGTGCAGAGTGACAGGTGGGCGGATCCTAGCAGGGCAATGTGTGCAGAGTGCCAGGTGGGCAGAGCCTAGCGGGACCATGTGTGCAGAGTGGCAGGTGGGCGGAGCCTAGCGGGGTAATGTGTGCAGAGTGTCAGGTGGGTGGAGCCTAGCGGGAATATGTGTGCAGAGTGCCAGGTGGGTGGAGCCTAGCAGGACCATGTGTGCAGAGTGCCAGATGGGCGGAGCCTAGCGGGGTAATGTGTGCAGAGTGCCAGGTGGGTGGAGCCTAGCGGTACGATGTGTGCAGAGTGCCAGGTGGGCGGAGCCTAGCGTGACCATGTGTGCAGAGTGCCAGATGGGCGGAGCCTAGTGGGGTAATGTGTGCAGAGTGCCAGGTGGGCGGAGCCTAGCGGGGCAATGTGTGCAGAGTGCCAGGTGGGCGGAGCCTAGCGGGGCCATGTGTGCAGAGCGCGTGGTGGGCGGAGCCTAGTTGGGTAATGTGTGCAGAGAGCCAGGTGGGCGGAGCCTAGCGGGGCAATGTGTGCAGCGTGCCAGGTGGGCGGAGCCTAGCGGGACCATGTGTGCAGAGTGACAGGTGGGCGGAGCCAAGCGGGACCATGTGTGCAGAGTTCCAGGTGGGCGGAGCCATGTGTGCTGGCGGCGGAGTGTGATGTGGGTGGAGCCTAGCGGGGTCATGTGGAGCTGAGGACGTCAGTGTCATGGACTGCTTGGCTGGGGACAGGTGAGTGTGAGTGTGTGTGTGTGTGTGTACATGCCGCGTGCAGGAGGGGGCGGAGTGAGCTGAGCGGGGAAGTGTGGGTTTCCTGCATGTAACTAGGATAAATATCGGGTTACTAACCAAAGCGCTTTGCTTTGATACCCGATGTTTATCTTGGTTACCAGCTTCTGGCAGGCTGCCAGCAATGGCTCCTGCACACTGTAGCTGTAAAAAACCCTGCTTTTTGCTGCTAGAACCATTCTCGAATGTAACTAGAACTATCGAACTTTAGCAAAAAGCTCGAGTTCTAGTTCGATCTAGAACACCCCCCAAAATCACTCGAACCGTGAACTGGAGAACCGCGAACCACGCTCAACTCTAATTATGACATAACATTTACTGTTCCCTAAGCTGTATATGTAAGAACTGTGTAATTCCGTTACCAGTGTCCCCGCACTGTCTTGCCCCCCTTTCTCGACGGCGCTGTTGGAACACTCATCTCCACGCACCTCAGTGCTGTCTGCTCTGTCTTTGGTCCCTGCTGCCAGGTCCCAGGGCCTGTGCATTCCACACAAGTTTCCTGAGAGTTGGTGTACGAACACCTATTCTTAAAGGGCCAGTGCACCCTAACTTAGAAGTGCCTCTAAGCCTATGGGTGAAAGGCACTAGGTATTTAAGGCATCCTCCCATTATGGGAGGTGCCCGGGAAACATGGTCTATTCATTAGAGATGTGTTGCAAGTTGTGAGGTCCCTTGTGCTGCTGCTTTATTGCTGTTTTGCTGTATTAATCACTCATGTCTGTATTCTAGTAACAGCTGTAGTTCACGCACCCTCTGCTGGACCATGCTGTACAAGCTGTATATTTTTACCCTAAAATACAAAGTAAATGTCACAATGTGACTGTAGGATAAAGAGGGACAGGGTTGCCTATGCTGTCTCTCATGGTAAGGGACCCTAGCATGTCCTTTGTGGTGAATTATTTGAATTTAGTGTAGGGATCTTTAGGCATGGGCACCCTTGACCTTTGGGTTATGAGCTTACAAATTTTGGCTAAAATATGGACCAATACCTCATATTAATTGTCATTTTTGTACAATTTTCTATTGCACAATGGTCTTCAGGATGCAGCTGGGCCCTTTGTCTGTAATGTGTGTCGACACACTTATATAGTGCTCAGCAGCTTGCCTGATCTAATAGTATGGGCATCATAAATAGGCTGTAAGTCAGACACTGTGCATCACACATACCTGTGGACTGGTGCCCTACGTAAGCTCCATTACTGTGCATGTTTAATACCAACAACCACCCCCTCTTTGAAATGATAGGCTGTGAGTGGTTGTCTTATTGGTATTCAGGAAACTAGTTCTTGAGGATGCATGTGCTTAGTGTGCTCCCGCAGCAGGCCCAGTTTGCCCTGGCCTATAGTCTCTGCATGCACAATCAGAGGGACGGCCACTTATTTTTTTTAAATTTGCCCTGAAAAGAATTGCTTGTATATGGCAGCACCAAGGACTATAATGCAATGAATCCTGCCTACTGCCTCTAATGCACTATCCCTACTCCAGAAGCTAATTGTACACTTATTGCAGACTAAGAATGATATTATTAGTGAATAAAATGTTTTTAAATTAGCCCTAAAAGTGACTATTGGTTATCCATGGTAGCACAAAGGACTGTAACGCTATGAACCCTGTCTAAATGCCTATAATACACTATACTTAATCCAGAAGCTAACCCTATACAAAATGCAGCTAAGAGCACAATTATGATAGAATAGAATCAATTTGAATTAGCCCTGAAAAGGACTGTTGGTTTAATGTTGCACCAGCAGATATCGTAAAGCTGTAAAACACTGTCCCTTCTCCAGCAGAAATGCTCCCTACAATATTTACGGGTTCAGTACACTGAGCATGGCGTCACTGACCCAATGACACTATGGGGCAAGCGAATCACAGCAATGCCAGTAGCCAACATGGCTTCGGCATTGCCATGATATGCAGGCAATCCATGCATGTTTATTGGCTGAAAAAAAATCCAAAAAAGAAACAGGAAGATGATTCACGCATGGTGCCTCGAATACCATGTAGTGCCGATCATGCTTTCCCATCATGGTAAGCAATACAAAGGAGGATAATTTAATACAGAAGGATTTATTGAATTCGGAGGCTTGGGCTAAGGTATGGCAATTGAAGTCTAATGTGTATAACTGTAAGGTCATGCACTTGGGCAGAGTAAATAACATTTATAATTATGTACGTTTTTGTAAAGCACTGGGTAAAATGGTCACTGAAAAAGACTTGAGTGTATGGATGAATGGCAAACTCAACTTTACTGATCAGTGTCAAGCAGCTGCTCCAAAGGCTAATAAAATATTGGAATGCATTAAAAAAGGCATAAATGCTTATGACAAAAATATAGTTTTTTATAAGTCACTTAGTGCCACCACACTTAGAATAATGTGCACAATTTTGGTATCTGGTGTATAAGGACATAGCTGAACTAGAGTGGGTGCAGAGAAGAGCAACTATGGTTTGCTATGCAAGAACTTGTTCTTCCTCCTGAAGCATGGCACTGCAATGGGCACCTCTGGTGTACCATCCTATGCTACCCTCTTTCTTGTTTTTTTGGAGAGGGAGGTTTTTGGAGATGGCACTCCTGCCACTTCCTAGGCGCAATGCTAGCTTTGTTATATAGATGACATTTTCATCATCTGGTGGGGGACCAATCCTGAATTACAGAGCTTCAGGTCTTCACTCAGCTCAAAGTCCATTACTATTAGGTTAACCTTTAAAAGTCACCCAATTGAGTTGGACTTCCTTGACATTAAAGTGTTGATCAGACAAGACAGATCTGTTCAAACAGATATACATAAGAAGGAGACACCAGTAAACGCCCTCCTACATGCCTCCTCCGCACATACACCCTCCATCATAAAAAAAACCATCCGACAATTTCTGAGAATTCATAGAGTATGTTTCATGGATAAATCATTAAAAAAACAGGTGACAGATCTTCATGAAAGATTCCGTACCAGAGGCTATAGTTTAAGGACTTTAAGAAAGAGCTATTCACGAATGAGGGCCACCCCCAGAAAACAACTGTTATCTGGTTCAGGGAGAAGAAATATAACAAGAGCCCCAGGGATTAAATTTATCTCCACATATAATAATCAGTGGAATGATATTAGATGCATTATTAACAAGCATTGGTCAGTTTTAACAACTGAGTCCAGTCTGAATAACATCTTACTGGATCGTCGACTATTAACAGCATGGAGGGACCTACTGGTACGAATCTAACTCGCCCACCCCAGGGCCTTAGGTGACTCGGTGTCGGGCCGGACTAGTCCAGGGTAGTCAGCGGTGGCGGGACCCAACTCCGTGACCCTGGTGGAGTCAGTTAATGTGGCGGTATGGGGGGGGGATTTTGATAATGTTTATATGAATATTCGTGACGCCACCTGTGGTAATTTGCGGCTATGGGGCCGCAGCTGCTGGAAGGGACCTCCGGGGCTGATGTTATGGCAACTCAGGTGTTTCTTGCTCTCCACAGGTAGAGCGGATACCCCGGGGCAACCTTTGGGTGCTTGGTAAAGTCTATGGTGTTTATGGATGAGGTGTAGGATAAACCAGACGACACACGGCTTGCAGTTAAGGTGTTTACTCACTGTTCAGTTCAATGCGATAGCTACCCGGTTACCCATTGGATGCCAGGATCCGCTGTCAGGGGACGCTGCCGATCCCGGATAGGTCAAGGGTCAGTCCCGTTGTACCCCTTTTTGTGTGTGTCCTTTTCTGACTGGCTTCCTAGCCTTCAACTGTTTTAGATGGTCTTGGCCTCCACCACAGGGCCTGTACAAAGGGGGCTGACCACAGTCGTATCTTGCCCTCTTCACCGGGGGTCTGTGGTGGGATGTGGCCCTGGGCGCTTGCAACGATCTCCCAGGCCTTCGGTTTTACTTTTGAGGAATCGTCTTTCTTCCCTCTGTCTAGGGACCGTCCCTGAATGCAGCCAGATCCCTCCACCCGATGTTATCAGTGGAACAATTGCCCTTCCATGGCCCTGGAATCCTTTCTTTCTTTAGGTGTTACCTGGGCCTAACTAGACCCCAGGATCTTCACCAGGAACCTCCTTCTGTCTCTGTACTTTCTGTCTGCTGTCCTCTCCTGACAGCCCACCTCCTCACTCCTCTACTCCTTCTGACAGACTACTCGCCTAGACTGCCTAGACTTGAACTTCCTAGTTCCTTTTTCTACTCTCACTTTCTGACTTCTCCAACACACCCACTGACTAGGCCCCACTCACTCTATTGGGATCAGAAATGGGACTTACGGCCCCATGAATACATCTATGGGGGTTGCTGCCACTATTCCTGACCCAGTGTATGCCTACCAATTGGTGTGTGTGAGCTTTGTCTGTACACCGGTAGTTGACTCCATTCTTACCCGGGATGGGATATCATACCTCTGGCTGAGGTGCAATATCTCTGTGGTGACGGTAGCCTCAGGGGCACCACAAATCCACTATATGTCTAAGACTGCTCTCCCTTTTAATATTGGCAAAACTAAATGGTATTGTTACCCATGTGGCTCCTGTTTATGTTGTAAAATTACTGAGAGAACAGCCACTTTTAAATCGGCTAATGGCTTCAAGGAATATGAGATCAGACACTATATCTCCTGCAGCATGGATTACGTTGTGTACTTTGCAAGGTGTAGCTATAATTTAATTTTATGTTTGGCATAATTAAGGGAACTCCATGTTCGAGTCTGTGAGCATGTAAAAGATGGACGACCTGGAGACCCTTAAAATACTTCAAGCTGCAGCTGCACCACAATTCTAATCCTGATGGGCTGAGAGTGAGAGGTATTGTCAAGTTTTTTCTGGGCTCTAGAAGAGGCAATTATAAGTGGACTTTGGCGCAGTTGGATCGTTATACTGGGCACAATGTCTCCATTAGGCCTGAATGAGAAACTAACATTTTCTTCATTTCTATGAGATCATTTTTTGAATGGTCTTTTGACTTTCCATATACTGGCCTTTCTTTTACCCATTTATTTTGCTTATTACATTTTGGTAATATACCAAATACTGGATTTTAATCTGTGTTTTTCTTTCTCTTTTGTATAATTTATTTTTATCCCCACTCCATACTATGCTGTATAAATTCATCTTCTTACATATGGACCACTGTACCTTTATCGTTTTAAGGACTGGGTTTAGTGCCCCACGTCACAATGATTTTTTTCTTCAATATAGACGTACAATATATGTGGGAGGATAAACTATTGGTGATGAATACCCAGCTTGGGAAGGGGGTGATTGCTAGCAATTGGGGGTTGGGGAGAGATTGTGGGTCTGGGTAATTATGCATATAACTGTCCCCTCTTTAATTTGAGATGAAAATGCTAGTATGGTCTTTTTATATGTGATACTATTAGTCATATGATAATATCTAGATACCATATAGACTTTGCCAATCGTTAGGGATTCATGTGCTTAGAAAGTTTGTCAGCCATAATACATATGTTTAGATAGGCTACCTGATTTTACTCTCTTCATATAGCTGGGCACTCACCTTATGTAATTACAACATGTCTTCATCTCCCACATACTTAGACAGTGATTCCAGAACCTGGTCCAGAACATATACTAGTATATAACATGCTCTCACATTTGCCCTTAAGAAATATGGCCACTGCTGTTGGGCACACATGGGCCGTGGTACATACATGTCCACTTCAGGAGGCTTCCTTAGGGAGGAATTCGGGTCTTATGTAAAAACACATAAAGTGTTTCTTTGACCTGTGCCACCTCTGAGAAATGCATACCGCTGACGGGGTTTCCGGCCCTTCATGTGACAATCCAGCCCCTGGATTGAGGTTAGGTGTATACATTATTTTTCAGAATATAAGACTCACTTTTCCCCCCAAAATATTGGGGGAAAGTGGGGGGTGCATCTTATAGTCCAATGGCTGCGGGGAAGGGGGGTGCAGTGGTGGTGGAGCAGGTCATCAGAAGCAGAAGCAGACTGTAGCAGCACCTGCTGTGACCACTTGGGCCCACTCATTAGCCTCTTTTTATACGCACTGCATCCTCCCGCCCATCATCTCTCAGCACTGAAGCTGGCGCGGACAGGTGGGTGGGAATGATGGGTGGGAGATGTGCGCGAATAATAAGTATACTCACCGGCCACCGATCCCTGCAGCATTGCAATGTCCTCCTGTCTGCCAGCCCGCTGATGTGTGTTGAGAGCGGTGCACACAGTGATGATGTCATCACTGTACGCATGGCTTAACATAAGTCAGCGACACTGCTGGCACAGACAGGAAGATGAGCGATGCTGTATGAAGTGAGGAAAGGTGAGTATAAATGTTTATTTTTTGTGTGCTACAGGATGCGGGCCATATACCAGGATGGGTGTATATAGCAGGATGGGGGCACATATCAGGATGTGGGTATATACCTGGATGTTTGGATGTTGGCACATATCATGATCTTGGAAATACTGTATAACCAAAGATGGGGATCATATACAAGGCAGGAGGATCATTACCAGGATGGGGTCCCTTAGTAGAGAATTTGGGGATATTACCCCCATAACAGTGTTAGCAGCAGATCCTCGCCCCATAACAGTGTGTCATGACCACGTTTTGCTTAAAATGTTATTTTCCTATTGTCCTCCTCTAAAACCAGGGTGCGTCTTATGGTCTGGTGCATCTTATAGCCTGAAAAATACAGTAGATAATGCAGTGCGCCACACAGCCATGAAGCCCACTGGAGAAAGACATTGTGAAAAGTGAGTTGAGGTGAGTGAGTCTCATCAACACTTCCTGACACCCCTGACATGGTTAAGTGATCCTGGGCATTGTCCTGCATTTGATGTCCTGCTTAGCTCTGGATTAGTCTACACAAAGTGTCCTGGTTCATCTCTGCTGCAGCACACCTTGTTGTTATGTTCCAGCTCACTAGCATCATCTGGTGACTTTTTGACAGTAATGCTTATGATTCAGCTTTTTATGATCTGCTTCAGGACTACAAAAGACTGAGTTTATTTGTATAGGACACTGCCCTGTTTGGGATGCAGGCAAGTGTTGTTTCATGGGCTATTGTTCCTCTGACTATTCTCACAAGTTTACGTCTAGAACCGTCCACTATATCATTGTATTTTTGTATGGAAAATGTTTTTTTTTTTATCTTTTTTGTATCGACTTACGTGCTTAATAAAACTTTATTTTTAGACAAAAAGGGGTGACAATTGCTTTATGACAAGTTTTGGGGGATTCTTACAATCTACTTGGTCTTTGTATCTGTTAGGCATTCTATGGGAGTGTCCCTTATTGCATTTTCATTGGAATTATATTTTTTTCAAATAACCACCATTGTTTTGAATATCGCTAGGTTAATAAAGAAATGAGTGGACTGCAATACCAAGACAGGTTATTAAACTGGGGGTTAATCAGTTTGGAAAAACAAAGCCTTAGGGGCGATCTTATTATTACAATGTACAAATATATGAGGGGACAAGGTTGCAGCTATAGAGGAAAGAAGGTATAATTATAAGTTGCTGATTTTTTTTGCTAAAATTTAGGAAAGGCCTGGATGCCTTTTTTGAAAAGTATAATATTACTGGTTATGTTCACTAGATTCTATGATGAGGACTATTCTGTTTGCTGTATGTGATGTCAGGAAGGAATCTTTCTCCTAACATGAAGCTTACTGTCTACTCCTTGGGGTTTTTTTGCCTTCTGGATCAAAATATTCGGCTATAAGTTGAAATTGATGGACTTAAGGCTACCTTTAAACTTAAAAACTATGACACTATGAAACAATATATATATAGCATTCAAAGGAACACTCTTTGATATCATAAATACATGAGCCAACTACAAATTTTCATTGTCAGATTTGAATTAAGGAGGTCAAAATCATTAATAAATGGTTGATCTCATAACAACCTGACAACGTTTGAAATGTGTTATTATATTGCTCCTGAGTTGCAGTAAGCATTACAGGATTAAGAAAATGGAATGTTTGTTTTTGAATAATATTCTGTTCACACTGATGTCATGGCTTCTTTTTATGATGAAGCTATCATTATATCATTAGTGAAATTGTCACGGGCGGAGGGGACACGCTCGCCACGCTTGGGTCCGGGGCTTCTGCTGCTGCTCGGTGGCTCGAGCGGTGGGCCGGACCCGGGGACTCGAACAGCGCTCCTCGTCCACGAGTGAAAAGGGGTGGTTTGTTTAGGGAGATAGTTCATGACGCAACCCACGGGTCGTGGTGATTATTAGCACAACCGATGCTGGTGACGGGGATCCCGGGAAGGATGGTAGGGAGCAGCTAGGATGTTTTCCCCTCCGTGGGTAGGGGTTGGTGATCCCGAGGCCCGGTGGTGATACGGGGAGGCTGGATGGCTGGGGGTGCAGGGTTGCAGGGACAGCGCGGCGCGGTGCCGGATGGCACTGGTGTACTCACTCAGACAGTCAATGACAGAGTCTCTGGTAAACCAAAAGGCTGGATGGACGGGTGCAGTGTTGTACTCTCCCCGGATGGCTGATGGTGGCTGTCTTTCCCTGCACCTGTTAGAATGTTCTAACTCCTGCGGTTGCCCACCGGTAGTCCGCTCCCCAGCGTATGGGTGCCGTAGGAGCCCGTTTTGCCCGCAGGCGCTGGCCCTTGGAGCTCTAGCCTATGGCAGTGGCTGTATATCCTCACGGTGTGGACTGTTGCCTTTTGACGGGTCTTTGTTGTTAGGAAACCCCTGGGGTTCCGGTCACACTCGGATTTGACAGTTGTGGCGGCTCCAAGTCTGGGCGGGGTCCGATGGCCCTGCCTGTGTGCTTAGCTTCACTCCGCTCCCCGGCTCGGTACCGGCGGGCCACCGCCCGACCTCGGTCCTACGGTTCCACGGAGATCCACTAACTCCTGCAGATGGCCACCACTGTCTGCCAACCTTGCTGTTTGTGTCTGGGCTCCGACCCAGACACTTGCAGTTTCTACTCCTCACACTTTTACCTCCAAACTAGACTGACTGCTTTTCCCGCCTCCAGGCCTGTGAACTCCTCGGTGGGTGGGGCCAACCACCTGGCTCCGCCCCACCTGGTGTGGACATCAGACCCTGGAGGGAGGCAACAAGTGTTTTTGTTTGACTGCTGTAACTGTCTAGGGTAGGGGGTGTGTGTGGTGTTATGTCTGTGACTACCTGGCTAGTCCAGGGTGTCACACAATCTGTGCAGCCATACAGGGGCCCAAGAGGTTGGGGGTTTATTTCTAAATCCATAGAAGGTGAAATTGTGCATTTTTATGAGCTCTTGTGCTGTAAAGAGCCTTTTATATTGTTCTTGCACAGGGACCCTTTTCCGTCTGTGTCCACCAGTGAGGCATGACATTAATGCGAGATCACTTCACTTATTCATACTGGCTTGTGCAAATGAACCACATAGTTTTTAAAAGTGTCAATTGAAACTCTTGCATTTTTGACAGAGAGAGTAGCACTACAATCTTTGCTATTCTTTCCACCAACTGCATTGATCTCATTAAACATGTAATATACTTACAGCAGAAAAGAGGGCAACTAGTCCAGTCAGCCCAGGCTAAGGAATCTAATCCATTGATAGAATTCAGCCAAACCCCTCAATATGATGGAGGCTTCACGTGTACAATGTAAAGAAATCACTCACACGCTACCACGAGTGGTGGGGGCGATGCTAGATGATAAAATTGCACACTCGTGGCGTGCTGTTCACACATGTATGTGCATGGTGTCCGGCTAGCAACCTATTGGTCACACCCATACTATTAGATTAGGCGGGTTGCCAGGAAACTGCTCAAATGCAGCACACAAGGACAGGGGCTCCATTATGCACGGCCTGTATTAAGAGGCCTGCCTGCATCCTGTATATGTACATTGGCCAATTTACTAACTAATACCTCATATATATTTTATATATCTTTTTTGCACATTTTTGTACAGGGTGCAGCCAGGCCTCTTAAAACAGGCCATGAATAATGGAGCCCCTGTCCCTGTGTGCTGCATTTGAGTAGTGTCCGGGCAACCCGCCTAATCTAATAGTATGGGCATGACCAATGGGTTGCTAGCCGGACACAATGCACATATATGTGTGAACAGCGCCCTATGCACACCACTAGTGTGCAATTTTATCATCTAGCATCGCCCCCTCCACTTGTGGTAGCATGTGAGTGATTGCTTTACCTTCCACCTGTGATGCCTCCGTCATATTGAGGGGTTTGGCTGCATTCTGTCAGTACATTAGATTCTTTGACCTGGGCTGACTGGACTAGTTGCCCTCTTTTCTGTTGTAAGTATATTAAATTTATGGGGGAGTTATATCTCCTCTTTTTGTTGCTTGTTATTGAAAATTTACTAGCAATTAACCAAGCATTAATGGTTCACATTCCATGGAACTATTTTTGTATTATTATTTTCCCATTAATTTAACCACTTTATACCATTTTTTAGTTTAATGTTACTTATTGTTTTAATTTGAAAAAAAAAATCTATTTAGTGACAAACAATTGTTTTCTTTGCAGAAATACGATTGTTTGAGAATTTACATTTATAAAATGGCCCCTGTATGAAATGGTCTTCTACAATGTTTTAACATTGTGTTAAGGGCTATATGAATTTCTTTATTTCGAAGGCTATATACAATTGGATTCAACAGTGGAGTAACGACGGTATAAAGCAATGAGAGTGCTTTGCTTATGCTAAATATTTGCTTTCGAGATGGTGCTACGTACATAGTGATGAGAGTTCCATAATATGTGGATACAACAGCAAGATGAGAGCTACATGTGGAAAAAGCCTTTTTTCTGCCAGTTGATGAAGGGATTTTGAAAATATTGTAGAGAATTATAATGTATGTCGTAATAATAAATACAAAGGGCAATAATGTTAATAGGGATGCAAATACAAATGATTCAATCTCTATCAGAAATGTGTCTGAACAGATAAGTTCGATAAGAGGTGAAAGATCGCAGAAGAAATTATCTATGACGTTTGGACCACAGAAATTGGACTTGCATAGTAAAATAAGGGTTACCATTGATATTATTAAACCAATTAACCAAGCCCATAAGGCAGTCCAGCAGCACATCTGAAAATTCATAAGAGAAGAATAATGTAGCGGCCTGCATATCGCTAAATATCGGTCGTATGACATAACTGCAAGTAACAAGCATTCAGTTGTGGCAGTGCTGCTGAAGAAGTAATATTGAGTCAGGCACCGAACAAGGGATATGGAATTATTTTCTGAAAGTAAGTTGTATAACATGTTAGGAACAATATTAGTAGTGAAAACAACCTCCGATAAAGATAAGTTGCTAAGGAAGAAGTACATTGGGGATTGAAGACGGGCATTGGATGCCACCAATAGGATGATTAAAAGATTTCCAAATAATGTGGAAATGTAGATAATGAGAAATAAACTAAAAATAAAGATTTCAATACTGTGAAGATTTTTAAATCCATTAAGGAGAAATTCAGTTACATTTCCAGGGAACATTTTGATTGTTCTGTGTATTTAACTGGAAGGAAGAAATGTAAAGTACCTGCATAGTACAAATTCAATAATACTGGGTTGTATTATGTAATAGAAAAAATACATAATGAAAAAAACTTTTTATATATATTGTTGTGTGTATAGGTGGCCAAAAAGGTTGCGTGACATTTAAGAAATGCTGTTATCTATCCATGTCCGATCCATATGGGAATGGAAGGAATTGCAGTACTGGACACAGATAAAATGTTGTAAAAGAATGGTGTTATTTCTGCAAAAAAAAAAAATATTTTTTTTTAAAATTGTGAACTATCCTTTAAAGCATCATTGTAGAGGGTTTTTTTTCTCTTTTTTTCACCACTGGCACTTTTAATCTGAGGTCTCTGTCCCTATTAATATAACTACCCTCCAGTATCTTCACCTTTTACTAACAACGTTCCAGTCCTCTGGTGCCATTTGTGACGGCAACTTAACTCTATTAAGAAGTTACATCACAAAAGCTCAGTGTAAGTCTATGAGAACTATAATGAGGCTCTCATAGACTTCTATTGAGTTGTGACCTCTGGAAACACTGGAGCAGCTGCCAAATAAGAAACTGTAGGAGATCGATGGGAAAGGCAGTGGTAGAAGATGAAGATGTTGAAATGTAACTTTAAGACAGGGGTCATGGAGTTTAGAGTTAAAGCGCCACTCCAGCTGTAAAATAATAAAAAAACGCTGGAGTGGTGCTTTAATTATACAGAGAGATTAACTATATCAGGTTAAGGGCAAAGTTGTAAAAAAAAATACAGAAAACTGTAGTAGTAAGAAAAATTATACATTTGAACTAAATCCACTAACTGTTAAGAATAGAAGGAGTGATGTAACTGGAGAGTTATGGGCATTGCGGAAACATTAAACACAATAGAAAATAGGCCATAATACCTCGGCATAAACACCGGGGTACCACTATGTAGTGGCCCCCAAGCGGGTATGTTCTTCGATAAACATTATATAAAGAGGAGAAAAAGAAGAACGGAAACCAAAAATTATCGTGAAATACAATTTAATTTTTATTAATTTTTTTTTAAATATGCAAAAAGTGATTTGTACAGAAATGTTACAGAAAATGAAGATCAGGTGCAAAGACAATAATGGCTAAGTTGCATAGTAACCTGCATAAAATAGACAGGAAAAAAGGAGTAGAGCCCCCCTCCCAGGCAGCTTGACCACTGGGAAAAAGTATATAAACGATGAGCTGTATATGTTTCAAGTGTTATGGTATTGGATGTCAAAGTGTCCTCATATATTTCTCCCATTGTGGGTAAAAGAGCAGAGCAGGTAGCAAATTGTCATGCATATAGTATTGCAAAAATGACTATGTCAGTCAGCATTTATTATAACTATAGCCCAACAACTAATTAAATATAATAGTTCTGTATTAATGTGCAACAGTTTGAAGGGGCTATTAGCATGCCTGTTATATAGCTAAATATTGTATGCACTAAAACATCATAAAGGAAGGGCGATAGTTAAAAGGTTGTGTATATGAAAAGGCTGAAACTACACTTGTTTACAAACACACTTGTTTGTAAAGAAACCAGTATTTTACCAGGGGCAGTATGATACTGCCCCTGGAAAAAGCGTCTTAGCGAAACGATCGTTGGGGGATCCCCCCTCCCGCCTACCTTGACCTCTCATCATTACAGGTAAAATACTGGTTTGTTTACAAACAAGTGTAATTTACTGTTTGTCCTTTATCTTACTCCATTGGAACCGTAATTTCTCCCATACATATGGGAAACTCTTGCACTTAGTGACTTTTCTATCCCTCATCCATTATAGTGTCAGCGTTTTCATATACACAACCTTTTAACTATTGTCTTTCCCTTATAAGTACCAGTATTTTACCTGTAATGATGAGTGGTCAAGGTGGGTGGGAGGGGGGATCCCTCCCACCTTTGTACCTGATCTTCATTTTCTCTAACATTTCTGTACAAATCACTTTTTGCATATTTAAAAAAATCTTTAATAAAAATTAAATATTTCACGATAATTTTTGTTTTCCGTTCTTCTTTTTCTCCACTTTTTATAAGACATTACGGAAACAGTTGGACTTTTCTCCCTTTTCCCAAACCAGTATGATGCAGAGATGCATGGGTCCATGATGTTTCCAGAGTTTAAAAAGATGTATCTGCTTATAAAAAATAAAATATATAAATTTGACAGAAAATGCAGCAGAGATTATTTTCTAAAATATATTTCTTATTATACAGTCATAAAGTTATCAAATAAATATTACTCTCATGCAAATACTAAGCAATGTACAATATATCAAGATATTAGTAATAATAACAGAATAACAAAGACCACTAATCACATGAATGAAAATATATTGTCTGGTTTGGCTTTTTGTCCTAAGTCACACAGCAAAGCTCATTAAGGGTTAAATTTGACTTTTAGGATTGCTACCCCTATCGATGGCACTAGAGTTCAAGTCAAATTCCTCTCTAAAAAGACTTTCCATATTTAAATTTCTAGAACAGTATTGCATGACCTGCAGTATGCCTCCTTGGCACTTTCCACATGGAGAAATGTTTATTCTTAAATACACTGTGAAATGGCTCTCACCAAGTCATATCTGGCAAATCAGACCTTGTACTTTACATTGATGAGAAGGCAAACACCCTGAATCTTGTGTCTGCAAATGGAGTGTCTGGTTTGTCTTCTTATCCTAAAGGTCCAGTCACACTAAGCAACTTACCAGCGATCCCAACAACGATAGGGATCGCTGGTAAGTTGCTAGGAGGTTGCTGGTGAGATGTCACACTGCGACGCTCCAGCGATCCCACCAGCAACCTGACCTGGCAGGGATCGCTGGAGCGTGGCTACACGAGTTGCTGGTGAGCTCACCAGCAACCAGTGACCAGCCCCCAGCGCCGCGTGGAAGATCCTGCGCTTGGTAACTAAGGTAAATATCGGGTAACCAACCCGATATTTACCTTGGTTACCAGGCACACAGCTACACGTGCAGAGAGCAGGGAGCAGCGCACACCGCTTAGCGCTGGCTCCCTGCTCTCCTCGTTACAGCACACATCGGGTTAATTACCCGATGTGTACTGCAGCTAAATGTGCACAGAGCAGGGAGCAGCGCACAATGCTTAGCGCTGGCTCCCTGCTCTCCTAGCTACAGCACACATTGGGTTAATTAACCCGATGTGTCCTGCAGCTACATGTGCAAGGAGCAGGAGCCGGCACTGACAGTGAGAGCGGCGGAGGCTGGTAACAAAGGTAAATATCGGGTAACCAAGGACATGGCTTCTTGGTTACCCGATGTTTATATTGGTTACCAGCCTCCGCAGAAGCCGGCTCCTGCTGCCTGCACATTTAGTTGTTGCTGTCTCCCTGTCACACACAGCTATCTGTGCTTCACAGCGGGACAGCAACAACTAAAAAATGGCCCAGGACATTCAGCAACAACCAACGACCTCACAGCAGGGGCCAGGTTGTTGCTGGATGTCACACACAGCAACATCGCTAGCAACGTCACAAAAGTTGTTCGTTAGCAGCGATGTTGCTAGCGATGTTGCTTAGTGTGATGGTGCCTTAAGTCATTTGACAGGGCAACTTAAAGAATTGATATAGACATTTAGAGGTGCTTCATCTTACAGATAACATTAGAGTTCAAGTTCTCTTCCTCTTAGGCCCCGTTCACACGCACGTGTCTCCGGTACGTGCTAGGTCCGTGCCTGCATGTACCGAAGACACGGGCACACATAAACCCATTAAAATCAATGGGTTTATGTGCACACATGTGTGCAGCTATTGGCCCATGCCTCCGTGTGGAGCAGACATGTGCCCGTGTGCTCCACACGGATGCATGTCCGTTTTTCTCCGGCAGCACAGGTGTCACACGGCCCGCATATGGACCATACAGATGTAGTGTGGATATGGTCCCGTGTGACATGCGCCAGAGAAAACTCATGTGTCAAAGAAAAAAATAACAAAACTTTACTCATCTTCTCCAGCCCACCTGTCTCTGCCGCTGCTGTCACTTGCTGCCAACTGCCGCTCATTATGCTCATTGAATATTCACTTCACTGCGGCCGGCAGCAGCAGCAGCGGGGAGTCGGCAGGGCTGGAGACCGAAGATCAGCACCACGGACAGCAACGCCAGGGACAGGTGAGTTGAAAGTTCCCATTCTCCGTGTGTTATCACGGATTACACATTGAGAACACACGTAGTGCCATAAACACGGCACACGTAGGGGAATACGCAGCTTTGATACGTCCGTGAAACACGTGCGTGATTTTCACGGACGTGTGAAGGGAGCCTTAAAAGACTATGTGCACAAAAATCAATAGTATACAAGGAACAAATAATGTGGCTACACCATGGCCATGTATTCCCTGCACTATTTCTAAATATAACCGGTACATTGTTATTGTTCAAAGTCCCAAAAAAGTCAAAATTATTCAAATATAAAATTATTAAAAAATTAGAATGCTAAATTTGATATTTTTAGTCACTCCACTTTCCTCCTAAAAAGTGCCATATAAAGCAAATAAATGTTATATTTAACCAAAAATGGTATTGATAAAAAATGAGCTCATGGTGCATAAAAAATACACAAAACTCCATTGACTATAAAAAATATAAAAAAGTTACAGAAAAAGGTGACACAAATTTTTTCCCCACATATTTTAACATTTTTCATCACTAAAATAATAAAAACACTGGACAAGTTTGTTATCATTGTAAATGTACCTGGAAAATCAAGTTGCCAGGTCATTTGTAATACAGAATGAATGCTGTATAGACTCCCCAAAAAATGGTGGAATTGCATTTCATTGCAATTTGATTTTTTTTTCCAGGATATTGTATAGTAAAATGAAATATATCATATAAAACTACAATTTGTCCCACACGTATGAGCCCTCATTTGGCTGTTTTTTTTTAAAAAAAAGTTATGGCTCTTGGAATAATGATAGAAAAAGAGGAAGCCCAAAAATGATAAATTCTCAGGTCCATAAAGGATTGCAGCATCCAAACCTGGGTGATGGACAGGTTATGTGCACTGGTACACTACAATTTACCTGTCAATCAGCCAGCAGAGAATAGTGCTAGAAATGCATCGTCAAGGCCCAACGCATTTCTAGACACAACTTTGGAATGTGATTTCTTACAGCTGGAACACTGGTACATTGAGGGATTGATTTGTTTCTCTCTTAAGGGCTATGCACTCATATAAATGATTGAGGGGGAGGAGTTTTAGACAAGTTCCCTTTTTCTCCCCATTTACAACATTAGAAAGGCTTGCTCATAAAAAATATTAAAAACAGATATTAAATAGTTCTTATAAAGCAGAGAAAAATATGAAAGTTTATCAAAATGTCCATAGATCCATTAATCTTTGATGGTTGCAAGAGATGATATAGATGTAAGAACCTATACTTTATAACTATATACTGCATTTATTTGGCCAATGAAGAGGTTAAAGAAAAGTAATAGAAATACAAAACAATATCAGGCCTTACTTATTATGGGCCATATTTAAAGTTTAGCAAGTACCTAACTATTCGTACTCTCTATACTCATAACGAGTACTGTCTACTGCTTGCGAATTTGTTCCGAGTAGCATGTGCAATACAAGTCAATGGGGAAAAGTCGCAATGTAACTAGTAACCCGAATTCCGAACTATTTGCTACTTGCATGAATAGTACGGCATTCGGGTTACTCGTTACTTTGCAAGTTTTTCCCCATTGACTTGCATTTCACATGATATTGGGCATTGAGTATTACACAGTAGTCGTTATGCATATAATGAGTACGAATAGTTAGGAACTCGCTCAATTCTAGCCATATTGTAGGTTTGAATGACACAATTATATTTACCATATAACTTGCTAAAAAACAGCACAAAATTCTATTTTGGATGGAATCGAAGAAAATAAAAACAGCAATCCAGCCACTATTTTTGGGCTTAGTTTCTGAGATGTTCAATTTGTAGTATGTAACTTTAGTTTTGTTCTATGAAATGGTATGGATATTGTGACAGTAAATCTTGTTTATGTTTTTCTGCTTGCTATCACAACACAATTGGTACCCCACAACCCTGTTGGAGGGTGTGGGTGATCATTGGTAAATGGATAATGAAAGGAAGCCCCTCAAGCCACTTAAAGGGAATCTGTCATCAATTTAACCTTTTTAAACTTTTAATATGGGCATATATATTATAGAATGCTTAAAAAATCCATACTTTGTCTTTTAGAAGATGAATTGTTGTGGATAAATCATCTTTTTATCACTTTATATAAATGAGCTCTTTCAGGCTATGGGGCGGATGCTGCCTGGAAGATAACTCCGCCTCCAGGGATTATTTTAAATAAAACTGGCGTTACCAATGTGATGTATGATGGACGCTCTCTTCTCTCACTGCAGAACTGTATGTGATTATAACTGACACTTCTACAGGTGCTTCTCTGTTTCAGCTTCTATCTCACAGGAAGAGAGTATTACAATATAGATGCAATGAAGCAGAGCTTGGGGAGCAGCAAAAAGTTTGTGTTTGCAAGAAGTCAAATTTCATTTCTCCTGTTCTATATCAGTTACTTTGTAACTCCCCTTTTATTTAAAATAATCTCCGGAGGCACAGTTATTTTCCAGGCAGCATCCGCCCCATAGCCTGGAAGAGCTCATTTACAAAAAGTGATAAAAGATAATATTTCAACAAGGCATGATATGAGACATAAAGGTATGGATTTTTTTCAGCTTTCTATAACCTGTATGTGTGGCGCCCCTGACCCGGTCAGGCACCACTGAGTACTGCACCCATGCTGGAACAGTGCTTCCAGGTAATCCTAAAAGCCAAAATGAGGAGTGTACGCACAGACACATAGCAACCATGTCTCCCACATCTTTAGAGGGAACCCTTGGGTAGTCTCCAGAGGGGGTCTAGCCTTCAATTCTTTTAAGGAGGTGTAGTGGAGGGGCTGGGAGCTAAACTGCAGAGGCTGTCAGGAAAGGAGTGGAGAGAGCCAGTCTGGAAGTGGTAAGCGGCGGTTGCTAGGAGACGCAGACACGCGCTTACACTAGTAAGACCCTGCACGTGGAGTAGCCGTTAGCGGGGGAGAACGGTTACCAGTCAGTCAGAAAGACTGAGAGTCAGTCGCGTACAGGGACTGCCGGTGCCTAGGCATGTACGGGGTGCAGGTCCCTTGAGTAGACTTCAATTTACTGATTTGCTAAACCTGCTGGTGAGGGTACTACAAGTACCTCACCAATGATACTGAGTCCGAGCCTCAGCAGCAACGCAGGGACCCATAAGGAGACAGAGCCAGAAGCCATCTCACCTGGTCCATGCTGAGAGCAAACGGTCCAAAAAGGGGAGAAAAGGCAGTAGCAACTTCCCTGGATAGACCCCACGGTACTTCAAGTCAGGGGTTTTCCGAACAAAGAGTGCTAGGAAGGCGAGTTAATGGTTACCCTCAAACCGGCCTGAAGGAGCTCCTGGTTCTCACCTGGTTTATTGAAGCATCGCCCGGGTTACCTCACAATAACAACAAAATTGAGTTATTCTGGGACCTATTGTTGTACACACCCGAGCCCCTGGGGCCTGCCTCACTCACGGGAGGCCACACCATCCAACTACAGACCCCATCAGCCCCAGACGCTCATTAAATTTGCAGTGGCGGTCACCCATATCCCTGACCGCAAACCGTGAGTGGCGTCACGATAATAAAAACTAACTTACCTCTTGCCATATATACAGAAGAAGACCCTGTGGTGTCCCTGAAGCTGCATCGATGTCCCTGGGGTGACACATATGCCCATATTAACAGTTTAAAAAGGTCAAGAGGTGACAGATTCCCTTTAATTGTTGCTGGCATTTATTGGCATATAGACATACATATATACCACTACAATATATACTGAAAAGAAGAATACTATTCAGATTTTTAGAAAAAAATGTCACACACACAGACATGTAGCCTATATTTCAATGCATTTATGGTATGGGGGTAGCATATTGTGTATTAATCAGACCACTTTAGTTTTAATTTCAGGTACACTAACAATTACTTAGCAGTACATTTATTGATTTCATGGAAATAGTAGTATGGCCATTTCACTAAGATGTCACAAGAGTCATTTTTTAATACAACAATGCCAGGGCACATGTTGCTGGTGCTCCTGTGAGCAGCCTGTTTAGCCTAAACGTGCTATCATGGCCTAAAGCATTCCTAGAATTTTCTTCCATTGCAATCGTCTTTGTCATCATTGGTCGGCAATTGCAAAGTGAATTGCAGAAAGTGGCTATCGATGATGTTTGTTCTCAACATGGCAGAACATGCCTCGGATGATCATAAATAACCTCATTGATAACAACAATGTTTAGAATTTTTATTTCAACTATTGCATCTGAACTTACCTTTTAGATACCTCCTATGGTAATTGCATCGACAAAGCTGCAGTACTGTGTGATCATAATTTACACACAAGACTAGCATATACATAATTTTGCGTTAAGGATTAAATGAGGCTTCCAGTTTCAGGAAACCCCTCTCTCCAGATATAGTTTGATCTAGAAATGCAAACAGTTCCTTACCTTTCTCAGGTCCAGCACTTAGTTTCTTCTCAAAGTTCATTGTATCTGTTACTACCTGCGGCACTGATGTTACGTCAAGAGCACTGCTGCCAATCAGTGACTTCAGGGGCTCTGAGTGACACATGTGGCAAGTCAGACAAAGCCATTGAGTTTATAGTGAAGTCAATACTCCAAATAGAACAGACATGGGGAACAGCAGCGAAGACTCCGCACTGGACATCATTAATGAGATTAAAGTATAAATAAACTACGCCTTAGGACAAGGAGATGTCTGAAATTTGAAAACTGCTTTTAAACTAACATGCAATCCACTGCTCTTTGTGTACCGCCCCAGCGTCAGCAGCTCGGTCGCTGCTCGGATCCGGATCCGCAGTGGCTTGAGGGGTCTCCGGACCCGGGAGGGGTCGTGTGGACACTCGAAATAAAAAGGGGGGTATTTACAGGGGATTTTGTGTTTAGAGTTCGTGACACCACCCACGGTGCGTGGTAAGGTGAAATTCCACTACTGCTGTTGGGAGTGCCCGGTGGCAATGGGATGGCGTTTAACCCCAATGGGAAGGTGTTTAACCCCTCTGTGGGTAGGGGGAATGACCCGGGGCCCAGTGATGATGAGAAGGGAGTGCCGTTGGGGAGGAAAGGGTCACTCAGTTCAATAACGCTGACACCGACAACTTGTAAACCAAAATTCTGAGCATCGCTGTAGCAGGGAGGGAGCACGCTTGGATCCCATGCCCGATGGTGTTGCTTATTAGCCTGTGACCTTTTTCTTGGCACTTTCTTTACTGGTTCACCCCTGTAGTATAGAACTAGTCGGGTCCCACTCACCCGTATGGCTAACGCAGTGAGCTTGCTCTCAGGGTTCACGCTTGGGATTTTCTGGACTATGTATTGGGTAAGTCCTATCCCCTTCGTTGCGCTAGTACCCCGATTTTGGAGCGGGTGGAGGACGAATCTTGAAGTCTTCGCCCTCATCGGGTAAATTACCAGGACGGTTGGAGCTACTTCCCGGCCTCGGGTCCATGTATTCCGCCGTTCCCTGGCCCCTGCCCGGAAATGGCTCAAGGCCGCCGGCTACCCTCTTTGGCAGTTCCGTGCCCCTTGACATGATCTTCTGCGACTGCGATTCCAGCTCCTACCAGGCA
Organism: Anomaloglossus baeobatrachus; assembly: GCF_048569485.1. NCBI lineage: Eukaryota > Metazoa > Chordata > Amphibia > Anura > Aromobatidae > Anomaloglossus > Anomaloglossus baeobatrachus. The sequence goes on along the minus strand of NC_134353.1, from coordinate 680,804,092 downwards.
CAGACCAAAGTCTGCCACCTAGTAACTGAGGAGCCCAGCTCCTAACCTCCTCCAATTGACTTGTGACCTCTCCTCACGAGAGTCACCACACAATTGAACTGCTCCTGAAACTCCTGACCCTCCCTTACCAACCCCCCAAGTGGGCGGCCCTATACCCTTAAGGCTACCCATTGGTGTGTCTGGTGGGTGTGATGCAGAGTGTTTCTAGGATTTTTGATTGGCTTGTTTGTAGCAACACCAAAGGCCAGGGACCCGTAACCAAGGAGGAGATGGACATCATGCAGAAGGGCAGATTGCACAATGTCCTGTAACGACCTGATAGGCCAGGGCGTCACATTTGCATGGTCAAATAATCTTTCAAGGTGTATTTCATTCTAAGCACAGTTAAATATGAAGCCTTAAAGGTAATCTAAAAGGTGATCGTCTAGTGCAAAACTAATAGCATCCTGGAATAGAGCTTGAGCAGCCTTTTCAGAATAATTGTCCTTTATTATTGTATCTTAGGTTATCTAGCTGTAAGCCCTGGAGAATTCAGTGTGGCACACCATCTAGTCAAGCATTTGTAAATACAAACTGGTTATGCACTGCTCCCCATGCTTACTTCTCTTGCATCAGTGATAGTAAAAATCTTCACTGTCATCTACTATCAATGCCAAGAGGCGGGTGTGAGGAGTAGTGCATATTTTGTTTGGATTTACATATGCTTGACACTGAACTCTCTAGGGCTTACGGCAAGATAACAGGAGAAGGTACAGCAATAAAAGTTACTGATCCTAAAAGGGCTACCCAAGCTCTATTCCAGGATACCATTAGTTTTGTACTAGAAAATGACCTGACAGATTCCCTTTAATAAAAAACAAATGATTGTTAGAAAATAATTCAATGGCTATGCTCGTTCCCCACAATTGTTCATGTAAGCTTGCCCAGCAATCAGCAGATATAGAGAAAATGGTATTTTGTCAACTAATTAAATAACTTAAAACTAATTTGCATAATTTTTAAAATATCTGCTGATCAGTGATCTACTATTTCATATAAATTATCTAAACACGCAAAAACTCTTTTATTTTTCAATAAACTTTCTATTTCCCATTTTGAAGGCTTGCCTACTCGATGTTATGCAATGGGATTCTACATTATTTACTTTTAGGGGCCAAAAATATGTCCTGTCAAAGGGAATCTGTAACCAGGTTTTTGCTACCCCATTTGAGAGCAGCATAATGTAGAGACAGAGTAATAATAATAATAATAATATTTATTCATTTATAAAGCTCTGTTAATTCCACAGCACGTTACGTACATTGGCAACACTGTCTCCATTGGGGCTCACAATATAGGTTCTCCATGAGTATGCTTTTTGGAGTGTGGGAGGAAACTGAAGTACCCAAAGGAAACCCACGTAAACACAAGGAGAACATACAAACTCCTTGCAGATGGTGCCCTTGGTGGGAACCCAGCTCTGCAAGACTGCAGTGCTAACCACTGAGCCACCGTGCCGCCCATACTCATTTCCGCTATGTATCTCTGACAGCTGCTTGCTGTCATTTTGTGAAAATCAATGTTTTCTATGCTGCAGTTTATCAGTTATTTGAATGTAGAGCAGGGTTATAATGAGCTCATGCAGCTGCTGGACTACTTGGCAGGACACCAAGTAGTCCTCTAATGGTAATCTACTGCTATTTTAACAATGATTTTATAAAAGCTACACTAAGCATCCCAGTACATGACACATCGCTGGAATCATTGGCTCTTTTCCTTTATCAAGCTGCTCTCAGATTTGGTGACAAAAACCTGGTGACAGAGTCCCTTTAATGTGATCAAACTAGGGTAAGACATTTACAATGATAAATTAGTTATCAGAGTTCTGTCTTCTAAGGCTAGGTAAGATTCTCATCTTCTAGCTATAATATATAGAGGAGGTCTAGGAAATCATGATAAATTTATACAAATCAAATAACCTTTGCCTTCTGAAACATTAATACTCCTCTTGATTGCAAAGTAATGTTCATGTAATCATAATGTGAGATGGATAGAGATGAGCGAACCTGAGGATCGGTGTTTGGTGTCCGAACACAGACTTTTCCAAAAAAAACAGAATTCAGGTTCGGAGTTTGGGAGCTTTAAGTATGCAAACCAGTAGTGAGAGCATCGCTGTGCTCAGGTATGCTCTTTGCTTGGCCCAGTGCAAGCCACTTGCAGTGTTTGAGTGACTCACACTGGGGGTTAACAACAGCGTGATCGGATGAAGTGTGCACTCAAAAAAATGGAAAAAAGTCACTCACCCTCCACCAGAAGTGTTCTGTTTATCACTGGATACATCTTAGCGTAGATGCGACCTGCCCAATTAGTGACTACAAATAAAGTTTAGGTCAAGTCTGGATCACAAAACAAACTTTATGAATAGTCCGGCTGAGCCCGCTGAATCAAACTTCCATGGAATAGCTCATCTGGAAATTGGCTACTGGCTAATGTGTTGATAGTTTAAAGTATTAATTAAGTAGAGATGAGTGAAGTCAATGAAAACAAATTACATTTTGACAAAAAATAAAGATAGCATTTGCCAAAACCCAGATAGTTTGGATTCATCTAGCTCAGCTCAAACCTAATTGTTACCTGCTGTCCTCCATTTCACTGTATTCTTTTTAGGGCTGGGAAGGGTTAAAATAAAAAAACACACTCACCGATTTCCTCACCTGATATCATTGTTCCGCACTCCAGCTAGTTCCTTCTCTTCTATCTTCATTCTTCAGTTCTTCTGACATTGACTCCACCTCAATTGACATTTTTCAGGGGTGACACGCATCATGATATCACACCAGTCCTAGTGTCAAAGAGTGAAAAAGACTGGAGATGAAAGAGAAGACTATATGTAGGAAGTGAGTCAGTAGAGTTTTAGGCTGTCCACTGTGGAACCAGGTCAAGTGAATGGTAAGATGAGTTGATTATAATATATTTTTAACTTTTTAACCCCTTCACCCCCGGGCAATTTTCCGTTTTTCATTTTCGTTTTTTCCTCCCCTTATTTTGAGAGCCATAACTTTTTTCCTTTTTTTCCTTCAATATTTCCATATAAAGGTTTTTTTTTTGTGGCACAAGTTGTAGTTTTGAATTAGTTATAACATATAGTTTACTGAAAAACAGGAAACAAATTCCAAATGTGGTAAAATTGCAAAAAAACTGCAATTGCACGTTAGTTTTTGTGGGGTTTTTTTTCCACAGTGCTCAATATATGGTAAAACTGACATAACAGTATAATGCCTCACATCAGTATGAGTTTTTAGATACCAAATACGTATACTTTTACTTGTATCTAAGGGGTGATAAAAATTAAGACGTTTGTAAAAAAAAAGAATAGCGAGACCCGTAGTGTTCTCATTTTTCACAATCTGTGGCTCAATAATGACTTTTATGTTGCGTCTTGAGCTGGCGTTTTTAATCACACCATCTTTATGCACACAATATTTTTTGATCGCCTATTATTGCATTTTTTTAAAAAAAATTGTGGCCACCAAAAAACGTAAGTTCGGCGTTTGTAATTTTTTTCTCGCAATGCCATGCACTAATCAAATTAATTGATTTTATATTTTGATACATTGGGCATTTCTCAATGCAGCAATACCAAATATGCGTATATTTTTTAATTTTTTTAACTGTTTTATTTTCAATGGGGTAAAAGGACTCTGATTTAAACTTCTAGTCTTGTTTAATTTTTCATATTTTTAAAAACGTTTTCTTTTACATTTTTTATTTACTTAACTAGTCCCCTAGGGAACTTTATGGCTGCACAGTCCAATCGCCTGTGCATTTCTCCTTATCAGAGCAGCATCGCACTAATCAGGAGAAATGCTGCTTTCCTGTGAGGGCCGGCACTCTCTTGGCTCTCACAGGAAGCGAGTCATGGCAGTGCCAGGGGCTATCAGCTGACCACACGCTACCATGACAACACTAAGGCACCCCAAAGCCACCAATGGCAGTGAGAAATGCGCGATCCGGGCCGTGGCCATTTAAATTGCACTGTCAGCATTTGGCAGCGCAATCTAAGGGGTTAACAGTTGCAGGTGAGGTCCAATCCACCTGCTCCTCTTAGCCACACATCTCTTCTGAAGAAATCAGCAGAGATGTACGGGGAATACTGCGGTCTCACTGCCAGACCTTGTGGTAACTGCAGGGAGGCAACCAAGGACATACAGGTATGTCCTTAGTCTTAAAGGGGTTAAGTGGTCAATTTATTATACATTTACATAAAAAACATTTTGGATAATCAAATTTCAGCCGATTCCCTCATTTATACTTTAAATTTTAAACAAAATATTGAAAACAGGAGCCCTATGTGTGTACCTGAATGGAACAATGTGTGACGTAAAGGTGAAACCCACTCACCTGAGTAAGTTGTGTGATTAATCAGGCACAAGACTGGACTCAAGCACAGAACAGAGACATCCTAGAGGTCAAAGGATCCTGGGCCAAAGACAGTACTGTATGTAGTTCAGTCCAAACATGTTGTTTCAGGGAATCTGTGGATGACCGGAGCTGACATGTGCCGCCCCCAACACACCAAGTCAACCCAGCTGCCTGCAGGTGGATGACGGCTCCTTAAAGCCTGGATGGATCAGTGACACTTATGATTTTTGTCACTCCCACAACCAGAGGGGAGTGAAACAATAATGCATGTAGACAAAATTTGTGTGGTGCCTGGACACCACACAATTTTTATCTACATGTGTCATACTTTACCTTTTAAAAATAGGTAAGATAGTTATTATTATCATTAATTAAAAGAAACAAAGAATTACTTTGTATTACTAAATATGCTTGTCTTTTGTTTAACTTGTTTATTTATTTTCTAGTTATTGCTTTGGTACTACTGTTCACCCATCTGGCATAAGGTGCTTTAATTATGAAACTCTTTAGAAAAAGGTCCAGTGATATAGTGTTCTTGTGGGGACAGAGGTGGTTCAGGGCCAGGAAAGGGGATTAATATGAAAGTAGATGTTATGTCAAAATTATATATTTTTTTATTTTGAGTCAATTTCACTCTGCCAAAGTAGAAGTTCATTCCTGTAGTCACAGCTTGGCTAATGGTAGGTTAACCTGGGGTATCGTAAAGATCAATGGAGTTTTGGTTTGGGTTACTGGGCATGTAGTAAGGTTGGGATTTATGTGATTGTAGAGATTTTTTTGGAATAAGTAAGAACTTACTTTGAAGAGGTCACTCTGAAGAGACAAGTAGACGTAAAGCTACTAACAGCTGAAACATGGTGACCGATACACTGACAGCATATACAGTATCAGGCATTGGAGAAAAAAGAGGATGTCCAGCTCTTCAGGCAAAGAATCACGTCTTTATTTCATCGTGCAGACACAGAGAATGACATGACCAGCACTACGCGTTTCAGGTGAAAACACTCACCCTTAATCATGAACTCATCATCATGATTAAGGGTGAGTGTTTTCACCTGAAACGCGTAGTGCTGGTCATGTCATTCTCTGTGTCTGCATGATGAAATAAAGACGTGATTCTTTGCCTGAAGAGCTGGACATCCTCTTTTTTCTGCATTTCATTGGGCTGTGGCAGTGCCTGTCCGTGCTCCAGGACGGAATCGCGATTGAGCCTTGCGCGGTGAGCTGATTCATATAGATTGGATCAGGCATTGGCTGTATGATCTCAGCCAGGTATGTTTGACTCAGAAAAATGCAAACTTTCTGCTGCCTATATGCACACATAGGCAGAGACCTGTCAATCCAGTAAAGGGGGCGGTGAGGGGGCCAGTGACTTTTAAAGTATGATTTCCTCTGAAATGTTGCAGTGTTTCAGAGTCAAATATATCTGGCTGATATAATACAGACATGGTCTAATACATAATGGCCATGTATTGAGCAGCACATATAAGCTGTCAGGTTTGTTTTAAATAGTTTTATAAAACTGAACATTATGAATCTCATGCTGCTTTTTGGAAAAATGTGGCCAAACCACAATAAATCATTATAGATTCTTGTACGTATATGCCTTATCTTGTGCTGCATTTTTATATAAAATAGAGCTGCTGTCATTTATTTGCAAACTCACCAAATGATCAGAAGAAATGCATAAACAAAAAAGTCTGTCTTCATTCTCGAGATTTCATATCTGCCTTCTGGACAATCTCTTTTCTGTATGAAAACATTTTGGATAGTACATTTTGGAACGATTTAATATTCTAGAATGTATATAAACTATTCATCCAGTACATTATCCAATACACGCAGTGACATGCACTGTTATAATATGTAGTTACAAACAATGATATCAATCAGCCTCATTTAAACCCTTACTTATTCCTTTGGGGAAAAGGAGGCAATCAAACCCAATTGGGTATAAATTAAATGGAATTGCAATGAAATAGTCCCATGACAAACTTATTTATATGGTTATCTTATGAATTATTAGAGTGATAATCTAATAATTATACAAGAAGCATAGTGACATTGATTTAAACTTTAAACTGTTATAAGATTTTTGATAAGAAAGCAGATTTTTTTTTGTCATTTCAAGTTGAAAACTTCAACATATGATCATTAGTGATGGGCGAGCACTAACATTTTTTACTACCAATTAAGTCAAGAAATTTCTAATGTTCAGGTGTTCGTCTTGAGTAATGAGTGTAATGGAAGTCAAAGGGAGACTCAAGCATTTTTCCGGTGGACAATCCCCCGGGAGGTCTTGGGGGCCTGAAAATCACTGAAATGGATGGAAGCAATGCTGAAATGGAATGAGAACAGCATGGGGAATATGCCTGAACACATCTATGATTCCCTGGTTGCTGCTGGGAACAATGTTGTCAGAGTATTAAGCAGTTTTATGGACTGACAATAAAACATATAAAATCAAAGATAAAATGGATTTTAAAGGACAAAATATAAGGAAACATTCTTTCTTGTGTAATGACATGTGTGGAAAATTAATAAAGAGAAAAAACCTTTTGTTGCAAATGACCATTTTCTTGTCTTTTGCAGTGTCTGTAAAAAAAAGTGTCACACTGGGAAATATCTAAAGGCCCTGTAACACGCTACGATATATCCAACGATATGTTGTCGGGGTCACGTCGTTAGTGACGCACATCCAGCATCGTTTGACATATGGTAGCATGTTACAGCTACGAGTAACTGTGAACGAGCAAAAATACTCACCTTATCGTTGCTTGTTGACACATCATTCATTTTCAAAATATCGGTCAAATTCCTGGATGCAGGTTGTTCGTTGTTTCCGGGGCTGCACAATCACTCCGTGTGACACCCCGGGAACGACGAACACAGCTTTCCTGCGTTCCGCCGGCAATGCGGAAGGAAGGAGGTGGGCGGGATGTTACGTCACGCTCATCTCCGCCCCTCCTCTTCGATTGGGCAGCCGCTGTGTGACGTCGCTGTGACGCCGAACGTCCCTTCCCCTTCAGGAAGAGGATGTTCACCACCCACAGCGAGGTCGTTTGGAAGGTAAGTACAGGTGACAGTGATTACTGAGTTTGTGCAACACGGACGACAAATTGCCTGTGCCGCACAAACGATGGGGGCGGGTGCAATCACACATGCGATCGCATGATAAATCACCGCGTGTAAAGTGGCCTTTAGCCTTGGCCAGTGAGCTTCCCACATGTGGGTGCTCTAGGCTACAGTTGTCCATCTACTCCCTCTTGCCTCCCCACTGCCTCATGCTGCCTTTTGCATTTCTCCAGATTCTTCCCCCTCTGAGCTGCTGTCCTCACTCTGCATGCCACCTTGTCAATTTGGGTCAGTGACTTCATCATCCACCACCCCTTCTTACGCTTTCACACTGTAGCCTTCCTCCTGATTTGTAGACCTTATATGACTTGTTGGAGACTGTATCTGATCATCATCCACCTCTTTAGACAGTAATTGCTGTTCCTCACTGTCAACTGCTTCTGACTATGGCTGCTTAAAAATGTGTGCATCACCACATACAATCTCGTCATGTGGTTCTTGAAACATGCATGGTGAGAGGCCAGTATGTAAAGGTAAAGAGCAACGAGTGTTCAAGTGTAGAGTCCCCTGGGACTCTCCAAGGTGGGAAGAAGGAGGATCAGGGTGAGGATTATGTGATCCTGATACTTGATTAGTCAGACTGTGGGGAAAAGGTTGGTGCTGGTAAACAGCCTAAAGCATTATCTGTCACCAAGCCCACAACCTGCTCGCACGGTTCTGGTTTCAACAGTGGTGTCCCATACCCCATGCAAAGTCAGACAGAAAGAAAGGTCTAGATGGTAAGTGTGTTTGCTGTGCTCACACAGCAGGCCCAGTTTTCACTCGCTAATGGCCACGGCCTCTGCATGCACTACCATCAGCAAAATGTCCACTTCCATGTACCTTACAAAAGGCCGTGCACATTTTAAATTATGTACATAGCTAGGATTGGTATTATTAGAGAATAGAATAGATTTTTTAGCTAGCAGCAGCACAGTGTTCAAGGGAAGAATCCCTGCCTTTAGGCCTGTACATGATCCCTACTCCAGAAGCTGACTCTACATTAAATTTTGCTAAGAGCAGTATTATTAGATTATCAATTACATTTTTTATGTAGCAGCAGAACAGTGTGTAAAGCTAGAATCCCTGCCTACAGGCATCTAATACACTATCCGCATTCAAGAAGTCTCACTCTACACTAAATGCACAATAAGAGTGGTATTATTTTATTTAGCCCTGAAAAGGACAGTTTGTTTATTGCTGCTCATGGCATAAGACACTGTTTCTTCTCCAGCAAAATCTCTCCCTACGCCCTACACTATTTCCCGGTACAGTGTGGCAGAGATGGTGTCTCTGGTTCTTAGAAACCCAATGAAGCGATGTGGCGGATTAATCACAATAATGCCAGTAACCAACACGGCTACAGAATTACCATGATTGGCAGGCAATCCCTACATGTTTAGTGGCTAAAATAAGGCTGGGAAACGTGATGTGGAGCCCGAGTAACAGAATTCTCGATTTGAGTATCGAGCATCTTGAGCACCCTGATGCTCAATCGAGTACCAGCCAGCCTGCCCATCACTAGTGATCATTCAATCAGTGCTAAATGCAGTTTATTGGTACTGTTTACCTAACAAGCACTTCCTATGGCAGGGGTTAATAAAAAAGTTAATTCGGTAGATATGGGGACCTTCATTAAGCCCTCAATTGCCTTGATAATTAGATTGGTTTTCTAATTGCATTTATTCCTTGGACAATAAAGCTGGTGTCACACATAACGACGACGACAACGACGTCGCTGCTACGTCACCATTTTCTGTGACGTTGCAGCGACGTCCCGTCGCTGTCGCTGTGTGTGACATCCAGCAACGACCTGGCCCCTGCTGTGAGGTCGCCGGTCGTTGCTGAATGTCCAGCTTCATTTTTTGGTCGTCACTCTCCCGCTGTGACACACACATCGCTGTGTGTGACAGCGAGAGAGCGACGAAATGAAGCGATCAGGAGCCGGCACTGGCAGCTTCGGTAAGCTGTAACCAGCGTAAACATCGGGTAACCAAGGGAAGACCTTTCCCTGGTTACCCGATGTTTACGCTGGTTACCAGCCTCCGCTCTTGCTGCCAGTGCCGGCTCCTGCACTGTGACATGTGGCTGCAGTATCCATCGGGTAATTAACCCGATGTATACTGTAGCAAGGAGAGCAAGGAGCCAGCGCTAAGCAGTGCGCGTGGCTCCTTGCTCTCTGCACTGTGACATGTAGCTGCAGCACACATCGGGTTAATTAACCCGATGTGTGCTGCAGGAGAGCAAGGAGCCAGCGCTAAGCGCGGCTCCCTGCTCTCTGAACTGTGACATGTAGCTGCAGCACACATCGGGTTAATTAACCCGATGTGTGCTGCAGGAGAGCAAGGAGCCAGCGCTAAGCGCGGCTCCCTGCTCTCTGAACATGTAGCACAGCGACCTTATGATCGCTGCTTCTGCTGTGTTTGACAGCTAAGCAGCGATCATAACAGCGACTTACAAGGTCGCTGTTACGTCACCGAAAATGGTGACGTAACAGCGACGTCGTTGTCGCTGTCGTTTAGTGTGACACCAGCTTTATAATTGATTAAAGGGATAAAGTGTGAAATCAGAGAAATCCAAGCAGTAAGTTGGTGATAGTTGTTCTTTAACCTGCTAGACACAACTCCTTCCAATTTCTTTCATATATATGTATTTAATTTGAAGTCCGGAAAGAATTACATTTTTTATGATTATAAAATTGTATCAATATAACCATATTTACAGTCAAACCGTATTGCATCAGTATATAAAGAATAAAAAATGAACATGTTTACAAATAGTTTGGATTTTTTTAACATCTTTGTAGTTCCCTGTGTCTCCTTAGTTAAAATCTACAAACAAATCCTGTACTGTATATATTATCATTTTGATATAATGCATTCTTCCATTTGAAACTCATCTGATAGCTGGCATGTAAAAGTTCCAGGAGGAGTAAAGTTACACAGTAGTTAAATTAGGCACAATATGAATTGTGATAAATACATGGAGTGACAAATTGGCCTGATTTTATTGGGAAAATTTCAATAAAATCAAATTTCCTAAGCCGATAAGCAAGTAAGCATAGAAAGTCAAATAAACTGATACCTTGATATCTGCGATTTGATGCTTTATTCCAAAGTAGTCAACATATATTCTAATATGTAGGGACGAGAGTACCCGAACTGTAAAGTTCAATGTCTGTACCGAACACCAAATGCAAAATTTAAGCTCCCAAATCCAAATGCCCCTCTCTTCTGAGCCTCACAATGTGCATCCACATGATTTGCACTGATGTAGTAAGGAGAGCCTGTTTAATTTACAGGGTTTCTCCAGAAACACAAGCTTGGCACAATTTACGGGCACTACAATGTACTGGGCATGACAAGGGATTATTTGCATTTTTACTTCTGCAACATTCACTGTGTTTGACACCATGGGTGTTTTCCAGAAATTAAATCGTTAATACACTCATAAATGAATTCCCATAGAGGTGTAATTTCCAAAATGTGGTCATTTGAGAGAATTTCTGTTGTTCTGGCACTAAGGAGCTCTGCAAACAGAGTCCGCAAACTATTCTAGGAAAATCTCTGCTGCAAAAATTAAATTGCGTTCCTACCCTCCCGAGCTTTGTAGTGCGGTCAAAGAGTACAGTACATAGGTAAGGATGGTTGACCTCGGGGAGATCAACATTCAACACCGCGGAGACATCATCACGTGTTTCTCAATGCAGTGATACTAGAACAAGGCCCCCTGGGAAAATATGCAAAGTAAGAATGCCGCGGAGATACAATCACATGTTTCTCAACGCTGGCAGGAAACTAGCCAGGTCTTTCACCGGGAAGGAACAACCACGGGAAGGGCAGTATCCAGTCAAGGAAACCGCCTATACAAAATCATGGTGTCCATCCTCGAACTGCTGTTTCAGGGTATTTGCCCCTCATCAGTGTGGAGTAGGAAACTAGCTATTGGGAGCAATGCCTAGTAGAAGACAACATAGGTAAGGATTAACAACAAAGAGCCAGCACCAATGTGCACTAAGGCATCAAATATTCCAAACTGCATTATAAAAATTTTTTTTGAGATTTTTGGCAAAAAATTGCAATTTCTTGAGCTGCTTCGCCACGTCACGGCAAATCTCATTTGAAGCAGTCCTACACTAAAATATTTTTATAAAATGTGCCATGCGGCCTCACATATAAATAGCAGAACTGCTCTCAGCAGCACTCACCTGGTCTATTGCAGTCCCGTACCCATGACTGAGTCATGGCTGTGGGTGGGACAGGTCCAAGCAAATGCTGCATGAAGTATATATATAGCCTGTGGACAAAGCCTGATGACCCAATGTGAACAGTCACCAAACGCCAAAATCTATACAGATGGAATACATCCCAAATTGGGGTGCATAGCAAGGTGGAGGTCAACCACCGACCAATTCAACAAAGAAACAACAAAGAGCCAGCACCAATGTGCACTAAGGCATCAAATATTCCAAACTGCATTATAAAAATTTTTTTTTTTTGAGATTTTTGGCAACAAAATTGCAATTTCTTGAGCTGCTTCGCCACGTCACGGCAAATCTCATTTGAAGCAGTCCTACACTAAAATATTTTTATAAAATGTGCCATGCGGCCTCACATATAAATAGCAGAACTGCTCTCAGCAGCACTCACCTGGTCTATTGCAGTCCCGTACCCATGACTGAGTCATGGCTGTGGGCGGGACAGGTCCAAGCAAATGCTGCATGAAGTATATATATAGCCTGTGGACAAAGCCTGATGACCCAATGTGAACAGTCACCAAACGCCAAAATCTATACAGATGGAATACATCCCAAATTGGGGTGCATAGCAAGGTGGAGGTCAACCACCGACCAATTCAACAAAGAAACAACAAAGAGCCAGCACCAATGTGCACTAAGGCATCAAATATTCCAAACTGCATTATAAAAATTTTTTTTTGAGATTTTTGGCAAAAAATTGCAATTTCTTGAGCTGCTTCGCCACGTCACGGCAAATCTCATTTGAAGCAGTCCTACACTAAAATATTTTTATAAAATGTGCCATGCGGCCTCACATATAAATAGCAGAACTGCTCTCAGCAGCACTCACCTGGTCTATTGCAGTCCCGTACCCATGACTGAGTCATGGCTGTGGGCGGGACAGGTCCAAGCAAATGCTGCATGAAGTATATATATAGCCTGTGGACAAAGCCTGATGACCCAATGTGAACAGTCACCAAACGCCAAAATCTATACAGATGGAATACATCCCAAATTGGGGTGCATAGCAAGGTGGAGGTCAACCACCGACCAATTCAACAAAGAAACAACAAAGAGCCAGCACCAATGTGCACTAAGGCATCAAATATTCCAAACTGCATTATAAAAATTTTTTTTGAGATTTTTGGCAAAAAATTGCAATTTCTTGAGCTGCTTCGCCACGTCACGGCAAATCTCATTTGAAGCAGTCCTACACTAAAATATTTTTATAAAATGTGCCATGCGGCCTCACATATAAATAGCAGAACTGCTCTCAGCAGCACTCACCTGGTCTATTGCAGTCCCGTACCCATGACTGAGTCATGGCTGTGGGCGGGACAGGTCCAAGCAAATTCTGCATGAAGTATATGTTCACATTGGGTCATCAGGCTTTGTCCACAGGCTATATATATATACTTCATGCAGCATTTGCTTGGACCTGTCCCGCCCACAGCCATGACTCAGTCATGGGTACGGGACTGCAATAGACCAGGTGAGTGCTGCTGAGAGCAGTTCTGCTATTTATATGTGAGGCCGCATGGCACATTTTATAAAAATATTTTAGTGTAGGACTGCTTCAAATGAGATTTGCCGTGACGTGGCGAAGCAGCTCAAGAAATTGCAATTTTTTGCCAAAAATCTCAAAAAAAAAAAAAAAAAAAAATTTTTATAATGCAGTTTGGAATATTTGATGCCTTAGTGCACATTGGTGCTGGCTCTTTGTTGTTTCTTTGTTGAATTGGTCGGTGGTTGACCTCCACCTTGCTATGCACCCCAATTTGGGATGTATTCCATCTGTATAGATTTTGGCGTTTGGTGACTGTTCACATTGGGTCATCAGGCTTTGTCCACAGGCTATATATATATACTTCATGCAGCATTTGCTTGGACCTGTCCCGCCCACAGCCATGACTCAGTCATGGGTACGGGACTGCAATAGACCAGGTGAGTGCTGCTGAGAGCAGTTCTGCTATTTACATGTGAGGCCGCATGGCACATTTTATAAAAATATTTTAGTGTAGGACTGCTTCAAATGAGATTTGCCGTGACGTGGCGAAGCAGCTCAAGAAATTGCAATTTTTTGCCAAAAATCTCAAAAAAAAAAAAAAAAAAAAAAAAAAAAAAATTTTATAATGCAGTTTGGAATATTTGATGCCTTAGTGCACATTGGTGCTGGCTCTTTGTTGTAACATAGGTAAGGATTGTTGACTTCGGGGAGATCAACATCCAACACTGCGGAGACACCATCACGTGTTTCTCAACACACTGACACTAGAACAAGGCCACCTGGGAAAATATGCAAAACAAGAATGCCGCGGAGACACAATCACATGTTTATCAACGCTGGCAGGGAACTAGCCAGGTCTTTCACAGGGAAGGAACAACCACAGGAAGGGCAGTCTCCAGTCAAGGAAACCGACTATACCAAATCATGGTATCCATCCACCGACAGCTGTTTTGGGGTATTTGCCCCTCATCAGTGTGGAGTAGGAAACTAGCTAGTGGGAGCAATGCCTAGTAGAAGACTACATAGGTAAAGATGGTTGACCTCATAGAGATCAACATCTAACACCGCGGAGACACCATCACGTGTTTCTCAAAGCAGTGACACTAGAACAAGGTCCCCTGGGAAAATATGCAAAATAAGAATGTTGCGGAGACACCATCACCAGGCATACAAACTGAAACACAACCATTTGACAACCGCCCTTAGGCGAAAATGGTCCCCCTAAAGCAATACAAAGCGTAATTCCCACGGGCCTCAAATACCCGCCCAGTGAACCGGCGCAAATGGCCAGTTACAAATCAGGCCTCCCAGACCGGCGAATAAAACCCGACCACATCATCTGTGATCCCACAGACACCCAAATCAAAACACCAAACTATTCTCACATTCGTAGCCCAAACTTCACGCACCCCAGCCCCAATCTGCCGGGGCTGCAAAATGGGAAACAAATCCAACCAGGCCAATAGTACCCTGCCACGAATTTAGCCTAGTCCAGCCCAAACCTAGGCCTCGAGACCAGCAAGCGGCCTAAAGCCCCATGCCCATAGTGATCATAAACCCAAATCTCATGTAAGGAACCTCTTGCAGCCACGGTGCCTGTTTGTCCAAAGGCTGGAAACAATGCAGCACCCTATCCAATCCCCACCTGCTACCATAGTAAACGACCAGGTAGAATCACCTTACCTGCCCGCGTGCCAGCCAAAGAGAAGGTCTCTCCCACGCAGACCCGGAAAGTGGCATCTGATAACCGTCTCCATAGGCAACCCCCAATACGCCGTCAAAGCCAGTAAGGTCACCAAGCGCCTTACTTGCGCATATAAATTGGGCCCCAAAAAGCAGCCCACTATCCGCCAAAAGTCTATTAGCAACCGTCAACATTTATGCCAAGTAACCGGCCAATATAAAAACCAAACAGCCCACTGTGTATACGAACAACCCAGCACCAAGGAGCACCTCGGAAGCCCGGTACCCGGACCCTGGATCCAGATCAATCATGAGCCTCTTACTGATACCACCCATCTTCCACCGACCCTAGCACCCAGACAATAGCAAGTACCAATAGGGTGATAAACCCACAACCCAAAACACTGCACTCTATACTTATGCACCCCAACAAACCCCTAAAGTGAGGCGCTTAACAGTAGCGGCAACCAGTGAAACATGGCCTAGAAGATCAAGTTCAGCCAGTAGGAGATCCCTACCACCCCTTATACCACCCACAGCTCCAATAACCGGCCATAGACACCGGCACCAATCCACGGACATGGCCTGCTGCACTGAATAAGCTCAAATTACAGCATGCAAGTAGATAATGCCTAAACCAGTAGCCTTCCTGCCTCAGACAACCCCAGTGAACAGTGAAGAGATCTGCTGCCGCAGCAAAAGAGAAAACCAAGATCATGTCGGCAGACAACACACCCTCCTTCCATCGTCTGATGATAAGCAACCTCCCTGTACCCACCAACCGAACTAACAACAGCCAACAAAACCTGGCACAACCACTCATCCCTTTTTTTGAGACACCTATCCAGAATAGATACATACAGCCAAACTCTCAGGGAAAACACCACTGTCCTTAACGATCCAATTGTGAGTGCATACTCATCCACCAAAAGGACCCCCCAACACACCCACTACTAGGCTATGAAACCCCCAGCGGTGCGGCTAATCACCGCGACCCCACAAATCACCCTGGACCTCACCATAGTACCGCCCCATGGCTGTACACCCTTTACAACCACATCATTTATTAAAACCCCGCAACGCCCGAGAACGTAAGACCTAGGACCAACCAACTACCAAAAGCATTTAAAAACCCCTACCGCCTACAAATAACTGAAACATAAATACGAGGTACAAGTTAACCTTAAGCTTACCAGGCTGACTCTGGGGTGACCCCCGGAACAGCCACCACGTAATCTCTGCGTCGAGCATCATTGGTATCCTCACCGACCGATGCAGACTGTCCTCCTCCTGGACAAAAACAGGCGACTGGGACCTCGCCAGCAACCGCCGGAAAGATCGACCTGCTGCCCAACCCGGAGGACACCTCAGGAGATGGTCACCGACCCATAGCCATAGACGGGGCTCCGGCCACGCAGAAGTAAAACCGTGCAGGGTTCCAACCGCCCCTGGGTCCGGCTCAGCCCTGACAAAGCTCCGCTGGCAGGTGGACCCTGTGCGGCCGCTCCAGCTAAATCTCCGGCGGAATCAAATAGCCAAGATGCCAGGAGCATGTGCTCACGCCGCCAGACCACGCACTGTGCCATGGGTCACGTGGCCGCGCCGCCCATGGTGTCACACTGACCCATGCGCCGTACCAATATGAAGCTGCAAGGGCCTGTGATGTCACTTACCACTGCCCGCACCACTGTTGGACTGCCGTCCGGGTCCGTGAAATCCTGTTCAACATCTTGCTCCGCAGCTGCCAGCGTGAGTGCTTACGGGTCATTTGACACCGGCGCCAAAGCACGTGACAATGTCGCCAGACCACGTGACCGCGCCGGGTCACGCGGCCGCGACGCGTGCATCACCAGATCGCGCTGCAACCCGAAAGTGGACAGGAGGCCGGTGACGTCATTCACCGCCCCGCTGCCTTGCTGCCGACGTCCGATACAGGCTCCACAATGTCCTCTCTCCTGGATCCGCACGTGACCGCGCCGCCGGCACACGCGACCGCGCCACCGGCCCACATGACACCGCCGGCCCACGTGACCGCGCCGACATACGTGACCGCGGCGGGTCAGGCGAGTGCGCCGGGCCAGGTGAGCGCGGCGGGGCAGGTGAGCGTGATGGGCCACGCCGCCGCGATGTCTCTCACCGCCGCGTCGCGAGCTGCACCACTGTGCGCCGCAAACCATAAGTGGAAGGGAGGCCAGCCACCTCACTCACCGCCCCGCTGCCTTGATGCCCACGGCCCGACTTCTGGCCCAGGCCCCGCGATGTCTCGTCTCCTGGATCCGCCTCCGTTGCCGTGGGTCTTCCGCTGGGGCTCCTG
The DNA here is from genome assembly GCF_048569485.1 of Anomaloglossus baeobatrachus. Lineage (NCBI taxonomy): Eukaryota > Metazoa > Chordata > Amphibia > Anura > Aromobatidae > Anomaloglossus > Anomaloglossus baeobatrachus. The sequence continues at coordinate 680,786,836 of NC_134353.1, read as the reverse complement.
CTCCACTGCCGGCTCCTTGGTGTAGTCTCTGGGCTGATGCGCTCAGGAGGCCGTGATCTTCGCTGCCGCTTCGGAGGCAGAGGGTACCGTCTTCAGCGCCACCGGCCGATCGCTGCAGCTGCTCCACCATCCTCTTCATCTGTGCCACGAGGCCCTCCATCTTCAGGATCCAAGAGATTCAGCAACAATTCGGGACGTCTTCCAGGTAGTGAATGAGCCTCCCACCTCAAATTTGGCCCTATATATACTCCCCTACAACTAACAACCCCCTGACCAATTACATGGCCCCACAGCCCCTATAACTCCACCTCCCACTTTAGTCATGTTGCCCTCCCTTGAGCCCCTTCAGGGCAGGCGTCCGGGCTTTTCTTTGCCAAGATAGAACATGTAGATATTGCACTAACAAAACTTATAAATGTGTTGGCCTGTGTAATTTGGATCAGGTAGCAATACCTATCTGGATGCCTCACTGGCAACTGTTTTTCAGGCACTACAGGTACCTCTAATCCCTATTTCTATGATTTAATGTGCCAATTTGTGGCACAGAGAGAGAGAGAGAGAGAGAGAAGCTGTAATTTTCGCAACATACTCTTGAATACCTTTGTTACGAAAATTATTTTTTAGGTATGCAAAAAACACATCCCATAGAATATTTTTTATTCTGAAAGGAAAATAAAGCATTTCCAGCAAATCTGTTGGGTTAATGGTATCCTCATTTTTGCTGAAAGCTTTCATGTACTGTATATATTTAAAACTAAATTAGCCTACAAATGTTTCTTTCCTTATTGTTTCACTTTGAGATACATGCTCTAAGATATGTCAACAAACAATTTTGCAATTTTCTCTTGGGAGAAGTTTATGATTTATGTGCCTTTATGTTGTCAAACGATTTAAATCACAACCAAGGTGGATACAATTGTATTTAGACCAAGGTTCATGTTGTTCTTCAAGTGACACAATCACAGTGGGCAGCAGCCTTGACGTGACAAGGATAACAGATCCACATAGTTCCTTGGCGCTTTGTGTGCCTTGGTATTCACCATTTTTGCGCTATACTAATGACAGCGCTAGAATCTAAAAATGTTAAATGAAATTTTTTTATAATATTCCTCAACACTATTATCAGCTTACGAACTGCCAAAATAAAATGCTACAATAAACAGAAATATTTTTCTAAGTATGATTTTAAAAATACAATTGTAGAAGCACTACATATTTTTACAAAACTCATACAATATATTTTTATAAAGAAGGCTTGAGCAAACTGATTCGGTATCTATTGTTCATCTAAATATAAAAATGATCACAGCAAAACTGTGGTTTATGCCCAATAAGATATAATACAGAAAAATAAAATTATTTATAGCTTTGAACACTATGGTTCTGATCAAGAACAGCAGATTTATTTTTCTCCAAAAGCCATATGTTCCTGGCAAGAACGAGAGCTTTATAAGTGAAGTAAAAAGCAATTTGGAAATAGAGAATAATTTATCACTTCTTCCAAAACTTTTCTGTTCCAGGCAAAACCAGTCAATTTATCCTCTATCACAAAGGCTTATGTTCCAAGTCTAAGCTTTATAACTTTTGTCAAATGAGTAAAAACAACACAAGTATAGTGTTTGTTTCAATTTATCTACTAATAACCATGAATATAATGGAAGAATTGCATAATTTTCAACACAGCCAGTAGGCTTAAATTTTATCATACTGTATGTTACTTTATATTAGATCAGAATGTACAGCCAGCATATAGACAAGTATGTATAAAATAAAAAAAAAAAACAGGCATAAAAAGGAGCAATATATTTGCCCTTTTATATTAGATTTACATTCATCTTCTTTGCAATTGGCTACACCACATTTAGTGGCAAATACAGTGCCTTTCGAAAATATTTGGCCACCTTGAATTTTTCAACCTTTTCCCACATTTCAGGCTTCAAACATAAAGATAAAAAATTTAAATTTTATGCTGAAGAATCAACAACATGTGGGACACAGTTGTAAAGTTGACCAATATTGATTGCTTATTTTACATTTTTGTAAAAAATAAATAACTGAAAAGTGGGGCGTGGAATATTATTCGGCCCCTTTACTTTCAGTGCAGCAAGCTCACTCCAGAAGTTCATTGAGGATCTCTGAATGATCCAATGTTGTCCTAAAAGGCTGAGGATGATAAATATAATCCACCTGTGTGTAATGAAGTCTCTGTATAAATGCACCTGCTCTGTGATAGACTCAGTGTCCTGTTTAAAGTGCAGATAGCTTCATGAAGCCAAGTAACACAACAGGCAGGTCCGTGATACTGTTATTGAGAAGTTTAAAGCTACATTTGGTTACAAAAAGATTTCCAAAACTCTAAACATCCCAAGGAGCACTGTGCAAGCGATTTTATTGAAATGGAAAGAGTATCATACCACTACAAATCTACCAAGACCCGGCTGTCCCTCAAAAATGTCACGTCAAACAAGGAGAAAACTGATCAGAGATGCAGCCAAGAGGCCAATGATCACTCTAGATGAACTGAAGAGATCTACAGCTGAGGTGGGAGAGTCTGTCCAAAGGACAACAATCAGTCGTACACTGCACAAATCTGACCTTTATGGAAGAGTGGCGAGAAGAAAGCCATTTCTCAAAGATATCCATAAAAAGTATAATTTAAAGTTTGCCACAAGCCACCTGGCAGACACACCAAACATGTGGAAGAAGGTGCCCTGATCAGATGAAACCAAAATCAAACTTTTTGGGCACAATGCCAAATGATATGTTTTGCATAAAAGCAACACAGCTCTTCACCCTGAACACACCATCCCCACTGTCAAACATGGTGATGGCAGCATCATGGTTTGGGCCTGCTTTGCTTCAGCAGGGACAAGGAAGATGGTTAAAATTGATGGGAAGATGGATGGAGCAAAATACAGGACCATTCTTGAAGAAAACCTGTTGGAGTCTGCAAAAGACCTGAGACTGGGCCGGAGATTTGTCTTTCAACAAGACAATGATCCAAAACATAAACCAAAATCTACAATGGAATGGTTCACAAATAAACGTATACAGGTGTTAGAATGGCCAAGTTAAAGTCCAGACTTGAATCCAATCGAGAATCTGTGGAAAGAACTGAAAACTACTGTTCACAAGCACTCTCCATCCAACCTCACTCAGCTCGAGCTGTTTGCAAAGGAAAAATGGGCAAGAATTTCAGTCTCTCGATGTGCAAAACTGATAGACACATACCCCAATCGACTTGCTGCTGAAATCACAGCAAAAGGTGGCGCTACAAAGTATTAACTTAAAGGGGCCGAATAATATTGCACGTCCCACTTTTCACTTGTTTATTTTTTACAAAAATTTAAAATAAGCAATAAATATTGTTCAATTTCACAATTGTGTCCCACTTGTTGATTCTTCACCATAAAATTAAAAATTTTTTATCTTTATGTTTGAAGCCTAAAATGTGGAAAAAGGTTGAAAAATTCATGGGGGCCGAATACTTTCGCAAGGCACTGTATTTGACCTAGAAGTTTAAAAAACAGCTCTTTCCAAATACATAATTTCACATTCATTAGATGCACCAATTCTTGCACTTTACCAGGCTCATCCTGTTTGCCATGGTGCCGTGGGGTTGATGTCAGCTGTGATTTGTGAAAAATTACAGCTGCCATTAAGCACTGGGTTAGTAATGGGGAGACGTCTATGAGACACTACCATTACTAACCTGTAAGTCAAAAAAATAAACACAGAAAAATCCTTGAAATAAAAAAGTAAAGTACACTCTATTTCACCCCTTCATTAATACCAAAAGCACCCCTGCAGGTCCGAGGTAATCCACACGATGTCCCACTATGCGACGATCTCAGCTTTGATACATCCAGAGGCTCCAGTGATAGAAAACATTACTGATCACTACAGCTTCCAAGAAATATTGAGGGCAGCAGTCAAGACCAATTGTGAAAAGCAGTGATGGAACTCAGTTCACCGAAACTCATAACCGGGTTCCAACAGTACCATGTGTGTAACGGTCAGGTCACCAGAGTTCACACTGGGGCTCCTCTGCTGTTAAATCTGCTGCCATTTTGCTGGACTGTAAGATTGTGGGACATGGTGGCACAGCAGTCCAACAATCAATCAGTATGCTTACCGGAGTTCACACTTGGGGGCTCCCCTCTGCCCTCTGTGAACTCAGTTATGCTTGCTGCTGGATTGCTGGACTGTTGTGCCAACAATCCGACTGCCTGGCAATCCGACAGCAGGTTCAACTAAGTTCACTGATGGCAGTGGTGAAGCCCCCAAGTGTGAACTCCAGTGACCTTAATGCCAAATTGATGGACTGCTGTAGTGCTGTGTCCTGCAATCGACAGTTTGGCAATCTGATGATCAGATCACCAAAGTTCACACTGGAGGCTCCCCCACTGCCCTCAGTGAACTGAGTTGAACCAGCTGCCTCAATTTTTGGAATGCTATGCCGCTGTGTTACGACAGTTCAGCATTCCGACAGCGGGTTCACTGGCAGTCACAGTTAGTACTGTGGGAGCACAGTTGTTATCTTCGCTGAACTGATGAGATCATTGCTTTTCCCAACCAGGCTCCCTCACTGCACTGTAGCCGCGATCATCATGATATATTGTGTGGGTTACATCAGACTAGTAGTGTTTGGGGGGTTACTAAAAGCTGTAAAAAAAAGTGTGTATATTTTTAATTGCAGATAAAAAAAAAATTCTGTGTGTTTACTTATATGTCTTACATGGTTAGTAATTGGTGTGTCTCATAGATGATTCCCCATTCCTAACTTAGGGCTTGATGCCTGCTGTGACTTTTGAAAAATTACAGTTGACATCCACCTCATATATTACCCCAATTACCACCTCACCAGAGAAATCGGGATAAGCCAAGTAAAGCAAATGAATTGGCATCTCTAATGGATTCACGAAATCTGGGCAGCTGCAAGCTAGTATTTTCAGGCTTTGAGTGGCCAATAACCATGGCTCTTCCCAGCCTGAGAGCACCAACCCCCAGCTGTCAGCTTTACCATGATTAGTTATGAAAAATGTGAGGGACCCCAAGTTTTTTTTATTTATTTAAACAAATTAAAAAAATGGCATGAGATCTCTATTTTTCAAAAACAGTCATGGTATAGCTGACATCTCAGGGTTGCAGTCCATAGCTGCCTATTTTAACTGAGCTGGTTAGTCCACCTCTACTTTGATTTTTGAAGCTAAAATTTCCTGGTAGACGGCTGCACTAACTTTGGTCTTCATAAAACACAGTGGACCTACAACAGCAGATGACATGGCTCCTCAAACCACCACTGATTGTGGAAGCTTCAAACTAGACTTCAAACAGCATAGATTGTGTGCCTCTTGACTCTTCTTCCAGACTGTGGGACCTTGATTTCCAAATGAAATGAAAAATTTACTTTCATCTGAAAACAACACCTTGAACCACTGAGCAACAGTGCAGTTCTTTTTCTCCTTGGCCCAGATAAGAAGCTTCTGGCATTGTCTATTGGTCAAGAGTGCCTTGACACAAGGAATGTGACACTTGTAACCCATGTTGTCCTGGATACATCTGTGTGTGGTGGCTCTTGAAGCACTGACTGCAGCAACAGTCCACTACTTGTTAATCTCCCCAAAATGTTTGTATGGCCTTTTCTTAACAATCCTATCAAGGCTGTGGTTATCCTGGTTGCTTGTGCACCTTTCTCTACCACACTTTTTCCTTCCAGTCAACTTTCCATTAATATACTTTGGATACAGCTCTCTGTGAACAACCAGCTTCTTTAGCAATGACCTTTTGTGGCTTACTCTCCTTCTCGAGTGTGTCAATGACTACCTTGTGGACATCTGTCAAGTCAGCAGTCTTCCCCATGATTCTGTAGCCTACAGATCCAGACTAAGGGACCATTTAAATGCTTTGAAAACCTTTGCAAGTGTTTTGTGGTAATTATTCTAACTTTCTGAGATAATCACTTTTGGGTTTTCATTGGCTGTAAGCCATAATCATCAACATTAACAGAAATAAGCACTTGAAATAGATCACTCTGTTTGTAATAAATGTATATAATATATGTGTTTCAACTTGTTGCATTGAATTACTGAAGTAAATTAACTTTTTGATGATATTCTAATTTATTAAGATATACTTGTATATGAGTGATGTCTGCATGGCTGGACTGCTCAGAGAGAAAAAGTAAACTAAATACTAAATATGGACGAAATTATAAAAATTAAAACATCTGACGAGCTTGAACTCAGTTGAAACAGTACACAAAAAATCCTAGTTTAGCACCCCAAAACATATTAAGCCATATGATCATTCTTTTTGCTCCTGTGAAGGTGATCTATCATTTCAAAGCTTCTTGTAGCTTCAGATGTCCAGCGTTTTGTGAGCAGTGTTTTGTTCTGACTTCAAACACCTGCTCCTGTTATGTTTCTCATGAGCAGCAAAGTCCACAGACAGTGATTCCTACTCTAAATTCCTTATCGCATACATAAAAGCAGAAAAGACATGCAGAAAATTATACAGCAGCTCTGAACAGCTTACATCTGTATCAAGCTTTAAGGTATGTAAAAGACTTTTGATAGAAAGCTCAGCTTAGTCCTTTTGTGTCTCCTTCTACTTCTTTTGTCACTCTGCTTTTCAATCCTCCTTCCACCTTCCTTATAATGAACTGTGTAACCTACCATCACAGTGTGCAGGTAGTCCAACTTATCTTGAGCAAGTTGGAGTTAAGTTGTGTCTGCAAAGGGGATGTTGAGTTCAGGAGGCAGAAGGATGGGAATAAGTGGCTTATAAGCGGAAAAAGATAAATTACAAATCATTTATTATAATCACATTGTTACGGGGGGCTGTCTGATAATAATCTAAAGGAGTATCAGACAGTCAGGGTCCACCGTGCAAAGACTCTGCTGCAGACTATGGCAGAGTGCAATACCTCTGTTAACTCACAGAAGGATATAATAAGTAAGTAAAGCAATTCCTCCCTTACTTGGAGGGTGTGTGGAATGATCTCTGTTAATAATCACAGAGACAAAGGCAATGTGTGTGAAATGGCACCTACCTAGGTCCGCTCTTCTAGTGGTGCAAAAGAGATGAACAGCAGCGTAAGCCGCACAAAGCTCCTACCTGCGTTCGCTCCACTAGTGTGCGAGGACACGAACCACTAGATATGGCACCTGCCTAGGTCCGCTCTTCTAGTGGTGCAAAAGAGACGAACAGCAGCGTAAGCCGCACAAAGCTCCTACCTCTGTTCGCTCCCCTAGTGTGCGAGGATACGAACAACTGCCAGCCGCAGTATAAGGAACGTTACCCTAGCGGCAACGTCCACCTATGAGTCGAACCACAAGGCCCAGCCAGACCATGTGCCTCAGGCACCTGCCTATGTCCGCTCCCCTAAGAGGTAAAGATACGGACAGCAGCCGAAGCTGTAAGGTATAAGAACGCTACCCTGCCGGTAGCGCTCACCTAGCATAGACAGAGGAATGCCTAGAGGAACGCGCACAGAGCGTCTACTCTTATGCATGAACCAAGAGGACTGAGCGCCATGCGGCGTGTGTCAGGGTCTTATATAGACTCTGTGCCTCATCCAAGATGGAGGACACCAGAGCCAATCCGCTGCCAGAACGACAGGAGTGACGTCATGCTGGCCTATCACCGAGCAAGGCGTCACAAGCACATGACCAGCGACCAATCGGCATAGAAGGTGTCAGAGACATGTGACCTCGTGTCAGCGATGATGTCACCCGCACATGTGCAATGGCTCCAAGATAGTACTTAGTCTCCGGCGCTCGCACATGTGCAGTAGCAAGAAATCTGGACTTAGTCTCCAGCGCTCGCACATGTGCAGTAGCAAGAAACCTGGACTTAGTCTCCAGTGCTCGCAGCAACTGTAACACACATGCACTCTTGATTTATGCAAAATTTGATGAAAGTGCAATTCCCTTTTAAACTATTTGTCAAACTCATCTAACTAACACAGGCCTTATTTTGACTCAATGTTAAGAAGTGGATACAATTGAATCAAGTTTTAATAATGTTTTATAAATAGTGATGAGTGGACTCGCAAATAACTGGGACCGGTGGACATAACCGAATTTAAAAAAAATATCCGGTTCTGGCCAGGGATTGTTCCTAGGTATTTGGCCAGATTCTCAAACCCATATAATTCTATGGGGATCAGAATCCGAGGCTTAAAAATTGTGGTAGAAGTGATAGGGGGATAGAAGCAAGTAAGCTGTACTAACCAAGGCTCTGGGTCAGCTGTAACTGCTCCCACGGCTGCCCATTCAATGCTGAAATTACATTGCATGGTCATGGAACATGTCTGCATGCTGCAACTGCTGGCTGAGAATGAGCATGATCAGCGATGACATCACTCATGTAATTTGCAGTCAGAGCTGGGAGGTTCCCACGGCCTTCCATCTGTGACCACAGGTAACCTGTACTCAGGTGGGGTCACTGAGTTTAATTAAGTACCCTGAGGCCAGGTTACCTGCAGTCACAGGTGGAGGACCGTGGGAACCTCCAGCTGTGGCTACACCTTACCAAAGTGATGTCACATGATCGTGGCTCATTCTTTGCCTGCAGTTACAGCATGTGGACATGTTCCACGATTGCTTGCTGTCATTTCAGATGTAGCAGAGCTGAATCATCGTGTGACATTGTGTGGATTACGTCAGCCCTACAGGGGTGTTTTGAGGATTAATAAAGTGGTAAAAGAGACTTTTTTTGTCTTTTATTCCAACGAAAGGATTTTGAGGTGTTTGTTATTTCTTTTCACTTACTGATTAGTAATGAGGAGAGCCTCATAGACACATCTTATTACTAATCTAGAGCTTAGTGGCAGCTGTGGGCTGCCATTATCCTCTTATTACCCCGATTGCCACTGCATCAGGGCAATTTGGAAGAGCCGAATAAAGTGCTGGGATTGTCGCATCTAATGGATGTGACAATCTTGAGTGACTGCAGGCTGCTGTTTTTAGGCTGAGGGCTCCCAATAACGATGGGCCTCCCAAGCCTGAGAATACCTGCCTCCAGCTGTCGGGCTTTATCATGGCTGGGTATCAGACCACACACTGGAGGACCACACACTGTTTTTTTTAAATTAGTTAGTTAAATAATATAAAAAAGTAGCATGTGGTTCCTCTTAGTTTTGATACACAGCCAAGATAAGCGCACGGCTGGGGGCTGCAGCCAGTAGCCGTAGGCTTTATCTGTGCTCGGTATCATAATATGAGGAACCCCATGCCAATTGTTTTTATTTATTTATTTATTTTTACATTACGCTACAGACCCAGTGTCAGACATGCTGTCACTCAGCATGGGGATGCATCTGACTGCAATCAGTCACAGACACAAATGGGTGATGAAAGCAGTGGGACTAATGAGTGGCCCTGGAAGATGAAGAGAGGCCGCGGGAGCAGGTACAGCTGCGTCGGAGGCTCGGTATGTACAGTATATCGCAACTAGCTTTATTATTTATTTTCTTTATTTTTCCTTTTATTTTTTTGTATTACCTGAGATCCAGATATGGATCATTAGCCAAAATTCCTTGAGAATTCCGGGTCCGGCGCTCATGTATGTTTGAAACCGCGAAGATCCGGACTTTTACAGTCTGGGTTTGCTTATCACTATTTATAAACAAAATACACAGACAGAAGAAGGTTCGCAAATCTCAGGTAAAAGTGTATTGCTTCTGCAGTACTAAATTAATAACTGATTATGTGTTTATTCAGGTTTTCATTTCTAAAAATCTTTGTTTTTACAGAAACTATTTGGCGTGACAAGTAAGTTTTACCATTCAACTTTCCATGTCAAGATAGTCTGCGTGGAGCAAAGTTTACAGCTATCTCTCATGCGTATGTAGATGCTTTTTCTGTATGTTTATTTAATAAAAACAGTGTTTAAAAAAACAAAAAAAATATAGTTCTTGTGGACATGCAAAATGGGGAAAAACACAGAGAGGAGCGCCAAGGAGATTATCCGAGGTGCAGAGAGGAGCACAGAGAAAATGGCTTAAGGGCAGAAAGGAGAGCCAAGGGAGATGGTCAGAGGGCAGCGAGGAGCACCTAGGAGAAGGCCTGAGAGAAGAGATGAGTGCCATGGAAAAGGCATGAGACTGAACTGATTAGAACAAGAAATTAACTTTGAAATATGATGGACACCTGCACAAAAAATTGACGGAGCTCATTATAGTCAGTGAAAAACTTTGTGCTCTACTTTGCATTCAATGACAAATAAGACCCTGCTGATTTCCATTGTTCTGTTCCTATAATGGTCAGGACAACAAAAAGGTTTAGCAGTAGTTTGAAGAAAGTTGTCCATCACTTTGTAAATTTGTCTTAATTTCAACTATACACTCTATACAAATTATACATTTTATACCAATGGTAATATTTAGTTAACACTACTGTTTTTCATGTAACAACCACAAGAGGTCGCCCTTTCTACATCATGACTTAAAAAGAAAATTTGAAGATATTTAGCCAGATTAACAGTATCCCAATTATAGACTAAACCACATATTTCATATTAAGAGAAATCATTTCAAAATTGTATTTATCTGACATGGGATGTAAAGATAATGTATGTTATCATTATTAAATAACATTTTATATATTTTACAAATATAATCATAGTGCAATTCAATTGTATAAACTTTATTGGCAATAACTATATTTTAATCGTAACACCCTACCTATAATAAATAAAGACCTTGCAGCTGTTAAAAGGCCTTATGAAAATGAAAGTAACTGTTTTTGTACAGTATATTCAGTGGAATATTTATTGTAAATGTTCTTGCATACTCAAAGCATTCACTTTTCAGTATAATTTTGCACTTCATCAGTGTATTCTCGCTGTACTGGGTAAATTTATTTCACCCAAAGGAGTAGCAGTAGTAAGGTACGATCAGGGAGCAACACAAGCGATTACAAAAAGTCAGATTAATACACAGCAAGAGATATACAAGGAATAATTGCAACATTTGTATACTTAGTTTCATCAGCACTAAATAATGGATATCACAAGGATAAAGTGGTTTTCCCACAAACAAAATATTTCTTAAATATCCTGGAATAATAATAATATCCATAATTGGATGTGTTTAAAAAAATGCTCATGTGCTGAGTTAATCTTATAAATGTCTGCCTGCTATATACTGTATAATGGCCGTGTCTATCCGTACAAGGGCATGGTTGAGTCATACCACATCTCCTAAGCCCAGAGGAAAAAGGAAAAAAAGTATATGGACATTACAGCACGGAATTGCAAATGGTAATAACTCTGGAATACTTCAATGTATCCCAGAGTTTCTATTTTCATATTTTCTTTCCCCTTGTCCCTTAAAAAAATCCTGTTATTTACCTGCTTTTTGCCCTTTCACTATTAGAGACTCGCAACACACATCTGTTTTTTTTGTACGTGTGCGGTACGTATTTGCACATACCGGAGACACGTACACACGGAGACCCATGTTATTCAATGGTAGATGGTACACACACGTAAAATCACATGGAACGTGTGTCCGTGTGATAAGTACGTGTGTGCGCTTTTCTGCACGGACGACATGTCCATTTTTGGCCGGCAGCACGCAGGCACGGACCCGCTAAAGTCGATGGGTCCGTGCTTGCACGGACCGCACACGGAGTATGTCCGTGTTCAGCACGTTTCGTGCGTGTGCGTTTTTACACTAGCGATCTTATTTTTATTTTTTTTTAAATTAAATTCAGTATACTTACCTTTTTTTCTGCTGTTCTCAGTCATACTTACATTGGCACTCATTTTTTTTCTTCCCCCGGCTCATACCGCTCCCCGATCACCAGCGCGACGAGGAACAGCTGTGCAGAGAATACACGGCAACAATTACTTTGAATATGCCGGCCGCTCATTAATCAATCTCGTATTCCCTGCTTTCCTCACCCACCGGCGCCTATGATTGGTTGCAGTCAGACACGCCCCCCACGCTGAGTGACAGCTGTCTCATTGCACCCAATCACAGCAGCTGGTTATTTTTTATGGGAATTTTTTCTTATCTTCAGTAAATTGGTTCCCTTGTTATTACTAGCTGCGACTTTGGTTCCTTGTTAACTCAGTGACTTCACCTGAGGTTAGGTTACTTGCAATCAAAGGTGAAAGACTTTGGGAACATCCATCTGTGACTGCAAATGACCTTAGTGATGTCACCGCTCATTGCACATCTCATTTATTCTCTGCACTCACAGCGGACAGACATGTTCTGTGGCCGCTCGCTGTGACATGGATGTAGCAGAAGTGAATCGCCATGGGATCTCATGTGGATTACTTTGGACCTGCAAGTGTGTTTAGTGGTTAATAAAGTGGTGAAAGAAGATTTTTTTTGTATTTTATTCCAAATGAAGGAATTTTTTGGTGTCTGTGTTTGTTTACTTTCACTTATAGATTAGTGATGCGGGTATCATTTATGCCTGCCATTACTAATCTAGGGTTTAGTAGCAGCTGTGGGCTGTTATTAACCTCTCATTATTCCGATTTCCATTGCACCAGGGCAATCAGGAAGAGCCAGTAAAGCGCCGGGATTGTCGCATCTAATGGATGCGACAATTCTGGGCGGCTGGAGACTGATATTTTTAGGCTGGGTCTCCCAAGCCTGAGAATACCAGCTCTCAGCTGGCTTTATCTTGGCTGGGTATCAAAATGGGGGGCCACTGCACGTGGCTTTTTTTAAATTATTTATTTAAATAATAAGAAAAAGCCGCATGCGGTTCCTCTTCTTGTGAGTGACAGCCAAGACAAGTGCAAGGCTGGGGCTGTAGCTGTCAGCTTTATCTGTACTGGGTATCAGAATTTCGGGGGGACCTTACACCAATTGTTTTATTTATTTTGTTCATACTACAATACTAACGGTGGATGCTAGAGTGTATGGGCTCCTTCCAGATAAGACATAATTTCAACATGCCCCTATCACATGATAAGGGCATGTTCCAAATGCTATTTTATGTTTCCAGCCAGAATAAACAATCTTTTTCTAAGTCTAGGTGTGCATGGAGTTGTTTATAATAGTAGTGAGGGTCTGGGGTGAGACCCCCAGATAGGGGGATTGCAGAGGGGGTGAAGCCCTCCTTGCATGATTATGGTGGACGAGAGGAAACATCACCATTTCTACTAGCCAAGACAGTCATGCCCACTAACCTGGAATGAGCTCATACATTCCAGGTGCATTAACCCAGCACCCCCTGAGGAAGTCACAAAACACGTGTCAAGGTCAGCAGCGGACGCACCAACCACTTGGACCACACAGATCAACATACTGAGGTATATTCATTTAGCGATTTTCCTGCTATTGTCAGCAGATATCCCCCTTGGTGATTTTTTGGGCTATTTTTTTCTCCTTACTTACATACTTACCTTGTGGTTGGGTTATTATATCTTAACACAGTTTACTAATTTTTTTACCTCTACCATTAATATACATTTTAAAGATGTTTGGCATATTTGCACAGCACTTTTTGCACTTTCTTCTTAATGTATGTTATATGGTATTAAGTAAAGGTTCTGTACATGCACTGTCATTTTGGATTTGTTTCCGCTGCCACTATCTGGGAATTTCCCTGTCTTTTATTATTTCTGTTTTGCTGTTACATGTTTTTTAATTGATTAATTCAATAAAATAATTTTATATCTAATTTTCTTCGGTCACTTTTTCTCTCCACGGGTTACATGCCTATGCTTGGTGGACGGATCTTGCATGATATTATAGTGACTTTCTGCGGAGTTTTTGATTATATATTCTAGGCTCATGGTAGAAAGTAGAGTGTATGGACTCGTTCAGTTACACTGCTTTCCCGGCCCACTGGCTGTCCTGGCGACTGTGATTGGATGCAGTTAGCTGACACGCTGACAAAAGGGTGTAGGCACATCTGACTGTAATTAGTGGCCCAGGAACTGAATGCGAGTCCTGGGAGCAGCGTACAGCCATGTTGGAGACTTGGTAAGTCCACCGCTTGCGCTCCCATTCCTCTATCCTTTATACCACCATTAATAATCTCCAGATTCTGATCCCCATAGACTTATATGGGGCTGGATTACGGAATGGATTCAGATATTTTTTAAAAAAGAGCAGTTTTTTGCGAGTCTGCCCAGTTCTCCTCCTAACACAAGCTCCAAATATATTGAGATGGTCTCTTCCCCCCAGCATATACCAAAAAAGTTTAATTTTGTCATAACACAGGAGTGCCAATGTGGTGTTCCTCCACACACTATGAAGAGGGGAGGATCTATGCATGACATTAGTGCATGAAACTAATTTGGTTTATTTATCTAATACTTTGTTACTTCCTACTTTGCTTATCAACAATGATGACCCTTTGATCATCTCTACATCATGTACTCTAGCATTGTACCGTGTGTTAATAGACTGAGATCTGAGTTGTCATTGAAGGCCAAGTCAATTAGCAACTATAGGAAGTTGGTGTAAAGGGTGAGTGTGGTCTCTAAATAATATGTGCTAAAAAGATCTTCATAAACTGTCTAGTAAGTATATATTCTAAGGACAAGTTAAATAAAGTGGCAATATATAAATTGTACCTTTTGTACCATCACCCATTCCCTGTAGTCTGTGAGCCCTCATGGGCAGGGTCCTCTCTCCTCCTATACCAGTCTGTCTTGTACTGTTAATGATTGTTGTACGTATACCCTCTTTCACTTGTAAAGCGCCATGGAATAAATGGCGCTATAATAATAAATAATAAATAATTATATATATATATATATATATATATATATATACTGTATATTTTAGAAACCTAACTAAAGAGTAATTTGAATATATGAAAGAACAATATAGATATATTTAATGAAATGGCTTTTAATGATATACAGTTATAAATATCTGATTAGTGTTTCTTTTATAGTGGATCATAGCCTTCCTTGCATTCCACCTGCCACAGCAATATTTTCTCCATTGATATACGAAGCATCATCAGAACATAAAAATGATGCTATGCCAGCACACTCCTCTGGTTCACCAAGCCTAGAAAATAGTAATTAAAATAGCAATAATGATCACGGTTATTTTGTTATATTAGATCACAGAAGAAAGTAGAGCATAATTGGACAATAAGTAGTGAAGTCTGTAGTATACAGTAATAATATTTTTCACTTGCAGGGGCAGTGCTGGTGTCTGCTCACTTGTTCTCTTCTTACAATGTGCAATGACAGTGCACTCTGTTGCTAGCTCATCATTTTTGCTTAGAACCAGCGGGCGAGGGAGTATATTGTTACTGTGCACTGAGAAGAACAGTGCACGAGTGACAAGAGCCTAATGAGCATACGTCAGAATTGATGCGAATGCATGGTATCCATGGTGACTGAATAATGGCCACGGGGTCACCCAGGCATGGTTGCTTGAAAGGTCATGCCTTGAGCAGAACTTGACATGCCTTCTGTCTCTGTAAGATTGACAGCGGACAGCTCTAATACAATGCAATGTAAAAGCATTGCTGGGTATTAGACCAGCAAATAGGGCGGGGAAGGTTGGAGTTTTTTGAAGGGACTAGGTAAAAAAGTAAAAAATAAAATAAATATTTAAAAAAAAAAATCACAAAATAAATATAAATGAAAAAAATTATACATTAAATACATATAATTATGTGGGAGAAAAAACAAAGCAAAAAAGTACACGTTTGAGTCCAGAATTACCTGACGTTTTAAATTGTCACACAAGCTTTGAACATCATAAAACAAATGACAACATTTGACAAAAAACAATTGTTCATTATTTTCCAAAACAAAAGTGGAATAAAATGTGGTTAACACATCAAATGTAAATAAAAATTATAAAGCTGGAAACGTCATCCTGTCTCACAAAAAGCAAGCCGCTATTCAACTCTATGAGTAGAGAAAAATTACAGCTTTCAGAATAATGCAATGGAACAAAAATTATTTTTCTAAAATTGGTTTATAGTGTAAAGGCCACTTTACACGCTGCGATATTGGTTCCGATATCGCTAGCGTGGGTACCCGCCCCCATCGGTTGTGCAACATGGGCAAATCGCTGTCCGTGGCGCACAACATCGCCCGGACCCGTCACACTACTTACTTGCTCTGCGACGGCGCTGTGACCGGCGAACCGCCTCCTTTCTAAGGGGGCAGTCCATGCGGCATCAAAGCGACGTCACTAAGCGGCCGCCCAATCAAAGCACTGGGGCGGAGATGAGCGGGACGTAATATCCCGCCCTTTGCGAGTGGCGGCAGGTAAGGTGAGGTTCCTCGTTCCTGCGGCGTCACACAGAGCGATGTGTGCTGCTGCAAGAACGACGAACTACATCGTACACGCTGCAGCAGCGATATTTGAGAAGGGACCCCAATGTCACCGATGAGTGATTTTGAACGTTTTTGCGATGATTCAAAATCGCTCATAGGTGTCACACGCAATGACATCGCTAATGCGGCCGGATGTGCGTCACAAATTCCGTGACCCCAACGACATCGCATAAGCGATGTCGTAGCATGTAAAGTGGCCTTAAAAGTGGCAAAGCATATAAAAAAGACATAAATGTGGTATTGCTGTAATCATACTGACCCAAAGAAGTAAGCTGTCTTATCAATTTAACTTCAAGTTAAATAGCATAAAAAATCCTGAATTTCTTGCTTTGTTTATTCTGACTCCCAAAAATCAGAATAGAAAGTGATTAAAAAATGATATGTGCCTAAATATGTTACCACACAAAACTTTAAGCCATCCAACAAAAAACAAGCGCTTAAGTGTCTGTGTCAGCAAAACTATTGAAAAAATATAGTTCTCAAAATATGTTGATGCAAAAAGTTTATGGTAAAAATAGTATTTTTTATGGTGTGATATTAGCAAAACCTTAAAAAAACTATAAAAATCGTGTATCGATGTAATTGCACTGACCCTAGGAATAAAGCTGTCATATCATTTAAAACACATGAGGAATGGTGTAGATAATATATAAAACCAATTTTTGAACCGCTGTTGATTTGTTAATTCTTCCTTCCAAAGATTAAAGTAAGGCTCAGCTCACATTTATCCTGCGCTCTTTGGTAAGCAATTACAGCAGTGTTTCTGTGCAATTCTCTGAAATACATGATTCGGACGAAACCCCCAAAAGGAAGATTCCCTATAATGAGACAGATAGAGTCACCATGGACTGTGACCTGTGTCCATCTATTCAGTGCTGCATAAAAATGTGGTTGACCACAATTTTCTGCACCTCTGAAAAGAAAGCACCACTGAACAGAGGCCAGACAGTATCCAGAGCTGCTGTTTCATTACAGGGAATGAATCCCTCTGGGGTTTTATCTGAATCAGGTCATTGAGAGATTTATATGGAAACTGATGTAAGTGCTCAGCGTAGAGTACAAGGTAAATGTGATCCAAACTTTTATTTAAAATGTTCACAATAAAGGCTTCAACTTAATCCACTCAGGTATGTCATCTGTTAACTGTAATAAATGAAATTTCCATCTTACTGGCAAAAGAATGGCTTTGTCAACGTGAAATGGCTCCCCCAAAAGAAATCAAGTGAAATATTTAAAATCCAAATGCGCTCCTCCTTCTGAGTCCCACTGTGTGCCTTAATCTTATTTAGCATCCACATGTTTAGCATTACTGTAGTGAGGAGAGCCTGCTTGATTTATGGAGTTCGTCAGAAGCATGAGCTGGGCACAATATCCTCAGCAGTACGATGAAATGGCAATACAATGCACTGAGCAATACATTGGCAGATTTGTAATTTTCAATTGGCAACATATATTTTTGCTTGTTTATGGAAAACACCCATGGAGTCAAAATTGTCACTACACCTGTAAATAAATTCTCAGAGAGGTGTTGTTTCCAAAATAGGGAGGGTGTTTTTCTGGCACAAAGGGGATCTGTATATGAAGTCCATAAACAATTCTAGGTAAATCTGTGTTCCAAGAGTCAAATAGCGCTCCTTCCATCCCGAGACCTGCTGTGTGGCTAAGCACTACTCTACAGAAACATATGAGGTATTACCATGTTCAGCAGAAACTGTATGCCAAATTGTGTTGCCATTTTTACCCATTTTCCTTATGTAATGATGTAAAATCTGTAACTACAACTTTTTTTGTGGTAAAAATGTACATATTTTTCTTCACAATCCAATGGTATATACATCTGTGACACACCTGTGGTATCAATTCTTACTCTAGTGGGTGTGGACCCACTGCGCCAGGGACCGGGCTTGACCTGGAGGGATTTGACTAAGTGCCTAGCAGGTTTTTACCAGAGGCTCTGATGGGAAGGTTGGGATTGGATGCTGGTAGACACCAGGTACAAATTCAAGGTTGATCGCCAATACGAGAAGCCGACCCAAAGGTCAGGAATGCAGGTAAAAGGAGAAGGCAGGACAGAGCAGGTAGTGGAGGCTGACAGGACGAAATATGTTTAGGAAGCAAGCTGAATGGGTAGGTTCTGGAGACAGGCAGATTGGGTTCAAGTACACGGAAAGGCAGGATGGGTTCAGGAACTGGAGACAGGCAGGACGGGTACAGGTACTGGACACAGACTGATAGGAGTTGTTTTGGTTTGAGACAGGTAAAATAGGTTTGGGAACACGAAGAGGCAGGATGGGTTCAGGAACTAAGGCAACAGGTAAACAGCAGACTAGAATACAAATAGGATCAGACTAACCAGAAAGCTAATTGCTCATACTCCTCCCTACAGAAGAAACACCTTTAAATACACAGTGTCTTCCTGGCATAGGCTGGGGAACACTTCCTGAGCTTGCCTGCTGCCCCTTTAAGATATGGGGAGTGTGTGCGCTCGAACCCTAATGATATTGCTAAAAAAGAAGAAAGAGATGTTTAGCAATTTGAAAGAAGGGGAGCATATATAAGGAAGAATATAATGGAGTCTGTAGAACCTGCAAGGCACAAATCAGATTAGCTAAAGCTGATAATGAATTAAGGGCGCTTTCACACTTGCGTTCAGTGAAATTCGCCGCTATGGAGAATAGCGCAGTGCGTTAACGCACTGCGCTATTGTCCATAGACTTGTATTGACGACACACCATAACGCAATGCTGGACGAGGCTGAGTCGTTATTTTAATGCAGCGTCGGGCAGAGGGAACGCTGCATGTAGCGTTTTTTGGGTCGTTAAAATAACGCACCTTGATGGATTCTGTTAGAATGCGCCAAGGTGTCTAATGATTGTCTATGGGGGCAGATTCCGCCGCAATACATTAAGCGGCGGAATCCGCTGACGGATTCCATCACATTCTACTGCGCATGCTCAGCATGTCTAGCAGAACAATCTAAATCGTTTAAAATCACTCCTAGTCTCTCTCCCCCTCTAACCCCCTATCTCATACTCACAGATCACGGGCATGGCGCTGCACAGCTGTCACACTGCTCTGGCGGCTTCTCCTGGTTTTGAAAATGCTGGCCGCTTATTATTCCATCTCATATTCCCTGCTTCCCCCGCCCACCGGTGCCTATGATTGGTTGCATTAAGACGCGTCCCCACGCTGAGTGACAGCTGTCTCAATGCAACCAATCACAGCCAGCAGTGGGCGGGTCTATATCATGCAGTACAATGAATAAATAAATAATTGAAAAAAAAGGCATGTTGTCCCCCCTAATTTTGATACCAGCCAAGATAAAGCCACATGGCTAAAGGCTGGTATTCTCAGGATGAGGAGCCCCACGTTATGGGGAGCCCCCCAGCCTAAAAATATCAGCCAGCAGCCTCCCGGAATTGTCGCATCCATTAGATGCGACAGTCCCAGGACTCTACCATGCTCATCCCGAATTGCCCTGATGCAGTGGCAATCGGGGTAATAAGGAGTTAATGGCAGCCCATAGCTGCCACTAAGTTCTAGGTTAATCATGGCAGGTGTCTATGAGACAAATTCCATGATTAACCTGTAAGTGAAAGTAAATAAACACATACACCTGAAAAAATACTTTATTTGGAATAAAAGACAAAAAAAACTGTATGTCACAACTTTATTAAAATCCCCATATACCCCTCCAGGTCCGACGTAATCCACAAGGTCCCACGACGCATGCAGCTCTGCTACATTGGAAGCTGACAGGAGCGGCCATAGAACACCGTCACTCCTGTGAGCTCCACGCAGAAACTGAAGGGAGTCGCGCTGTCAGCAGGGACGTCACTGAGGTAATGCCTGTGTGTGTGCGGTGATGATGGGTGCGGTAGTGCCTGCGTGTGCGGTGAAAATGGGTGCAGTAGTGCCTGCGTGTGTGTGGTGATGATGGGTACAGTAGTGCCAGGGTGTGTGCAGTGATGATAAGTGCTGTAGTGCCGGGGTGTGTGCGGTGATAATGGGTGCAGCAGTGCCGGGGTGTGTGTGGTGATGATGGGGGCGATAGTGCTGGGATATGTGTGGTGATGGGGGTGGTAGTGCCGGGGTGTGTGCGGTGATAATGAGGGTGGTAGTGCCGGGGTGTGTACATTGATGATGGGTGCAGTAGTTCCGGGGTGTGTGCGGTGATGATGGGTGCAGTAGTGCCGGGTTGTGTGTGGTGATGATGGGTGCAGTAGTGCCTGCGTGTGCGGTGATGATGGGAGCGGTAGTGCCGGGGTGTGTGCGGTGATGATGGGAGTGGTAGTGCCTGCGTGTGTGCGGTGATGATGGGGGTGGTAGTGTCGGAATGTGTGTGGTGATGATGGGTGCAGTAGTGTCGGGGTGTGTGCGGTGATGATGGGGGCGGTAGTGCCGGGGTGTGTATGGTGATAATGGGTGTGGCAGTGCCGGGGTGTGTGCGGTGATGATGGGTGCGGTAGTGCCGGAGTGTGTGCGGTGATGATGGGGGCGGTAGTGCTGGGGTGTGTGCGGTGATGATGGAAGTGGAAGTGCCGGTGTTTGTGGTGATGATGGGTGCGGTAGTGCCTGTGTGTGCGGTGATAATGGGAGCGGTAGTGCCGGGGTGTGTGCGGTGATGATGGGGGTGGTAGTGTCGGAATGTGTGTGGTGATGATGGGTGCGGTAGTGTCAGGGTGTGTGCGGTGATGATGGGGGCGGTAGTGCCGGGTGTGTGTGGTGATGATGGGTGCAGTAGTGCCGGGGTGTGTGCGGTGATGATCGGTGCAGTAGTGCCGGGGTGTGCGATGATGGTGGGTGCAGTAGTGCCTGCGTGTGCGGTGATGATGGGTGCGGTAGTGCCGGAGTGTGTGCGGTGATGATGTGTGCGGTAGTGCCGGGGTGTGTGCGGTGATGATGGGTGCAGTAGTGTCAGGGTGTGTGCGATGATGATGGGGGCGGTAGTGCCTTCGTGTGTGCGGTGATGATGTGTACGGTAGTGCCGGAGTGTGTGCGGTGATGATGGGGGCGGTAGTGCCGGAGAGTGTGTGGTAATGATGGGGGCAGTAGTGCCGGTGTATGTGGTGATGATGGGTGCGGTAGTGTCTGCTTGTGCGGTGATGATGGGTGCAGTAGTGCCGGGGTGTGCGGTGATGATGGGTGCGGTCCTGTCTGTGTGTGCGGTGATGATTGGTGCGGTAGTGCCGGTGTGTGTGCAATGATGATATGTGCAGTAGTGTCGGGGTGTGTGCGGTGATGATGGGGGCGCTAGTGTCGGGCTGTGTGGTTGGTGATGATGGGTGCAGTGGTGCCGGGGTGTGTGAAGTGATGATGGGTGTAGTAGTGCCGGGGTGTGTGCGGTGATGATGGGGGCGATAGTGCTGGGATGTGTGTGGTGATGGGGGTGGTAGTGCCGGGGTTTGTGCGGTGATAATGTGTGCGGTAGTGCCGGGGTGTGTTCAGTGATGATGGGTGCAGTGGTGCCTGCGTGTGTGTGGTGATGATGGGTGCAGTAGGGCCAGGGTGTGTGCGGTGATGATGGGGGCGGTAGTGCCTGCGTGTGTGCGGTGATGATGGGTGTGGTAGTGCCGGAGTGTGTGCGGTGATGATGGGGGCGGTAGTGCCGGTGTATGTGGTGATGATGGGTGTGGTAGTGCCTGCGCGTGCGGTGATGATGAGTGCGGGAGTGCCGGGGTGTGTGCTGTGATGATGGGGGTGGTAGTGCCTGCGTGTGTGCGGTGATGATGGGGGTGGTAGTGCCGGGGTGTGTGTGGTGATGATAGGTGCAGTAGTGCCGGGGTGTGTGCGGTGATGATAGGGGCGGTAGTGCCGGGGTGTGTGCGGTGATGATGGGTGCAGTAGTGCCGGGGTGTGCGGTGATGATGGGTGCGGTAGTGCTTGCGTGTGTGGTGATGATGGGTGCAGTAGTGCCAGGGTGTGTGTGGTGATGATGGATGCGGTAGTGCCTGTGTGTGCGATGATGATGGGGGCGGTAGTGCCTTCTTGTGCGGTGATGATAGGGGTGGTAGTGCCAGGGTGTGTGCGGTGATGATGGGAGCGGTAGTGCCAGGGTGTGTGCGGTTATGATGGGTGCGGTAGTGCCTGTGTGTGCAATGATGATGTGGGCGGTAGTGCCCGCTTGTGCAGTGATGATAGGGGCGGTAGTGCTGGGGTGTGTGCGGGGATGATGGGGCGGTAATGTCGGGGTGTGCACGGTGATGATGGGTGCGGTAGTGCCTGTGTGTGCGATGATGATGGGGACAGTAGTGCCCGCTTGTGCGGTGATGATAGGGGCTCTCTTTCTCTCTCGCGCGGCTAGAAAACTTAACGCTACGCGTTTTTTCACAGGAATCCGTTGCCTTTATTATCACACTATTTGCAAGGCATCCGTCACATGCATCACACAACGCATTGTGACGGATGCCACACAACGCAGGTGTGAAAACGCTTTAAGGCTTTCAAGAGAACTGAAAAGCAATAAAAAATGGATTTTTGTAGTATGCTAAAAGAAAAGTCAAAAATGCTATACGGCTTACAGGATGAGAATGGGAAGTAGTAAAAATGATGTTGAGAAAATTCAACTTTTAAATTCCTATTTTGCATCTGTTTTCTCTTAAGCAGGCTTTACACGTTGCGACATCGGCAAAGAGATATCGTCGGGGTCACGTCGTTAGTGACGCACATCCGGCGACGTTACCGACATCGCAGCGTGCAACACAAATGAGCAACGATCAACAAGCACAAAAACATCAAAAATCGTTGCTCGTTGTCACGTCGCTCATTTCTTTAATATCGCTGCAGCAACAGGTACGATGTTTGTCGTTCCTGCGGCAGCACACATCGTTGTGTGTGACACCGCAGGAGCGACAAACATCCCCTTACCTGCCTCCACCGGAAAAGGAGGAAGGAAGGAGGTGAGCGGCATGTTCCGGTCGCTCATCTCCACCCCTCCTTTTCTATTGGGCGGCGGTTCAGTGACGCTGCTGTGACGTCGCTGTGATGCTGAACGAACCGCCCCCTTAGAAAGGAGGCGGATCGCCGGTCACAGCAACGTCGCAGAGCAGGTAAGTGCATGTGACGCTGCCGTAGCGTTAATGTTTGCTACGGCAGCGATCACCACATATCGGCCGTACGACAGGGGCAGGTGCTATCGTGCTCGGCATCACTAGCATCGGCTAGCGATGTCACAGCGTGTAAAGTCCGCTTTAGAAAGTAAAAATATCATCAACTGATCTTCACTAGAGTTGAGCGATGCTCGAAGTTCGAGGTTCACCAATTTTATGTTCGAGTGATTTTTGGGGGTGCTCGAAATCGAACTCGAGCGCGAGCTTTTTGCTAAAAGCTTGATAGCTCGAGTTACGTTCGATAACGGTTTGATCAGCAAACAGCCTAGCTAGTTACTAGCTGGCTTTTCACTATAATAGTGTGAGTCACTGTGATTCACGCTATTATCAAATTTCAGCTTATAGTGTGCGGGGGGGACACAGTTTAAATCTGTGGTGCTGAGAGAATGCCGATCGACATTTTTCTTTTCCTAATCGCGCGTGCAGTGGGGCGGGCAAGGATGTCAGCCAATCACAGACACACACACAGCTAAGTGGATTTTTGCCAGACAAGCAAGGCCATGTGTCATAGGCTGTGAATGTCACATGTCATTGGCTTATAAAAAATGGCCATTTTCCCTGTCACCACCATTATTTCCATTCTACGTGTGGGTGACATTCACTGCTCACACTGCTGCTGCCGATCCTGCTGTGTGCGCTATAGACATAGTGCAAGCTACACAGCGCTGTAGGGATTAGGGACTGCTTTTTATTTCAGCCCTTTTCAGGGCTGATTTCAGGGCGTTCATAGCCATAGCTGCTAGGCAGGTCAGTGCAAATGCTGTGTACAGCTTTAGATAACAGCGTCTGTGTGCCTCAGCAAAGGGAATTCCTTGCTGCATTTCATCGTTAGGAGGGATAAAAAGGGAGGCTTCCTTTCCTGTCCTGGTACCCACAGAACCTGGGCACTGTACCCACCTGCCCAGTTTTGCCCCGATATTTTATTTGCCCAAAGAGCTGACACTTTTTCTGCCATCCTAAAAGTGTCTGGAATACTAAGTTAGTGTTCCTTTCCTGTCCACTGACCCACAGAACCCGGGCACTGTACCCACCTGCCCAGTTTTGCCACGCTACTTTATTTGCCCAAAGAGCTGACACTTTTTCAGCCATCCTAAAAGTGTCTGGAATACTAAGTTAGTGTTCCTTTCCTGTCCACTGACCCACAGAACCCGGGCACTGTACCCACCTGGCCAATTTTGCCACGCAATTTTATTTGCCCAAAGAGCTGACACTTTTTGTGCCATCCTAAAAGTGTCGGGAATACTAAGTTAGTGTTCTTTTCCTGTCCACCTACACACAGAACCCGGGCACTGTACCCACCTACCCAGTTTTGCCACACAATTTTATTTGCCCAAAGAGCTGTCACTTTTTCTGCCATCCTAAAAATGTCTGGAATACTAAGTTAGTGTTCCTTTCCTGTCCACTGACCCACAGAACCCGGGCACTGTACCCACCTGGCCAATTTTGCCACGCAATTTTATTTGCCCAAAGAGCTCACACTTTTTCTGCCATCCTAAAAGTGTCTGGAATACTAAGTTAGTGTTCCTTTCCTGTCCACTGTCCCACAGAACCTGGGCACTGTACCCACCTACACACTTTTGCCACGCTATTTTATTTGCATACTGTGCTGCGACTGTTAGGGGCATACTAAAATTGTCTGGGATAGTCAGTGTTGGTTCTTCAGCTGTCAATAAAGCTAGACCACCTCTGCAATCTACACCACCTCTCAATTTTTGCATCCACATTTTAAGTGGCCAATCTTGTCGCTAACAAAATGAGTGGCAAAAGGACAGATGCTGGTGGAAAGGGGAACAGGCGTGTTGGAAAAAGAAAAAGAAATTCTGTCCATGGGGAGGGTGGGAAAGCTACATTAACATCTGCTGAAGATAGTCCATCTTCCAGCAAAAGTAAGATGTCTACTACTTTCCATTGACAATTCGATGTGCTCCCTTTTTTATGGACCCGAACAACTGTAACAACGGTAGATGATGCACAAAAAAAGAACGTGTTTGAATGGATCTCAAGTGCTCCAACAAGTGCCCTCTCCTCCACCTCAACTTCAACATCCAAAAAAACAACAGTCCTCTGAGTTTTCATCCCAATCCCACTTGCTTTCTCCCAGCTCTCAAGTCTCCACCCGCCGTGCACAGTATGGTGGAACAGAGATAGCTGAGTCTGCAGAGCTGTTCAGTCACACTATAGCCTGTGAATCAGAGGTCTGCTCCCAAGCTACAGTGAGTACAGACCAGGAAATGGTCTGCAGTGATGCCCAGAAGCTTTGTGACTCAGATTCTGGCCCTGATGACCAAGTTTCTGAGAATAATGTACACCGTCATTCCCAAACTGTAACACCTGTTGGTGGAGACAATAAGGAACATACTGATGACGATGAGTACTGGAACCACGTCTACAACTGCATCCTCAGCCACAACTCTGCCTCTGAGCACAAGTCAGGGTGGCTCTGCAGGTCGCATGGCCTCTAAGCCTTGCCTAGCCTGGTCCTTTTTTGACATTGCAAAGGACTCCCAAATCATGTGATCTGTAAAATTTGTCGGCAATCTATAAGTAGAGGCTAAAAACTCACCAGTTGGACAACATCTTCCATGAATCGTCACATGAATAACAAGCATAAGTCCCAGTGGGAAGCTCACCGTGCTGCAATGCAGCCTAGCGAAGCGGGCCAAACACCGTCTGCCCCTTCAAGTTCCTCCGCAAGCTTTTCATCTTCTATGACATTGGGACAGCTGTCACAACTCTTTTCCATGCAGACTTTCGACCACTTTAACTGCAACAGGCAGTTTTCTTGGTAGGTCATCAGTTGGTTTGGAAGGGGAAACAAGTGCTGGTGTACAGCTCTCTCAGACATCGAGAGCACCATCTTTGGATGAAGGCAACATCATGTCTCCGCCTGCACTTTCCTCACAGACCTGCATTTTTCCAGGGACACCCTATTCACCACCGTCTCCACACAGCAGCCAGATCTCTGTCCCTCAGATGTGGACAAATAAAAGGCCATTTCCCCTGAGCCATGACAAAGCTAAGAGGTTGACTTTATCCGTCTGTAAGCTCTTGGCTACCGAAATGCAGCCTTTCCGCCTGATGGACACAGAGGACTTTTGAGACCTTATGTCCATCGCAGTGCACCAGTACCAGATGCCCACTCGCCACTACTTCTCCAAGAACGGTGTGCCTGCGCTACACCAGCATCTCGCACACAACATCACCGCTTCCTTGAGAAACTCTGTGTGTGACCGGGTGCATTTCACCACCGATACTTGGACCAGTAAGCATGGACAGGGGCGTTACATGTCGCTGACTAGGCACTGGGTAACTATGGTGATATATGAAGAAGGGTCTGCTGAACAAGTCTTGCCGTCCCCAAGACTTGTGCATCAATCCTCTGTATGTCGAAGTTCCTTCACTGCTTCTGCCTCCTCAACCTCGTCTGGGTCCTGCACCTCTGCCCCAAGTCTGCCTGGTCAGGCCACCCGCGTTGTAACTGCGCACAAGGAATCCCACACATCTCCTAACTATTCTGGCAGCAGAACACAACGGCATTAGGCGGTCTTTACCTTGAAATGTCTTGGAAATAAGAGTCACACAGTGGATGAGTTGTGGTCAGCTCTGCGGTCCGAGTTTCATAAATGGTTGTCTCAACTCAACCTGCAGCCAGGGAAGCCCGTGTGCGACAATGCTGCAAATCTGGGTGCGGCCCTTCGCCGGGGAAAGGTGACACACGTGCCTTGTATGGCTCACGTGTTGAACCTTCTTGTCCAGCAATTTTTAACCCACTATCCTGGCCTAGATGGGCTTCTGCACAGGGCACGGTCACTCTCTGCTCATTTCCTCCGTTCAACCGCCTCAGCTGACCGACTTGCATCGCTACAGAAGTCTTTCAGCCTGCCGGTTCACCACCTGAAATACGATGTATTGACACGCTGGAATTCAACTCTCCACATCTTACAGCGACTGTGGCAGCACCGCCAAGCCCTGGTGCAATACGTTATGATGTATAGCCTTGGCCAACGAGATGCAGAGGTGGGGCAGATCACGCTGCTGGAGTGGTCTCAGATCAAGGACCTATGCACCCTTCTGCACAGTTTCGACATGGCGACGAATATGTTTAGCGCTGACAATGCCATTATCAGCATGACAATTCCAGTCATTTACATGCTGGAGCACACGCTAAACGCTATTTGGAGTCAGGGGGTGTGACAAGAGGAAGGGGAGAAAGTACAGGAGGATTCAAATGCGCAAGGGATACCAACATCTACAAGGTCCAGACGTTCATCATCACCAAGGCGGCAGGCATGGGACGGTGGGGGAGAGGGATTAACAAGGGCGCATGCTAGCAGTCAAAATGTTGAGGAAGGTGCAGGAGACCATAAAGAAATGGAGGACGAACTCTCGATGGACATGGAAGACTCAGCAGATGAGGGAGACCTTGGTCAAATTTCAGTTGAACGAGGTTGGGGGGAGATGTCAGAGGAAGAAAGCACGGTTAACACCTCCACGCCACAAACACAGCGAGGACTTGGTCCGCATGGATGCGCAAGACACATGAGCGCCTTCTTGCTGCACTACCTACAACATGACCCTTTGATTGTCAAAATTAGAAGTGATGATGACTACTCGGTTGCCACACTATTAGATCCCCGGTACAAGTCCAAATTTGGTGAAATAGTTCCAGGCATAGAAAGGGACGCATTTATGCAGGAGTATCAGCAGAAGCTGTTACTCAATCTTAGCTCGGCTTTTCCACCAAACACCAGTGATGCACAGTGTCAATATCCCAGTTGTAACTTGCCAAGCATGGGACTGTCTCATCATTATCAGTCAAACCGTACCAGCAACACCATATCTGGGGCTGGTAACAGCAATTTTATGGAATCGTTTCATCATTTTTTTAGACCATCCAATGCAAGGCCACAAGAGACAAGAAGTCTGACACATAGTCAACGGCTGCAGAGGATGATACAGGAGTATCTCCAAATGAACATCGATTCCATGACTTTGCAACTGGAGCCTTACTCATTTTGAGCTTCAAATCTTGAAAAGTGGCCTGAGCTCGCCACTTACGCCTTTGAGATCTTGTCGTGTCCCGCAGCCAGCGTTGTCTCTGAACATGTCTTCAGTGCTGCTAGGTGTGTGCTAACAGATAAGCGCACGCGTCTGTTCAGTGACAATGTGGACAGACTAACGTTCATCAAGATGAACAAGTCATGGATCCGCAAGGACTTTACTACCCCTGTGTCATCCTGGGTAGAGTAAAGGCTGGCGTTTTTTTGACAGTGCTTGATGCAAATCAATCTGTCTAGTTTGCAACTGGGGCACAGGTGCTGCCACTGAAGTGGTGTCTGTGGGGCCTTATTTTTGGAGAAAAGGGAGACTCCACTTTGAGTCCCCTTGCTGTGTTTTTAAAAATGATCCAAGATGAACAAATCATGGATCAGCAAAGACTTTGCTACCTACACCGGTGTCATCCCGGGGACAGTTAAGGCTGGCGTATTTTTGAATGTGCTTGATGGAAA
Organism: Anomaloglossus baeobatrachus; assembly: GCF_048569485.1. NCBI lineage: Eukaryota > Metazoa > Chordata > Amphibia > Anura > Aromobatidae > Anomaloglossus > Anomaloglossus baeobatrachus. The sequence goes on along the minus strand of NC_134353.1, from coordinate 680,757,924 downwards.
TCAACCTGTCCAGTTTGCAACTGGGGCACAAGTGATGCCACTTAAGTGGTGTCTGTGGGGTCAAATTTTTGGAAAAAAGGGAGACTCGGCTTGGAGTCTCATTGCTGTGTTTTACATGATTTTAGAAGGGCATGCCATGCCTATATATGTGTCTCCTCCTCTTTTTCCTCGTCCAGCTGTTTTGTTTTCGCATGAGTATTTGTCCTTGTCACTTTCTCATGTGTTTGTGTTGTCTTGTGAGTTGTTTGTCACCTTTTGGACACCTTTGAAGGTGTTTTCTATGTGTCTTTATGTGTTTGTGATTGCCTCCCATTGGTTTCTATGGGGTTCGAGAGGTTCGTCGAACGGCTCGCCGTACTGAACTCGAAAGCGGGCTTCGTTCGACGAACCGAACCAAACTCGAGCTTCTAGAGGTTGGCTCATCTCTAATCTTCACTGTACTATTGAAGTAATAGAAGAATCCAGGCTATCTATACACAGAGAGAAAGTGAGAGATAACTTAGCTAATATAAATTAATTCATATTTCCAGATTCATATGAATTAAACCCCAGTGTACTGAAGGAGAAAGCAGAGAAAATTTCTGAACCACTCTCCAGAATCTGAAAAATCATGAAGAATAGAAGTCCCAGAAGACTTTAGAAAACCAAATGTGCCCATCTTCAAAAATGGGAAAAAAGTGGACACATGGAACTATAGGCCTTTCAGCCTAATTATCACATTTGTCACTATGCACCACGTGATGGGCCCAGGGCCGTTGTCTGTTTACCTTTTATTACTATGTTGGTTAAATGTTTTTCTTTCTTTATGCACTCTAGGGATTAATGTCTGTTTCTGCTACAGCAGACTCATGAAGGTAGCTCAGCTATTCCTGCTGATGGCCACTTCCGGCCTGGATAAAAAAAAACACCTCCAGCAGGGGGTGCCGGTTATACAGATCATTGTGGTTCTTGGCCCGGAGGTGGACGGATGTATTAGTTTTGCTGCTGCTTCAGCTATTGGTGTCTGGTGATAAGTGGTGTGAGCGTTTCCTGGTGTAGTTACTTTTCCTTTCTGATTTTGGTTCCAGTTCACTTCCATATGTGTTCCCCTGCTGTTTGGTTATATGTGTCTGTGTGCTGTTTACTCCCTGTCTGTTGTTTGATGTTGATGCGTGTCTTGGGGATCTCTGTCCTTGTCGGTCCCCTTGGGTGGTCAGTGTTGAGAGGACATTACCATCAGGGCCAGGACAGGAGACAGGGAGAGGCTAGTGGCTAAGAAGTTGCTACCCTTAAGCTTGAGGGTATGTGGCAGGGCCTCCCGATCCAGTCACTCTCCCATCCGGTCATGTTCTGGCATGACTTATTAACTGGCCCATATATTTTTTGAAGTCTGTTTTTTACTTGCCTACATCTCGAAAACTGCTTCCCCAGACTGCATGGAGGAAGGCAGTCTGGGAGTGTATTTTTCCTCTGTTTGTTCTGTCACCTTGTCCTTTGGCCATGTGGGCTAAATCGGGGAGGGGCAGAATTTTCCCACTCCTCAGGATTTTTCCTGAGTGCACGGAAATTATACGGTTTCTTCTTTGTGAAATCCATCTCTCCTGACCGTTTCAAGGATGGTGATCGGGGTGTATTTTTTCCTCCGTGACTCCTGCTTTTTCTTCCATAGTCTCGGTGGATAGTGGAGGAAAATGGGGTTCACCTTTCAATTCCTCAGGAAGCTTAGCTTTGGTGTTCCCCCTGGACAGGTGAAGGGAGCAGCTGGCATGTCTGAGTGTATGGATTTACCTTCAGGTGGTAGTCCTCTGTGACATCTCTTGGAAGAAATAAACACATGTATGGTTTTAATAAATGTGCAGGTGCAGACCTGTGTTTTGAATATTTTCTTGTGGGTTCCACGAGTAACTTCTAGTGAAGGTGTTTTTTGGGGGTAGGAGGTTCCAGTTTTCTTGGTCCATATCTTGTCGCTTACATTAGCGACCCTTCTTTCGTGTGGCTGGTGTTACCCCAACATATTATACCCTATCCATTATACACAGGTTGATGCTAATAAGTTTATTTGCTGTGTGCATTTCCCTAGATCTGAAGGACATGTTCACATTGTAGGTGAACAATTGGTTTTAAGTAGCTGTTTTGAGAATCCTGAGGCCTCTCTTTAAAGGGAAGGTAATGTCACATTTGTCTTGTGATGGGCTCAAGGCCTTGTCTGTTTGCCTTCTATTACTATGTTGGTTAAATGTTTCTTTCTTTAGGCACTCTAGGGGTTAATGTCAGTTTCTGCTGCAGCAGCAGAATCCAGAAGGCAGCTCAGCTGTTACTGCTGATGACCACTTCCATCCTGGCTAAAAAAAACCCTGCCTCCAGCAGGGGGTGCCAGTTATTCAGATCATTCTTGTGCTTGGCACGAAGGTTGACAGATCTATTCCTTTTGCTGTTGTGGAGAGTTGCACCATCTAAACTGCATCACTATCTGCCCCAGAGAAAACAATAGCTATCTACAAATATCTGAAGGGATGTCACCTTGTAGAGAGATTAGCCCTATTCTCACTTGCACAAGGAAAGACTAGAAGAAATGGAATTAATCTGAATGGTTGGAGACACAAGTCAGATAGTAGAAAAAAAACGTTTTAGGCTAGTTTCACACTTCTGTTGGGCAAAATCCACTGGGTCCGTTGCTGCGTTGTTTTGACGCATCCGTTATTTTTGTGGTGTCAACGGATGCAACGGATCTGTTATTTCACAGGAATAAGTTAGCTGATTCCTGTGAAATAACGGACCCGTTGCATCCGTTTGGCGTCCGTCTAACAGAATGCGTCGGCTCTTTTTTTTTTTTTTTCATTTTTTCATTCTGGGCATGCTCAGTAGAAATTAGCAAAATCCAGCAGCGGATTGTAAAGCATTTCTTTTTTCATTTTTTTTTTTAAATTGTGAAAAGTTTATTCAGAGGGTCATTTATTATTCAACCCCTCAAACCACAAGAAATCTGTTTGGTTCCCCTAAAGTATTAAGAAGTATTTCAGGCAGAAAGAACAATGAGCTTCACATGTTTGGATTAATTATCTCTTTTTCCAGCCTTTTCTGACTAATTAAGACCCTCCCCAAACTTGTGAACAGCACTCATACTTGGTCAACATGGAAAAGACAAAGGAGCATTCCAAGGCCATCAGAGACAAGATTGTGGAGGGTCACAAGGCTGGCAAGGTGTACAAAACCCTTTCCAAGGAGTTGGGCCTACCTGTCTCCACTGTTGGGAGCATCATCCGGAAGTGGAAGGCTTATGGAACTACTGTTAGCCTTCCACGGCCTGGACAGTCTTTGAAAGTTTCCACCCGTGCCGAGGCCAGGCTTGTCCGAAGAGTCAAGGCTAACCCAAGGACAACAAGGAAGGAGCTCCGGGAAGATCTCATGGCAGTGGGGACATTGGTTTCAGTCAATACCATAAGTAACGTACTCCACCGCAGTGGTCTCCGTTCCAGACGAGCCCGTAAGGTACCTTTACTTTCAAAGCGTCATGTCAAGGCTCATCTACAGTTTGCTCATGATCACTTGGAGGACTCTGAGACAGAGTGGTTCAAGGTTCTCTGGTCTGATGAGACCAAGATCGAGATCTTTGGTGCCAACCACAGACGTGACGTTTGGAGACTGGATGGCACTGCATATGACCCCAAGAATACCATCCCTACAGTCAAGCATGGTGGTGGCAGCATCATGTTGTGGGGCTGTTTCTCAGCCAAGGGGCCTGGCATCTGGTCCGCATCCATGGGAAGATGGATAGCACGGCCTACCTGGAGATTTTGACCAAGAACCTCCGCTCCTCCATCAAGGATCTTATGATGGGTCGTCATTTCATCTTCCAACAAGACAACGACCCAAAGCACATAGCCAAGAAAAACAAGGCCTGGTTCAAGAGGGAAAAAATCAAGGTGTTGCAGTGGCCTAGTCAGTCTCCTGACCTTAACCCAATTGAAAACTTGTGGAAGGAGCTCAAGATTAAAGTCCACATGAGACACCCAAAGAACCTAGATAACTTGGAGAAGATCTGCATGGAGGAGTGGGCCAAGATAACTCCAGAGACCTGTGCCGGCCTGATCAGGTCTTATAAAAGACGATTATTAGCTGTAATTGCAAACAAGGGTTATTCCACAAAATATTAAACCTAGGGGTTGAATAATAATTGACCCACACTTTTATGTTGAAAATTTATTAAAATTTAACTGAGCAACATAACTTGTTAGTTTGTAAGATTTATGCATCTGTTAATAAATCCTGCTCTTGTTTGAAGTTTGCAGGCTCTAACTTATTTGCATCTTATCAAACCTGCTAAATCTGCAGGGGGTTGAATACTACTTGTAGGCACTGTAAATAAATAAATAAAAAAAAAAAATGGCGTGCGGTCCCCCCAAATTTTGATACCAGTCAAGATAAAGCCACACGGCTGAAGGCTGGTATTCTCAGGATGGGGAGCCCCATGTTATGGGGAGCCCCCCAGCCTAAAAATATCAGCCAGCAGCCGCCCGGAATTGCCACATTGATTAGATGGGACAGTCCCGGGACTCTACCCTGTTCATCTAGAATTGGCCTGATGCGGTGACAATCTGTGTAATAAGGAGTTAATGGCAGCCCATAGCTGTCACTAAGTCCTACATTATAAAACTGTAAAGGGGAAAAAAGTGCAATAGGGTCTTACCCGGTATGAGGGTGGAGAGACAAGACAAAGAAGCACTCACCTGGTGAGGTTGTGCCAGTCACAACCCCTTATGATAGCCTGTGAGTGCCCGGTGGTTTAGCTGCAGCCCCGGGAGAGGAATTTTGTATCACACAGGTAGAAGAGAAGACCGGGTTTATGCCGCGGTAAAAACCACTGATGCGTGTAAATTAAAGGGTTTCAGATACATCCGTCTCCTTCCTCAGGAAAATAAATCAACTTGATTTCTTTTCCTGAGGAAGGAGACGGATGTCTCTGAAACACGTAGGAACTGTCCAATAAAAAGGAAATCCTTTATTTTACACGCATCAGTGGTTTTTAGCGCGGCATAAACCCGGTCTTCTCTTCTACCTGTGTGATACATAAGTCCTACATTAATCATTGCAGGCGTCTATGAAACACCCCCAATGATTAACCTGTAAGTGAAAGTAAATAAACACATACACCCAAAAAATCCTTTATTTGAAACAAAAGACAAAAAAACGCCCTCTTTCACCACTTCATTAAAATCCCCAAACACCCCTCCAGGTCCGGCGTAATCCTCACGAGGTCCCACGATGCATCCTGCTCTGCTCGAGCTGGCTGCGGGTAACCTGAGTAATAGCACTGCTGTTCGCGTGGCTCACTTCAGTCACTCAGGAGATTTGCGGTCACCGGTAAGTCCTTCACCTGTGATCGTAAATCAAGCCGCAGTACATGCACAGAGCCGCGCAATCACATTGAAGTCGGATGAAGTTCATCCGAGTTCATTCTGATCGCGTGGCTCTGTCTCTCAGCCAGCCATGCTCTTTTTGCCAGTGCGGTCCCACTCGGCTCTGCTGCTAGTCTCTGGGGATACAGCAGAGCCGAGTGGTACCGCACTGTCAAAAATGCGTGTCCTGGATAGAGTTGAGCGCGGTTCGCGGTTCGAGGTTCTCCAGTTCGCGGCTCGAGTGATTTTGGGGGCTGTTCTAGATCGAACTAGAACTCGAGCTTTTTGCTAAAGCTCGATAGTTCTAGATACGTTCGAGAACGGTTCTAGCAGCAAAAAGCAGGGCTTTTTACAGCTACAGTGTGCAGGAGCCATTGCTGGCAGCCTGCCAGAAGCTGGTAACCAAGATAAACATCGGGTATCCAAGCAAAGCGCTTTGGTTAGTAACCCGATGTTTATCCTAGTTATGTGCAGGAAGCCCACACTTCCCCGCTCAGCTCACTCCGCCCCCTCCTGCACGCGGCATGTACACACAAACACACACACACACACACACACACACAAACACGTCCCCAGCCATACAGTCCACGACACTGACGTCCTCCTGGCACTCTGCACACATGGTCCCGCTCGGCTTACCTGCGATGATGAAGTCCCGACCTCAGCGCTGTCACTGTCCTCCATGGCCGCCGCTTGTCACATCACCTTCTCTCGCTTCCGACCCGAGACTGACTAGCGATGACGTCACGGGCCGCTCGCGATACTTGGCTGTGAAGGCGGCGGTCATTTAACTCAGTGACAGGTGCTGTCAGCAGTGCAGGAGATCAGCGCAGGTAATGTACCTCGCTGGCAGCAGCACTTGTCATCCCCTGCAGTGACCTGGGTTGACCCATTGATGTTAGCTCAGGTCACTGCACTGCTCTCCCAGCCAATGGGGAACATCCTGCTCTTCATTGACTGGGACAGTGTGGATCGTCATGGCAACCCCTTGGATTACACCAGACCTGGATTTGTTTTTCTTTCTAATAAATTGGTTAAAGAGAGAATGTATTGGGGAGTGGTTTTTCAAATAAAAATGTGTTTGTCGTCTATTTTTTTTTATTACTGACTGGGTTGGTGATGTCGGGTATCTGATAGACGCCTGACCTCACCAACCCCAGGGCTTGATGCCAGGTGACATTACACATCTGGTATTAACCCCATATATTACCCCGTTTGCCACCGCACCAGGGCGCGGGATGAGCTGGGGCGAAGCACCAGGATTGGCACATCTAATGGATGCGCCACTTCTGGGGCGGCTGCGGCCTGCTATTTTTAGGCTGGGGAGAGTCCAATAACCATGGACCTCCCTAGTCTGAGAATATCAGACCCCAGCTGTCTGCTTTACCTTGGCTGGTGATCCAATTTTGGGGGGACCCCTACGTGTTTTGTTTTTTTTATTATTTATTTAATTTAAAATAACAGCGTGGGGTGCCCTCAGTTTTGGATTACCAGCCAAGGTGAGGTTGCCAGCTGTGGTCTGCAGGCTGCAGCCGTCTGCTTTACCCTAGCTGGCTACAAAAATAGGGGGAACCCTACGTCATTTTTTTTTTCATTTTTTTGGCTAAATACAAATCTAAGCACCCCTTAGTGCCACATGAAAGGCACCAAAGGGTGCAAAATTACAAAATGCAGGAGAGTGGGACATTATGTGTCTTTCTGCCATTATAATGACAGAAAAGACTGATATAAAGTGCACAAGCACAAGAAAATCACCAGAGCGCTCTACGCTGTGAAAAGCAGCAGAAAATGGCACTGGAGTGAACATGTGACCGCCTCATGTATGATGAAGCTATGGATCCTGGGTAAATTTATGCATTTACCCTCCTTCAGTTTTTTTGCAGTACACAAAAAAAACAGAAGGCACACGGATGACAAACAGATGACATACGACCGTCTATGGAACGGAAACGGATGGCACACGGATGCACCCGTGAAAAAAACGGACTGTCTTTTGCAGACCGCAAAAATGGATCGGTCGCGTTAATGTAGCCTTATTCTGATCTGCCGTTTATAAACAGCAGGCAGAAATAAGTGAATAACGCCCCTCAGCGTCAGAAAATCTCCGGGGTTTCAGGGCTAGCTGAGACCCTGGAGATCATGATTCAGGACGGTTTTTCCGGTCCCCGCTCATGTGATCACAGGTATACACCGTACACCGATGATCACGTTACAGTAAATGACAGCGCCAGTAAAAAATTATTTATCTCCCATCTGGCATGAACAAACATAATAAATCTCCTCCCCGGTCCCCTCCAGTCCCCCGGTGTCGCCAAAGTGTGCCCCTGATGCCCTCCCAGAAATCCAAGATGGCCGCGCGCACAGCAGCGCGCCGGCTGCATTCACCCTACTCCTCTGATTTCTGTCGCATGTGCCATGACACATGCGACAGAAAACTCCTCCCCAGGCCCTGCCAGGTCACCCCCTATAACCCCACCGGTGTTCCCCGGTGTCCCACGGTACCTCTGCAGCGTTGATCCCCCCAGGCCCTCTCCTTCACAATAGACGCTGCTGCATTCGCAGAGCTGCTGTCAGCTCAGCTTCCTGTGTTCAGACACAGTGAGTAGTGCTTATGCATCTGTTAGCTAAATGTGTGGCACGGTGGCTCAGTGGTTAGCACTGCAGTCTTGCAGCGCTGAAGTCCTGTGTTCAATTCTCACCAAGGACACCATCTGCAAGGAATTTGTATGTTCTCCCCGTGTTTGCTTGGGTTTCCTCCGGGTACTCCAGTTTCCTCTCACACTCCAAAGACATACAGCGCTATGGAATTAATAATGCTATATAAATGAATAAATTATTATTATTACTGCAATGTCCTGCTCATGAGGTAAGGAACATAATTGATCAGGAGAGCTATATACTACATTTCCAAATAGAGGGATTTGCTTTTATAGTTTCCCTGCTGAATGACTACCAAACATGAGAGTCCGTTATACGCCACAAGAAAACACATCTAAATAGCGAGCTCTGTTGTTAAGTATTCATTCAGCTGGATAACTGGACTTAAAGGGGTATTCCATCTCCAAGATCCTATCCCCAATATATAGTAGGTGGAATAGCAAAAATATCAGCAAATACCAATATTTGGAGATGTAGAATAGTTCTCCTGATTAGGCATGCGCTTACCTCATAAGCAGGGCATTGCAGCTTTGGTAGCAACCATTACGACATGGACTCTGCTGCTGTGGACCCGGGGAGAGTGAGTGCAGATTCATTGCACCCACACTCCTCACATGAAGGGTCCGCACTCCTAGAAAATGGGGGATACGTTCCCTGAGTGTCTCCCCCCCATATTCTAGACGGTCCAGAGTTGTCGTGGGACCCCTTTATTTTTTTTCTTACAATAAATTCGTGAAAGAGGAAATGTTTTGGGGACTGTTTTTTCAAATAAATTTCCTTTGTCGATTTTTTTTTTGTTAGTACTGACAGTTTATGATGTTGGGTATCTAATAGACGCCATGACATCACAAACTGCTGGGCTTGATGTCAGGTGATCTTACAGCTAGTATCAACCCGATTTATTACCCCGCTTGCCACTGCACCAGGGCACGGGATGAGCTGGGGTGAAGCGCCAGAATTTGCACAACTAGTGGATGCGCCACGTCTGGGGTGCCTGCGGTCTGCTATTTTTAGGCTGTGAAGGCCGAATAACTATGGACCTTCCCACCCTGAGAATACCAGACCACAGCTGTCCGCTTTACCTTGGCTGGTGATCCAATTTGGGGGGGACCCTACTTTTTTTGTGTAATTATTAATATTTATAAAATAATTGTAAAAAAAGAGCCTGGGGGGACCTCCACATTGGATCCCCAACCACGGTAAAGCTGCCAGCTGTGGTTTTCAGGCTACAGCCGTCTGCTTTACCCTAGCTGGCTATCAAAAATGGGGGAACCCAACGTCATTTTTTTTTTTTAACTATTTTTTAAATAGAAAAAATTATTGGGCTTCCCTGTATTTTGATTGCCAACCAAGGTAACGGCAGGCAGATGGGGGTGGCAACCCATAGCTGTCTGCTTTATCTGCGCTGAGAATCAAAAATACCGCGGAGCGCTACGTCATTTTTTTTAAACATTTATTTTTACAGCACTGTGATGTCCAGCAATCAAAATACAGTGAAGCCCATTTTGTTTTTAGTTATTTAAATAAATAATTAAAAAAAATATATATGGGCTCCCGCTGCATTTTTTGTATTGCTAGCTAAGGGTAATCCAAGCAGCTACTGGCTGCTAACCCCCACTGCTTGGTGTTACCTTCACTGGCAATGTAAAATCTAGGGAAGCATTTTTTATTTTTTTTGCCAAAAAACTACAAAAAAAGGACGTGAGCTTCGCCATATGTTTTGTATGCTAGCCAGGTATAGCAGGCAGGTGCTGGAAGAGTTGGATACAGCGCCAGAAGATGGCGCTTCTATGAAAGTGCCATTTTCTGAGGCGGCTGCAGACTGCAATTCGCAGCAGTGGGGCCCAGAAAGCTCAGGCCAACCTGTGCTGCAGATTCCAATCTCCAGCTGCCTAGTTGTACCTGGCTGGACACAAAAATGGGGCGAAGTCTACGTCATTTGTTTTCTAATTATTTCATGAAATTCATGAAATAATAAAAAAAGGGCTTACCTTTATTTTTGGTTCCCAGCCGGGTACAAATAGGCAACTGGGGGTTGGGGGCAGCCGTACCTGCCTGCTGTACCTGGCTAGCATACAAAAATATGGCGAAGCCCACATAATTTTTTCAGGGGGAAAAAAACTTCTGCATACAGTCCTGGATGGAGTATGCTGAGCCTTGTAGTTCTGCAGCTGCTGTCTGTCTGTATGGAGAAGAGCAGACAGCAGCTGCAGAACTACAAGGCTCGGCATACTCCATCCAGGACTGTATGCAGAAGTTTTTTGCCCACCAAAAAAATGACGTGGGCTTCGTCATATTTTTGTATGCTAGCCAGGTACAGCAGGCAGCCACGGGCTGCCTCCAACCCCCAGTTGCCTATTTGTACCCGGCTGGGAACCAAAAATATAGGGAAGCCCATTTTTTTTAATTATTTCACTTATTTCATGAAATAATTAAAAAACAAATGACGTGGGCTTCGCCCCCTTTTTGTGTCCAGCCGGGTACAACTAGGCAGCTGGGGATTGGAATCCGCAGCACGGGTTAGACCGAGGTTTCTGGGCGCCTCTGCTGCGAATTGCAGTCCGCAGCCGCCCCAGAAAATGGCGCTTTCATAGAAGCGCCATCATCTGGCATTGTATCCAACTCTTAAAACAGCCCTGAAGCCGGGTGGCTTGTTGGGTAATAATGAGTTAATACTAGCTTTGTTTTACTAGCTAGTATTAAGCCAGAGATTCTTAATGTCAGGCACGTTTGACCCGGCCATTAAGAATCTCCAATAAAGGGTTAAAAAAAGACACCACACAGAGAAAAAATACTTTATTAGAAATAAATACACAGACACATTAGAGACTCCATCTTTATTACCCCCTGTCAGCCCTCCACGATCCATGGTCTTCTGTCTTTCTCGTTCAACAAATGCAGCTCTGCTCCATCTCTGCTGCATGGGGGAAGACGCTGCTTTCCGTGCAGCCTTCACTCCATGAGTGATCAGTGCTGCTGGCTGTCAGCGGTAACAGCGGTAATGCTGACAGACGTGTTACCATAGCAACGTTGCTCCCTGAGCCGCGCTTGGCGGTGACGTCACCGCTAACTGCGTTGCTATGGCAACGGTAATCTCCGTTAATGACCGGCTGTGTCAGCTGGTCCCTAACGGAACGGGGAGTCGACCGTGTGCTAGAGCATGTCGCCGGTACACGGCGATACACAAATGTGCACCGTGTACCAGAGAGATGCACTCGCATATGACGCGTCATAGTCATGTGACCAGTCTGTAGCCAATGAGATAATAGCCACGTGACTGGTCACATGGCTATTTTGACGTCACGATAGGTCCTGCATCACTGCTGGCAGTGCTGGTCACCGGGAGGATTCAGCGATCATCGGATGGAATAGCGGCAGGAGACAGAGTGCAGGAGGGATCGCGGGGACTGGTAAGTGTTATGGCAATGTTTATTAACTGTATGTGTACATTTATAATGCGTTTTTATGTGTTTGTGATTGCCTCCCATTATGTCCTATTGGTTCGAGTTTGGTTCATCGAACGTTCGCCGAACCGAACTCAAACGAGACCTCCGTTCGGCGAACTGAACTCGAGCCGAACCACGGCCAGTTCGCTCATCTCTAGTCCTGGATGCTTTTCCCACTCTGCCTATGGCAGAGCAAGAATCCAGAACACATGAATTCTGCAGGAATTCTGCAGTAACAATGCTTTTCAGAATGCAGCTTTTCGGCTGCGTTCTGAGACGCACATGCAGTGACTTTCCACGCTGCGGAATTGAATGCAACGTGCGCACATAGCCTTAAGCAGTGTATGTCACTACCTCCATAGTACTGTCCAGAAACCAGAATACATTAGTTATTTTAAGAGCTGATAGCACTGAACAAACTCACAGCAGGGAGGCAGAGAATGTGGATTAGATAGGGAATCTGGACTTGCTTCACAATAGTCTGGGTTTCACAGTTTGGCTTGTGCCCTCTGTCCACTATAGCCATTTACCAGCTTTTCCATCTCATCATATGCCACTTCCTGTCTCCCCTCCACCTCCTTCTCCTGCTCCTCATCCTCTGCTGAATTACACTCCCCATCACTGCCAAGCTGGGATCTGTGCAGCAGCACATTAGTAAAGCAGCAACATGCTCTGTTGAAGCTGATCTGTTTAAGTCACAAACCAAAGCAGAGCTGTGGCAAGGTATAAAAGAGCAGACCAATCATTAGCTCTTCCCACTGCACCTCCTACTTGGTCTGGTCATTTGTGACAATAGGCATAACCTGGTGACAGCTTCAAAGTTCGGCAAGCTGGTACATGTGCTGAACCTAGTTGTTCAGAAATTTATGAATACATACCTTGATTTGCCATACCTACTTGAGAAGGTGCGTCGTATTAGTGCCCATTTCTTTACAGTGTTGCACTGTAATTTGCAAAGTGTAAGGCACTTTAATTTGCCAAGTCACAAACTCATGTGTTAACTACCCTTGCAGTGGAACTGAACATTCTATATGTTGGCGAGGATTACTGAGCAGCAGAGGGCAGCAGCTGAATATCAGCTCCAACATGCCCATCAGACTGAAAGTCAGGCACCGCACATAACAACTTTTGAGTGGATGTGGATCACTGACATTTGTGAGGTTCTTGAGAACTTTGAGTAGTGCACCAAGCTTATAAGCTTAACCATCCTGCTGCTGTGTCTGTTGAAACAATCACTGCATAATCTCAAAGAGGAAGCTTTGAGAACCCAGCATGTGGCTATGGAGCAAGATTTCCCCATGGGTGATGCTACCCAGCCCAGCCAATATTTTGAGGCAACATTGTGTGATGATGAGGAAGATACAGAGGAGGATGAGAAAGAAGACTTTCTTTCTGTGCTACCCAGGGGTCTCCCAATGCTACACAGGGGACTCTCAACCCCAGCTTCAAGTCTGTCCAGCATGGATGAGCTGGAGAGGAAGAGGAGGAGTAGATGAGACAGCATGAGGAGAGAATGGATATTTTTGATCCTCCTGGTGGGTATACAGAACCTTTGCCTGTTTGCAGCTTGGCTCATATGGCACAGTTCATGTGTAAGTGTCTGTGGCAAGACTCTCGTGTAATATACATTTTATCCAACAACCTTTACTGGTTGTCCACCTTTCTGGACCCACGGTACAAGGAGAAATTTCCTTCTCTCCTTTTGGAGTCACCAAAGGGCTGTACAATGGAATCCTTCAAGATGGTCGTTGTAGATGAGTTGATGAAAACATCACCCTCAGGCAACGTTGGTGGAAGAGTTATCGACTTTTTTCAACACCAAGGATTAATGGGGAGAGACACCAACTCCAGGTCCAACAGAGGTGGGAGAAAAATGTATGCAAACTGGGCCATTTTCAATAAAGCAGGACATCAGCAAAGGCTATCTGTGCCTGTAACAATACCAAGGAGGGAGAAGTTGCACGGCATGGTCAATGGGTACTTAAGTGACCATACCTGCGTCCTTTCTGATGCTTCAGTTCCCTTTAGGCTACATGCACATGCTGCAGTCTTTGTTGCTTTTTTGGTGCAGTTTTGTTGTCAGCATGTTCTGACTTTTGACTTCCCAGCACAGTCTATGAGAAATCAGATTTACTGTGCGCATGTTGCAGTTCTTTTGTCTGCAGTTTAATTGTCACACACTACTGACAAAAAAACTGCAGCACGTTCATTCTTCTTGCTTTTTTGTTGCAGTTTTGTCACACTGACAAACACATGAAGTTAGAATAGAAAAAAACGTGACAAAAAAGCACCAAAAAAGCAACAAAAATGCACCATCATTACAAGAATTTGTTTTGACACTTTTGACATTTCCAGGCTCTCTGCGACAAGGTGCAGTTTTGGATGCAGTTTTGGTTGCAGTTTGTGTACAGAAAAAACTGCAGTGTGCGCATGTAGCCAATTATTGGTTGTCAAAGCTGAACACTTGGCCCGACCTCTTATACGCCTTGGAGGTGCTGGCCTGCCTGGCTGCTAGTGTGATGTCAGAGTGTGTTTTCAGTTCTGCTGGGGCAATCATCACTGAAAGGTGCACACATTTCTCTACAGAAAATGCAGACAGACTTACTCTGATTAAATTCAACAAGGACTGGATTTATCCACATTTTGCAATCCATCCAGATCAGAGCAAGCCAAACTAAATTCCCCCAAATTATTCATTTTGGCTACTGCTGTGTAACATCCAACCTTTGCCATATAAAGCCGTTTCTTTCCTGCATTAACCATGACTCAGGCCATAGGGCTAATTTTTGAAAACACTTTGCACATTGTGCGCAGTAGACAAAAAAAGCCAGTACTCCTACTCCACCCTAACTACTATTTGTCATTGGAGGCCATTGTGATTGGGACTTCCTGCGTGAACCATGACTCAGACCATAGGGCTAATTTGTGTAAACACGATGCACATTGTGCTGTGGCGGACAAACTAGCAGAGTACTCTTACTCCAGCCTAACTACTTTTTGTCATTGGAGGCCCTTGTGATGGGGACTCCTGCGTCAACCATGACTCAGGCCATAGTGCTAATTTTTTAAACAATGCACATTCGTGTGACAACCGCATCCTTTCTGTTTTGTATATGGTCCATTTTACATCCGTGTGCCTTCCATTGTTTTTTTTTTTTTTTTTGCGGACCGCCAAAAAAAAAAAAAATGAAAAGAGGGTTACATACAGTCAAAAGCTAGAAAGATAGATTGCTGGAAACATAGATTGCTGGATAGATATAATGTCCCATTCCTCTACATTTTGTAATCTTGCACCCTCTGGTGCCTTTCATGTGGGACTAAAGGGTGCTTAGCCTTGTATTTAGCCAAAAAATAAATACAGAACTAATTAAATAAAATGACGTGGGGTCCCTTAATTTTTGTAGCCAGCTCGGGTTTAGCAGACAGCTGCAGCCTGCAGACCACAGCTGGCAGCTTCACCTTGGCTGGTAATCCAAAACAGAGGGCACCCCACGCTGTTATTTTAAAGTAAATAAATAAATTAAAACAAAAATGTGGGGCCCCCCAAATTGGATCACCACCAGCCAAGGTAAAGCGGACAGCTGTGGTCTGGTATTCTCAGACTAGGGAGTTCCATGGTTATTGGACCCTCTCCAGCCTAAAATTAGCAGGAAGCAGCCACCCCGGAAGTGGCACATCCATTAGATGCCTCAATCCTTGCGCTTCACCTCCAGCTCATCCCGTTGCCCTGGTGCAGTGGCAAACAGGGTAATATGTGGGGTTTATACCAGATGTCTAATGTCACTTGGCATCAAGCCCTGGAATTAGTGATGTCACGGAATCTATTACATACCCGACATCACTAACCCAGTCAGTAATAAAAAAATAGACAACAGAAAGAAATGATTTGAAAAAACACTCCCCAAAACATTCCCTCTTTCACCAATTTATTGAAAATAAAAACAAATCTGGGTCAGGCGTAATCCAATAAGGGGGTCCCACAACAATCTAAATCATACTTAGTGGCCCAGTCAATGAAGAACAGAATGTTCCCCATTGGCTGGGAGAGCAGTGCAATGACCTGAGCTAATATCATTAGGTCAGGCCAGGTCACCGCAGGGCATAAAGAGTGTCGACATCATGAACTCATGGGGTCAGCAGCGCTTGTCACTGAGTTCTATGGCCGCCGCGTTCTCACATGAACTGTTCCGTGAGCCCATGACATCACCGCTAGCCACAGTCTGGGCCATCTGTGTGACTTGATGTAAGAATGCGGCATCATATGGAAGTCAGTGACGAGTGCTGACGTCGAGCGCTGATGTCAGGAGTTCAGCGGAGATCATCACAGCCGGTAATGATCTGAGCTAACCTCCTAATGTCAGCGCTAGTAATCCCACAACTGCTTGCACACTGCTGTGTGAGCCACTACAGGGCTGGCCAGGGCAGTGCAACATACACTGCAGGGGCACCGATAGACTGAACCCAGACAAAACTTTTTCCATCTGGCTTCAAGGGATTCCAGAAACCACAAGGAAGTCAGAAATGCATGCAGGCATATTCTCCAGGATCATCCCATTCAGTTTTCATCACTTTCCTATCCATTTCAGCCTTTTCTTCAGACCCCCAGACCTCTTTGTTGGGTCCAGTAGAAAATTACTTGCATTTCCCATTGACTTGCATTGTACTCGTTATTCGTTATGAATACATGAATATTACAAAGTACTCGTTTTGAGTATAGTGATTACGAATATTACGGTACTCACGCATCTCTAAAAATGATAAATAAAAAAATCAACAGTGTGTGAATTTGGCCTCCTCATAAATTATGTTGACCTTTTAGGATAAAGCTGCCATTTTTACTGATAACTTTAGCAACCACAGTGCAATTACAGTTTTTTTAATCATTTTACAATAATATATATATTCTGTTTTTCCTGTTTATAATACATTATTTGACATAGTGAATGGTGCAATTAAAAAAAATAATTTATGCTGACAAAATAATTTGTTTTTCAATCAGTTAAAAAAAACTTCAATGAACATAAAGGAAATTTAAGAAAATATATAGTCTAAACGATGAATTATAATTCAATATAATAATAAGTGATGTTAATATTAAAATATTAAAATTAGAATCAAACAAACTGGGAAGACATTTAAAAACATATATATTTATATTTTAATATATTTGATACAAGAGGAAACAAAGTATTTCACCTGTTAACGCCTACGGCATTCCACTTAGATTCAAACTCAGGAGTTTTCCGCATCTATGTAAAGTAAATCAAAAACAAAGTCTACTTTAATAATATTAGTAAAATGTAATTATTAAAAAAACATATTGGACCCACTCCACAACATCATTTATGTTGGTTATTAAAAAAAATAATCCAAAAACATATATTCACTAACCACTTTGCTGAAGCTCGTATTGATTAATCCTAGCGCAAGTCCATTCACCCTGATGTTCATACAGCGCAATGCAGTAGCCAGAACATTTGTTAGTCCTAGAAGCGTTGTCTTAGTTATAGCGTATGGCCCCAAAGGCTACAAAACATAGAGATCATCATAAGGATAAGTATCAAACTACAATTTATACTATACTAGAAATAGGCCCGATGTTACCGCATCAGGAATTCGGTGAAATGAACATCTGTCTATGCTTAGTGGTGCAGACAGGAGCAGTGGACATGTGTCACACTGCGCTTTCCAACATATCTGTTGTATGTCATCCCTCCACATTTGTGTATTGTATGTGTTGCGTCATTTTACCTCTTTCACCCCTGGCACTGTCTCTTCCTTGTTGTGTGCTGTATATTGGTATCTGGTGTTGTGTTTCTTGAGCTGTGTTCACTATGTAGTGTCTCCCCTGTGTGTTGTGTGTGTTTTTACACTATAGGGTCTCTTGTAAGCTGTTGTGACTATAATTGGAGGTGGTACATTGTTTTGTGCAGTTTAATGTGTGTGTGATTGTCCGTTCCCAAAGTGGACTAAAAAACACAAAGGAAATGAGAGGATACAATTTATTAACATGCCAAAAATAATGGCAAAGCTTCTTTCTCTTACATAACAGTAACAGAAAGACAATAAATGGAAATTTTATTATATTCTATTTCTATGTATTATGTATATTTATATAAATATATTATTTATGTATGTATGGGTAAACGATGTATATCTGTATCTATAATGTCTTCTCGATCTATATATGCCTATATATCTATCATGTATTTCATCATATTAAGAAATGATACATCTATTTATTTAGCTGTGATGAATATATGTGCTAATATTATATACTTTAAATGATTATATATTATGTGTCAGATATCTATGTATAATATATGTCTAAAATATGCAATTTTTAAGGTATAAATCTAGGTATGTATGAATATATATCTATGTAGCGATGTCTCTATCCATATGGATTAGAGCTCGAAGAGGAGATATGGTGAACAGCTGTCCCGCCCATCTCTTCAGCTGTTCACAAAAAAACAGCCCAGTGAAAAGACAAATAAGTCTCTCAGCATCTTTAGCACTGTAGTTAGAAATGTGGGTTTCTATCACTAACTGTTTAAAGTCTATGATACACATCTCCCCTGTGATGACCTTAAATGCTTTTATATATATGCATTTTGCACAAAATGAATGATTCAAAATATATGTTATATATATATATATATATATATATATATATATAAAATCATATAGCAATGTACATATTCTGCTATGTATCTGTGTATGTATATACATGCATAGATATGTATCTAATATGTATCTATAGATATGTATCTAAGGCATATTAATGTATGTAAAAAAGTAAATCATTATTGATGAGATATAATACTATGTACATGTTATTGAGATGACTAAAGAAATAAATTAATTTAAAACATTTTTATAAACTACATTTTTAGTGAACATTTTATCACTACCATGTAACAACTGTCCTTGTAGTGGTGTATCTAAAACTTTCACTTTGATATGGGAGTGTTGCTTGACTCTGGAGAAAGCAACATATAGCTGTCCATGGCCAAAGGTTAGTTGAGGTAGAAAAATACCCATTCAATGTAGAATCTGCCCTTGTGTTTTGGTAATTGTCATTGCGCAAGCTGGCCTAGCAGGAAACTGTTGTCTTCGTAGTTTGAATGGTAACCCAAATCAATGTGTGGAATAAAAACAGTCTCCTTCAGCTAATCCTGTGTTGACCTTTGCCTGTATGATTTATGGATTTAAGGATGTTACAATGAGCTGAGTTCCGTTACATAATCCTTTTTTTGTATTCAGATTTTGCAGTAGCATGACAATTGCTCCAATTTTTAGTTGTAGGTGATGTGGTGGCATTCAAGATAGTGTCAAAGAATTTAAAAATTCGACCGGGTGGTGTTCACATTCATTAGCATCATCAGCATCCATGGAATCATCACTTGTATATAAGACATACTGGCTATTCAATTGGTCCATAATTTGAGAGTTTGAAGTGCAACATCTTCATTTTTTGAGCAGAGTATTGCATGTGATACAGCATACATAACACTCTCAGTATCATTAACATTACTATGAATGTTTGTGCCAAATATGTCCGTGATTAAACACGCAGAGGACTTCGACTTACAGGTTAATCATGGGGGTGTCTCATAGACGCCTGCCATGATTAACCTAGGACTTTGTGGCAGCTGCCATTAACTCCTTATTACCCCGATTGCCACCGCACCAGGGCAATTTGGGATGAGCCGGGTAGAGACCCGGGAATGTCGCATCTAATGGATGCTGGCTGATATTTTTAGGCTGGGGGGGCTCCCCATATCGTGGGGCTCCTCATCCTGAGAATACCAGCATTCAGCCGTGTGGCTTTACTTTGGCTGGTATCAAAATTGAGGGGGACCGAACATTCTTTTTTTTAAATTATTTATTTATTTTACTGCACTACATAGACCCGCCCACCGGCGGTTGTGATTGGTTGCAGTGAGACAGTTGTCACTCAGCGTGGCTGCACGTCTGAATGCAACCAATCATAGGCACCAGTGGGCGGGGGAAGCAGGGAATACGAGATGGAATAATGAGCGGCCGGCATTTTAAAAAGCTAGAGAAGCCGCCGGAGCAGTGTGACAGCTGTGCAGCGCAACGCCGGTGATCAGTCAGTGATCGGTAAGTATGAGAGAGGGGAGGAAAGGGAGAGACAGACAGACAGAGAGAGACTGAAATACCTGCATTCTGTTTGTCAAAAAAGCGATTACTTTGGTTTGAGAGCTATTCTGGCGACTACGTAAAAGCCATGTGCTGTTCTGAGCACATTATTCCAAGACACCCGAAATGTAGTCACACACCTTCTACAGGCTGTGCCCATACTGTTTCTGCCATTTCCCATCCAGTTCAGCCTTTTCCTCAGTCACCACAGCTAGCCGTTAGGTCCAACGTGAAATTATTCGAGTTTCCAATAGACTTACATTGCGCATTGAATATTCATGATAGTCGAATAGCGGCGACCTATTCGTCGGATATTCGTCGAAGCGGATATTTTGGTATTCAATCATCCCTAATGGTTAAGAAAAGGTCATTTAAAAATTTGGCGGAGATTGACAACGGGTGAACTGTTGCTGGAGTAAGTGCTTCAAGAGCCACCACACACAGATGTATCCAGAACATGGGCTACAATTGTCGCATTACTTATGTTAAGCAACTCATGACCAATAGACAATGCCAGAAGTGCCTTACCTGGCGCAGGAGAAAAAGAACTAGACTGTTGTTCAGTTGTCCAAGGTATTGTTTTCAGATGAAAGTAAATTTTGCATTTCATTTGGAAATCAAGGTCCCAGAGTCTGGAGGAAGAGTGGGGAGGCCACAATCCAAGCTGCTTGAGGTCTAGTGTGAAGCTTCCACAATCAGTGATGGTTTGGGGAGCCATGTCATCTGCTGGTCTAGGTTCACAGTGTTTTATTAAGATCAAAATCAGCACAGCCGTCTACCACGAAATATAAGAGCACTTCATGCTTCCCTCTGCCGACAAGCCTTTTGGAGATGGACAATTCATTTTCCAGCAGGACTTGGCACCTGTCCACCCTGCCGAAAGTACCAATACTTGGTTTAATAACCACAGTATCACTGTGCTTGATTGGCCAGGAAACTCCCCTAATCTAAACCCCATAGAGAATCTATGGAGTATTGCCAAGAGGAAGATGAGAGGCACCAGATCCTACAATGCTGATGAGCTGAAGGCTGCTATCAAAAGAACCTGGGCTTCCATAACACCTCAGCAGTGTCACAGGCTGATTGCCACTATGCTCTATGCCACACCACATTGATGCAGTAATTCATGCAAAAAGAGCCCTAAACAAGTATTGAGAGCATTTACTGTACATACTTTTCAGGAGGCCAACATTTCTGAATTAAAAAACATTTTTTGTATTGGTCTTATAAAATATTCTAATTTTTTGAGAAAATTACTTTTGGGTTTTCATTGGCTATAAGCCGTAATTATCAACATTATCAGAATTAAACAGTTGAACTAGATCACTCTGTTTGAAATGACGCTATTAGAGATGAGCGATGTTCTATTCCATCCGTTCGCCAATTTCAAATTCGAGTGATTTTGGGCGGTGTTCGAGTCGTTCGACGAACTCGAACAATTTGCTTCAAGTTCAGCAGTTTGAGTTACTGTTCGATAATGGTTCGATCACCAAAAGCGTAGGTTTTCACAGTAAGGCTATGTGCACACGTTGCGTATCTGCATACGTCCTGCGTCCCCAGCACAAACCCTCTCTCTTTCCTACTCATCGATCACGGGCGCAGCGCTGCACGGCTGGTACAAAGCTCCGGCGGCTATTCCTCTTTTGAAAATGGATGTCGCTCATTATTCAATCAGGTATTCCCTGCTTTCCCCGCCCACAGGCACCCATGATTGGTTGCAGTCATACATGCCCCACAATGAGTGACAGCTGTCTCACTGCAACCAATCACAGCCGCCAGCGGGCGGGTCTATATCGTGCAGTAAAATAAATTAATAAAGAAAACACCTGCGGTTCCCCCCAATTTTGATACCAGCCAAGGTAAAGCCACACGGCTGGAGGCTGGTATTGTCAGGATGGGGAGCGCCACGTTATGGGGAGCCCACCACCCTAACAATATCAGCCAACTCTATCCGACTTATCCCGAATTGCCCTGGTGCGGTGGCAATCGGGGTAATAAGGTTAGGTTAATCATGACAGGGGTCTCCCCGAGATACCTTCCATGATTTACCTGTAAGTGAAAGTAAATAAACACACACAATGAAAAATCCTTTATTTGGAAGAAAAGACAAAAAAAACCCTCTTTTACCTCTTTATTAATCCCCAAACACCTATCCAGATCCGAAGTAATCCACACGACGCTTTCAGCTCTGCTACATGAAGCTGACAGGGAGCACCGTAGAACACGAGCGCTCTTTGTGAGCTCCATGCAGCAACTGAAGTGAGCCGCGCTGTCACCAGAGACTTCACCCAGGTAGTGCCTGCATGTGTGTGAGGATGTTGATGGGGGTGGTAGTGCTTGTGTGTGCGCTGATGAGGATGGGGGCGGTAGTGCCTGCGTGTCTCTCTCTCTCTTCTCTCTCTCTCTCTCTCTCTCCCCTCTCTCTCCTCTCTCTTCTCTCTCTCTTGTCTCTCTCTCTTTTCTCTCTCTCTTCTCTCTCTTTTCTTTCTCACTCTCTCCTCTCTCTCCTCTCTCTCACTCATCTCACTCTCTCACTCATTTCACTCTCTCACTCACTCAACTCTCTCTCTCATCTTTGTAGCTGACTAATCTACTTCTGGATTTTCTACTGCAATACAAAGATCAATATTACCAAATCTTGATATGCTTTTCATTACAGGCAGTGCCTCAATGGGTAGAGCTACTGCCTTAGGAGAATTAGTTCACGAGTTCAAGTCCCGGCCGTCCTGGTAAAGAATTTAATTTATTTATAGTTTTAAATTATAATTATTATTATTTATTTATAATTATAATTTATTTAATTATGCACTGAGGGGAGGAGCCGGACATTAGCTGTGAGCCGCGGGACACACCTCTAAAATCGGAGCAGTTCACGGAATGAGGCTGCATTGCTCTCCCCTCTTCTCTCTCTCTCTTCTCTCTCTTCTCTCTCCCTCTTCTCTCTCCCTCTCTCCATCTCTTCTCTCTCTCCTCTCTCTCTTCTCTCCTCTCTCCTCTCTCTTCTCTCTCTCTTCTCACTCTCTCCTCTCTCTCACTTCTCTCTCCCTCTCTTCTCTCTCTCCTCTCTCTCTTCTCTCTCTCCTCTCTTTTCTCCCTCCCTCTTCCCTCTCCCTCTCTCCTCTCTCTTCTCTCTCTCTTCTCTCTTCTCTGTCTCCTCTCTTCTCTCTCTCTTCTCTCTCCTTTTTCTCTTCTCTCTCTGTCTCCTCTCTTCTCTCTCTCTCTTCTCTGTCTCTTTTCTCTCTCTCTCTCTTCTCTCTCTCTTCTCTCTCTCTCTCAGACCTGCGGAATCAGCTGACACTATAAGTCGAGCGGTGAGGCCGGCTTTTTACCGCCCGGTTGGCTAAACTATCAGCTGATGCTGTCGGACAGGAGTCTGCACTGAAGTGTGTAGTTTTTTTGGTGTTTTTTTTGCACTGATGCATCAGCTGATTGCATAAAAGCCCTTTATATGATCAGCTGCTGTGTCTTGTGATTCAGGCCCTTGAACCTGACACATCATCTGATCGCTTTGCCTTCCAGCAAACCGATCAGATGATATTGGATCCAGATTGGATGGCGCGGGACCCTTGACCCAGGATTACTGTGGAGGGGGGTTCTCTATTTCAATAAAGATGGAGTCACTATTTGTGTTGTGTTTTATTTCTAATAAAAATATTTTTCTGTCTGTTGTGGTTTTTTTTATCTGTACTAAAAATTCATGGTGGCCATGTCTAATATTGGTGTGACACCATGAATTTCGGGTTTAGGGCCTGTTGATAATATACAGCTTCGCCCCGCCCACCTCTCTCTGCTCTCTTCAGTCAGTGACTAGAAGTGGGTGTGAGGAGCAGCAAATCAATTCTTGTTTAATTTAAACAGCAGACACACGTGGGTGCTCCAACCGCCAACTTCCTGCAGCGTCTGAGGAGACTGTGTGTCAGCTGTTTAAGAAGGAGGCTCCAGGAGCAGGGTTCCACTGCAGTCATGTCTGACCCGGAGTAAGTGCAGATCACTGCAGTGTCCGGGCCAGAGCACGGCATACCATCACAGCACAGCCCACAGTCTTTGTGCTGAGTGCTCACATTACTTTGTTTGATCCTGCTTCTGCACTAGAAACAAAGTCTCTTGTAACGCAACAGGACCTGCAGTGATGTAATGAAGAGGGGTGGTCCAGAACAGCACAGAATAGCACAGTGAACCGCCTACATCACTGCAGGTCCTCTTGAAATATGGGAGATTTTGTTTCTAGTGCAGAGGCAGGACCAAACTTAAAGCTAGGTGAGCATCACATTTTCAATATTAAGGCAATAAGTAAATATAGTATATAAAGGCATTACTGTACACCTGGATGGGGTTGGATCATATAAACACACACACATACACACACACAAACACACACACACACACATGCACACACACACGTTGGAAGATCACACATAAAAGGATGGGGAACATACATATTCCACAATGGGGGCCATATATACCTGGAAGGGACCTAGAATAGGAGACATGAGTACAGAATTTGGGGATATTATTACCTCCATAACAGTGTCGGCAGCAGACTCCCCCCCCCATAACAGTGTGTCATGAGTAGAGTTGAGCGATGTTCGAGGTTCGCCAATTTCATGTTCGAGTGATTTTGGGGGTGCTCGAGATCGAAGTCGAACTTGAGCTTTTTGCTAAAAGCTTGACAGTTCGAGTTACGTTCGAAAACTGTTCGATCACCATAAACGTGGCTGTTCACAGTAAGGCTATGTGCACATGTTGCTATCTGCATGTGTCCTGCGTCCCCAGCATAATCCCTCTCCCTTTCCTACTCACCGATCACGTGCGTCTCGCTCCATGGCTGTCACAAATCTGCGGCGTCTTTTCCTCTTTAGAAAATGGCTGCCACTTCATTAGTCAGTTAGTTATTCCGTGCTTTCCCCGCCCACCGGCGCTTATGATTGGTTGCAGTCAGACACGTCCACAAGATGAGTGACAGGTGTCTCACTGCAACCAACCATAACTGCCGGTGGGCGGTACTATATCGTGGATTAAAATAAATAAATAAAAAAAAAATTCAGTCCCCCCATATTTGATACCAGCCAGGATGAAGCCACATAGCTGGAGGCTGGTATTGTCAGGATGGAGAGTGCCACGGTATGGGGAGCCCTCCAGCCTAACAATATCACCCAGCAGCCGATCAGAATGCTCATCCTGAATTGCCCTGGTGCAGTGGCAATTGGGGTAATAATGAGTTTAATCATAGCAGGCGTCTCCCCGAGACACCTTTTATGATTAAACTTAAAGTGAAAGTAAAGAAACACACACACCAAAAAATCCTTTATTTGTAATAAAAGACAAAAAAACAACCCTGATTTACCCCTTTATTAATCCCAAAAATACCCCTCCAGGTCGGAAGTAATCCACATAACACTGTCAGCTCTAATCCTTCAAGATGTAGTGGCACTGAAGTGACTCACGCTGTTAGCAAAGACTTCGTAAGAGGCACTAGACTAGTGGATAAAGTGCCCGCCTAAGCAGCATAATGTTGAAAGTTCTAGTCCCGGTAAAGAATTAATTTTTTTTTTTTAATTTATAATTTTAAATTATAATTATTATCTATTTATAAAGTGAAAGTAAATAAACACACACCGCAAAAAAATCCTTTCTAGACCAGGTAAAAAAATTTTTTTTAATTTTAATTTATATTTATAATATATTTATAAATATAATTTAATTATGTACTGAGGGGAGGAGCCAGACATCAGCTGTGAACTCTCTCTCCTCTATCTCTCTCCTTTCTCTCTCTCTCTCCTTTCTCTCTCTCTCCTTTCTCTCTCTCCTTTCTTTCTCTCCTTTCTTTCTCTTTCTCTCTCTCTCTTCTTTCTCTCTCTCCTTTCTCTCTCTCTCTCTCCTTTCTCTCACTGCTTTCTCTCTCTCCTTTCTCTCTCTCCTTTCTTTCTCTCCTTTCTTTCTCTCCTTTCTTTCTCCTCTTTCTCTTCTCTCTCTTCTTTCTCTCTTTCTCTCTCTCTCTTCCTTCTCTCCTTCTCTCTCTCCTTTCTTTCTCTCTCTCCTTTCTTTCTCTCTCTCCTTTCTTTCTCTCTCTCTCTCCTTTCTCTCACTCCCTTCTTTCTCTCCTTTCTTTCTCTTCCTTCTCTACTTTCTCTTCTTTCTCTACTTTCTCTTCTCTCTTCTCTCTCTCTTTCTCTCTCTCTTCCTCCTCTCTTTCTCTTCTTTCTCCTCTTTCGCTTTTTTCTCTCTTCTTTCTCTTTCTCTCTCTCTTCTTTCTCTCTCTTCTTTCTCTCTCTCTCTTCTTTCTCTCTTTCTCTCTCTCTCCTTTCTTTCTCTTCTTTCTCTACTTTCTCTTCTTTCTCTACTTTCTCCTATTTCTCTTCTCTCTCTTCTTTTTCTTTCTCTCTCTCTTCTTTCTCTCTCTCTCTTCTTTCTCTCTTTCTCTCTCTTATCTTTCTCTCTATCTTTTTTCTCTCTCGCTCTCTTTCTCAGACCTGGCGATGATCAGCTGATGCGGTCACCTGACAGTATAAGCTGACACTATAAGTCAAGCGGTGAGGCCGGCTTGTTACCGCCCGGCCGGCTAAACTATCAGCTGATGCTGATGTACAGGAGTCTGCACTGAAGTGTGTTTTTTTTTTTTTTTTGCACTGATGCATCAGCTGATTGTATAAAAGCCATTTATACAATCAGCTGCTGTGTCATGGGATTCAGGCCCTTGAACCTGACACATCATCTGATCGCTTTGCCTTCCAGCAAACCGATCAGATGATATTGGATCTGGATTGGACGGCGCGGGCCTCTTGACCCAGGATTACTGCGGAGTGGGGTTCTTTATTTCAATAAAGATGGAGTCACTAATTGTGTTGTGTTTTATTTATAATAAAAATATGTTTCTGTGTGTTGTGGCTCTTTTTATCGGTACAAGAAATTCATGGTGGCCATGTCTAATATTGGCGTGCCACCATGAATTTCGGGCTTAGGGCCAGTTGATAATATACAGCTAGCCCTAACCCTATTATTATCCAGCAAGCCATCATCACCAGGGCTGATGGAAGAGTTGGATACAGCGCCAGATGATGGCGCTTCTATGAAAGCACCATTTTCTGGGGCGGCTGCGGACTGCAATTCGCAGCAGAGGGGCCCAGAAAGCTCAGGCCAACCTGTGCTATGGATTCCAATCCCCAGCTGCCTAGTTGTACCTGGCTGGACACAAAAATATGGCGAAGTCCACGTCATTTGTTTTTTAATTATTTCATGAAATTCATGAAGTAATTAATAAAAAAAGGGCTTCCCTATATTTTTGTTTCCAGCCGGGTACAAATAGGCAGCTGGGGGTTCGGGGCAGCTCGTTGGTGCCTGCTGTACCTGGCTAGCATACAAAAATATGGCAAAGCCCACGTCATTTGTTTTTGAATTATTTCATGAAATTCATGAAGTAATTAATAAAAAAAGGGCTTCCCTATATTTTTGTTTCCAGCCGGGTACAAATAGGCAGCTGGGGGTTGGGGGCAGCCCATAGCTGCCTGCTGTACCTGGCTAGCATACAAAAATATGACGAAGCCCAAATAATTTTTTTGGGGGGCAAAAGGTCCTGCATACAGTCCTGGATGGAGTATGCTGAGCCTTGTAGTTCTGCATCTGCTGTCTGTCTGTATGGAGGAGAGCAGACAGCAGCTGCAGAATGGCAATGCTCAGCGTACTCCATTCACTAGGGTATGCAGGAGAGCAGACAGCAGCTGCAGAACTACAGGGCTCAGTATGCTCCATTCACTAGTGTATGCAGGAGAGCAGACAGCAGCTGCAGAACTACAAGGCTCAGCATACTCCATCCAGGACTGTATGCATTAGTTTTTTGCCCACCAAAAAAATGACGTGGGCTTCACCATGTTTTTGTATGCTAGCCAGGTACAGCAGGCAGGTACGGCTGCCCACAACCCCCAGCTGCCTATTTGTACCCGGCTGGGAACTAAAAATATAGGGAAGCCCGTTTTTTTAATTCACTTATTTCATGAAATAATTAAAAAACAAGTGACATTGGCTTCGCCATATTTTTGGGTCCAGCCAGGTACAACTAGGCAACTGGGGATTGGAATCCGCAGCACCGGTTAGCCCGAGGTTTCTGGGCGCCTCTGCTGCGAATTGCAATCCGCAACCGCCCCAGGAAAGGGTGCTTTCATAGAAGCGTCATCATCTGGCGCTGTATCCAACTCTTCAGACAGCCCTGGTGACGGTGGCTTGCTGGGTAATAATGGGTTAATACTGGCTTTGTTTTACTAGCTAGTATTAAGCCAGAGATTCTTAATGTCAGGCACGTTTGACCCGGCCATTAAGAATCTCCAATAAAGGGTTAAAAAAAGACACCACACAGAGAAAAAATACTTTAATAGAAATAAATACACAGACACACTTAAAGACTCCATGTTCATTACTCCCTCTTATCCCTCCACGACCTGGCTCTTCTGTCTTCTTTCTCCTTCAACACATGCAGCTCTGCTACATCAGCAGCACTGTATGGGGTAAGATGCTGTTCTCCCTGCAGTGTTTTCACTCTGTGAGTAAGAAGGAGCTGCTGCCTGTAAGCGGTGACGTCACCACTGACAGGCGCGTTGCTATAGCAACTGTGATCTCCGTTATTGACCGGCTGTGGCAGCTGGTTTATAACGGAACGGGGAAGCAGACCGGGAAGCCGACCGTGTGCCAGAGCATGTCGCCGGTACACGGAGATACAAAAACGATCACCACGTACTGGAGAGATGCACTGACAGGTCCTACATGACGCGTCATAGTCATGTGACCAGTCTGTAGCCAATGAGATAACAGACACGTAACTGGTCACATGGCTATTTGGACGTCACGGAAGGTCCTGTCAGTGCTGGTTACCGGGAGGACGCAGCGATCATCGGAAGGAATAGCGACATGAGACAGAGTGCAGGACGGGTCGCGGGGACCGGTAAGTGTTATGGCAATGTTTATTAACTGTATGTGTAAATTTATAATGTATTTTCCTGTGTTTGTGATTGCCTCCCATTGTTTTCAATGGGGTTTGAGAGGTTCGTCGAATGGCTCTTCGAACGGCTCGTCGAATGGGGCACCGTTCGACGAACCGAACTCGAACTCTAGGGGGGTGGCTCATCTCTAGTCATGACCACATTCTTTTACTTCAATTTTTTTCTATTTTTTCCTCCTCTACAACAAGGGTGCATCTTATAGTCTGGTGCATCTTATAGTAAGCAATATATATATATATATATATATATATATATATATATATATATATATATATATATACATATATATATTTTTTTTTTATTATTTTTGTTTAAATGAGCTGTTGCAGGCTATGGGCAGAGCATGGATCTACATCACCTTATGCTTCCAGGACTTACTTTAAAGGAATGGAGGTATTACCAGTGTGAGACATGTAACTAACACAGAACAGTAGAATGGAATTTTGTCTTCCTACAAACACATTTGCTGCAGCTCTCATAGCGCTGCTATATTTCAACAATATTGCTACACTGGCTTCCTGTGAGATGGAAGCTGAAGCTGAGAGGAACCTGCAGATGTGTCAGTTGTAATCACATACAGCTCTGCACAGTGAGACTAGCAGAGTAGAGAGACGCATTTGCATGAAACTGCAAGTGATCTTGTACATTTTTAATTTTTGCTGCTGTAAAAAAAGATTGTTTTCAGACTTCATACAGATGACAAAAATCATAAAATCAAAAAGTTTTCTGAATGACACTCTGAACAATTTTACGCTTGTGTGAACTTACCCCAAGGCTCCGTTCCTGTGATGAGCTTTTAGTAAGTTTTTGAAGCTGCAAATTGTTTGCAGGATTTCGTCAACTATTATGTAAATGAGATGATATGGGGGTTTTTTTATGCGTTTTTAATCTGTTTTTGATGCTGTGGTTTTTGACTCTTCTTGGTATGTCATATTTTAAAAAAGCTGTTTTTAAAAAAAACTTTATTGATACAATCATGTGCGGATTGCATGCATTTTTTATCTGTGTTTTTTCTGCATCTAATGTAAGTCTATAGAGAAAATCTGCACATAAAACTCAGTGTACCGGCAAGAAAAATAGAGATGCTACAGATTTGAAACATACACCGCAGCTCAGTGGTCATGAGAATTCTATATATCCCATCCACTTTCCTGTAACTGTAAGATACTGCATTTCCGATGCAGTGAATATATGGGCGTCATAAACTCACCAAAAACTAATTTTGGACGCACAAAATAAAAGCATTTTTTTAGAATCCCTTTCCACCCAATTCAGTTTTCACTGAATTATTCTGAATATTATTTCAATGTCAACAAATTTGCTCATCTATACAATTTAACATTTGTAACAAATTTACTGCTGCAAATGTCATAGATTATAGCCTAGACAGTTTTACTAAGAACAAATGAGTGATAAACATTTTTTTTAAGTTGAATTGAAATTTTCAGGGAACTTACCGGTTGTGGTATGTATCCAAGAAAAGATGAACATAAAATGATTGATCCTCCCCTATTACACAAAAATAAAATGTATATTTATAAGAGTCTTGATAAAAGTGAACAAATTTATAGACATCGGGACACATTAGGACACAATAATAGAATTGATAAATCTCCTGCCATATGAAAATCGACAAAAATAGAATAATATTTCAACTTCCCAGCCATCTATTTGGTTGTACAATAGTAGTAATGTGCTAATAATCATAATATGTAATAATAATAATAGTGTGCGTTAGTGTAATTTGCAGTTGAAATTAAGAAATATAACTAACTAGCTGTAGCACTTGGCGTTGCCCGGGATAGTAACTGTCTCTCTGATTCTCTCCCAGTCTCTATCTGTCTGTGTCTGTCTGTCTCTCTCTATCTCTATCTCTTTTGACTGTCTATTTCCCTGTCTGTCTCTCTCTCTTTCCCTGTCCTTCTCTCTATCTCTTTCCCTGTCTGTCTCTTTCCCTGTCTTTCCCTATCTGTCTCTGTCTGTGTTTGTCTCTGCCCGTCTCTATCTGTCTCTTTCCCTGTCTGTCTGTCTCTTTTTCTGCTGTCATTTTCCATCTGCCTGTCTCTATCCCTGCCTGTCTCTTTCCCTGTCTTTTTGTTTGTCTGTCTGTGTCTGTCTGTCTCTCTCCCTGGCTGCATTGTGACATGCCAACAATCTATTTAAGGGCGTGGCTGCACATTCTTCTGAAGTTCTGTCTGCACTGTGGCTCCCAGCTTGATTGACTTTAATGGAAGCAGGTTAAAATTTCCCTTCAAAACTTAGGGGTACTTTGCACACTACGACATCGCAGCTGCGATGTCGGTGGGGTCAAATCGAAAGTGACGCACATCCGGCGTCGTTGTCGACATTGGAGTATGTGAATCGTTTTTACTACGATTAACGAGCGCAAAAGTGTCGAAATTGATCGGTGTAGTGTTGGGCATTTCTATAATGTCTCTGCAGTGACAGGTACGATGTTGTTCCTTGTTCCTGCGGCAGCACACATCGCTGTGTATGAAGCCGCAGGTGTGAGGAACATCTCCTTACCTGCGTCCCGGCTGCAATGAGGAAGGAAGGAGGTGGGCGGGATGTTTACATCCCGCTCATCTACGCCCCTCCGCTTTTATTGGCCACCAGCCGTGTGACGTCGCTGTGACACTGTACGACTCGCCCCCTTAGGAAGGAGGTGGTTTGCCGGCCAGAGCGACGTCGCAGGGCAGGTAAGTGTGAAGCTGCCGTAGCGATAATGTTTGCTACGGCAGCTATCACAAGATATCGCATGTGCGACGGGGGCGGGGACTATCGCACTCGGCATCGCTACAATCGGCTAGCGATGTCGCAGTGTGCAAAGTACCCCTTAGTCTATGACTTCCCTGAGTCAAATGGAGTGTCTGTGCAAAACTTTTGATTGTACATGTGACGGTGCAAAATCCTTTTGCGGACATACACACACATACACATATATATATATATACTCAGCTTTATATAATAGGATGGTACTGTTTGTTTAACTACCTACAGATGCAGACAATTTTTTTTTGCCCTTTAATATTTTCCTTACCAGTCTCAGTGTCACAACTTTTATAACAGTTTCATTGATTTAGAAATATGAGGTCTTGGTTTTTCCAGGGCAAGTTGAAATTTTGCAAGATACATTCATTTTACCAATGGTGGAAAAAAGCATT
This sequence comes from Anomaloglossus baeobatrachus, assembly GCF_048569485.1. Taxonomy (NCBI): domain Eukaryota; kingdom Metazoa; phylum Chordata; class Amphibia; order Anura; family Aromobatidae; genus Anomaloglossus; species Anomaloglossus baeobatrachus. Next base: position 680,726,128 of record NC_134353.1, on the reverse strand, counting down.
CCAAATTAGGTAATCTATTGGAAACAAAACTGCAATTCCACATTGTTTTTTTTTAGGTTTAATTTCCATGGTAATTAATTGTGCAGTAAAAATAACTGGCAACATGATTCTCCAGATCAGTATGGTTATGGAGATATCAAGTATGTATAGATCTATTACTATTGTAGTAATTTAACACCATCTCGACATATAGCATACTGGTTTGCTATACGTTGGATTCCCATGTATGATGCTGACAAAGTAACTGAATGATGAGACAATTTTTTATATAATGTGTCACTAAATATTGAATACAGATTCAAAAATTAGAATTAAAATGACAGTATTTTAATGTTGAACATTGGTTTATTAACCCCTTTCCGACCACATATATACTTGTTCATCTTATTTTAGCATGACTTAACGACCAGGGATGTACCGGTATGTCCTAGCATTCATGCGATCACCGTGGCCAAAGCAAGTCTGATCACATGATGGTGCCTGCTTCACACCGATCTCAATGTTTCAGGCAATAAAATTGCCTGAAACATTGAGATCCAGCCATGATCGATGCTATAACAGCGACGATCATAGGCTGGTGCCTGGCAAAAATGGAGTCCCCCCCCATCCAGCACTGATTGGAGCGATCATTGCTCCGATCAGCGTACGGGGGGGTGGTTTAACTCAGCAGTGACTGCTCTCCTCAGCCTTGTTCTGGTTTTGAGACTAAAGGAGAGCCGTCTTCCTGCCCATCTGCACTGAGATCTTGCTGGGATTTGTAGTGTCACAAGTGATTTATGCTTGTGACACCACTCCCAGTTTTCGTGCTGCTGCTGTCACTGTGATCGTGTCCTGCCTGCGGGCGAGTCGTGATCCAGTTCCTTCTGCCCCTGATCCTGCTCCTGCTCCCTCCTGCTGCCTCTAATCTTTGTCCAACTGGGTCCTCTGGTGAGCCTGTCCCTCTTGCTGCCTGCTCCCTCCAAATGTGGTCCTGCCGGGTCATCCTGCCTACTGCTGTTCCTCTGATCAGTGATCCTCCTGCTTTTCTTCTAGTCCTGTGAGTATAAATATTTTTTTTCCTGTCCCGATTCTTTTCCCTCCTCCCCACCCCCACACCCCTCTGCCACTCAGCGCCGATGAGGTATGTGACTTGACTTGGCAATTTTTTTTTAAATTTCTTTTGCACCACATCCTGCAGCTGCTGAGCCACTGATCAGTGATGCACATCACTGATTGGTGTTGGTGCTCAATTTTCGCCAGGACTTTTTTTTACCTCCGTTTTCTCCCTGCCTTTTTACACCTCATCCATCCTGTAGCTGTCAAGTCAGTAATCAGTGATGCATATCACTGGTCGATGTCCCTGCTCAGTTTTCACCAGGACTTTTTTTTATTCTGTTTTCTCCTTGCTTTTTTGCACCTCATCAATGAGTATGTCCTGCAGCTGCCAAGGAACTGATCAGTGATTCATATCACTGATCGGTGTCCGTAATCAATTTTTTGCCAGGACTATTTTTTCCCCTCCATTTTCCCCCTGCCTTTTTACATCTCATTCATGTGTGCATCCTTCAACTATTGAGCCACTGATCAGTGATGCATATCACTGATCAGTGTCCGTGCTTCTTCATTTTCTAGCTGGTCTCCAATTGACACAGTGGAAATGATGAAGTATTAGGGTATGTGCGCACGTTGCTTTTTACCTGCTTTTTACCTGCTTTTTTGCTGCTTTTTCTTCTGCGCTGTTTAATGCCAAAATGGATGTGTTCTTCTATTCAAGCAAAGTCTATGGGAATTTGGGTTTCTTGTCCGCACTATGCTGTTCAAACTGCAGCCTTTTTGAGGCAGAACTTTGGTCAAAAACTCAGCTTTGCAGTGCAAAACCCAAATGGCAAAAACAATTGACATGTTGCTTCTTTGAAAAGCTGAGTTTTTGACCAAAGTTCTGCCACAAAAAGGCAGCATTTTGAACAACATAGTGTGAACAAGAAACCCAAATTCCCATAGACTTTGCTTGAATAGAAGAACACATCCATTTTGGCATTAAACAGCGCAGAAGAAAAAGCAGCAAAAAAGCAGGTAAAAAGAGGGTAAAAAGCAACGTGCACACATACCCTTAGGGTGGAAACACATCTATGCGAGTAAAATCGGTTCGACTGGGCTGAAAAAAACTCGGCTGATTTTAGTTCACGTTAGGTGCGAGTGCAACGCAAGTGCGATGCTTTTTGCTCGCGTGTGTGTTGCGATTGCGATGCTAGTTTCATGCAACATCTTAATTAGATAAAAGTTATTACACATGTGTCATTTAATTAACCTATGGGAATGTGCTGTCACATTCATCTAATGAGCGAAGTTACTGCCACACTCGCAAATGTGAACGGTGGTGCGCGTGTGTGATGCTACTTTTAATCCCCTTCCATAGGAAATCATTGGGACAAATGGTGCGAGAAACTCACAAAAAAGCAGCATGCTGCGATTTTTTTCTCGGTCCGATTTGGACTGAGAAAAAAATCGCAGATGAGAGCTGAATCATTGACTAACATATGTCCGATTTCAATGCGAGTTTTTCTCGCATTGCTCTACTGCGAGAAACTCGCAAGTGAGAAGCAGCCCTTAGAGTCAGGATCTTCATATGTAGTTGGTGGAGAAGCCTGAACTTCGCCAATACTGGAGTGTTGATATTTTATAGGACACGCCAGTATTCCACATGGTTTATACCCATAGGCGTTTTGAGGCCATTCATACATTTTTACATTTCAGGGACAATTCAGAGTATCTTCCTCAAGATGACCTGAAATTTGACCGACTTTTCCAAAGTCAGCAGGTCATCAGGCACTTCAATAACAAGTTTGCTGAAGTGTACATTACCAATGGGAAATATGCATGGATGAAACTCTCATCTACTTCAAGGGGAGGCTGGGATTCTGCCAGTACCTGCTCAGTAATAGTGGCAGGTATGGAATAAAACTCTACAAACTGTACGAGAGTACCTCAGGGTACACTCAGAGGTTTAGAGCTTATGAAGTTAAAGACACCCAGATCCAACCCACCTACTCTGGGAGTGAGTGGGAAAATTCTGTGGGATTTGGTTCACCCACTGCTGGATAAGGGTTATCACCTGTATGTTGATAACTTTTACACCAGTATCTCACTCTTCAGCTTTCTCTCTACCAGAGCTACCACAGCATTTGGTACTGTGTGCAGAACCAGAGGTGCCTCCCTATATCACTAACTGGGCAGCTGCTCTGAAAAGGCAAAAGCAGAACCCAATGTAGGGACAGCATACTTGTGGTCAAGTTCAAGGACAAGAGACACATTCTTTTCTTGACCACAGTCCATGGTCCTGGCATTACCGCCACTGCTGTTTGAAGTACCTCTGCACAGGTCAGCAAACCGGATTGTGTGCTGGGGTAGAACAAAAACATATGGGGTGTTGATCTCTCTAATCAAATCCTCCAGCCCTATAGTGCAATTCAAAAGGCTAAGGTGTGGTACAAGAAGATAGTCATGCATCTTGTACAGATGGCACTGTACAACGCGTTTGTGCTATCATGATGTGCAGGCCGCACCGACTCCTTCCTTCAGTTCCAGGAGGTAGTGGTCAAGGCCCTGATGTTTGGAGGTGAGGAAGGAGTGGGCCCCAGTAACTCTGGAACTAAAGAATCATGTTGTACCAGGGCAACATTTCCAAGGTGAGGACCCTCAAACAGCCAAAACAGGGAGATCACAAAAAAGTGCCAAGTGTTCTACTTGAGAAGTATTAGGAAGAACACCACATGGCAATGAAATACGTGCCCTAACAATCCTGAACTATGCATGAGAGGCTGCTTCATACTCTACCACACATCCACAGAATAAACTCACATGTGCCAACCTGATATAGGCTACAAAACTCACACATAACAAAAAGGAAAAAAAAAGCAGCGCTCACAGATGCCAACCTGATATACTCTACACAACTCATGCATAATAAATAGAATTAAAAAAAAAATCAGCACTCACACATGCCAACCTGACGTACTCTACACAACTCACACAAGCCACCACATAAAATTCATATACCAGGTTCCCACTCCAAAACGTCACTCCTTCTCCTTACTGCCGTGCACCCAAACATTGTGTTCCCACCACATATGGGGTGTCAGGATATTCTGTTACCCTTGTGAAAATAAAAAAAGGAAAAACATTTTCATGGTGTAACAGATTCTGTGATGGTGCTTTGATCCAGGGAACTAGTTTATTTGCTGTATGTGGAGCCAGGAAGGATTTTTTTTCCCCTAATGTGGAGCTTGCCTGGAACATGGGGTTTTTTTTGCCTTCCTCTAGATGAACATGTTCCCTGAAGCATCTGGGGGTTCAAAATGCTCACCTCACAACTATATAGTTAATTGGGGGTCTAGTTTCCAAACTTCTTGTGAGGTGTCCACTTTTTAGACACACCAAGGGCTTTTCAAATGTGACATGACACCCACAGATCATTCTCCATCAAGATCTGCAATCCAAAAGGTTATTTCTTCCCATCCTAGCCCTGCCATGCACCCATATAGTGGTTCCCCTCACATATGGGGTATCAAGATACTCAGGAATAATTGCTCAACACATTTGGGATCTATTGTATCCTGTTTTCCTTGTAAAAATGAAAAACATAGAGACTAAAGGGTGCTTGTCATGTAAAACTCTTGAAGGGTCCTTACCCCACTCCCCACCATCAGCCACAGATCGTCATGATGATTATCTGATCGGCCTGAAAGTTTAGGAATTTATGACTCGGGGATTGTAGAGGTATAGCCAAAAGATGCACAGAAAAGACAATCCTTGACAATCCTTTGTTCTGTTGTAGGGAAAACTCCTAATACAGTTTTTTACATTGCCCGTTAATGCTAGGGGGAGTCAGTACTGGAGGGCATCAGTAAGTGGTGATGCTGGCCATCTTTCTACCATCTTCTTCTCTTGGAGCCCCTCCCTCCCTATATTCGGACATCACATCTATGGCACGAGTTTAGTAAGTTTTATGTTTATACCTTTTATTTTATGCAACTGTCTATACTGTATTTGTATTGTTCACTTTTGTAAATTCTTTTATATTTTTTTAAACACTGCCTATTTTTGGATTAAATATATAAAATTTAATAGTTCGTTTCCTTCTGTTCTATATACGAACCCAAACCCATCCGAAAAGCCTTCTGCTATCTGAAACGGCTCCCCAGCTACCTGTAGAAAGTCTGGGTGGTGGCAACGTAATTATTATTGCATAGAATTATTGGAGTGTTATCATTAAGGGTACCGAGGTATATATATATTCCATTAGCGGGAATCAGTGATATATACATTTACCCTTGCTGTGAGACCTCCAATATTTGGCATTATTAGCTCAGCAGCCTCATTTTATGCATGGTCCTGCAGCACCAAAAGTGGCCTGCCGACAAGGGGGGCGCTAGAGAGTAGTCGTGTTTGTGACAAATTAGTGAACAGCTGCGGGATATCTGAGTGACTCCCCCGACTGTTCGTGACAAATTGGTGGCAAGCGGTGGGATATAGAGCATTAGTGATCTGGTTTGAGCAATCATCCCTTTCACTAAAAACTTTCAAAAGTTTTGAGGATCGAACTCAGTGTTTAAATATACCTGGAACAATACTGTACTTGAGCACCCCCTCCCTCCTCTCTTGTTTTGCTATCCTATCTTTTATTTCTCAATTATGGCTGCATTGATCAAAGCCTGGTACAGCCAACTGACGAAGTAGACTCTGGTTGCCATCTGCACGACCAGAGAGATTGATGTCAATGACAAAAACAAGCCGGACCTAATTAAAGAACTGTTACAATGGGACGCAGAGCAAGTCCGATCCTCCAGTGCTGATGACGGGGAGACAAGCCAAGCCCTGGATGATATTGCGGCCAGGGCCTCTTCTGCAGCTTCAAGCCAGAGCAGCGACCTGAGCAGCATGGACTCCTACCTGCAGATGGCCCTACAGCAACTCGCTGCAGATGACCGGGAGGGACAGCTGAAGCTCAATCAGCACCAGGCCCAGGCTGAGAGAGCCAAGTGAGAGGCTGAGAGAGCCGAGCGAGAGCGCCAGGCCCAGAAAGACCATGAATTGAAGGTCCTCCAAGCCTGGAAGCAGACATCTTCCCTACTGAACTGTGAGTCCAATAATGCCAACAGTTTTAAGCCCCAACCTTAGCACTTTCCTGTGATGGAAAAGAATGGGGACTGGGACACCTTTCTGAGGGGATTTGAAAAGACTTGCTTGAAGTACCTGTTGCCCCCAGCACAATGGGCACAATACTTAACCCCAGGGCTGCAAGGCAAGGCCCTGGACGCGTTTGCCAGTCTCCATCAGGAGCAGAGTGGAGACTATGAGGCCATAAAGCAGGCCCTAATACGGAAGTATCAGTTGACTCCAAGGATTTAGAAAATAGCAACAGAAAGAGGAGATAAAAACTCCTCCAAAAATTTAATATATACTCACAGCAAAAAAGAGGGCAACCAATCCAGTTAGCCCAGGCCAACACATCTAATGCACCAAGAGGATGCAGACAAACCTCTCAACATGATGGACACTTCACAGGTGCAAGGTAAATTGCACACTAGTGGCGTGCATAGGGCACTGTTCACACTCGTATGCACATGGTATCCAGCCAGCAACCTATTATCACGCCCTTACTATTAGGTTAGGCGGGTTACCCGGACACTACTCACTGCAGCACACAAGGGTGGTGGGAAAGCAGACCCCATAACTTGTCATGGTAGTGCGAAAGTGTCTCACACAGCTGGTCAGGATGATGGGAAAGCTGTGCCCATCGCCTATATGGAGCATGAGAGTATGGTGCTCACTGCCTGTCAGGGGGAGGGGCAGGCAGCCCTCATAACCTCCCAGGGAGATAGGAACGTTGTGCTCACTACTTGTCAACGTGATGGGGAAGCAGAACCCATAAAATGCCAAGGTAGTGAGGAGGATTTTTCCCCAGTCAACCAGGATGATAGGACAGTTGTACCTATCGCCTGTCCAGATGATGGGAAAGTTGGATCCACTGTCTGCCAGATGGATGGGACAGACGTACCCACCCCCTGTCAGCATGGCGGGACCCTGAAACCAAAGCCAGGGAAGGTTGATGCCATGACCTCCTGGCCTACCCCCAAGTCAAAGAAGCAAGTGATGTCCTTCTTTGGTACAGCAGCGTACTATAGGAGGTTTGTTCCTAACTATAGTGCTCTTGCTAAGCCATTGACGGACCTCACTAAAAAGAAGCTACCGCAAGTAGTCACCTGGACAGATAACTGTGAGCGCTCCTTTAAAGCATTGAAAGCTGCCCTTGCCAGTTCCCCAATCCTACAAGCCCCAGATTTCACCCGACGGTTCATAGTTCAGACAGATGCCAGTACATTTGGCCTTGGTGCAGTACTCAGCCAGGTAAATGGGGAGGGAGAAGAGCATCCGGTGGTGTTTCTCAGCCGCAAGCTCTTACCCCGGGAAGTGTCCTACGCCACTGTGGAGAAGGAGTGTCTCGCTATAGTGTGGGCCTTGCGGAAGCTGGAACCCTACAACTTCACCATAGTAACAGACCACAACCCTCTCAGCTGGCTACACCGGGTGGCTGGCGACAATGGTAAGCTACTGCGGTGGAGCTTAGCACTACAGCAGTATGATTTTACCATTCAACACAAGAAGAATGTTGAGCATGGCAACGCTGAAGGGCTGTCCCGGCAGGAGCATGGCAACGAGGTAGGCTTAGGAGACAATCAGCAAATCAATCTCCCATGCTACCTCAAAAAGGGGTAGATGTCATGTAAAACTCTTGAAGGGTACTTACCCCACTCCACACCATCAGCCACAGATCGTCATGACGATTATCTCATCGGCCTGAAAGTTTAGGAATTTACGACTCGGGGATGGTAGAGCTACAGCCAAAAGATGCACAGAAAAGACAATCCTTGACAATCCTTTGTTCTGTTGGAGGGAAATCTCCTAATACAGTTTTTTACGTGGCCCGTTAATGCTAGAAAAATGAAAAACATACTGCCAGAATCCCTGTGGAGCGCTGAACCCAGCACACTGTTTAGCTTGACTGGGGGATCACTGGTATCACGACAAATTAGTATTGGCCAGTAAAATCATGCTAGATGCGTTTTTTTGGAATAGGCAAAATCCGCACGAAAATCTGCAACAATAAGGCTATGTGTCCACGGTAGAATGTACCTGCGGATTTTTCTGCATGAAAATCCGCGACTTTCGCGGCAAATCCGCACCTTATTTTTGCGCGGATTTACCGCGAATTTGCCGCGGATTTTGATGCAGATTTTTTTTTTCCCATTCTCTACCCAAAATCCACACCAAAATCCTCAACAATAATTGACATGCTGCAGATTTTTCCGGATCAAAATCCGCGGCAAATCCGCTGCGGAAAAATCCGCAGCATGGACACAGCATTTCCAAAATGCCATTGAAATGGCTTGGAAGTGCCGCAGCTGCAGATTTTCGGAAAATCCGCGGTAAATCCGCGGCAAATCCGCGGCAAAATCCGCGCAAAACCCGCAGCGTGGGCACATAGCCTAATTGACATGCTGCAGATTTTTCCGCACGAAAATCCGCACGATTTCCGCTGCGGAAAAATCCGCAGCGTGGGCACAGCATTTCCCAAATGCCATAGAAATGGCTGGGGAGTAGCTGTGCTGCAGATTTCTGGAAAATCCGTGGCTTTTCAACGAGAAATCCTCGGCAAAATCCGTGCATTTTCCGCAGCGTGGGCACATAGCCTAACAACATCGTACCTGCAGCAGCAACGATATTAAAGAAAGGAGCGACGTGTCAACGATCACAGTTTTTGAGCGATTTTCTGATCGTTGCTCCTTGGTGTCACACGCTGCGATGTCGCTAACAGCGCCGGACGCTTCACTAACGATGTGACCCCGACGACATATCGGTAGCGATGTCGCAGCGTGTAAAGCACCCTTTAAAGTACATGTTTGTGGTATTTTTTTTTTTATTTTAATGGAGCAACATTGCAAAAATTCCCTGCAGGATTTGGGGATTCACAATGCTCACCACACATCTACATAAGTTCCTTAGGGGGTCTAGTTTCCAAAATGGGAATGCAACATGGCATCCATTAACAATTCCAGACAATTTTGTATTTGACAAGTTAAATGGCGCTTCTTGCCTTCTGAGCCCTGCTGTGCGCCTAAACAGTGGTTCCTTACCACATATGGGGAATAATTGTACTCAGGAGAAATTGTACAACAATGTTTAGGGTGCAATTTGTTTCTGTTACTATGAAAAAAATTAAAAATTTTGAGCTTAAAAAACATTTTTGTGGAGAAAATGGGATTTTTTTTATTTTCTCGGCTCAATATTCTAGAAATCTGTGAAGCACTTGGGGGTTCAAAATGCTCACTACACATCTACATAAGTTCCTTATGGGCAGCACGGTGGCTCAGTGGTTAGCACTGCAGCATTGCAACGCTGGAGTCCTGGGTTCAAATCCCACCAAGGACCCTATCTGTAAGGAGTTTGTATGTTCTCCCTGTGTTTGCGTAGGTTTCCTCCAGGTACTTCAGTTTCCTCCCACACTCCAAAGACATACAGATAGAGACTCTAGATTGTGAGCCCCAATGGGGACAGTGTTGCCAATGTATGTAAAGCGCTGTGGAATTAATAGCGCTATATAAATTAATAAAATTATTATTATTAGTGGGTCTATTTTCCAAAATGGGGTCACTTGGAGGGCTTCCATTGCTTAGTCACACCAGGGACTCTTCAAACGCAACATGGCATCCGTTAATAATTCCAGATAATTTTGTGCTTGAAAAGTCAATTCATGAAATAATTAAAAAAAGGGCTTCCCTATATTTTTAGTTCCCAGCCGGGTACAAATAGGCAGCTGCTGTACTTGGCTAGCATACAAAAAAATGGCGAAGACCACGTCATTTCTTTGGTGGGCAAAAAACTCTTGCATGGAGACCTGGATTGAGTATGATGAGCCTTGTAGTTCTGCAGCTGCTGTCTGCTCTCCTGCATACACTAGTGAATGGAGCATGCTGAGCCTTGTAGATCTGCTCCCACTGTCTCTCCCTCCAGCATACAGTCCTGGATTCAGCATGCTGAGCATTGTAGTTCTGCAGCTGCTGTCTGCTCTCCTCCATAGAGACAGACAGCAGACAGTAGCTGCAGAATTAGAAGGCTCAGCATACTCCATCCAGGACTGAATACAGGAATTTTTTGCCCCCCAAGAAAATTATGTGGGCTTCGCCATATTTTTGTATGCTAGCCAGGTACAGCAGGCAGCTACAGGCTGCCCCTAACCCCCAGATGCCTATTTGTACCCGGCTGGGAACCAAAATATAGGGAAGCCCTTTTTCTTTTTTTTTTTTTTAATTATTTCAAAAATTTCATGAAATAATTAAAAAACAAATGACGTGGGCTTTGCTCACTTTTATGTCCAGCCAGGTACAACAAGGCAGCTGGGGATTGGAATCCACAGCGCAGGGTGCCCAAGCTTTCTGGGCACCCCTGCTGTGAATTGCAGTCCGCAGCCGCCCCATAAAATGGCGCTTTCATAGGAGCGCCATCTTCTGGCGCTGTATCCAACTCTTCCAGCTGCCCTGGTGACGGGTGGCTCGCTGGTTAATAATGGGGTTAGGGCTAGCTTTATATTATCAACAGGCCCTAAGCCCGAAATTCATGGTGTCACAGCAATATTAGACATTATGCAAGAGGAACAAACAATGAAAAAGAAGCAGGAAAGCCACTGCATGGCACCTGTCTGAGCACACTCTGAACATCAAACAGAGAAAGAGAGAGAAAAAGAGAGAAAAAGGAGAGAGAGAGGAAGAAAGAGAGAAAAAGAGAGAGAGAAAGAGAGATACAGAGAGAGAAAGAAAGAAAAAGAGAGAACAAGAAATAGAGAAAAAGAGAGAACAAGAAATAGAGAAAAAGAGAGAAAAACAGAGAGAGAAAAAGAGATTGAGAGAGAGAGAAGAGAGAGAGAAGAGAGAGAAGAGAGAGCAAGGCAGTCTCATTCCGTGAACTGCTCCGATTTTAGAGGTGTGTCCTTTGGCTCAAAGCTGATGTCCAGCTCCTCCCCTCAGTGCATAATTAAATTCAATTATAATTAGAGATGAGCGATGTTCGAGATTCAAGGTTCGCCAATTTCTCGTTCGAGTTATTTTGGGGGGTGTTCGATTCGTTCGACGAACTTGAACAATTTGCTAAAAGTTCGGCAGTTTGAGTTACGTTCAAGAACAGTTTGATCACCAACAGCGTGGCTTTTAACAGCTATGTGTGCAGAGAGCCATCGCTGGCAGCTTGCGGTAAGCTGGTAACCAGGGTAAATATCGGGTATCCAAGCAAAGCGCTTTGTTTAGTAACCTGATGTGTACCCTGGCTACGTGTGCAAAAATCCCCGAAAGCCACACAGAAGCACTTCCGTGTGACTTACGTCGCATGCCGCTGCAGTCTGTGTCCCACTCCAGCTCCAGCCCCGCGGCTGCCTGCTCAGCAGTATCCGCAGCTGCCCACACTGCAGTGTCAGCAGCCGCCGGGATGACAAGCGCTGCCATCAGGAGATTAGTAAAGTTCCTTACCTGCGGTGATGAAGTCCTGCCCTCCTGACGTCAGCGCTGTCACTGTCTTCCATGGCCGCCGCTTGTCACATCTCATCTCGCTGACGACCTGAGACTGTCACTAGCAGTGATGTCACAGACTCCCGCGATACTTGGTTTGTGAAGGCAGCAGTCATTGGAGTCAGTGACAGCGCTGACATCAGGAGGGCAGGACTTCATCACTGCAGGTAATGTACCTCACTAACCTCCTGACTAGAGTTGAGCGCGGTTTGCGGTTCGAGGTTCTCCAGTTCGCGGTTTGAGTCATTTTGGGGGCTGTTCTAGATCGAACTAGAACTCGAGCTTTTTGCTAAAGTTCGATAGTTCTAGATACGTTCGAGAACGGTTCTAGCAGCAAAAAGCAGGGCTTTTTACAGCTACAGTGTGCAGGAGCCATCGCTGGCAGCCTGCCAGAAGCTGGTAACCAAGATAAACATCGGGTATCCAACCAAAGCGCTTTGGTTAGTAACCCGATGTTTATCCTAGATACGTGCAAGAAGCCCACACTTCCCCACTCAGCTCACTCCGCCCCCTCCTGCATGCGGCATGTACGTGTACACACTCACACACACAAACACACACACACTCTGCACACTGCACTCTGCACACATGGTCCCGCTCGGCTTACCTGCGGTGATGAAGTCCCGCCATCCCGACCTCAGCGCTGTCACTGTCATCCATGGCCGCCGCTTGTCACATCACCTTCTCTCGCTTCCGACCCGAGACTGACTAGCGGTGACGTCACGGGCCTCTCGCGATACTTGGCTGTGAAGGCGGCGGTCATTGAACTCAATTGAACTCAATTGAACTAAGTGCAGGAGATCAGCGCAGGTAATGTACCTCGCTGACAGCAGCACTTGTCATGCCCTGCAGTGACCTGGGCTGACCCATTGATGTTAGCTCAGGTCACTGCATTGCTCTCCCAGCCAATGGGGAACATTCTGCTCTTCATTGACTGGGACAGTGTGGATCGTCATGGCAACCCCTTGGATTACACCAGACCTGGATTTTTTTTTCTTTCTAATAAATTGGTTAAAGAGGGAATGTTTTGGGGAGTGTTTTTTCAAATAAAAATGTGTTTGTCGTCTATTTTTTTTTATTACTGACTGGGTTGGTGATGTCGGGTATCTGATAGACGCCTGACCTCACCAACCACAGGGCTTGATGCCAGGTGACATTACACATCTGGTATTAACCCCATATTTTACCCCGTTTGCCACCGCACCAGGGCGCGGGATGAGCTGGGGCGAAGCACCAGGATTGGCGCATCTAATGGATGCGCCACTTCTGGGGCAGCTGTGGCCTGCTATTTTTAGGCTGGGGAGAGTCCAATAACCATGGACCTCCCTAGTCTGAGAATATCAGACCCCAGCTGTCTGCTTTACCTTGGCTGGTGATCCAATTTTGGGGGGACCCCTACGTGTTTTTTTTTTTTAAATTATTTATTTAATTTAAAATAACAGCATGGGGTGCCCTCAGTTTTGGATTACCAGCCAAGGTGAGGTTGCCAGCTGTGGTCTGCAGGCTGCAGCCGTCTGCTTTACCCTAGCTGGCTACAAAAATAGGGGGAAACCTACGTCATTTTTTTTTTTCATTTTTTTGGCTAAATACAAAGCTAAGCACCCCTTAGTGCCACATGAAAGGCACCAAAGGGTGCAAAATTACAAAATGCAGGAGAGTGGGACATTATGTGTCTTTCTGCCATTATAATGACAGAAAAGACTGATATGAAGTGTACAAGCACAAGAAAATCACCAGAGCGCTCTACGCTGTGAAAAGCAGTAGAAAATGGCACTGGAGTGAACATGTGACCGCCTCATGTAGGTTGAAGCTATGGATCCTGGGTAAATTTATGCATTTACCCTCCTTCAGTTTTTTTGCAGTACACAAAAAAAACGGAAGGCACACGGATGACAAACAGATGACATACGGACCGTCTACGGAATGGAAATGGATGCCACACGGATGCACCCGTGAAAAAAAACGGACTGTTTTTTGCAGACCGCAAAAATGGATCGGTCGTATTAATGTAGCCTTATTCTGATCTGCCGTTTATAAACAGCAGGCATATATAAGTGAATAGCGCCCCCCAGCATCAGAAAATCTCCGGGGTTTCAGGGCTAGCTGAGACCCTGGAGATCATGATTCAGGACGGTTTTTCCGGTCCCCGCTCACGTGATCACAGGTATACACCGTACACCGATGATCACGTTACAGTAAATGACAGCGCCGGTAAAAAATTATTTATCTCCCATCTGGCATGAACAAACAGGATAAATCTCTTCCCCGGTCCCCCGGTGTCGCCAAAGTGCCCCCCCTGATGCCCTCCCAGAAATCCAAGATGGCCGTGCACACAGCAGCGCGCCAGCCGCATTCACCCTACTCCTCTGATTTCTGTCGCATGTGCCATGACACATGCGACAGAAAACTCCTCCCCAGGCCCTGCCAGGTCACCCCCTATAACCCCACCGGTGTTCCCCGTTGTCCCACGGTACCTGTGCAGCGTTGATCCCCCGCGGCCCTCTCCTTCACAATAGACGTTGCCGCATGCACAGAGCGGCTGTCAGCTCAGCTTACTGTGTTCAGACACAGTGAGTGGTGGTTATGCATCTGTAAGCTAAATGGGCGGCATGGTGGCTCAGTGGTTAGCACTGCAGTCTTTCAGCGCTGAGGTCCTGGGTTCAATTCTCACCAAGGACACCATCTGCAAGGAGTTTGTATGTTCTCCCCGTGTTTGCGTGAGTTTCCTCCCATACTCCAAAGACATACAGTGCTATGGAATTAATAACGCTATATAAATGAATAAATTATTATTATTACTGCAATGCCCTGCTCATGAGGTAAGGAACATAATTGATCAGGAGAGCTATACTACATTTCCAAATGGAGGGATTTGCTTTTATAGTTGCCCTGCTGAATGACTACCAAACATGAGAGTCCGTTATATGCCACAAGAAAACACATCTAAATAGCGAGCTGTGTTGTTAAGTATTCATTCAGCTGGATAACTGGACTTAAAGGGGTATTCCATCTCCAAGATCCTATCCCCAATATATAGTAGGTGGAATAGCAATAATATCAGCAAATACCAATATTTGGAAATGTAGAATAGTTTTCCTGATTAGGCATGCCCTTACCTCATGAGCAGGGCATTGCAGCTTTGGTAGCAACCATTACGACATGGACTCTGCTGCTGTGGACCTGGGGAGAGTGAGTGCAGATTCATTGCACTCACACTCCTCACATGAAGGGTCTGCACTCCTAGAAAATGGGGGATACGTTCCCTGAGTGCCTCCATCACATATTCTAGATGGTCCAGAGTCATCGTGGGACCCCTTTATTTTTTTCCTTACAATAAATTGGTGAAAGAGGGAATGTTTTGGGGACTGTTTTTTCAAATAAATTTCTTTCGTCGATTTTTTTTGTTAGTACTGACAGTTTATGATATTGGGTATCTAATAGATGCCATGACATCACAAACTGCTGGGCTTGATGTCAGGTGACCTTACATCTAGTATCAACTCGATTTATTACCCCGTTTCCCTTTGCACCAGGGCATGGGATGAGCTGGGGTGAAGCGCCAGGATTGGCGCATCTAGTGGATGCGCCATGTCTGGGGTGCCTGCGGCCTGCTATTTTTAGGCTGTGAAGGCCCAATAACTATGGACCTTCCCACCCTGAGAATACCAGACCACAGCTCTCCGCTTTACCTTGGCTGGTGATCCAATTTGGGGGGGACCCTACTTTTTTTGTGTAATTATTAATATTTATAAAATAATTATAAAAAAAGAGCCTGGGGGGACCTCCACATTGGATCCCCAACCACGGTAAAGCTGCCAGCTGTGGTTTTCAGGCTACAGCCGTCTGCTTTACCCTAGCTGGTTATCAAAAATGGTGGGACCCAACGTCATTTTTTTTTTAACTATTTTTTAAATAGAAAAAATTAATGGGCTTCCCTGTATTTTGATTGCCAACCAAGGTAACGCCAGGCAGATGGGGTGGCAACCCATAGCTGTCTGCTTTATCTGCGCTGAGAATCAAAAATACAGCGGAGCGCTAAGCCATTTTTTTTAAAGATTTATTTTTACAGCACTGTGATGTCCAGCAATCAAAATACAGGGAAGCCCATTTTGTTTTTAGTTATTTAAATAGATAATTAAAAAAAATATATATGGGCTCCCGCTGCATTTTTTGTATTGCTAGCTAAGGGTAATCCAAGCAGCTACTGGCTGCTAACCCCCACTGCTTGGTGTTACCTTCACTGGCAATGGAAAATCCAGGGAAGCATTTTTTATTTTTTTTGCCAAAAAACTACAAAAAAGAACGTGAGCTTCGCCATATTTTTGTATGCTAGCCAGGTATAGCAGGCAGGTGCTGGAAGAGTTGTATACAGCTCCAGAAGATGGCGCTTCTATGAAAGTGCCATTTTCTGAGGCGGCTGCAGACTGCAATTCGCAGCAGTGGAGTCCAGAAAGCTCAGGCCAACCTGTGCTGCGGATTCCAATCCCCAGCTGCCTAGTTTTACCTGGCTGGACACAAAAATGGGGCGAAGCCTACATCATTTGTTTTCTAATTATTTCATGAAATTCATGAAATAATAAAAAAAGGGCTTCCCTTTATTTTTGGTTCCCAGCCGAGTACAAATAGGCAGCTGGAGGTTGGGGGCAGCCGTACCTGCCTGCTGTACCTGGCTAGCATACTAAAATATGGCGAAGCCCACATAATTTTTTCAGGGGGCAAAAAACTTATGCATACAGTCCTGGATGGAGTATGCTGAGCCTTGTAGTTCTGCAGCTGCTGTCTGTCTGTATGGAGAAGAGCAGACAGCAGCTGCAGAACTACAAGGCTCAGCATACTCCATCCAGGACTGTATGCAGAAGTTTTTTGCCCACCAAAAAAATGACGTGGGCTTCGCCATATTTTTGTATGCTAGCCAGGTACAGCAGGAAGCCACGGGCTGCCTCCAACCCCCAGCCGGGTACAACTAGGCAGCTGGGGATTGAAATCTTCAGCACAGGTTAGCCCGAGGTTTCTGGGTGCCTCTGCTGCGAAATGCAGTCCGCAGCCGCCCCATCATCTGGCGCTGTATCCAACTCTTCCAACAGCCCTGAAGCCGGGTGGCTTGTTGAGTAATAATGAGTGAATACTAGCTTTGTTTTACTAGCTAGAATTAAGCCAGAGATTCTTAATGTCAGGCACGTTTGACCCGGCCATTAAGAATCTCCAATAAAGGGTTAAAAAAAAGACACCACACAGAGAAAAAATACTTTAATAGAAATAAATACACAGACACATTAGAGACTCCATCTTTATTACCCCCTGTCAGCCCTCCACGATCCATGGTCTTTGGTCTTTCTCGTTCAACAAATGCAGCTCTGCTCCATCACTGCTGCATGGGCGAAGACGCTGCTTCCCGTGCAGCCTTCACTCCGTGAGTGAGCAGTGCTGCTGGCTGTCAGCGGTAACAGCGGTAACGCTGACAGACGCGTTACCATAGCAACGGTGCTCCCGGAGCCGCAGTTAGCGGTGACGTCACCGCTAACTGCGTTGCTATGGCAACGGTGATCTCCGTTAATGACCGGCTGTGTCAGCCAGTCCCTAACGGAACGGGGAGTTGACCGTGTGCTACAGCATGTCGCCGGTACATGGCGATACACAATTGTGCACCGTGTACCGGAGAGATGTACTCGCAGGTCCTACATGACGCGTCATAGTCATGTGACCAGTCTGTAGCCAATGAGATAATAGCCACGTGACTGGTCATATGGCTATTTTGACGTCACGATAGGTCCTGCATCACTGCTGGCAGTGCCGGTCACGGGGAGGATTCAACGATCATTGGATGGAATAGCGGCAGGAGACAGAGTGCAGGAGGACTGGTAAGTGTTATGGCAATGTTTATTAACTGTTTGTGTACATTTATAATGCGTTTTTATGTGTTTGTGATTGCCTCCCATTATAGCCTATTGGTTCGAGTTCGGTTCGTCGAACGTTCGACGAACCGAACTCGCACGAGATCTCCGTTCGGCGAACCGAACTCGAGCCGAACCACGGCCAGTTCGCTCATCTCTACTCCTGACAGCAGCGCTCGTTTTGCCCTGCCGTGACAGCGCTGACATCAGGAGTGCAGGAGATCATCACAGCAGGTAATTATCTCATCTAACCTCCAGACAGCAGCGCTCGTCATTCCCTGCAGTGACGTGGGCTAACCTATTGATGTTAGCTCAGGTTACTGCACTGCTCTCCCAGCCAATTTTGAACATTCTGTTTTTCATTGACTGGGACATTGACTATGGTATGGATCATCATGGGACCCCCTTGGATTACACCAGACCAGGATTTGTTTTGCTTTCTAATAAATTGGTGAAAGAGGGAATGTGTTGAGGAGTGTTTTTTCAAATAAAAATGTGTTTGTCGTCTATTTTTTTTTTATTACTGACTTGGTTGGTGATGTTGGGTATCTGATAGACGCCTGACACAAACCCCAGGGCTTGATGCCAGGTGACATTAAATATCTGGTATTAACCTGATATATTACCCCGTTTGCCACCGCACCAGGGCAACGGGATGAGCTGGAGCGAAGCACCAGGATTGGCGCATCGAATGGATGCGCACTTCTGGGGCGGCTGCGGCCTTCTATTTTTAGGCTGGGGAGAGTTCAATAATCATGGACCTCCCTAGTCTGAGAATATCAGACCCTAGCCGTCTGCTTTACCCTACCTGGCTATAAAAAATAGGGGGAACCCCACGTCATTTTTTTTAAAATTTATTTCTTTTTTGGCTAAATACAAGGCTAAGCACCCATTAGTGCCACATGAAAGGCACCAAAGGGTGGAAAATTACAAAATGCAGGAGAGTGGGACATTATGTGTCTTTCTGTCATTATAATAACAGAAAAGACTGATATGAAGTGCACAAGCACAAGAAAATCACCAGAGCGCTGTACGCTGTGAAAAGCAGTAGAAAATGGCACTGGAGTGAACATGTGACCGCCTCATGTAGGTTGAAACTATGGATCCTGGGTAAATTTATGTATTTTCCCTCCTTCAGTTTTTTGCGGTATGCAAAGAAACGGAAGGCACACGGATGACAAACGGATGACATACGGACTGTACACGGAACAGAACGGAAACGGATGCCACACAGATGCATCCGTGAAAAAACGGACCATTTTTTGCGGACTGCAAAAACGTATCGGTCGTGTAAATGTAGCCTTATTCTGATCTACCGTTTATAACAACAGGCAGAAATAATTGAATAGCGCCCCCCAGCGTCAGAAAATCTCCGGGGCTTCAAGGGGTAGCTGAGACACTGGAGATCATGATTCAGGCCGTTTTTTTCGGGTCCCCGCTCACGTGATCACAGGTATACACCGTACACCGATCATCACGTTACAGTAAATGACAGCGCCGGTAAAATTTTTTTTATCTTACATCTGGCATGAACAAACATGTCAGATGGAAGATAAATCTCCTCCTGGTCCCCTCCGGTCCCCCGGTGTCGGAAAAAGTGCCACCCCGACACCCTCCAAGAAATCCAAGATGGCCGCGCGCACAGCAGCGCGCCGGCCGCATTTACCCTACTCCTCTGATTTCTGTCGCATGTGCCATGACACATGCAACAGAAAACTCCTCCCCAGTCCCTGCCAGGTAACCCCCTATAAATCCACCGGTGTTCCCCGGTGTCCCACGGTTCCTGTGCAGCGTTGATCCTCCGCGGCCCCCTCCTTCACAATAGACGCTGCCGCATGCACAGATCGTCTGTCAGCTCAGCTTCCTGTGTTCAGACACAGTGAGTGGCGGTAACCATGCATCTGTAAGCTCCTGCAATGCCCTGCTCATGAGGTAAGGAAAATAGTTGATCAGGAGAGCTATACTACATTTCAAAATGGAGGTATTTTATTTTATAGTTGCACTGCTGAACGACTACCAAACATGACAGTCCGTTATATGCCACAAGAAAATATGTCTAAAAAGCGAGCTCTGTTGTTTAGTATTCATTCAGCTGGATAACTGGACTTCAAGGGGTATTCCATCTCCAAGATCCTATCCCCAATATATATTAGGTGAAATAGTAATAATATTAGGACGTACCTTTATTAGCAAATTTAGTATAGTTCTCCTGATTAGGCATGCCCTTACCTCATGAGCAGGGCATTGCAGCTTTGGTAGCAACAGTTACGACCAAGAACAACCCACTGTCTCTATGAATAATGGTAACCATGCATCTGTAAGCAACTGCATTGCCCTGCTTATGAGGTAGGGAACAAAGTTAATCAGGAGTGCTACACTAAATTTCCGAATGGAAGTATTTGCTATTTCTGTTGCCCTGCTGACCGAATACCAAACATGAGAGTCCGTCATACGCCGAAAAATAACATGTCTAAATAGCGAGCTCTGTTGTTTAGTATTCATTCAGCAGGATAACTGGACTTAAAAGGGTATTCCATCTCCAAGATCCTATTCCCAATATATAGTAGGTGGAATAGCAATAATATCAGCAAATACTAATATTTGGAAATGTAGAACAGTTCTCCTGATTATGCATGCCCTTACCTCATGAGCAGGGCATTGCAGCTTTGGTAGTAACACTTACGACATTGACTCTGCTGCTGTGGACCCGGGGAGAGTGGGTGCAGATTCATTCCACCCAAACTCCTCACATGAGGGGTCTGCACTCCTAGAAAATGGGGGATACGTTCCCTGAGTGTGTCCCCCCATATTCTATACAGTCCAGAGTCCTCGTGGGACCCCCTTATTTTTTTTCCTTACAATAAATTGGTGAAATAGGGAATGTTTTGGGGAGTGTTTTTTCAATTACATTTTTTTTGTCTATTTTTTTTGTTAGTACTTACAGTTTGTGATGTCGGGTATCTGATAGACGCCATGACATCACGAACTGCTGGGCTTGATGTCAGGTGACTTTACAGCTAGAATCAACCCCATTTAATACCCCGTTTGCCACTGCACCAGGGAACGGGATGAGCTGGGATAAAGCGCCAGGATTGGCGCATCTAGCGGATGCGCCACTTCTGGGGCGCCTGCGGCCTGCTATTTTTAGGCTGTAAAGGGCCAATAACTATGGACCTTCCCAACCTGAGAATACCAGACCACAGCTGTCCGCTTTACCTTGGCTGGTGATCAAATTTGGGGGGGAACCTACTTTTTTTTTGTAATTATTATTATTTATAAAATAATTATAAAAAAGAGCCTGGGGTGACCTCCACATTGAATCACCAACCACGGTAAAGCTGCCAGCTGTGGTGTTCAGGCTACAGCTGTCTGCTTTACACTAGCTGGCTATCAAAAATGGGGGGACCCCACGTCATTTTTTTTTTTAACTATTATTTTTAAATAAAAAAAATTTAATGGTCTTCCCTGTATTTTGATTGCCAGCCAAGGTAACGCCAGGCAGATGGGGGTGGCAACCCGTAGCTGTCTGCTTTATCTGCGTTGAGAATCAAAAATACCGCGGAGCGCTACGTCATTTTTTTTAATGATTTATTTTTACAGTACTGTGATGTCAGGCAATAAAAATACAGGGAAACCCATTTTTTTTTTAGTTATTTAAATAAATAATTTAAAAAATATATATGGGCTCCCGCTGTATTTTTTGTATTGCTAGCTAAGGGTAATCCAAGCAGCTACTGGCTGCCAACCCCTACTGCTTGATGTTACCTTCACTGGCAATGGAAAATCCAGGGAAGCATTTTTTATTTTTTTTGCCAAAAAACTAAAAAAAAAAAGAAGTGAGCTTCGCCATATTTTTGTACGCTAGCCAGATACAGCAGGCGGGTACGATTGCCCCCAACACCCAGCTGCCTATTTGTACCCGGCTGGGAACTAAAAATATAGGGAAGCCCTTTTTTAAATTAGTTCATGAATTTCATGAAATAATTAAAAAAAATACGACATAGGCTTCACACCATTTTTGTTGCCAGCCAGGTACAACTAGGCAGCTGGGGATTGGAATCCTCAGCACAGGTTGGACCGAGGCTTCTGGGCCCCTCTGCTGCGAATTGCAGTCCACAGCCACTCCAGAAAATCGTGCTTTCATAGCAGCGCCATCATTTGGCGCTGTATCCAACTCTTCCAGCTGCTCTGAAGCCGGATGGCTCGCTGGGTAATAATGAGTTAATACTAGCTTTGTTTTACTAGCTGGTACTAAGCCAGAGATTCTTAATGTCAGGCAAGTTTGACCCGGCCATTAAGAATCTCCAATAAAGGGATAAAACAAAAGACACCACACATAGAAAAAATACTTTAATAGAAATAAATACACAGACACATTAGAGGCTCCATGTTTATTACTCCCTCTTAACCCTCCACGATCCTGGTCTTTTGTCTTCTTTCTCCTTCAACCCATGAAGCTCTGCTACATCATACAGCACTGCATGGGAGGAAGACGCTGCTTTTCCGTGCAGTCTAATCACTCAGTGAGAGTGAGCAGAGGCTGCGGGCTGTAAGCGGTGATGTCACCGCTGACAGGCGGGTTACCATAGCAACGGTGCTCCGATCACGTGATTCAAGGTGCCGCTATTCACCGGCTGTGACATCTAGTCCCTGCATGGGGGCTGACTCTGTAAAGAGCGCCCACATGCAGGAACGGGGAAGCCGACCATGTGCCAGAGCATCTCGCCGGTACACCGAGCACCGCATACCAGAGAGATGCACTGACAGGACCTACAATGACATCTAGCCGTGTGACCAATCTGTAGCCAATGAGATAATAGACATGTGACTGGTCACATGGCTATTTTGACGTCACGGAAGGTCCTATCATCAGTGCTGGTTACCGGGAGGACGCACTGATTATCGGAAGGAAAAGCGGCGGGTGACAGAGTGCATGATGTGTCGCGGTTACCTGTAAGTGTTATGGCAATGTTTATTAACTGTATGTGTACATGTATAATGTGATTTAATATTCCTGTCATTGTTTTCAATGGGGTTCGAGTTGGTTCGTCGAACTTGTCCTACGTTTGACGAACCGAACCGAACTCAAACTCTAGGGGGGTGGCTCATCTCTAATTATAATTATAAATAAATAATAATAATTTAAATTCTTTACGGGGACGGCCGGGACTCGAACATGTGAACTAATTCTCCTTAGGCAGTAGCTCTACCGATTGAGCCACTGCCTCTAATGAAAATAGAGAAGCACTACCTGAGTGAAGTCTCTGGTGACAGCATGGCTCACGTCAGTTGCTGCGTGGAGCTGACACAGAGCGCTCAGTGTTCTACGGCGCTCCCTGTCAGCTTCATGTAACAGAGCTGAAAGCGTCGTGGGACTTCTGTGAATTACGTCGGACCTGGATGGGTGTTTGGGGATTAATAAAGAGGTAAATGAGGGTTTTTTTGTCTTTTATATTAAATTAAAAGGATTTTTTGTTGTGTTTGTTTATTTACTTTCACTTACACGTTAATCTTGGAAGGTATCTCGGGGAGACGCGTGTGATGATTAACCTAACCTTATTACTAGAGATGAGCGAACCGGTCCCGGTTCAGCTCGAGGCCGGTTCGCCGAACGGGGGTCCCGTTCGAGTTCGGTTCGTCGAACGTTCGACGAACCAAACTCGAACGTATAGGCTATAATGGGAGGCAATCACAAACACATAAAAATGCATTATAAATGTACACAAACAGTTAATAAACATTGCCATAACACTTACCGGTCCTCGCGATCCCTTCTGCACTCTGTCTCCTGCCGCTATTCCATCCGATGATCGCTGAATCCTCCCTGTGACCTGCACTGCCAGCAGAGATGCAGGACCTATCGTGACGTCAAAATAGCCATGTGACCAGTCACGTGGCTATTATCTCATTGGCTACAGACTGGTCACATGACTATGACACGTCATGTAGGACCTGCGAGTGCATCTCTCCGGTACACGGTGCACATATGTGTATCGCCGTGTACCGGCGACATGCTCTAGCACACGGTCGACTCCCCGTTCCGTTAGGAACCGGCTGACACAGCCGGTCATTAACGGAGATCACCGTTGCCATAGCAACGCAGTTAGCGGTGACGTCACCGCTAACCGCGGCTCCGAGAGCACCGTTGCTATGGTAACGTGTCTGTCAGCGTTACCGCTGTTACCGCTGACAGCCAGCACTGATCATTCACGGAGTGAAGGCTGCACGCTGCTTCCCAATTGTAGTGATGATTGTAGTGAGGATGAGGTTCCCCAGCCCCAAGTGATGAGCTGGTGAACCTCATCCTCACTACAATCGTCACTACTACTACACTAGTGAGGATTGTAGTGAGGATGAGATGCCCCAGCCCATGATGGGCTGGTGAACCTCATCCTCACTACAATCGTCACTACTACTACACTAGAAAGAAAGAAGACAGAAGAGCAGGATCGTGGAGGGCTGACAGGAGGTAATAAAGATGGAGTCTCTAATGTGTCTGCGTATTTATTTCTATTAAAGTATTTTTTCTCTGTGTGGTGTTTTTTTTAACCCTTTATTGGAGATTCTTAATGGCCGGGTCAAACGTGCCTGACATTAAGAATCTCTGGCTTAATACTGGCTAGTAAAACAAAGCCAGTATTAACTCATGATTACCCAACAAGCCACCCGGCTCCAGGGCTGTTGGAAGAGTTGGATACAGCGCCAGATGATGGCGCTTCTATGAGAGCGCCATTTTCTGGGATGGCTGCGGACTGAAATCCGCAGTAGAGGCGCCCAGAAACCTCGGGCTAACCTGTGCTGCGGATTCCAATCCCCAGCTGCCTAGTTGTACCCGGCTGGACACAAAAATGGGGCGAAGCCCACGTCATTTGTTTTTTAATTATTTCATGAAATAAGTGAAATAATTAAAAAAAAACGGGCTTCCCTATATTTTTGGTTCCCAGCCGGGTACAAATAGGCAACTGGGGGTTGGAGGCAGCCCGTGGCTGCCAGCTGTACCTGGCTAGCATACAAAAATATGGCGAAGCCCACGTCATTTTTTTGGTGGGCAAAAAAATTCTGCATACAGTCCTGGATGGAGCATGCTGAGCCTTGTAGTTCTGCAGCTGCTGTCTGCTCTTCTCCATACAGACAGACAGCAGCTGCAGAACTACAAGACTCAGCATACTCCATCCAGGACTGTATGCAGAAGATTTTTGCCCCCTGAAAAAATTATGTGGGCTTCGCCATATTTTTGTATGCTAGCCAGGTACAGCAGGCAGGTACGGCTGCCCCCAACCCCCAGTTGCCTATTTGTACCCGGCTGGGAACCAAAAATAAAGGGAAGCCCTTTTTTTATTATTTCATGAATTTCATGAAATAATTAGAAAACAAATGACGTAGGCTTCGCCCCATTTTTGTGTTCAGCCAGGTACAACTAGGCAGCTGGGGATTGGAATCCGCACCACAGGTTGGCCCGAGCTTTCTGGGCCCCACTGCTGCGAATTGCAGTCTGCAGCCGCCTCAGAAAATGGCATTTTCATAGAAGCGCCATCTTCTGGCGCTGTATCCAACTCTTCCAGCACCTGCCTGCTATACCTGGCTAGCATACAAAAATATGGCGAAGCTCACGTCCTTTTTTTGTAGTTTTTTGGCAAAAAAAATAAAAAATGCTTCCCTAGATTTTCCATTGCCAGTGAAGGTAACACCAAGCAGTGGGGGTTAGCAGCCAGTAGCTGCTTGGATTACCCTTAGCTAGCAATACAAAAAATGCAGCGGGAGCCCATATATATTTTTTTTAATTATTTATTTAAATAACTAAAAATAAAATGAGCTTCCCTGTATTTTGATTGCTGGACATCACAGTGCTGTAAAAATAAATCTTTAAAAAAATGACGTAGCGCTCCGCGGTATTTTTGATTCTCAGCGCAGATAAAGCAGACAGCTATGGGTTGCCACCCCCATCTGCCTGCCGTTACCTTGGTTGGCAATCAAAATACAGGGAAGCCCATTCATTTTTTCTATTTAAAAAATAGTTAAAAAAATGACGTTGGTTCCCCACATTTTTGATAGCCAGCTAGGGTAAAGCAGACGGCTGTAGCCTGAAAACCACAGCTGGCAGCTTTACCGTGGTTGGGGATCCAATGTGGAGGTCCCCTCAGGCTCTTTTTTATAATTATTTTATAAATATTAATAATTACACAATAAAAGTAGGGTCCCCCCCAAATTGGATCACCAGCCAAGTTAAAGCGGACAGCTGTGGTCTGGTATTCTCAGGGTGGGAAGGTCCATAGTTATTGGGCCTTCACAGCCTAAAAATAGCAGGCCGCAGGCACCCCAGACGTGGCGCATCCACTAGATGCGCCAATCCTGGCGCTTCACCCCAGCTCATCCCGTGCCCTGGTGCAGTGGCAAACGGGGTAATAAATCGGGTTGATACTAGCTGTAAAGTCACAGAGATCAAGCCCAGCAGTTTGTGATGTCATGGCGTCTATTAGATACCCAACATCATAAACTGTCAGTACTAACAAAAACAAAAAATCGACAAAAGAAATTTATTTGAAAAAACAGTCCCCAAAACATTTCCTCTTTAACCAATTTATTGTAAGAAAAAAAATAAAGGGGTCCCACGACGACTCTGGACCGTCTAGAATATGGGGGGGAGACACTCAGGGAACGTATCCCCCATTTTCTAGGAGTGCGGACCCTTCATGTGAGGAGTGTGGGTGCAATGAATCTGCACTCACTCTCCCCGGGTCCACAGCAGCAGAGTCCATGTCGTAATGGTTGCTACCAAAGCTGCAATGCCCTGCTCATGAGGTAAGGGCATGCCTAATCAGGAGAACTACTGTAGAGGAAGCTCTGCTCACTGGTATATAGGTGCTCAGAGGTAATAATAGATAAAATTAGTGAGTAACCTCGGCACTCTAAATCTCCCAGACTAAGTCAGTAAGTCACAATGGATAGTAATGCAAAATCACTCTTTATTGGTCCGTATTAAGAATTTTTTTTTTCATAAGCATATATGTTTTTGTCCAAAACAAGTTACAAATGACGTTTCGGCCTGAGCCTTCGTCAGATTGGACTTATCTGCATGTAATCATGAAAAATGACAAAAATCAGTATCACATAAGAGTGAGAGAACAATAACATAAACTCGAACAATGTAGAGGTACAATTGGGATGCAGCAAAAAAATTGCAACACAGCAAGAAATGAAACACATGATACAAATGTCATAATACAGTACAAGGACAATATAGTAATGACAAATATGGGGTCAGAGTAGGCTTAGACAGCTCTGGTACGAAAGAGATGTCAATCATAAAGTAACATGTGCAGTAGGTGTAGAGCTACAGTAAGCATGGCAGAGCTAATGGGTAGACCGACCATAGAAAAAGAACGGAGAAAAAGTGGAGAAAAAGTGGAGAAAAAAATGGAGAAAAAGTGGAGAAAAAGTGGAGAAAAAGTGGAGTATAAGTGGAGAAAAAGTGGAGAAAAAGTGGAGAAAAAGTGGAGAAAAAGTGGAGAAAAAAATGGAGAAAAAGTGGAGAAAAAAATGGAGAAAAAGTGGAGAAAAAAATGGAGAAAAAGTGGAGAATAAATGGAAAAAAAGTGGAGAAAAAAATGGAGAAAAAGTGGAGAAAAAGTGGAGAATAAGTGGAGAAAAAGTGGAGAAAAAGTGGAGAAAAAGTGGAGAATAAGTGGAGAAAAAAAATGGAGAATAAGTGGAGAATAAGTGGAGAAAAAGTGGAGAAAAAGTGGAGAAAAAGTGGAGAAAAAGTGGAGAAAAAAAAATGGAGAAAAAGTGGAGAATAAGTGGAGAATAAGTGGAGAAAAAGTGGAGAAAAAGTGGAGAAAAAGTGGAGAAAAAAATGGAGAAAAAAGTGGAGAATAAGTGGAGAATAAGTGGAGAAAAAGTGGAGAAAAGTGGAGAAAAAGTGGAGAAAAAGTGGAGAAAAAAATGGAGAAAAAGTGGAGAAAAAGTGGAGAAAAAGTGGAGAATAAGTGGAGAAAAAATGGAGAAAAAGTGGAGATAAAGTGGAGAATAAATGGAGAAAAAGTGGAGAAAAAGTGGAGAAAAAAATGGAGAAAAAGTGGAGAAAAAGTGGAGAAAAAGTGGAGAAAAAAATGGAGAAAAAGTGGAGAAAAAGTGGAGAATAAATGGAGAAAAAGTGGAGAAAAAGTAGAGAAAAAGTGGAGAAAAAATGGAGAAAAAGTGGAGAAAAAGTGGAGAATAAATGGAGAAAAAGTGGAGAAAAAGTGGAGAAAAAAATGGAC
Organism: Anomaloglossus baeobatrachus; assembly: GCF_048569485.1. Lineage (NCBI taxonomy): Eukaryota > Metazoa > Chordata > Amphibia > Anura > Aromobatidae > Anomaloglossus > Anomaloglossus baeobatrachus. The sequence continues at coordinate 680,698,384 of NC_134353.1, read as the reverse complement.
AAAAAGTGGAGAAAAAGTGGAGAAAAAGTGGAGAAAAAGTGGAGAAAAAGTGGAGAAAAAAATGGAGAATAAGTGGAGAAAAAATGGAGAAAAAGTGGAGATAAAGTGGAGAAAAAATGGAGAAAAAGTGGAGAAAAAGTGGAGAAAAAAATGGAGAAAAAGTGGAGAAAAAGTGGAGAAAAAGTGGAGAAAAAAATGGAGAAAAAGTGGAGAAAAAGTGGAGAATAAATGGAGAAAAAGTGGAGAAAAAGTGGAGAAAAAGTGGAGAAAAAGTGGAGAAAAAAATGGAGAAAAAGTGGAGAAAAAGTGGAGAATAAAAGGAGAAAAAGTGGAGAAAAAGTGGAGAAAAAAATGGAGAAAAAGTGGAGAATAAATGGAGAAAAAGTGGAGAAAAAGTGGAGAAAAAAATGGAGAAAAAGTGGAGAATAAGTGGAGAAAAAGTGGAGAAAAAGTGGAGAATAAGTGGAGAATAAGTGGAGAAAAAGTGGAGAAAAAGTGGAGAAAAAAATGGAGAAAAAGTGGAGAAAAAGTGGAGAATAAGTGGAGAATAAGTGGAGAAAAAGTGGAGAAAAAGTGGAGAAAAAGTGGAGAATAAGTGGAGAAAAAGTGGAGAATAAGTGGAGAATAAGTGGAGAAAAAGTGGAGAAAAAGTGGAGAAAAAGTGGAGAAAAAGTGGAGAATAAGTAGAGAATAAGTGGAGAAAAAGTGGAGAAAAAGTGGAGAATAAGTGGAGAATAAGTGGAGAAAAAGTGGAGAAAAAGTGGAGAAAAAGTGGAGAATAAATGGAGAAAAAGTGGAGAAAAAGTGGAGAAAAAAATGGAGAAAAAGTGGAGAAAAAGTGGAGAAAAAGTGGAGAAAAAGTGGAGAAAAAAATGGAGAAAAAGTGGAGAAAAAGTGGAGAATAAATGGAGAAAAAGTGGAGAAAAAGTGGAGAAAAAGTGGAGAAAAAATGGAGAAAAAGTGGAGAAAAAGTGGAGAATAAATGGAGAAAAAGTGGAGAAAAAGTGGAGAAAAAAATGGAGAAAAAGTGGAGAATAAATGGAGAAAAAGTGGAGAAAAAGTGGAGAAAAAAATGGAGAAAAAGTGGAGAAAAAGTGTAGAATAAGTGGAGAAAAAGTGGAGAAAAAGTGGAGAAAAAGTGGAGAAAAAGTGGAGAATAAGTGGAGAATAAGTGGAGAAAAAGTGGAGAATAAGTGGAGAATAAGTGGAGAAAAAGTGGAGAAAAAGTGGAGAAAAAGTGGAGAAAAAGTGGAGAAAAAGTGGAGAAAAAATGGAGAAAAAGTGGAGCACCCTTTGGTGCCTTTCATGTGGCACTAAGGGGTGCTTAGCTTTGTATTTAGCCAAAAAAATGAAAAAAAAAAATGACGTAGGGTTCCCCCTAGTTTTGTAGCCAGCTAGGGTAAAGCAGACGGCTGCAGCCTGCAGACCACAGCTGGCAACCTCACCTTGGCTGGTAATCCAAAACTGAGGGCACCCCACGCTGTTATTTTAAATTAAATAAATAATTAAAAAAAAAAAACACGTAGGGGTCCCCCAAAATTGGATCACCAGCCAAGGTAAAGCAGACAGCTGGGGCCTGATATTCTCAGACTAGGGAGGTCCATGGTTATTGGACTCTCCCCAGCCTAAAAATAGCAGGCCGCAGCCGCCCCAGAAGTGGCGCATCCATTAGATGCGCCAATCCTAGTGCTTCGCCCCAGCTCATCCCGCGCCCTGGTGCGGTGGCAAACGGGGTAATATATGGGGTTAATATCAGATGTGTAATGTCACCTGGCATCAAGCCCTGGGGTTGGTGAGGTCAGGCGTCTATCAGATACCCGACATCACCAACCCAGTCAGTAATAAAAAAAAATAGACGACAACCACATTTTTATTTGAAAAAACACTCCCCAATACATTCCCTCTTTAACCAATTTATTAGAATGAAAAACAAATCCAGGTCTGCTGTAATCCAAGGGGTTGCCATGACGATCCACACTGTCCCAGTCAATGAAGAGCAGGATGTTCCCCATTGGCTGGGAGAGCAGTGCAGTGACCTGAGCTAACATCAATGGGTCAGCCCAGGTCACTGCAGGGCATGACAAGTGCTGCTGTCAGCGAGGTACATTACCTGCGCTGATCTCCAGCACACTGACAGCCCCTGTCACTGAGTTCAATGACCGGCGCCTTCACAGCCAAATATCGCGAGAGGCCCGTGACGTCACCGCTAGTCAGTCTCGGGTCAGAAGCGAGAGGTGATGTGACAAGCGGCGGCCATGGAGGACAGTGACAGCGCTGAGGTCGGGATGGCGGGACTTCATCACCGCAGGTAAGCCGAGCGGGACCATGTGTGTGTGTGTGTGTGTGTGGGGAGGGGGCGGAGTGAGCTGAGCGGGGAAGTGTGGGCTTCCTGCACGTAACTAAGATAAACATCGGGTTACTAACCAAAGCGCTTTGCTTGGATACCCGATGTTTATCTTGTAGAGACAAAGAGAAAAAACTTTCAGCTCACCCATTCCATGTGCTCAAATTTCCTTCTGCTGCTCGGGCTGCAGGTGCTGCTACCTGTGTATAATGAAGAAAGAAGAGTTCTGCCCAGCGCAAGAAGGAGAGGTATGCCAGTAAATTTCCAGATGCTTTATTCTGCTTGGTTTCCAGTAAAAACGATCATATAAACATATGAACAGTTAAGACAATGTCCTCCATGGATACTGACACAACAGCGACGCGTTTCGGCTACAGGACTGTAGCCTTTGTCAAGTGGCTTTACTATGTAAACTGAGTCCTCTTTATACCCATACATGAAAAAGTCCTCTAAAACAAACAGGTGTAGATTCTTGCTGAGATCCTCAGAATTAACTCTTGATCCACTGGCTTCGAATATATCACAGCACATTGCAGGTACATGGGTTAAAATACAATATGAAGAAAACAAACGATATGCACATTATATGACATTACTTCCATATCAAAATACATTGCTTGTAAATTACATGATAATATTCATACAATAAAAATTATTACATGACAAACATAGTGATATGAATCTTTGCCCAGAGGAGTGTATCACCGTACAAATGCATTGTTATAATTGCCCTACTTCTTAGGAGTGATGCAATAGCTTATGTAGCAAGTACCCAATGATCAGTGCACAAATACAATTTAATCCAGAGAAAGAGGGAAAAAAAAAAAAGGCGTTATGGTGGGTTTATATACCTTATCTGTATCACCAGAGCAAGAACTATAGTTGCATAAAATTTTTTTTTTTTTTTTTCTTATCAACAAACACTACTTGAGTGCTACATTATAATGCTCCCATGATGGAAGTGACCTAGAAAATACATATGCAAATGCATAACAATCAAAGTGATGTGAACTGTTACCAAAGGGAGTATGCCACAATAAGCATACGTTGTGTTAATACGCGGGCAGGAGGGGGCGGAGTGAGCTGAGCGGGGAAGTGTCGGCTTCCTGCACGTAACTAGGATAAACATCGGGTTACTAACCAAAGCGCTTTGGTTGGATACTCGATGTTTATCTTGGTTACCAGCTTGTGGCAGGCTGCCAGCGATGGCTCCTGCACACTGTAGCTGTAAAAAGCCCTGCTTTTTGCTGCTAGAACCGTTCTCGAACGAATCTAGAACTATCGAGCTTTTGCAAAAAGCTCGAGTTCTAGTTCGATCTCGAACAGCCCCCAAAATCACTCGAGCTTAGAACTGGAGAACCGCGAACCGCGAACCGCGCTCAACTCTACTTATTACCCCAATTGCCACTGCACCAAGGCAATTCGGGATGAGCCGGGTAGAGTCCAATGGATGCGGCAATTCCGGGCGGCTGCTGGCTGATATTGTTAGGGTGGTGGGCTCCCCATAACGTGGCACTCTCCATCCTGACAATACCAGCCTCCAGTCATGTGGCTTTATCTTGGCTGGTATCAAATTTGGGGGGAACCGCAGGTTTTTTTTTTATTTATTTATTTATTTTACTGCACGATATAGACCCACCCGCCGGCGGCTGTGATTGGTTGCAGTGAGACAGCAGTCACTCATCGTGGGGGGGTGTCTGACTGCAACCAATCATGTGCGCCGGTGGGCAGGGAAGGCAGGAAGTACCAGATTGAATAATGAGCGGCAGCCATTTTCAAAAGAGGAAAAGCCGCCGTAGCTTTGTTACAGCCGTGCAGCGCCGCGCCCGTGATCGGTGAGTGAGAAAGAGAGAGGGATTGTGCTGGGGATGCAGGACGCATGCAGATATGCAACGTGCGCACATAGCCTGACTGTGAAAAGCCACGCTTTTGGCGATCGAACCGTTATCGAACAGTAACTCGAATTGCCGAACTTGAAGCAAATCGTTTGAGCTCGTCGAACGACTCGAACACCGCCCAAAATCACTCGAATTTGAAATTGGCGAACGGTTCAATTCGAACATTGCTCATCTCTAGTAGGCACCCTCATGTAGCATACAGTGATTAATATTCACTTCTCCTCATTCCCCCACTGCTCCGGTCTCCTTGGCGTGTCCACTGCTGTCACTCTGACCTCACTGCAGGCGCACAGTGATGATGTCACTGCGCTCCGCTGCACAGCTGTCAGAGCGCCGACAGTCACAGTGGGGAGAATGATAAGAGAGGGAGTGCGCTGCTCCCGCTGTCATCATTGCTCTCAATTGTATCGGCAACTGCGATGCCGATACAATTGAAAGTGTGATCCTCGGTGGGGGGAGGTGGGGCTGCGACAGCGCGGGCGCCGGGCCCCCCTCCTGAGTATTGGTGTGCCACTCCTGCCACCGCGAGTGGGCCCCCCCCGGCAGCTCAGGGCCCCAGCTTTTGACCGGGCTTGCCGGGTGCTGACGCCGGCCCTGGTCAGAATTGCCAAAAATGTCCAGTTCATTAAAGTGAAAAAGTGCTCGGGGGTAAAGGGGTTAAAAACTTCAAAAGGATTTTACATTACAGGGCTCAAATGATCAATATCTTTGTCTGAATAAAGAGTTGAACCTCTGAAGTTTAATACTTTTCAGATTTTAATAAACTGTTGTTCAATATTAAATGTATTTTAATTCTAATTTTTGATTGTGCAGTACATATTAGTACACATTTTTGTACATTTTTTGGTCTCCTTATTTGACAGTCTGCTTTGTTGAAAATTCCAAAACGTGTCATCAAAGACTTAGCCATCACATTTTACATGAATTTAAGACTGTTGTGTCTTCAGCAAATCTAAACATGGTGAGCAATAAAACGTTTTCTTGCTAGTATCAAGTAGTATCTCATTTAAGAACATACTACTCTTGTCAGGATGATCGGGGAGAGTAGAGACTGGGGCTCCTAGACTGACCCTCAGACTAGGGGGCCCTGGCTATCACTTACCTTACAGTTACCTCTGATGGTGAGGATGTCTCAGCCCCAAGCCTAACCCTGCTTCTGAGCAACCCTGATCTATTACCCCCTCCCTCCCTAGACCAGAGGGGGCAGGGACAGGAGTGTGTAAACATCAACAGTAATAGACAAAGAAGAGAAACCAAAACTCTTTCACACAGCATGCTCACACAGAGTTATCAGACAACAAGTGATAAGGGGGGAAACAAGAAGCAGGTAAGAAATAACCAGAAAACATAAGGAATTCCACAGTACACCAAGCAACACACAGCTGATCACCAGTTACTGGAACACAATAGCACACAGACCAGTTAAGTAAAAAGCTATAGTTGGCATTTGAAGAAAAATTCCTCCATTTTAAAAATGCAGAGAGCAAGGCTGATAGGCCTCCCACAACATGTGATCCAAAAGGTAACCAGTAGTCTAGCATAAACTAACTCCTGCTTGTCTGATCTCTAATGAGCACACAGCTGGTCGATGTCCAAGCCTGCCTGTGTAACTCAGAAGCACCAAAGGAGGCATAGTGAGGAGTGTCAGAGTCTGTAGTCTAAACAGCGTCTGATGCCGCCATGAAACCGGGCAAGTTTAGAGCCAAATACCTTGTGAAAACTCTATAAAGACCTCCTGTCCTGTTTTTCTCTCCTATAGGACTGATTTATAAAAAGCGGTGGAAAAAAAAGCGCAATAGGGTTTACCAAGGTGATGGAAAGGGTGAAAACAAGTATTAAGCCTGCTTTACACCAGGCAATCTATCGTGCGATAGATCGTCGGGGTCACGGTTTTTGTGACGCACATCCGGCATTGCTGGCGATGCCGGCCTGTGTGACACCTCCTAGCGACGCAGTATCGCTCACAAATCGTGAGTCGGGTACTGCTCGTTAGGTTCCATAAAATCGTTTAATTTAGTTGACCATCGTTTCCGTGGTAGCACACGCCGCTCCGTGTGACACCACGGGAACGATGAGCAGCTCACCTGCCTCCCGCGGCCGCCGCCGGCTCTATGTGGAAGGAAGGAGGTGGGCGGGATGTTTACATCCTGCTCATCTCCGCCCCTCCGCTCTGATTGGCCGGCGGCCATGTGACGTCACTGTGACGCCGAACGTCCCTCCCACTCCAGGAAGTGGACGTTCGCCGCCCACAGCGAGGTCGCACGAGAGGTAAGTATGTGTGACGGGGGTTACTACCTTTGTGCGACACGGGCAGCGATTTGCCCGTGACGCAAAAAGGACGGGGGCGGGTACGATCGATTGTGAAATCGCACAATCGGTCGTACCGTGTAAAGCAGGCTTTACACTCACCTATAATGGTTGTGCCAGTCATGCATATAGGAATCCAAGTCCGGCTGCAGTCCTAAATTTGGCAGATAACAGAAAGTGAACGGGAAACGGGTTGTAAATCCACGCCAAGGACTCAGAAGATTCAAAGGAGATTTATGCTTCTTTTATTGGTATGCACATGTCTACGCGTTTCAGGAGTCACAGCTCCCTTGATCAGGACAGCAGGCAAGGAACATCAAATCTCTGAGATTTGAAATCTTCTGAGTCCTTGGTGCAGATTTACAACCTGTTTCCCATTCACTTTCTGTCATAGGACTGATTTAAAAACTGAGCCTGCATTTTTATCAGCAGATAATAGCTGTGATAGGCCATGTAAGTAAAAACTTAAAACTTTTTACTTTTGTAAGTAAAAACTTAATTTTTTCTTACAAAATTTCAAAGCTTATTTCTTATCTACAACAAAAACAAAGCCCTTAACAAGTTGGACAATGCCATAATTGTGATCTGCAGGATTGCATTGCCATAAAGCTATAATAACAAAACCTCAAAAAGAATGGCAGAATTATGTTTTGCAATATATTGAACGGTAAAATGAATGGTTTCACTTTAAACTCCAACTTATCTTGCAAAACTAATCATCATATGGAAAAGTGGCTTGGTAAATTTTGTTGGAAAAATGAGAAATTGCTGGTAAACTGTGAACCCTTTGAAACTTTGGGCGGCACGGTGGCTCAGTGGTTAGCACTGCAGCCTTGCAGTGCTGGGGTACTGGGTTCTACACCCACTAAGGACAACATCTGCAAGGAGTTTGTATATTCTACCCGTGTGTGTGTGGGTTTCCTCCCACACTCCAAAAACATACTGATAGGGAATTTAGATTGTGAGCCCCAATGGGGACAGTGTTGCCAATGTATGTAAAGCGCTGTGGGATTAGTAGCGCTATATAAATGAATAAGTTTTATTATTATTATAACCCTTCTAATGAAAAAAAGAATTCTTTTAAAATTGGCAGTTATGTAAAGTAGACACGTGGGAAATGTTATTTATTAACTATTTTGTGCATCATATCTCTGGATTTATAGGCATAAAAACGCAAATTGTGTAATTTTTAAAGTTTTCGCACAGGTTTGATTTTTTCACATATAAACGCAACAAATATTGTTCTAATTTTACCACTATCATGAAGTACTATATGCACAAAACAACCTCAGAATCACTGGGATCTGTTGATATGGTCCAGAGTTATAACCTGTCAAAGTGACAATGGGAAAAAAAATTAAAGTGAAGAGATGGAAAATCGCCCAGTAGGGAAGGGGTTAAAAAATTGTGTTTTTGCCATTTTTCCAATATCCAAAACTTTTTAATCTTTCAGTCTCTAGAACTGTGTGAGGATATATTTTTGCATGGCAAGCAAAAGGAAAGGCAATTCTGGAATTTCATTATTTTTTCCTTTAAAACAGGTGCACAATAGCTGTACAGGTTAAGCAATTTTTATTTTAATAAATTAGACTTTTACAAATACAATAATATCAAATCTGTTTTTTTTATTTTTTTACATCTACATTTAACTGAGGAAATGGAAGGTGATTTTATTTTATTTTTCTTTATCATAATAATTGTTTTTCACTACCCATACTAAAACTGAACTAGCAATATGCCAGTGCATAGTGAAAATCACAGTTTCCCATGATGCCTGTCCTGACGCCTAACAGGAGAATGAACATGGGAGCGATGAACTTCATGTGTAATTGGAACCCATCAGCCCCCTGCAATTGCATTGGGGAGAGATGCCAGTGCATACTAAAAATCACAATTTCCCTTACCGCCTAGCCTGACGCCTAACAAGCGAATGAAAATGGGAGCTATGGCCTTCATGTGTCTTGGGAACCCATCTTTCGCCCTGCAATTGCATTACAGAGGAAAGAAGGGCACCCAAATAAATTCTCGGGCAGGATCGCATCAGAAAAATTACAATGTCAATGATTGTTATTCAACATCTATGGGGTTTGCAACAGTGATTGGCACCAGCATCTGCTAAACATGCAGCGGACCTAGGTCATGAGCCAACTTCATTCACCCTGACTCAGTCCATGATGTGTAAAAAGTCTACACACCCCTGTTAATATACTAGGTTTTGTCATGTAAAAAAAGCTTATCAAGATAAATCATTTCAGAACTTTTTCTGCATTTACTGTCACCCATAATCCAAACAAATCAAATAAAAAATAATCTGAAAAACTTTCAAGTTTAAAAAAAAAGAACTAAAATATTGCAGTTGCATAAATATGTAAATGCAAAAACCAATACTTTTCTGAAGGATGCTTTGAATTTATGTCAGTTTTCAGTCTTTTTATAAAGGAGTCAGCAAGACACTTCTAGAATTGACAATCTTTGCCCACTCTTCCTTACAGGCGCACTCCAATCTATCAGACTGTGAGACCATCTCCTTTATATACATCTCTCTCCAGGTAAACCAACACATTTTCAACTGGATTCAGGATTGGGCTGTCTTAGTTAAAGCTGGAAGTTTTAAATACAAAATTGACTGATGTTTGGAACTGTTTATAATGCCCCCCCTTTTACTAAAGCCTCAGCTACAGTTGTTGAAAAAATTAGAACCAAAGAACAATGCTACCTCCACCATGCTTCACTATGGTTATGCTATTCTTTTGGTGATGCAGTGTTAGCTCTGAAACAAAATTGTCTTTTAGAATTATGGCCAAAAAGTTCAACCTTGGTGTGATCACAGTATATCATGTTTTTACAAATGATTTTAGCAGATTTGATATAGGTTTAGGTAAAATATATATGGCTCTTGCTTTGTATGTAGAGGTTTTCTTCTTGACACTCGATACCATAGGCTAGATATATAAAAAAAACTTGTACTGTCACATGTAGTATGTAACAATTGCTTGCCAGAAATTAATGAAGGTCCTTTATTGTTGCTGTAAGCCTTTTGTCAGCCTCCAAGACCAATTATATATTTGTCGGATCATACATTTTGGTGGGAAAATCCAGTTTTAGGTAATGTCACTGTATGCTGCCAAATTTAAACCCTTTCTTGATGATCTCCTTCTCAGTGTTCCATGGTATATCTAATGTTTTTGCAAAAAATAGTTATCCTCTTCTGACTAATATCTTTCAACAATGGAATCCCTTTTCTATGCTTTAAACTATTTACGAACCATGACTTTTCCTGTAATATGGAACTAAGAAATCGTCAGGAAAATTCGGTAGAACAGTCAAACCTTATGTGGGGTTAATCAGAATCTCATTAAATTATGGCACCTGTGTGCTAACTACTATTTAACATTATTTTTGATGTGATTGGCTAATTCTTAACACTACCACATCCCCAAATAGAAAAGGGTGTTCATACTCATGCAACTTATTTTGGTTCTACTTTTTTATTTTCCATCTCAAAATAATTTTAGATTCTCAATGGATTTGTATACATTTTGGGTAGTATATATAAAAATAATAATAATAAATAATAATAAAAATAAAATAATAATAAAATATATAAAATGGAAAAAGTTCTAAAATAATTGTTCTGCATCTGATTTTTTTTTTTACATGACAAAAACTCGACACTATAACAAGCATGTATCAATATTTAAAGCCACTGTGCATACCTGTCATGGAGTGTTTGGACTAAAGGCCGCTTTACATGCTGCGATATCATGACCGATATTGCTAGCGTGGGTACCCGCCCCCATCTTTTGTGCGACACGGACAAATTGCTGTCCGTGGCGCAAAACATCACCCGGACCTGTCACACAACCTACTTACCTGCCTGGCAACGTCGCTGTGACCGGCGAACCGCCTGCTTTCTAAGGGGGCGGTTCGTTCAGTGTCACAGCGACGTCACAGCTGCATCACTGAACCACTGCCCAATAGAAGCAGAGGGGCGGAGATGAGCAGGACGTAACATCCCGCCCACCTCCTTCCTTCTGCATTGTGGCCGGGAGGCAGGTAAAGAGAGCTTCCTCGTTCCTGCGGTGTCACACGGAGCAATGTGTGCTGCCACAGGAATGAGGAACAACGTAACGATATTTGAGAATGGACCCCCATGTCACCGAAGAGCGATTTTGCACGTTTTTGCAATGATGCAAAATTGCTCAAAGATGTCACACGCAACGGCATCGCTAATGCGGCCAGATGTGCATCATCAATTCCATGACCCCAATGACTTTGCATTAGCGATGTCGTAGCGTGTAAAGCCCCCTTTAGCAGTAGAGCCGCTATGAATCTATTCTTGGGACTTTGTCAGTTGGCTTTGGACCCTGAACAGTAGTCTTGAAGACCAAATTTTCACAGACAACATTAACAGCTCTTTTGATTAGTTGGGCTGATGAGATGTCACATGTGCGGCACATCACATGGCAATGATGACACCATTACAGCCTGGCTAACTAAAAGAGAAGCTACCGATGCCATCAGGAAATAGGCAGTTCTCAGGACTCCCATCCAACACCCAGAGATTACTTACCAATCAATTTGCACCAACTCTACTCAGCAGTATTTTTCATAGTCAAGTATAACATAATCTGTAAATATCTTGCTACACCCAAAAAAAAAAATACAGACAAAACCCCCAAAACTATAAATTAATGGGATTCACCAAGATACCAGTATGAACAAAGCCATTGCAGTTTCAATCTTTTATATCTATTTTCTTACCCCTGCTTTTGCATGTGAGGAACTACAAGCTTGATCATAAAGAATGTGGATATTACATTTATATGAAATACCGTACCTAAAGAGAAATAAATAAATAAGTAAATAAATAAACATGCAATTGGTATGTAAAATTTACATAAAAGAAATTCATTGCAGATTGCTGAAAATCTAATAATGTGGAACACTTTATGTATGAGTCTCCACGTATGTTTCTAAGGGCTCTTTCAGGTGTCATTTTCATAGAATTCATGTTTGTTTTTTCCTTTGATCATAAATATCAACTTTGGGACCAATCAGTTGTCTGCTATTTTTGCTAACTGTGTGGTCTGCAACAAAAAACAGTGGCGTGCACTTTTGATTCACGTTGCAGATCCAACACACCAATTCAAGTCTATGGGTTTGTGATAAAAAAATAAAGTTTGTAATTTCACTTTTCTTTTACACACAAGAAAAACAGATGAAACCTATGGTAAAAATAGACAAATTAACCAAACACATATGAAAATCTGATTCATAACTGATGAAAATCGGTCAGTTTTTGCATTCAGGTAAAATTATTGATGTCTAAATGAGACCTAAATGTCATAACTGATCTCTGTGCAACCACAGAATCAGCAAAAAGAAATGATCCAAATACAAAGTTTTCTCACTTTAGGATTCATCATTATACTTTACCTTTAATGGGTTCAAACTTATTCTTTTTGGTTCCCCTATTATTTTAAGGTTGTGTTGAGGTCTACAGCATGTTATAATTCTTTGGCTCAAGAATACAAATTAATTGTGATTTTTTAGAATTTTTTTCTCTCTCTTGCTCTTGTTTTCACTAACTTACTTCTCTTATTTCTACTTCTTCTTCTCTACCTCTTTTATTCTTTTTAAACCATACTCCCTTCCTTTTCATGTAGTTTAATTTTTTTCTTTTTATTCTCTTTATTACTCACTATTCAGCATTCTCTTTTTATTTAATAACTAGCTGTAGTACCTGGGCGTTGCCTGGGATAGTAACTGTCTCTCTGTCTCTCGCTCAGTCTCTGTCTGTCTCTTTCCCAGTCTCTGTCTGTCTGTCTCTCTCCCAGTCTCTGTCTGTCTCTCTCCCAATCTCTGTCTGTCTGTCTCTCTCCCAGTCTCTGTTTGCCTGTCTTTCTCCTAGTCTCTTTCTGTCTCTGTCTCTCCCCAATCTCTGTCTGTCTCTGTCTCTCTCTCTCCCAGTCTCTGTCTGTCTGTCTGTCTCTATCTGTCTCTCTCCCAGTCTCTGTCTGTCTGTCTCTCTCCCAGTCTCTGTCTGTCTCTCTCCCAGTCTCTGTTTTTCTGTCTTTGTCTGTGTCTCTCCCAGTCTCTGTCTGTCTGTCTCTCTCCCAGTTTCTGTCTGTCTGTCTCTGTCTGTCTGTCTCCCAGTCTCTGTCTGTCTGTTTCTGTCTGTCTCTCTCCCAGTCTCTGTCTGTATGTCTCTCTCTCAGTCTCTGTCTGTCTCTCTCCCAGTCTCTGTCAGTCTGTCTGTCTCTCCCAGTCTGTCTGTCTGTCTCTCTCCCAGTCTCTGTCTGCCTGTCTTTCTCCCAATCTCTGTCTGTCTCTGTCTCTCTCTCTCCCAGTCTCTGTCTGTCTATCTCTGTCTGTCTCTCTCCCAGTCTCTGTCTGTATGTCTCTCTCTCAGTCCCTGTCTGTCTGTCTCCCAGTCTCTGTCTGTCTGTCTCTCTCCCAGTCTCTGACTGTCTGTATCTATCTGTCTTTCTCCCAGCTTCTGCCTGTCTGTGTCTGTCTCTCTCCCAGTCTCTGTCTGTCTGTCTCTCTCAGTCTCTGTCTGTCTTTCTCTCTCCCAGTCTCTGTCTGTCTGTCTCTCTCTCAGTCTCTGTCTGTCTGTCTCTGTCTGTCTGTCTGTCTCACAGTCTCCCTTTCTGTCTGTCTTCCAGTTTCTGTCTGTCTGTTTGTCTCCCAGTCTCTGTCTGTCTCTATCTGTCTTTCTCCCAATCTGTCTGTCTGTCTCTCTCCCAGTCTCTGTCTGTCTCTGTCTGTCTCACAGTCTCTGTCTGCATCTGTCTGTCTCTCTCCCAGTCTCTGTCTGTCTTTTTCTAGCTGTCGCTCTCCCAGCTTCTGTCTGTCCCTGTCTTTCTCTCTCCCAGTCTCTGTCTGTCTGTCTCTCTCACAGTCTCTGTCTGTCTGTCTTCCAATTGGTCTGTCTGTTTGTCTCCAAGTCTCTGTCCGTCTGTCTCTGTGTGTCTCTCTCCCAGTCTCTGTCTGTCTGTCTCTGTTTGTCTGTCTAACAGTCTCTGTCTGTCTGTTTGTTTCCCAGTCTAAGTCTGTCTGTATCTCTCCTAGTCTCTGTCTGTCTGTCTCCCAGTCTCTGTCTGTCTCTGTCTGTTTCTCTCGCAGTCTCTGTCTGTCTGCATTTGTCTGTCTTTCTCCTAGTCTCTGTCTGTTTGTCTCTGTCTGTCTTTCTCCCAGTCTTTGTATGTCTGTCTTTGTCTGTCTCTCTCCCACTGTCTCTGTCTGTCTTCCAGTCTCTCTCCCACTGTCTCTGTCTGTCTTCCAGTCTCTCTCTGTCTGTCTCTGTCTGCCTCTCTCCCAGTTTTTGTCTGTCTCTTTCTGTCTCTCTCCCAGTCTCTGTCTGTCCGTATTTGTCTATAAATGCAAACAATTGCACACTGAAAAAGCCAAAAATGTACTAAGGAAAATATAGCACTGCATTACTGCAAAAGAGAGATATTTAGTTTATGTATTGGCCAATGCATGTAAGCCCGGACACCAAACGGCTAGGTATATCTCTGTAAGCCGGGAACCTAACTTAAATGCCACTATCTAGGTTAAAAACATACTATGTTTTTTCAGTTAGCACCTGTTCACATTTGTTGGATGTGCGGGTCAGTTTTTTGATATTTCTAGTGAGTCTCTTTCTGACTGGGCACTCCGCCCTAAGACCTGGCTGTGCATAACCATTATAGCAGGAGCCTAGCTGCCCATACATGGAGGTTTGCAGTCTAAATAGTGGCATTTTTCCCAGATATGGATGTTTTTAACCTAGATAGTGGCATTTAAGTTAGGTTCACGGATTAAAGAGATATACCTTTCCATTTGGTTTCCGGGCTTACATGCATTGGCCCATACATAAACTAAATATCTCTCTTTTGCAGTAATGCAGTGCCATATGTTCCCTAGTATATTTTAGGCTTTTTCAGTGTGCAACTGTTTGCATTTATAGTTACTATTTTTTCAGTTAGCACCTGTTCACATTTGTTGGATGTGCGGGTCAGTTTTTTGATATTTCTTGTCCGTATTTGTCTGTCTCTCTCCTAGTCTTTGTCTTTCTGTCTGTCTCTCTCTCAGTCTCTGTCTGTTTCTCACCCAGTCTCTGTCTGTCTGTATTTCTCTGTCTCTTTCCCAGTCTTTGTCTTACTGTCTGTCTCTCTCCCAGTCTCTGTCTGTCCGTCTCCCAGTCTGTCTGTCTGTCTGTCTGTCTCTCTCCCAGTCTGTCTGTCTGTCTCTCTCTCTCCCAGTCTCTGTCGGTATGTCTCTCTCCCAGTCTCTGTCTGACTGTCTCTCTCCCAGTCTCTGTCTGACTGTCTCTCTCCCTGTCTCTGTCTGACTGTCTCTCTCCCAGTCTCTGTCTGTCTGTCTCTCTCCCAGTCTCTGTCTGTTTCTCTCCCAGTCTCTGTCTGTCTGTCTGCCTGTCTCTCTCCCAGTCTCTGTCTGTCTGTCTTTTTACCAGTCTCTTCCTGTCTCTGTCTCTCTCCCAGTCTCTGTCTGTCTGTCTCTGTCTATCTCTCTCCCAGTCTCTGTCTGTTTGTCTGTCTCCCATTTTCTGTCTGTCTGTCTCTATCTGTCTAGCTCTCAGTCTCTGTCTGTCTGTCTCTCTCCCAGTCTCTGTCTGTCTCTCCCCCAGTCTCTCTCTTTCTGTCTTTGTCTGTCTCTCTCCCAGTTTCTGTCTGTCTGTCTCTGTCTGTCTGTCTCCCAGTCTCTGTCTGTCTCTGTCTGTCTCTCTCCAAGTCTCAGTCTGTCTGTCTCTCTCCCAGTCTCTGTCTGTATGTCTCTCTGTCTGTCTATGTCTGTCTGTCTCCAGTCTCTGTCTGTCTCTGTCTGTCTCTCTCCCAATCTCTGTCTGTCTGTCTCTCTCCCAGTCTCTGTCTGTCTGTCTCTCTCCCAGTCTCTGTCTGTCTCTCTCCACGTCTCTGTTTGTCTGTCTCTGTCTGTCTGTCTCCCAGTCTCTGTCTGTCTGTCTGTCTCTCTCCCAGTCTCTGTCTGTCTGTCTTTTTCCCAGTCTCTTCCTGTCTCTGTCTCTCTCCCAGTCTCTGTCTGTCTGTCTCTGTCTATCTCTCTCCCAGTCTCTGTCTGTCTGTCTGTCTCCCATTTTCTGTCTGTCTGTCTCTATCTGTCTATATCTCAGTCTCTGTCTGTCTGTCTCTCTCCCAGTGTCTGTCTGTCTCTCCCCCAGTCTCTCTCTTTCTGTTTTTGTCTGTCTCTCTTCCAGTCTGTCTGTCTGTCTCTCTCCCAGTTTCTGTCTGTCTGTCTCTGTCTGTCTGTCTCCCAGTCTCTGTCTGTCTCTGTCTTTCTGTCTCCCAGTCTCTGTCTATCTGTCTCTCTCCCAGTCTCTGTCTTTCTGTCTCTGTCTGTCTCTCTCCCCGTCTCTGTCTGTCTCTGTCTGTCTCTCTCCCAGTCTCTGTCTCTCTCCCAGTCTCTGTTTTTCTGTCTCTGCCTGTCTCTCTCCCAGTCTCTGTCTGTCTGTCTCTGTCTGTCTCTCTCTCAGTCTCTGTCTGCCTGTCTTTTTGCCAGTCTCTTTCCGTCTCTGTCTCTCCCCAATCTCTGTCTGTCAGTCTCTCTCTCTCTCTCAGTCTCTGTCTGTATGTCTCTGTTTGTCTGTCTAACAGTCTCTGTCTGACTGTTTGTTTCCCAGTCTCTGTCTGTCTGTCTCTCTCCTAGTCTCTGTCTGTCTGTCTCCCAGTCTCTGTCTGTCTCTGTCTGTTTCTCTCCCAGTCTCTGTCTGTCTGCCTCTCTCCCAGTTTTTGTCTGTCTCTTTCTGTCTCTCTCCCAGTCTCTGTCTGTCCGTATTTGTCTATAAATGCAAACAATTGCACACTGAAAAAGCCAAAAATGTACTAAGGAAAATATAGCACTGCATTACTGCAAAAGAGAGATATTTAGTTTATGTATTGGCCAATGCATGTAAGCCCGGACACCAAACGGCAAGGTATATCTCTGTAATCCGCGAACCTAACTTAAATGCCACTATCTAGGTTAAAAACATACTATGTTTTTTCAGTTAGCACCTATTCACATTTGTTGGATGTGCGGGTCAGTTTTTTGATATTTCTAATGAGTCTCTTTCTGACTGGGCACTCCGCCCTAAGACCTGGCTGTGCATAACCATTATAGCAGGAGCCTAGCTGCCCATACATGGAGGTTTGCAGTCTAAATAGTGGCATTTTTCCCAGATATGGATGTTTTTAACCTAGATAGTGGCATTTAAGTTAGGTTCACAGATTAAAGAGATATACCTTGCCGTTTGGTTTCCGGGCTTACATGCATTGGCCCATACATAAACTAAATATCTCTCTTTTGCAGTAATGCAGTGCCATATGTTCCCTAGTATATTTTAGGCTTTTTCAGTGTGCAACTGTTTGCATTTATAGTTACTATTTTTTCAGTTAGCACCTGTTCACATTTGTTGGATGTGCGGGTCAGTTTTTTGATATTTCTTGTCCGTATTTGTCTGTCTCTCTCCCAGTCTTTGTCTTTCTGTCTGTCTCTCTCTCAGTCTCTGTCTGTCTGTTTCCCACCCAGTCTCTGTCTGTCTGTATCTCTCTGTCTCTTTCCCAGTCTTTGTCTTACTGTCTGTCTCTCTCCCAGTCTGTCTGTCTGTCTGTCTGTCTCTCTCCCAGTCTCTGTCTGACTGTCTCTCTCCCAGTCTCTGTCTGACTGTCTCTCTCCCTGTCTCTGTCTGACTGTCTCTCTCCCAGTCTCTGTCTGTCTGTCTCTTTCCCAGTCTCTGTCTGACTGTCTCTCTCCCAGTCTCTGTCTGACTGTCTCTCTCCCAGTCTCTGTCTGTTTCTCTCCCAGTCTCTGTCTGTCTGTCTGTCTCTCTCCCAGTCTCTGTCTGTCTGTCTCTGTCTGTCTGTCTCTGTCTGTCTGTCTCCCAGTCTCTGTCTGTCTGTCTGTCTGTCTCTCTCCCAGTCTCTGTCTGTCTGTCTTTTTCCCAGTCTCTTCCTGTCTCTCTCCCAGTCTCTGTCTGTCTGTCTCTGTCTATCTCTCTCCCAGTCTCTGTCTGTCTGTCTGTCTCCCATTTTCTGTCTGTCTGTCTCTATCTGTCTATCTCTCAGTCTCTGTCTGTCTGTCTCTCTCCCAGTCTCTGTCTGTCTCTCCTCTAGTTTCTCTCTTTCTGTCTTTGTCTGTCTCTCTTCCAGTCTCTGTCTGTCTGTCTCTGTCTGTCTGTCTCCCAGTCTCTGTCTGTCTCTGTCTGTCTCTCACTCAGTCTCAGTCTGTCTGTCTCTCTCCCAGTCTCTGTCTGTATGTCTCTCTGTCTGTCTATGTCTGTCTGTCTCCAGTCTCTGTCTGTCTCTGTCTGTCTCTCTCCCAGTCTCTGTGTGTCTGTCTCTCTCCCAGTCTCTGTCTGTCTGTGTCTCTCTATTTCTGTCTGTCTTTCTCTCTCCCACTCTCTGTCTGTCTCTCTCCCAGTCTCTGTCTGTCTGTCTCTCTCCAAGTCTCTGTCTGTCTGTCTCTGTCTGTCTGTCTCCCAGTCTCTGTCTGTCTGTCTGTCTCTCTCCCAGTCTCTGTCTTTCTGTCTCTGTCTGTCTCTCTCCCCGTCTCTGTCTGTCTGTCTCTGTCTGTCTCTCTCCCAGTCTCTGTCTCTCTCTCTCAGTCTCTGTTTTTCTGTCTCTGCCTGTCTCTCTCCCAGTCTCTGTCTGTCTGTCTCTGTCTGTCTCTCTCTCAGTCTCTGTCTGTCTTTCTCTGTCTGACTGTCTCCCAGTCTCTGTCTGTCTGTCTCTCTCTCAGTCTCTGTCTGTCTGTCTCCCAGTCTATGTCTGTCTTTGTCTGTCTCTCTCCCAGTCTCTGTCTGCCTGTCTTTCTGCCAGTCTCTTTCTGTCTCTGTCTCTCCCCAATCTCTGTCTGTCAGTCTCTCTCTCTCCCAGTCTCTGTCTGTCTGTCTCTATCTGTCTCTCTCCCAGTCTCTGTCTGTCTGTCTCTCTCCCAGTCTCTGTATGTCTCTCTCTCAGTCTCTGTTTTTCTGTCTTTGTCTGTCTCTCTCCCAGTCTCTGTCTCTCTGTCTTTCTCCCAGTTTCTGTCTGTCTGTCTCTGTCTGTCTCTCTCCCAGTCTCTGTCTGTATGTCTCTCTCTCAGTCTCTGTCTGTCTCTCTCCCAGTCTCTGTCTGTCTGTCTGTCTCTCTCCCAGTCTCTGTCTGTCTGCCTGTCTTTCTCCCAGTCTCTTCCTGTCTCTGTCTCTCCCCAATCTCTGTCTGTCTCTGTCTCTCTCTCTCCCAGTCTCTGTCTATCTGTCTCTCTCCCAGTCTCTGTCTGTCTCTCTCCCAGTCTCTGTTTTTCTGTCTTTGTCTGTCTCTCTCCCAGTTTCTGTCTGTCTCTGTCTGTCTCACAGTTTCTGTTTGTCTGTCTGTCTCCCAGTCTCTGTCTGTCTCTGTCTGTCTCTCTCCCAGTCTCTGTCTGTCTGTCTGTCTCTCTCTCAGTCTCTATCTGTCTGTCTCTGTCTGTCTGTCTGTCTGTCTCACAGTTTCCCTGTCTGTCTGTCTTCCAGTTTCTGTCTGTCTGTTTGTCTCCCAGTCTCTGTCTGTCTCTGTCTGTCTCTCTCCCAATCTGTATGTCTTTCTCTCTCCCAGTCTCTGTATGTCTGTCTCTCTCACAGTCTCTGTCTGTCTGTCTTCCAATTTGTCTGTCTGTTTGTCTCCAAGTCTCTGTCCGTCTGTCTCTGTGTGTCTCTCTCCCAGTCTCTGTCTCTCTGTCTCTCTCCCAGTCTGTGTCTGTCTGTCTTTGTCTGTCTGTCTCACAGTCTCTGTCTGTCTGTCTCTGTGTGTCTCTCTCCCAGTCTCTGTCTCTCTGTCTCTCTCCCAGTCTCTGTCAATCTGTCTCTGTTTGTCTGTCTCACAGTCTCTGTCTGTCTGTCTCTGTGTGTTTCTCTCCCAGTCTCTGTCTCTCTGTCTCTCTCCCAGTCTCTGTCAATCTGTCTCTGTTTGTCTGTCTCACAGTCTCTGTCTGTCTGTTTGTCTCCCAGTCTCTGTCTGTCTATTTGTCTCCCAGTCTCTGTCTGTCTGTCTCTCTCCCAGTCTCTGTCTGTCTGCATTTGTCTGTCTCTCTCCTAGTCTCTGTCTGTTTGTCTCTGTCTGTCTTTCTCCCAGTCTTTGTATGTCTGTCTTTGTCTCTCTCCCACTGTCTCTGTCTGTCTTCCAGTCTCTCTCTGTCTGTCTCTGTCTGTCTTCCAGTCTCTCTCTGTCTGTCTCTGTCTGTCTCTCTCCCAGTCTCTGTGTGTCTGCCTGTCTCCCAGTTTTTGTCTGTCTCTTTCTGTCTCTCACCCAGTCTCTGTCTGTCCGTATTTGTCTATAAATGCAAACAATTGCACTCTGAAAAAGCCAAAAATGTACTAGGGAAAATATAGCACTGCATTGCTGCAAAAGAGATATATTTAGTAGTGATGAGCGAGTACTAAAAAGCTCGGGTGCTCGAAGCTTGGGCCGAGCATCCCAAGATACTCGTGTACTCGGCCCAAGCACCGAGCCCAATATTATCCTATGGGAGACCCGAGTATTTTTCTGAAATGACCCCCGGCAGCATGTAGAAACCCTAAAAATGTCACAAAAGTCTCAGAAGAGTGCTCAAATGACAAGGCAACAGCATGGGGAAGACCCCTTGAAGCATTTATCACTCAAAAGTCACAGCTGTGAACAATTTTGTCCGCGTTTTACGCCATTTTTATGGACTCACCAGAAAACCTTCAAAAATGACACCAAAATGAATTTTCATGGCGGAAATGTTAAGGGCACATACCCAATAGTGAGATAGAGCTGGTGTATGTTACTTTTGGAGATTACATGAAAGATTTTACGTGAAAACATTGTGTGGCACTCCGATGTCCCTGAGAAGAGACGTACATGAAGGCCTCTTGAGTCTAATGTACCCATTTTGAGGAAGTGAGTCTTTGCAGTATTTTCCTTTGCCAGGGCAGTCTAAAATTGTGAGGTTCACCAATGCCCCTGCATACAGACGTGCATGAGGGCCTGTAAACCTGAAGTGCCCATTGTAAGAAAGTGGGTCTATTGTAGTATAGCCCTTAGGCAGGGCAGCCAAAAATTGGGAGGCTCCACATTGTCCCTGGATAGAGACGTGCATGAGGGCCTGTAAACCAGAAGTGCCCATTGTAAGAAAGTGGGTCTTTTGTAGTATAGCCCTTTGGCAGGGAAGCCAAAAATTGGGAGGCTCCACATTGTCTCTGTATAGAGACGTGCATGAGGGCCTGTAAACCTGAAGTGCCCATTGTAAGAAAGTGGGTCTATTGTAGTATAGCCCTTAGGCAGGGCAGCCAAAAATTGGGAGGCTCCACATTGTCCCTGGATAGGGACGTGCATGATGGCCTGTAAACCAGAAGTGCCCATTGTAAGGAAGTGGGTCTTTTGTAGTATACACCCTTTGGCAGGGCAGCCAAAAATTGGGAGGCTCCACATTGTCCCTGGATAGAGACGTGCATGAGGGGCTGTAAACCTGAAGTGCCCATTGTAAGAAAGTGGGTCTATTGTAGTATAGCCCTTAAGCAGGGCAGCCAAAAATTGGGAGGCTCCACATTGTCCCTGGATAGGGACGTGCATGATGGCCTGTAAACCTGAAGTGCCCATTGTAAGAAAGTGGGTCTATTGTAGTATAGCCCTTTGGCAGGGCAGCCAAAAATTGGGAGGCTCCACATTGTCCCTGGATAGAGACGTGCATGAGGGCCTGTAAACCTGAAGTGCCCATTGTAAGAAAGTGGGTCTTTTGTAGTATAGCCCTTTGGCAGCGCAGCCAAAAATTAGGAGGCTTCACATTGTCCCTGGATAGAGACGTGCATGAGGGCCTGTAAACCTGAAGTGCCCATTGTAAGAAAGTGGGTCTATTGTAGTATAGCCCTTTGGCAGGGCAGCCAAAAATCGGGAGGCTCCACATTGTCCCTGGATAGAGACGTGCATGAGGTCCTGTAAACCTGAAGTGCCCATTGTAAGAAAGTGGGTCTTTTGTAGTATAGCCCTTTGGCAGGGCAGCCAAAAATTGGGAGGCTCCACATTGTCCCTGGATAGAGACGTGCATGAGGGCCTGTAAACCTGAAATGCCCATTGTAAGAAAGTGGGTCTATTGTAGTATAGCCCTTAGGCAGGGCAGCCAAAAATTGGGAGGCTCCACATTGTCCCTGGATAGAGACGTGCATGAGGGCCTCAAAACATTGTTCCCATTGCAAAGGAGCGGGTCTCCTGTCGTTGTAATGTCCATTCTGAAAGAATGGGCGAAAAAATTTACCACTGGGGGTATACCTGAAACAACGGCCTAACTATTGTAACGGTCATCATGGTGGCGCATGAGGAGAAGGAGGAGCAGTCCAGCGATTATCCAAAGTCTAGAAGTGTGTACCCATGGGTGAGTGTAGGTACATGGCAAATTCCCGTTACAAACGTTAAATTCCGCTCTCATTTGCTGGTGGTGTGGTGAAGTCTGGCCCAATCCAACCCTTGTTCATCTTGATCAGAGTCAGCCTGTCAGCATTTTCAGTTGACAGGCGGGTTCGTTTATCTGTAATGATTCCACCTGCGGCACTAAAAACACGCTCTGACAAAACGCTAGCGGCAGGGCAAGCCAGGACTTCCAAGGCGTAGAGAGCCAATTCATGCCACGTGTCCAGCTTGGATACCCAATAATTGTAAGGCACAGAGGAATGTCGGAGTACAGTTGTTCGATCTGCAAGGTACTCCTTGAGCATCTGGGCAAACTTAGGATTTCTTGTGGCACTACCCCGCACCTCAGGGGCTGTGGTACGTGAGGGGCTGAGAAAACTATTCCACATCTTAAAGACTGTTCCCCTACCTCTGGCGGATTGGACTTGTGCCCCTCTCAGCTGTACGCCTTGGTTGTCCACTGATTCCTGACCTATGCCGCTAGCGTTTTGTGAGGGCAATGCTTTGCCTACTTCCGTGACTATGGCCTTCCGGAACTGCTGCATTTTGGCTGACCTCTCCGCCTCGGGAATAAGAGACATAAAGTTCTGCTTGTAGCGTGGGTCTAACAGTGTTACCAACCAGTAATGATTGTCGGCCAAGATGTTCTTAACGCGAGGGTCACGAGACAGGCAGCTTACCATAAAGTCAGCCATGTGCGCCAGACTCTTAACAGCCAGTACTTCAGTATCCTGACCAGCACGATGACTGAACATGCTGTCCTCCTCCTCCTCATCTACCCTGTCCTCTGGCCAGCCACGCTGAACCGAGGATATGACTGGTGTGCATGTCATATCCTCAATTTGGCCGGAGAGTTGCTCCATGTCTTCATCCTCCTCCTCGTCATAGTCCTCCACTGCACGTTGTGATGAGACGAGGCTCGGCTGTGTTTTATCACCCACACCCACTACTGTTTCTTGCTCCAACTCATCGCGCTCCGCCTGCAATGCATCATGTTTGTTTTTGAGCAGAGACCGTTTTAGAAGGCAGAGAAGCGGTATGGTGACGCTAATAATGGCGTCATCCCCACTCACCATCTTGGTGGAGTCCTCAAAGTTTTGGAGAATGGTACATAGGTCGGACATCCATCTCCACTCCTCAGGTGTTATGTGTGGAGTTTGACCCATTTCCCGACGGCTTAGGTGATGCAGGTACTCAACAAATGCCCTCTTCTGCTCACATATCCTGACCAACATGTGCAGAGTTGAATTCCAACGCGTGGGGACATCACACACCAGTCTGTGAGCCGGAAGATGCAAACGGCGCTGAAAGCCGGCAAGGCCGGCTGAAGCAGTAGGTGACTTTCGAAAATGTGCAGACAGGCGGCGAACTTTTACCAGCAGATCAGACAGCTCTGGGTATGACTTTAGAAACCGCTGAACCAAGAGGTTGAGCACATGGGCCACGCATGGAACATGTGTCAGCTGGCCTCGCCTCAAAGCCGCCACCAGGTTCCGGCCATTGTCACACATGACCTTTCCTGGCTTTAGGTTCAGAGGTGTGAGCCAGTGATCTGCCTACTGTTTCAGAGCTGTCCACACCTCTTCTGCATTGTGGGGTTTGTCACCTATGCAGATTAGCTTCAGCACAGCCTGTTGCCTCTTCGCCGAGGCAGTGCTGCAGTGCTTCCAGCTTGGGACTGGTGTGGAGGGTAAAGTGGATGAGGATGCGCAGGAGGAGGATGAGGCTGAGGAGCATGACATTCCGAAGCTGTAGAGTGTGGGTGAAACCCTGACTGAGGTAGGGCCTGCAAACCTTGGTGTGGGAAGGACGTGTTTCGTCCCTCGCTCAGGCTGGGTCCCAGCTTCCACAATTTTAACCCAGTGTGCCGTCAACAAGATGTAGCGGCCTTGCCCACAAGCACTTGTCCACGTGTCTGTGGTTAGGTGGACTTTGGCTGAAACAGCGTTGTTCAGGGCACGTGTGATGTTTTGTGACACGTGGTTATGCAACGCGGGGATGGCACACCGGGAGAAATAGTGGCGGCTGGGGACCGAGTAACGTGGGACAACTGCCGCCATCAGGTCGCGGAATGCTTCTGTCTCCACCAGCCTAAAAGGCAAAATTTCCAGCACAAGCAGTCGCGAAATGTTAGCATTTAGAACTGTGGCATGTGGGGCGTTGGCAGTGTATTTGCGCCTGCGTTCAAAGGTTTGCTGAATGGATAACTGAACGCAACGCTGGGACAAGGACGTGCTTGATGATGGTGTTATTTCTGCGTAGGCAACTGCAGGTGCAGGGCCGGAGCAGGCTTGTTCGCAGGCAGCATGGACAGGGGATTGGCTCGCATGCACAACAAGCGAAGACGTAGCAGTGACATCAGCAAGCACTGCTCCTCGACTCTGTTGTACCTCCCACAAAGTCGGGTGCTTGGCTGACATGTGCCTGATCATGCTGGTGGTGGTCAGGCTGCTAGTTTTGGTACCCCTGCTGATGCTGGCATGGCAGGTGTTGCAAATGGCCTTTTTAGAATCATCTGGAGCCAACTTAAAAAACTGCCAGACTCGGGAAGACCTAACATTTGTACAGGCACCTTGTGTCGTGTTGTTGTTCCGGGGAACGGTTGCCTGACTTCTGCCTGGGGCCACCACCCTGCTTCTTACTGCATGTTGGGATGCTACGCCTCCCTCCCCCTGTGCACTGCTGTCCTCGCTCTGCATATCCTCCTACCAGGTTGGGTCAGTTACTGGATCATCCACCACATCGTCTTCCTCTTCCGCACCCTGCTCCTCCTCCTGACTTCCTGACAATTGTGTCTCATCATCGTCCACCCCTTGTTGAGACTCATTGCCAACTTCGTGAGAACGTGGCTGCTCAAATATTTGGGCATCTGTACATACGATCTCCTCATGACCCACTTCAACAGGAGCTGGCGAGAGGCCAGAATGTGCGAATGGAAACGTGAACAGCTCTTCCGAGTGTCCAAGTTTGGGATCAGTAATGTCCGTGGACGTGTACTCAGCCTTCTGGTAGGAAGGAGGATCAGGTTCTGAAATGTGCGGTGCAGTATCACGGCTACTGACACTTGACCGTGTGGAAGACAGAGTGTTTGTGGTGGTGCCAATCTGACTGGAAGCATTATCCGCTATCCAACTAACAAACTGTTGACACTGATCTTGGTTCAAGAGCGGTGTACTGCTGCGGTCCCCAAGAATTTGGGACAGGACGTGCGAGCGAGTAGATGTGGCCCTTTGTTGTGGCGAAATTAGAGCTTGCCCACGACCTCGGCCTCTGCCTGCACCACCATCACGTCCACTTCCTTGTTCGTTGCCAACGCCCTTGCGCATTTTGCAATGCTGTGCTGACGTGTATTATTCACTAAACTTGTGCGTTATATCCAAGTACGCTGCCACTGACAGGCACACACGTGCGGTTTTTAAATGCAAGCATGGACGCACTAAGAACCTAACAGGTTTTTAGGAGCGAGAATTACTGAGAAGTCTGACACTATCAGGAATGTTTTAGACTGTGTACACCAGCCTCAGATATGGTGATGAAGGCTGGTATACGGTCAACACTAGGAATGGCTATATACCCTGCCTGCCTGCCTGTATACAGCTACAATAGTCCTGAGAAGGACTCTTCTGGTCACTAGCCTGTATTCCGAACTGGCTATACCCTGCCTGCCCTGCCTGTATATAGCAACAATAGTCCTGAGAAGGACTCTGCTCCTGTACTCCGACCTGGCTATACCCTGCCTGCCTGTATACAACTACAATAGTCCTGAGAAG
This sequence comes from Anomaloglossus baeobatrachus, assembly GCF_048569485.1. Lineage (NCBI taxonomy): Eukaryota > Metazoa > Chordata > Amphibia > Anura > Aromobatidae > Anomaloglossus > Anomaloglossus baeobatrachus. The sequence goes on along the minus strand of NC_134353.1, from coordinate 680,672,679 downwards.
GACTTCTGGTCACACTGTTTGCAGCCCTGCTACGGAAATAACTATAAAGGGCCGCAAACCTTTCCCTGAAGCAGCAACACTCTCCCTGCACTGACTGTCTGGATGGCTGTGTGCAGAGCACAGCGCGCCTGCCGGTATAAAGGCTCGGTCACGCTATGCAGGCCGGCCAATCACTGCAATTCCACAACTAACAGGGTTGTGGCATTGCAGTGGTCTGCCAGCCAATCCCTGCATGAGGGCTGGCTCTCAAAAGAGCGCCAACATGCAGGGATGAAGACCACGAGTACAGCACGAGTATCGCGAGATTACTCGGTCCCCGCCGAGTAGCCCGAGTACAGTGATACTCGTGCGAGTACCGAGTAGTGACAAGCATACTCGCTCAACACTAATATTTAGTTTATGTATTGGCCAATGCATGTAAGCCCGGACACCAAACTGCAAGGTATATCTCTGTAATCCAGGAACCTAACTTAAATGCCACTATCTAGGTTAAAAACATACTATGTTTTTTCAGTTAGCACCTGTTCACATTTGTTGGATGTGCGGGTCAGTTTTTTGATATTTCTAGTGAGTCTCTTTCTGACTGGGCACTCCGCCCTAAGACATGGCTGTGCATAGCCATTATAGCAGGAGCCTAGCTGCCCATACATGGAGGTTTGCAGTCTAAATAGTGGCATTTTTCCCAGATATGGATGTTTTTAACCTAGATAGTGGCATTTAAGTTAGGTTCACGGATTACAGAGATATACCTTGCCATTTGGTGTCCGGGCTTACATGCATTGGCCCATACATAAACTAAATATCTCTCTTTTGCAGTAATGCAGTGCCATATGTTCCCTAGTACATTTTTGGCTTTTTCAGTGTGCAACTGTTTGCATTTATAGTTACTATTTTTTCAGTTAGCACCTGTTCACATTTGTTGGATGTGTGGGTCAGTTTTTTGATATTTCTTGTCCGTATTTGTCTGTCTCTCTCCCAGTCTTTGTCTTTCTGTCTGTCTCTCTCAGTCTCTGTCTGTCTGTTTCTCTTCCAGTCGCTGTCTGTCTGTCTGTCTCTCTCCCAGTCTCTGTCGGTATGTCTCTCTCCCAGTCTCTGTCTGACTGTCTCTCTCCCTGTCTCTGTCTGACTGTCTCTCTCCCTGTCTCTGTCTGACTGTCTCTTTCCCAGTCTCTGTCTGTCTGTCTCTTTCCCAGTCTCTGTCTGACTGTCTCTCTCCCAGTCTCTGTCTGACTGTCTCTCTCCCAGTCTCTGTCTGACTGTCTCTCTCCCAGTCTCTGTCTGTCTGTCTCTCTCCCAGTCTCTGTCTGTCTCTCTCCCAGTCTCTGTCTGTCTGTCTGTCTCTCTCCCAGTCTCTGTCTGTCTGTGTTTTTCCCAGTCTCTTCCTGTCTCTGTCTCTCTCCCAGTCTCTGTATGTCTCTCTCTGTCTATCTCTCTCCCAGTCTCTGTCTGTCTGTCTCTGTCTGTCTCTCTCCCAGTCTCTGTCTGTCTGTCTCCCATTTTCTGTCTGTCTGTATCTGTCTCTCTCCCAGTCTCTGTCTGTCTGTCTCTCTCCCAGTCTCTGTCTGTCTCTCTCCCAGTCTCTGTCTTTCTGTCTTTGTCTGTCTCTCTTTCAATCTCTGTCTGTCTGTTTCTCTCCCAGTTTCTGTCTGTCTGTCTCTGTCTGTCTGTCTCACAGTCTCTGTCTGTCTGTCTCCCAGTCTCTGTCTGTCTTTTTGTCTCCCAGTCTATGTCTTTCTGTCTTTGTCTGTCTCTCTCCCAGTCTCAGTCTGTCTCTCTCCCAGTCTCTGTCTGTATGTCTCTCTGTCTGTCTCTGTCTGTATGTCTCTCTGTCGGTCTCTGTCTGTCTGTCTCCAGTCTCTGTCTGTCTGTATCTGTCTCTCTCCCAGCTTCTGTCTGTCTTTCTCTGTCTGTCTCTTTCCCAGTCTCTGTCTGTCTCTCTCAGTCTCTGTCTGTCTGTCTCTGTCAGTCTGTCTCTCTCAGTCTCTGTCTGTCTGTCTCTCTCCCAGTCTCTCTCTGTCTGTCTCTCTCCCAGTCTGTGTCTGTCTCTCTCCAAGTCTCTGTCTGTCTGGCTGTCTGTCTGTCTCTCTCCCAGTCTCTGTCGGTCTGTCTGTCTCTCTCTCAGTCTCTGTCTGTCTCTCTCCCGGTCTCTGTCTGTCTCTGTCTGTCTCTCTCTCAGTCTCTGTCTGTCTGTCTCTGTCTGTTTCTCTCCCAGTCTCTGTCTGTCTCTGTCTGTCTCTCTCCCAGTCTCTGTCTGTCTGTATCTCTCCCAGTCTCTGTCTGTCTCTGTCTGTCTCTCCCAGTCTCTGTCTTTCTGTCTCTGTCTGCTGTCTCCCAGTCTCTGTCTGTCTGTCTCTCTCCCAGTCTCTGTCTGTCTGTCTCTGTCTGTCTCTCTCTCAGTCTCTGTCTTTCTCTGTCTGACTGTCTCCCAGTCTCTGTCTGTCTGTCTGTCTCCCAGTCTATGTCTGTCTCTGTCTGTCTCTCTCCCAGTCTCTGTCTGTATCTATCTGTCTCTCTCCCAGATTCTGTCTGTCTGTCTTTGTCTGTCTCTCTCCCAGTCTCTGTCTGTCTGTCTCTCTCTGTCTGTCATTCTCTTTCCCAGTCTCTGTCTGTCTGTCTCTCTCTCAGTCTCTGTCTGTCTCTTCTGTGTCTCTCCCAGTCTCTGTCTGTCTGTCTCTGTCTGTCTCTGTCCCAGCTTCTGTCTCTCTCCCAGTCTCTGTCTGTCTGTCTCTCTCAGTCTCTGTATGTCTTTTTCTCCCCCTCATTTATGCTCGTTATATAACATGCACATTTGGCTGTTCTCTCAGTCGTCCTATCTCTGTTTTTTCACCATTACATTTGAGTTTTTATATCTCACAAAAGAAACTATTCTCCTTTCGGAACCCTGACAAACCAGTTGGTGTCCTGATGGATAAGCGCATCTGGCTGCCACCTGAAAGTGTAGACCACCTAACTTTTATCAAGATAAATAAGTCATGGATCTACAATGACTTTTCCACCCCAGTCACAGACTATGAAGACTAGGCAATGGTATAGTTTTCAGTGTGCTGCAGTGATCTTGTGTTATTTCAGTTTGTGACACCTTTTGTGTGGCTTTTGTGGCTGCTACTATTGCTATTGTTAAAAAAAAATATTTGGTGGTGCAACAATCAAATGGTGGCCTACTGCTGTTACGTTTAAATTTGTATTTTTAAAAAACCTAATATTTTTCCTATTCCTCCTCCTTTTTCTTCCTTTTGAATCCCAACCATCCATATCTGGAGCATCTCACATGCCTTATTGCTGGGCCAAAACACTATGGGTACTGTGAGAGAATTGATGCCACTGTCCTGTTATCTGCCCCTAATTTTTAGAAATTTGGAGACTCTAAAGGCCCCATCACACACAAAGATAAATCTTTGGCAGATCTGTGGTTGCAGTTAAATCATGGACATATTGTTCCATTTGTACACAGCCACAAACCTAGCACTGATTGTCCACAATTTCACTGTAACCACAGATCTGCCACAGATTTATCTCTGTGTGTGACAGGGCCTTAAGTTGGAAGTCCAAGTTGTGTCTTCTCTGTAGTTATTGGAGTCTCAGAGGAACAGGCCTACTCCTGTCACTCATTCACATCTTCATTTGAAAGCTGTGAATTCTGAGCCAGACCCTGTCTGGTGCATGGGCCATGCCTCACTGCTGCGCCAAAACACAATTTGCCCAGCAGTGAGGAATGGGCCATGCACCAAACATGTCTGTCTTTTCCCTGTCTGTCTCATTCCCTTTCTGTCTCTTTCCCTGTCTATCTCTTTGTATGTATCTATCTGTGTCTGTCTGTCTATTTCCCCATCTGTCTCTTTCCCCATCTGTCCCTGTCTGTCTATGTCTGTCTCATTGCTTGTCGGTCTCTTTCCCTCTCTGTCTCTTTCCCTGTCTGTCTGTGTCTGTCTGTCTCATTGTCTCTTTGTCGGTCTCTTTGTCTCTTTTACTGGCTGCATTGGGACACGCCAATATTCTTCTGAAGTTCTGGCTGCATTCTGGCTCCCAGCTCCAATGACTTTAATGGAGGCAGGCTTTTTGGCAAATAACTGTAAAGCACGGGGTTAAATTTTCCCCTCAAAACATAGTCTATGACGTTCCCTGAGTCAAATGGGGTGTCTGTGCAAAATTTCATAGTTGTACATGCGCTGGTGCGGATTCCTTTAGCGGACAAACATACACACACACACACACACTCAGCTTTACATATTACATATGTTAATATTACCGTTGAGCAGAATTAATTTCAATCCATTGGTTCAGCACTCAACAACAGTCATGGCTAGTGATGAGCTGAGCCGAGAATCTTCATGTTCGGTGACCCCCCCTCGGGGAAAAAAAATCAGGATCGGTGAGCGAACATGACACTGAACAACGTACAACAAACCCCATACAAGACAATGGGAAGCCCAAGTTCGGTCTGTAAAACTGTTGTAGTAAATTCTATGGGGCTGCAAAAGGGATCTGAATGGGATAAAAGCATGCCAATTGCTCTGCAAATAAATGTAAATAGGTAAATAAAAGCGCTTCTGTCACCCTAATAACGATGGTTACATAGCAAATAAATTAAGAAACTCAGAATTTTCACAGTTACTCCACAGATATGTATTTCAGAGATTCTCAACAACCAACAATTTAAAAAAAGCCCTTACAGAACCTGTATTCACAGTTCACCCACACAGTCAAGATTGCCAATTTAACCACAGAGTGTACATTTCAAATCAGAGCCTCTTTACTCAGTTGCCCCACACAGTCGAGTTTGCCAACTTTTAACCACAGAGCATAAGTTTAAAACATAGGCCTTAACAGAGCCTTTTTAAACAGTTGCCCCACAGAGCCAAGATTGACAGAGTTCCACCACAGTCCACCGAATTGTAAAAGGCAACCAAACAGCCTCTTTAACAATTTACCTCTCACAGCCAAGATTCTCTGAGATCTACCACACAGCACCCAATATTTAAAAAAGGCTTCAACAGAACATTGATTCTTAAGGCCACGTTACACACAGAGATAAATCTGCGGCAGATCTGTGATTGCAGTGAAATTGTGGACAATTAGTGCCAGGTTTATGGCTGTCTACAAATGGTACAATATGTCCATGATTTCACTGCAACCACAGATCTGCCAGAGATTTATCTCTGTGTGTAAAGTGGCCTTTAGACTGCCTGTTTAAGCAGCTCCTATACAGAAGCCAATTTTCTGCTCCAGCGGTGGACAGTCTAAGGGGTACTTTGCACGTTGCCACATCGCTACTGCGATATCGTCGGGGTCAAATCGAAAGTGACGCACATCAGGTGCCGGTAACGACGTCGCAACGTGTAAAGCCTAGATGCGCAGATAAACGATCGCAAAAGCGTCGTAAATCAGTGATCTGTGTAGCGTCGGCCATTTTCATAATGTCGCACCAATAGGAGATACAATGTTGTTCCTCGTTCCTGCGGCAGCACACATCGCTGTGTGTGAAGCCGCAGGAGCGAGGAACATCTCCTTACCTGCCTCCACCGGCTATGTGGAAGGAAGGAGGTGGGCGGGATGTTTATGTCCCGCTCATCTCCACCCCTCCGCTTCTATTGGCCGCCTGCCGTGTGACGTTGCTGTGACGCCGCATTACCCGCCCCCTTAGGAAGGAGGTGGGTCACCAGCCAGAGCAAGGTCGCAGGGCAGGTAAGTGCATGTGAAGCTGCCGTAGCGATAATGTTCGCTACGGCAGATATCACAATATATCGCATGTGCGACAGGGGTGGGTACTATCGCGCTCGTCATCGCTACATCGATATCGTTACCACCAAGTCCTATGGCACACGAGCTAACTCTGATGCAGTGGGGAGGCGTGTGCAATGGGTGACGAGGGCACTCATGTGCCAACAAACCTGTCTGGATTGGTCTAAGCAGCTGTCACATGACTGCTGCTATGGTGATTAAAGATCTGTTTGGTAAATTCTGATTCATCCCCATGAATGAATAAGCACTAACACATACACACATGCAAAATGCGCGTCGGAGGCTTTTATGGAGGCTTAATTTCATACCATCTCTTTGCACATGGCACTTAAATAAGTATGTGATGTATTTAATATGTCTCTCTTTAGCAACAACTATCTGACCACTGTGTCTTTGTCAGTGATACATATGATCTGTACTAAATGACTATTTTAGACATCATACACAACAGTGCTAATTGGTGCTTCACCTGTTACATCTTCCTTGTATTTGTCTATATATAATGTCTGTGTTTAGACTACTTTTTTGGATTCTAATTTTAACTTGTTGTTAAGACTTTGCATGTTTTTGGCCACAAAAACTCCTGTTCCTCTTGTTTACATATATGTTCTTTGGAGTGGTCTTATGGATTGTACCAGATCAGTAATATACATAATATACACAAATATAGACATGCAAAATCCCAGTAGTACATATTTAACATTTGCTGGATTTACCATACCCTGTATAATAATAATAATAATAATAATAATAATAATAATAATAATAATAACACATTATTATTATTATTATTATACATGGTATGGTAAATCCAGCAAATGTTAAATATGTACTATTGGGATTTTGCATGTCTATATTTGTGTACATGGCAGGGAGAGCAAACCTGGAAAAAATAGTGTCAGCTGGGAACAACATACTGTGGTACAGCCACAGACATGATTTGTTGGAAACTGTGTCTCCATTAGCCTCAATGGCAGCAATTCAAAGAGAAACATTTTGGAAATGCTGTCATTCAGGACTAGGGCTCATTTGTTGCCAGGAAGGTATTTCCTCTTTCTATCAAGGGTTTGGAGGATGGAGAACTGCAGACTGCCATGAGATGGTGTGGATCGATATAGTAGTAGATGCTGGTGCTGCTATTTCTGCTACATCATGTGCTTGTGGTGATGAAGGTGGTCCTGGTGATCGTGAGGAGATGCAAGATGCTGACACTGCAGACGAAGAGACCAACACTGCAACAGAAGAGGGAGCAGGAGGAGCCAGAGTTCTCAGGAAACTAGCCCACTGTACCTCATGCTTGGAAGTCAGATGACGCATCATTCAGGTGGTGCTCAAGTTGAGATTTTTCTCTCACTTCAGGCTCTGATGGCACATCATGCAAACCACCACTCTCTTGTCATCAGCACATTCCCTGAAGCTATGCCATGCTAGGGAAGTCTCTTGAGCTAGCTTTGCTGGGAGATTTTCACTGACGTGATGGCTGATAACAGCTGACTTACTAGCGCTGGGCCATTTCTGGGGCTTTTGCCCCATACCCCCTATTTTGTTGTGCTGCTGGTTCATCTGGCTGAACACTTCCTCTTAATCAGAACTGCATAAGTCACTATCAAGACCTTCGCTCCAGGTGTGGTCAAGCACCTCATCGTCAGCCCTCACATCATCTTCCACTCACTCCTCAGCCCTGCCCTCCTTCACAGTCTTTGCACTGATAAAAGTCACAGCAATTTACACCTGGTGCGATAATATGCAGACCATTTCCACCAGCCCTCTCATGGAGTCATATTCCCACACAACAAGTGGTTGGGTGCCAGTGAACTTGGTCTCATCCAACTCTGGGGCAGGACCATATGGATGGGCCACAGAACAGCAAAGTCATCAAAAAGCAGAAGTAGCTGCTGCATGACTTGTGGCTCTTACTGCTTGGCTGATTTTGAATTGGTTGAGGTGGAAGGAAGATGACCATGAAACTTAGAGATTACTCTAAGCTTTTAGCTGTGGACCAGGTGGAAGACAATACAAAGAAACTGGCGGCACTGATAGCCATATAATCTAAAACCGCCATCAACATGTTCTGGCCTCAAAATTTGTGCAATGAAATTTGAGCCTAAGAAATTGCAAATGTCGCGGGCGGAGGAGGGGACGCTGCGGTCACCACGCTCGGGTCCGGCGCTGCTGCTCGATGGCTCGAACGGTGGGCCTGATCCGGGGACTCGAGCGGCGCTCCTCGCCCATGAGTGAAAAGGGGAATTGTTTGGAGGATTTATTGTCCGTGACACCACCCACGGTTGTGGTGAGGTTGTGACACCACCGCTGCTCTGGACGGGGATCCCGGGAACAATGACAGGGAGCAGCTTGGATGTTGTTTTTCCCCTTCGTGGGTAGGGGGGTTGGTTGTCCCGGGGCCCGGTGAGGGAGGAATGGCAGGTGGGTTACGGGACCTGGTGAGTTGCGGGGGCAGCACAGTGCCACACGGCACGGTGGTACTCACTCAGCCAATGATGAATGCAAAGTCTCCGGTAAAATAAACGGCTGGATGGACGGGTCCCACAGATGGCTGCGGTGGTTCTTCTCCCGGTAGGTTGGCGGTGACTGCCTTTCCCTGCACCTGTGTTATGTTCTCGGTTCTGGTGGCTTCCCACCGGTAACCCACTCCCCAGCTTGGATGGATGCTGAGGGAGCCCCTTTTGCCTGCAGGCTCTGGCCCTCGGAACTGTAGCCTTGGCGGTGACTGTATTTCCCATTACGGTTTGAGCTGTTGCCTTCAATCGGGTCTTGACTGCTGGGAAACCCCTGAGGTTCCCTTCGCTAATGGATTTGACCGGTTTTACGGCGACTCCAAGCCTGGTCGGTGTCCGTAGGCCCTGCCGAATGGTGCTGACTTCTCTTCGCTCCCCGATCCGGTACCAGCGGGCCACCGCCCGTCCCCGGTCCTTACGGTTCACGTCAATCAGCCTCTCCTGCAGACGGTCACCACCGTCTGCCAACCTTGCTATATGTGCCCGGGCCACGCACCCGGACACTGTCAGTCTGCTCCGCTACCACTTCACTCTTCCACTCCACACTACTCTCCAAACTGATCTGACTTCCTTTTCCGCTCTTCTCCCACCCAAACAACCTGGCCCTGATTCTGCCCCTAAGAAGTGGGCAGCCCCCTTGACCCCAGTCCAGATACAAGTCGCCCGAGTGGGTACTGTCTCTTTCAGGGGACCCGCGTCCATGGGGACCCCTGAACCCCCGGAGGATCGCCACCGGTTACGGTAGTGGCGGGCCTGGGCCATCCCTTTCCTCCAGGCCCATCCTCCAAATCAGCCTCTCCGGAGGTGGTAACGGTTTCAAGCCAACAATTATTTACATTCCACAAGTTCGTGGTTGCCCTGCAAGTTCTCGGGCTTGTCCGTAAGAAGTTCCTTACGCAACGGTTGCAGAAAGTCCCTTCTTGAACGGCAGGTTCAATCACGGTTTCAATCAGATAAACTTCTTCGGTTGATTCAATCTTATCATTTAAACACTTTTAACTGTACTGGTGGTCCCAACGGGGACAACTTGCAGCGGGGCTCCGCTGCCCTCACTCTGACTCTTCCGCTGAGGTGACCTCATCCTCTGCTACTAACATTTTGAACATGCAGTGACAGGCTTGTTGGGAGAGGGGTGCCCGGTATCCATTTCCACTGGTGCGCGGGCTATAGAAAACCACTGGCCCTCCTTCGTAGCGGAGACGCTCACTCGCCTTCTCGAACTCAGAGGTGGGCTCGGCGCCAGGGCCGGAGTCATTATCAATTGTCCCTGCACCAGGGGAATTGCCACCAGCTGCCGCATTCTCCGGGTTTCCGGCACTCAGCACGTCAGGATCTACTGTGGTAGCACGGGGCAGAAGGTCAGGTCGGTCAACACTGAGGCGCCCCATGGGTAATGGCAGGGACGACACGAGGGCCGAGACTGGACCGGGCCCCCCAGCCACAGTGGCCGGTCCTTGTGGGACATGGAGGCGTGGGTCACTCGCCGGCTCCGTCACGTCGGCTCCCATCTCATACATCGGGGCAGTCGCAACCAGCGTTTCCATCTCATTGGTCCACTGCTCTATCATGAGGTATATCTGACTCTGTTGGCGTTGATTGAATTCAATTACTCTGGCCTTCATCCACGCCCCGATCCCGGGCTCGGGCACGGAACCTGGCTCGATCCCTGCCGGGGCCTCTGATACATCTTCGTTAAGGGGCCGCGGCCTCGGCGGCTCCCAGAGAAGCGGTTCAGGGTGGCCCCGAGCGTCTGCAGCCGGTCGGTCCGCCGGGGCGGATTGGCAGGGTACCGCTACTGGTTGGGTGGGTAGCGGGCCTAGTGGCGGGGCGGCAGCGACTAACACGGGTAGCGGGGAAGGCGGTAGGGTGAGTGGGTGCAGGCCGGTCCCCCCCCAGCCGCAGTGGCCGATCCCTCGGGAATACAGGGGCGTGGGTCCCTTACCCGCTCCTCCAAATCTTCCTCCACCTCGCGTCTCCGCATATCAGCCCCCACGTCTGCCATGTCGGCCTCCCACTCCTCCAGGAGGAGCTGCATGCGGGCCTGCAGACGGTTACTCAGCGGGGCAGTCCGGTCCTTCACCCAAGCCACCGTGCCTGGAGCGGGGACTACGAGGCTGTTGGTTGGAGTGTGCATCTTGGCCATGGTGCTTTCCAGGAACCCAGTATGGCCGCAGAGTCCTGGTGTCCCTGCTTTTATAGCCGCGAGCTACATGCGGTCAAACGCCATCCGTCCGCCTTAGTCTTTTTCCGGCTCCTCCTCTACAGGGGCGGGGTTTTAGCTTTTGCACCTCCACTGCTCGAGGAGACGCTCGAGCAGGGACTTTTTGCACCCAAAATGGCGGATTCTCAAGATTTTCACCCGGACACCGTCAGTCTGCTCCGCTACCACTTCACTCTTCCACTCCACACTACTCTCCAAACTGATCTGACTTCCTTTTCCCGCCTCCAGGACTGTGAACTCCTCGGTGAGTGGGGCCAACCGCCTGGCTCCACCCCCTGGTGTGGACGTCAGCCCCTGGAGGGAGGCAACAAGGATTTTTGTCTGACTTTGGTGTGCCTATCCGGGGTGTGGGGTGTGTTGTTGCAGTACCTGTGACGACCTGGCTTGTCCAGGGCACCACATTCCCCCTTAGTAAAATGCAGACCGTCCGCGGGCTGCCCGTCCATCACCGGTTTTATTTTTGTTAACTGCAAAAGATAGAAAACGGTAAAAACATGTAAAAATCACAAACGTTTTATAACGGTACGGCTTCCCCTCTTCTCCCACCCAAACAACCTGGCCCTGATTCTGCCCCTAAGAAGTAGGCAGCACCCCTTGACCTCAGTCCAGATACAAGTTGCCCGAGCGGGTACTGTCTCTTTCAGGGGACCCACGTCCATGGGGACCCCTGAACCCCCAGAGGATCGCCACCGGTTACGGTAGTGGCGGGCCTGGGCCATCCCTTTCCTCCAGGCCCATCCTCCAAATCAGCCTCTCCGGAGGCGGTAACGGTTTCAAGCCAACAATTATTTACATTCCACAAGTTCGTGGTTGCCCTGCAAGTTCTTGGGCTTGTCCGTAAGAAGTTCCTTACGCAACGGTTGCAGAAAGTCCCTACGGGGACTAGTTGCCGGCAACGGTCGGTTCAATCACGGTTTCAATCAGATAAACTTCTTCTGTTGATTCAATCTTATCATTTAAACACTTTTAACTGTACTGGTGGTCACTCAGTACGTCAGGATCTACTGTGGTAGCACGGGGCAGAAGGTCAGGTCGGTCAACACTGAGGCGCCCCATGGGTAATGGCAGGGACGACACGAGGGCCGAGACCAGACCGGGCCCCCCAGCTGCAGTGGCCGGTCCTTGTGGGACATGGAGGCGTGGGTCACTCGCCGGCTCCGTCACGTCGGCTCCCATCTCATACATCGGGGCAGTCGCAACCAGCGTTTCCACCTCATTGGTCCACTGCTCCATAATGAGGTATATCTGATTCTGTTGGCGTTGATTGAATTCAATTACTCTGGCCTTCATCCACGCCACGATCCCGGGCTCGGGCACGGAACCTGGCTCGATCCCTGCCGGGGCCTCTGATACATCTTTGTTAAGGGGCCGCGGCCTCGGCGGCTCCCAGAGGAGCGGTTCAGGGCGGCCCAGAGCGTCTGCAGCCGGTCGGTCCGCCAGGGCGGATTCGCAGGGTACCGCTACCGGTTGGGTGGGTAGCGGTTCTAGTGGCGGGGCGGCAGCGACTAACACGGGTAGGGGGGATAGGCGGCAGGGTGAGCGGGTGTAGGCCGGTCCCCCCAGCCGCAGTGGCTGATCCCTCGGGAATACAGGGGCGTGGGTCCCTTACCCGCTCCTCCAAATCTTCCTCCACCTCGCGTCTCCGCATAGCAGCCACCACGTCCACCATGTCGGCCTCCCACTCAACCAGGAGGAGCTGCATGCGGGCCTGCAGACGGTTACTCAGCGGGGCAGTCCGGTCCTTCACCCACGCCGCCGTGCCTGGCGCGGGGACTACGAGGCTGTTGGTTGGACTGTGCATCTTGGCCATGGTGCTTTCCAGGAACCCAGTATGGCCGCAGAGTCCTGGTGTCCCTGCTTTTATAGCCGCGAGCTACATGCGGCCAGACGCCATCCGTCCCCCTTAGTCTTTTTCCGGCTCCTCCTCTACAGGGGCGGGGTTTTGGCTTTTGCGCCTCCACTGCTCGAGGAGACGCTCGAGCTGGGACTTTTTGCGCCCAAAATGGCGGATTCTCAAGATTTTCGGCTGGACACAAGGCGCACCTTCACCAGACGGCAGAGCGGTAAGATCCTGTTCGTGACGCCAAGTTGTCGCGGGTGGAGGAAGGGACGCTGCGGTCACCACGCTTGGGTCCGGCGCTGCTGCTTCTCGGTGGCTCGAGCGGTGGGCCGGATCCGGGGACTCGAGCGGCGCTTCTCGCCCGTGAGTGAAAAGGGGAATGGTTTTGGGGATTTATTGTCCGTGACTAGAGTTGAGCGCGGTTCGTTGTTCGTGGTTCTCCAGTTCGTGGCTCGAGTGATTTTTGGGGGCTGTTCTAGATCGAGCTAGAACTCGAGCTTTTTTGCAATAGCTCGATAGTTCTAGATACGTTCGAGAACGGTTCTAGCAGCAAAAAACCCAGCTAATTCCTAGCTGGCTTTCCGCTGTAATAGTGTAAGTCACTCTGTGACTCACACTATTATGACATTTCAATGGCGATCGCCATTTGTTTTTTTTTTTTTCCTTGTCTTCCTTCCCTAAGCGCGTGCGTGTAGTGGGGAGGGCCAGCATGTCAGCCAATCCCAGACACACACACAGCTAAGTGGACTTTTAGCCAGAGAAGCAACGGCATGTGTGATAGGATGTCCATGTCACATGTCCATGCATTATAAAATCGAGTATCTGCCCGTCCGGATGCCATTATCTTTTCTGCGTCCTTGGTGTCAGACATCACTGGCGCAGCTCCTATCGCCGATACAGCTGTATACGCTCCAAACACAGCGCTGGACAGCTTAGAGATAGCACTTTATATCAGTCCTTTTAAGGGCTCATACCGGAAGGGTCAGAGCCATAGGTGACAGGTCCTGAAAACAGAGTTTAACAGCTACACAAGATGACAGCATCTGTGTAGCTAAGGTCAGGGATTTCCTCGCTGCATTTCCCCATTAGGAGGGATAGAAAGGCAGGCTTCCTTTCCTCTACCCAGAGACCCACAACCCTGCCACTGTACCCTCCTGCCCTTTGCACACTCAAACTCATTATAACTAAGCCATTATACTAGCAAACACTGAGTGAACTTAGTGGCATCCTAAACGTGGCTATTGGACTTCTGTATAGTCCCAGTAGTGCAAAGATATTTGCAGCACCTCTGCCTGCATTGCACACTCAAACTCATTATAACTAAGCCATTATACTAGCAAACACTAAGTGAACTTAGTGGCATCCTAAACGTGGCTATTGGACTTCTGTATAGTCCCAGTAGTGCAAAGATATTTGCAGCACCTCTGCCTGCATTGCACACTCAAACTCATTATAACTAAGCCATTATACTAGCAAACACTGAGTGAACTTAGTGGCATCCTAAACGTGGCTATTGGACTTCTGTATAGTCCCAGTAGTGCAAAGATATTTGCAGCACGTCTGCCTGCATTGCACACTCAAACTCATTATAACTAAGCCATTATACTAGCAATTTATGCTGCCAGTTTAAGGGCCGTAGTTGCATTGTCAGGGATATTTATTCTTTATTATTCTGCTGTTAATAAAGCTAGACCACCGCTGCAATCTACACCACCTCTCAATTTTTACTACCACATTTTCAGTGCACAATCTTGTCGCAATCAACATGAGTGGCAAAATGACAGATGCTGGTGGAAAGGGGAAGAGGCGTGGTGGAAAAGGAAAAAAAGGGTTTGTCCGTGGGGAAGGTGGCAAAGCTCCATTATCATCTGCTGAAGATAGACCATCTACCAGCAAAAGTAAGATGTCTACTACTTACCGTGGACAATCCGATGTGCTCCCTTTTTTACGGACACGAACAACAGTAACAAAGGTAGATGATGGCCAAAAAAGGAAAATGCTTGAATGGATCTCAAGTGGTCCAACAAGTGCCCTCTCAGCCACTTCAAGTACCGCATCCAAAAAACACCAGTCCTCTGAGGTGTCATCCCAATCAAACTTGCTTTCTCCCAGCTCTGAAGTCTCCATCAGCCCTGCACAGTATGGTGGAACTGAGATGGCTGAGTCTGCAGAACTGTTCAGTCACACTATAGCCTGGGAATCAGAGGTCTGCTCCCAAGCTACAGTGAGTACAGACCAGGAAATGGTCTGCAGTGATGCCCAGAACCTTTGTGACTCTGATTCAGGCCGTGAGGACCAAGTTTCTGAGCACAATGTTGAGCCTTTGTCACAAACTGTAACACCTGTGGTTATAGACAATGAGGAACATACTGATGACGATGAGATGCAGATACCAGATTGGGATGAAAACTTAAATATTCGGTCAGGGCAAGAAGAGGCTCGGTCTGAGGGGGAGGGGAGTGCAAACACAACAATTGATGATGAAGTTCTAGATCCCACCTACTGTCAACCCCCAGTCAGGCACTCGAGGAGGTCAACAGAGGCGGTGGAGGAGGATGCAACTGATGACAAAGTTACCTTGCGCCTTCTTGGACAGATTCGGAGCACTGGTAGCACGTCTACAACTGCATCATCAGCCACCACTCTGCTTCTGAGCACTAGTTGGGGTGGCTCAGCAGGTCGCATGCCCTCTAAACCTTGCCTA
Source organism: Anomaloglossus baeobatrachus (assembly GCF_048569485.1). Classification (NCBI taxonomy): domain Eukaryota; kingdom Metazoa; phylum Chordata; class Amphibia; order Anura; family Aromobatidae; genus Anomaloglossus; species Anomaloglossus baeobatrachus. The sequence goes on along the minus strand of NC_134353.1, from coordinate 680,657,659 downwards.
GCCTGGTCCTTTTTTGACATAGAAAAAGATCGCCCAAATTATGTGATATGTAAAATTTGTCGTGATTCTGTTAGTAGAGGTCAAAACCTCAGCAGTTTGACAACTTCTTCCATGAATCGTCACATGAATAAATATCATAGGTCCAAGTGGGAAGTTCACCGTGCTGCAATGCGGCCTAGCGGAGCGAACCATCCACGGCCTGCCCCTTCCAGTGCATCCGTGCCCTCTTCATCTTCTAGGACTGTGGGGACAGCTGTCACACCTGGTTTTCCACGCACAACTTCCACCACTGTAACCGCAACAGGCAGTTTGCTTGGTAGGTCGTCAGTTGGTTTGGAAGGGGAAACAAGTGAGTGTGTACAGCTCTCTCAGACATCGATAGCACCAACGTTGGATGAAGGCAACATCATGTCTCCGCCTGCACTTTCCTCACAAACCTGCATTTTTCCAAGGACACCCTACTCAACACTGTCTACACACAACAGCCAGATCTTTGTCTCTCAGATGTGGTCAAATAAAAGGCCATTTCCTGCGACCCATGACAAAGCTAAGAGGTTGACTTTATCCCTCTGTAAGCTCTTGGCTACCGAAATGCTGCCTTTCCGCCTGGTGGACACACAGGATTTTAGAGACCTTATGTCTTTTGCTGTGCCCCAGTACCAGATGCCCAGTCTCCACTACTTCTCTAAGAAAGGTGTGCCCGCACTACACCAGCATGTCGCACACGACATCACCGCTTCCTTGAGAAACTCTGTGTGTGATCGGGTGCACTTCACCACCGATACTTGGACCAGTAAGCATGGACAGTGACGTTACATGTCGCTGACTGGGCACTGGGTAACTATGGTGATAGATGGTGAAGGGTCTGCTGCACAAGTCTTGCCGTCCCCACGACTTGTGTGTCAATCCTCTGTCTGTCCAAGTTCCGCCACTGCTTCTGCCTCCTCCACCTCATCTGTGTCCTCCACCTCTGCCCCAACCCTGCCTGGTCAAGCCACCCGCGTTCTCACTGCGCAGAAGGAATCACGCACCTCTCATTACTATGCTGGCAGCAGAGCGCAACGGCATCAGGCGGTCTTTAGCTTGACATGTCTTGGGAATAAGAGTCACACAGCTGAGGAGTTGTGGTCAGCTCTGCGGTCCGAGATTAATAAATGGTTGTCTCCACTCAACCTGCAGCCTGGTAAGGCCGTGTGCGACAATGCTGCAAACCTGGGTGCGGCCCTTCGCCTGGGCAAGGTGACACACGTACTTTGTATGGCTCACGTGTTGAACCTTGTTGTCCAGCAATTTTTAACACACTATCCCGGCCTAGATGGCCTTCTGACCAGGGCACGAAAACTGTCTGCTCACTTCCGCCGTTCAAGCGCCGCAGCTGAGCGACTTGCATCGCTACAGAAGTATTCCGGCCTGCCGGTTCATCGACTGAAATGCGATGTGCCGACACGCTGGAATTCGACTCTCCACATGTTACAGCGACTGTGGCAGCACCGCCGAGCCCTGGTGCAATACGTCATGACGTATAGCCTGGGCCAACGAGATGCAGAGGTGGGGCAGATGACCCTGATGGAGTGGTCTCAGATCAAGGACCTATGCACCCTTCTGCACAGTTTCGACATGGCGACGAACATGTTTAGCGCTGACAATGCCATTATCAGCATGACAATTCCAGTCATTTACATGCTGGAGCACACGCTAAACACTATTCGGAGTCAGGGGGTGAGACAACAGGAAGGGGAGGAACTACAGGAGGATTCATATGTGCAAGACACAACAACATCACCAAGGTCCAGACGTTCATCATCACCAACGCGGCAGGCATGGGACCATGGGGGACAGGAATCAACAAGGGCGCATGGTAGCAGGCGAAATGTTGAGGAAGGTGCAGGAGAATATGAAGAAATGGAGGACGAACTGTCCATGGACATGGAAGACTCAGCGGATGAGGGAGACCTTGGTCAAATTTCAGTTGAAAGAGGTTGGGGGGAGATGTCAGAGGAAGAAAGAATGGGTAGCACCTCTATACCACAAACACAGCGTGGACTTGGTCCGCATGGCTGCGCAAGACACATGAGCGTCTTCTTGCTGCACTACCTCCAACATGACCCTCGTATTGTCAAAATTAGAAGTGATGACTACTGGCTTGCCACACTATTAGATCCCCGGTACAAGTCCAAATTTTGTGACATATTTCCAGCCATAGAAAGGGACGCACGTATGCAGGAGTATCAGCAGAAGCTGTTACTCGATCTTAGCTCTGCTTTTCCACCAAACAACCGTGCAGGTGCAGGGAGTGAATCTCCCAGTTGTAACTTGACAAACATGGGACGGTCTCGTCATCTTCAACAGTCTACCCGTACCAGTAGGACTGTATCTGGTGCTGGTAACAGCAATTTTATGGAATCTTTTCATAATTTTTTTAGACCCTCCTTTGCAAGGCCACCAGAGACAACAAGTCTGACACATAGTCAATGGCTGGAGAGGATGATACAGGAGTATCTCCAAATGAACATCGATGCCATGACTTTGCAAATGGAGCCTTGCTCATTTTGGGCTTCAAATCTAGAAAAATGGCCAGAGCTCTTCAGTTACACCTTGGAGATTTTGTCGTGTCCAGCTGCCAGCGTTGTTTCTGAACGTGTCTTCAGTGCTGCTGGGTGTGTGCTGACAGATAAGCGCACGCGTCTGTCCAGTGACAATGTGGACAGACTAACGTTCCTCAAAATGAACAAGTCATGGATCCACCAGGAATTTACTACCCCTGTGTCATCCTGGGGAGAGTAAATGTTTGTGGATTTGGAATGTGCTTGATGCAAATCTAGCTGTGAAGTGTACAACTAGGGCACAAGTGCTGCCACTGAATGGGTGGGTGTGTGTGGGGCACAATTTTTGGAAAAAAATGGAGACTCCGCTTGGAGTAACCCTTGCTTGCTGTGTTTTTTAAAAATGATCCAAGATGAGCAGAGCTGGGATCAGGAAAGACTTTGCTACCTACCCCGGTGTCATTCTGGGGACGGTTAAGTATGGCGTATTTTTGAATGTGCTTGATGCAAATCTAGCTTTGAAGTGTACTACTAGGGCACAAGTGCTGCCACTGAATGCGTGGGTGTGTGTGGGGCACAATTTTTGGAAAAAAGGGGAGACTCCGCTTGGAGTAACCCTTGCTTGCTGTGTTTTTAAAAAATGATCCAAGATGAACAGAGCTGGGATCAGGAAAGACTTTGCTACCTACCCCGGTGTCATCCTGGGGACGGTTAAGTATGGCGTATTTTTGAATGTGCTTGATGCAAATCTAGCTGTGAAGTGTACAACTTGGGCACAATTGCTGCCACTGAATGGGTGGGTGTGTGTGGGGCACAATTTTTGGAAAAAAAGGGAGACTCCGCTTGGAGTAACCCTTGCTTGCTGTGTTTTTTAAAAATGATCCAAGATGAACAGAGCTGAAATCAGGAAAGACTTTGCTACCTACCCCGGTGTCATCCTGGGGACGGTTAAGTATGGCGTATTTTTGAATGTTAATAGAAAATGAGTGGGACTCAGCACCAATATGGATGAATAAAAATCTTCATGCTTTATTTGAAAAGTTTAAAAATAAAGAAAAGGGTCACAAATCATCCAAAATCGCCATGCGACTTGCCGTGCGGCTTGACGCGTTTCGGACACAAAAGGGGAATTTAAAAACAGTCCTTAATCATAAGCCATGTAGGATGGGAGGCAGGAGATATATATAGCACCTTAAGAAGCAATGAAATACAAGAGCAAAATGGAAAACAGGAAGGGAGTCCACCCGAAAACATGCAAATTAGTAAGAGGGTTGGTATATCATTGGATTCTCTAAACCCCATATGCGTATGTATATCTACTGGGGAATTCAATGAAAAACAATTCTTAGATTACAAAAAGACCTCAAAATAAGGTCAATGCAAGCATACATGTGTATATGTGCACCATTGCACCCACCCATATATTTCGTATAGCAATTATTTCACTAAGGAAACAAAAAGATTATTTCATTGGTATATGAAAAGATGTTCATGCAGATATTATAATAAGTGGATATATCTTATATAGATGGTATGTGTACACATGCATATAAATGCATGTGCTCTGTGGGTGCAGGGCAAAGAAAAAGATAGATAGAAATAGAAATACATGTATGTGGACGATATTATATCGTCTCCAGTATAGGATTTTATATATTATAGACATATGAACAAAAAAAAAAAAAAAAAATATATAATATTTTTATTTTAGTCTTTATTTTTATTTCTATATTTTGTATGTGTAGCTATATGAGCTCTATGTACACATGTGTGCAGTGTGTACACATGTGTACGATGGAAGAAACATATAAAACATAGGATATCCAGGAACTCAGAATTATAAAAAAAAAAAAAAAAAAAATATATAATATTTTTATTTTAGTCTTTATTTTTATTTCTATATTTTGTATGTGTAGCTATATGAGCTCTATGTACACATGTGTGCAGTGTGTACACATGTGTACGATGGAAGAAACATATAAAACATAGGATATCCAGGAACTCAGAATTATAAAAAAAAAAAAAAACACACATGATTATATTTCATATATATATATATAATAATCATATGACATAGCGTAGATCGGAACGATAATTAAGTCCCTTTGGATGCCGGGTATCGAGCCGTAATATCCATTTGGCCTCGGTGTAGAGAAGTTCACGAAACCAATCGCCTCCTCTTAGAGGTTTTTTGACTTGCTCGATGCCTACAATGTTCATAGTGGAAAAATCACCGTTGTGAAGGTCAAGAAAATGTCTGGTGAGACCTGAAATAGATCTTTTATATTTCGGCGGATTCGAAGAAAGAGTTGGGAGTGGGATGTGGGTATGCTCGGATATCCTTTTTCTGAGAGGCCTGGAAGTGCAGCCTATGTAGTCCTTCGAGCATATGGTACAAGAGGCCTTATATATAGCATATGTAGTAGAGCAATTTATGAAAGTGGAAATGTTATAGGAAATGTCACCCACTGGAAAAGACAGCGTTTTTCTCATAAATTTACAAAGTCCGCATCGTGGCAAAGCGCACTTGTGGGAGCCTTTTGTACTAAGCCAGGTCTCTGTTTTATTTTGAGAAATGAAAAGACTAGGAGATATCATATTGCCTATGGTTTTGGCCTTCCTGGCCACGACATTGACACCATTGGATAATATTTGAGCTAACTCCGGATCCTGTTGGAGAAGGGTAATATAGCGTAAAAAAACTTTTTTTATTTCAGAAAAATCAACACTGTAAGGAGTAGAGAAGACAATGCGGCAGTTTTTTTCATCAGATTTGACTTTGTCAGAGAGTAGATCATTGCGGGTTCTTTCTCCAGCGTTTTTTTCAGCACGAGAGAGGATCTTATTCTTATAATCTCTGTATTGTAGACGCTTCTTCATAGTTTCCAATTCCAGGGAGTAGGCAGTATCTGTAGAGCAAAGCCGGCGTGCTCTGAGGAATTCGCCAAGGGGTAGATTATTTATGGTATGTCTAGCATGATTGCTATTTGCATGCAAGATAGTGTTCCCACTAAGCGGTTTTCTATATAAAGAAGTATTAATGGAACCTGTTTCGGGGTCACCGGTAAGATATACATCCAAAAAGGGGGTAGAATTTCCAGAAAACATTACAGTAAAGCTCAAATTCATGTGGTTTGAATTCAAATAAGAAAGAAAATTATCTGATAGGTTTGTGATGGGTGCGTTTTTCTTGCGTTTCCAGATCATTATGAGATCATCTATGTATCTCGCGTACCAAAAAATTTGATCCAAAAAGGGATTGTCAGGAGTATGTATGTATATGGCTTCCCAGGAAACCATGTATAAATTAGCTAGAACGCAAGAAAAACTAGCACCCATAGGGCATCCATTAACTTGTAAAAAGAACTGTTGGTTAAAGCTGAAAAAATTATGTTTCAAAAGAAACTCACAGATCAAAATGACATAATCTTTGTGTATGTCACTCATATTGGTCAATCGATTTAAATGGTGAGATAAGGAATTAAGAGCGGATTTATGTGGAATGCATGAATATAATGATGCAACATCACTTGTGACCCAGAAAAGGTTGTCAGTCCAGGTAAGGGCAGGAAGAATTTGTAACAAATGTTTAGAATCCCTGATGTAGCCAGCTGAATCTTTTACAAGAGGCTGTAAGATGTTATCTAGCCAATCTGAGGTCCGACTTGTGAGAGAATTGGTGCTGGCTACAATAGGTCGTAGTGGTGGTGGAAAGAGACCCTTGTGGGTTTTGGGAAGTCCTTGAAAGATCGGACACACAGGAACATCATTAATCAGGAAATCACGGGTTGATTTATCAAAAATACCCAAAGACAATCCTTGGTCAAGAATGGTATTTAATTTCCTGGAAAAGGCTTCTGTAGGATCAGATGTGAGCCGTTTATAAATGGTAGGATCCTCCAACATGTGCATAATTTCTCTCTCATACAGCGAACTGTCGAGAATGACCACTGAGCCACCCTTATCGGCTGCTCTTATGGTGATATAAGGGTTTTTACTCAAATCCTTAAGAGCTTTGCACTCATGGGTGGTAAGATTGTTGGACGATGCAGAACTGGAGGAAAGAATATTTTTTATTTCGGTTTCCATTAGATCCTGGTATGTGTCCATAATGGGAACACGTGAAGCCACTGGATAAAAATCTTTATTCGTTGTTTTAAACGGAGAAATATGAAGTTCAGGACTATTGGAGTTGTCCATTTCAGACAGGATTTTTGTGGAGATATGTTCCCTGAGACTCATATGTAATGGAAAGGAGGATACTTCAGTGGCGGCACTGGAGGTGGAAGCAGTATCAGCACGGCTCTGTTCAGATGAAAGAAAATGTTTTTTAACTGTAAGGTTTCTGATAAATATGTTGATGTCCTTAATGGTCTGAAACAAATCGGCCCGGGATGTAGGGGCAAAATTCAGACCCTTTTTAAGAACCTGTAATTGAGCAGAGCTGATAGAACATGCAGATAGATTTATAACGGAAAACTCAGCATGATTGGATGTACTCAATACCTCTGATGCCGGTTTCTGTTGGTGCGTCGAGGAGTGAATTTTACCGCACCTCTGGTGCTTCCTTCCTCCTCAATGGCCATTCCGTTTTTTGACTTCTTGGGAATCGCACCTTCAGCAATATTTGAACTCCTATCTGAATCCAATGAACTGCCACTTCCACCTGTGGTATCCAGGTCGGTTGAAGTGAATATTACAGACTTTTCCTTAGGATTATAATCCTTGCGGTATTTCAAGATGGATCTTTTTGACGTATTCCAAGAATAAACTTGGTTGGTACTGTAATCATTAGTATCCCTCTTATACTTTCTTTGTTTGTATTGAATGAGATTATCTTCAATTCTATGGATATTAATGAGGAATTTATCATGGAGTTTTTTATAATCCACTGCATCATAATTTTTGTTCAAGAAATCTTGAATTTCATTAATTTGTATGTCAAAAGATTTTAGTCTTTCTTCCTCCTCCTTGATGATGAGATTCATGAGGTTGAGTGAACAGGTGGTAAGAATATTATTCCACTCTGTCTGAAAATCTTGGTGGAATATAAAGGTGGGGAACTTCTTTATTCTTAAGCCACGTGGGATTATGGATTTTTCAATGTACTTTTTGAGAGTGGCTGAGTCCCACCAGGTCCTGAGTCTCTGTGTGAACACTTTTTCAAGGTCCCAAAAGGTATACGTTTTTTCTGAGCCAAGGGGAAAATCAGGTGTGTCCACAATATTATCAGAAAAAATGGATTCAAGTTTTTTTTGCCTCTCCTCATTGTCAAATGATGAAATATCCATAATTTGCTCTTTGTAAAAAATATATATATGTATATATATGCTTGATGACAAAAAAGTGCTGATGTTTGGCAGGCGTCAGGTATGATTTGTGACCAAAATAGTAGAAAAACTCTTATATATGTTAGATTCTTATAGTTGTATGTGCATAGCTGGAGATATATATTAAAGCGTTTCGTAGCATTATAAATCCAGTATATGTTAGAACAAATTCAAGGGTGGGCGCGAATAAAAAACGCCAAAAACAGGGAAAGTAGAGAAAAAAAGTATTCAGCTCACCCATGTAAGGTCCTCCAGTCTGCGGTTGATGCACGTAGTCCTGCGGACAGGCAGGTCCAGCTTCAGAGTAAACGGTAATAGAAAATGAGTGGGACTCAGCACCAATATGGATGAATAAAAATCTTCATGCTTTATTTGAAAAGTTTAAAAATAAAGAAAAGGGTCACAAATCATCCAAAATCGCCATGCGACTTGCCGTGCGGCTTGACGCGTTTCGGACACAAAAGGGGAATTTAAAAACAGTCCTTAATCATAAGCCATGTAGGATGGGAGGCAAGAGATATATATAGCACCTTAAGAAGCAATGAAATACAAGAGCAAAATGGAAAACAGGAAGGGAGTCCACCCGAAAACATGCAAATTAGTAAGAGGGTTGGTATATCATTGGATTCTCTAAACCCCATATGCGTATGTATATCTACTGGGGAATTCAATGAAAAACAATTCTTAGATTACAAAAAGACCTCAAAATAAGGTCAATGCAAGCATACATGTGTATATGTGCACCATTGCACCCACCCATATATTTCGTATAGCAATTATTTCACTAAGGAAACAAAAAGATTATTTCATTGGTCTATGAAAAGATGTTCATGCAGATATTATAATAAGTGGATATATCTTATATAGATGGTATGTGTACACATGCATATAAATGCATGTGCTCTGTGGGTGCAGGGCAAAGAAAAAGATAGATAGAAATAGAAATACATGTATGTGGACTAGATATTATATCGTCTCCAGTATAGGATTTTATATATTATAGACATATGACATATAGACATATATATGACATATATAGACATATATTATTTTCATATGTCTATAATATATAAAATCCTATACTGGAGATGATATAATATCTAGTCCACATACATGTATTTCTATTTCTATCTATCTTTTCTTAATGAAATTCAAGATTTCTTGAACAAAAATTATGATGCAGTGGATTATAAAAAACTCCATGATAAATTCCTCATTAATATCCATAGAATTGAAGATAATCTCATTCAATACAAACAAAGAAAGTATAAGAGGGATACTAATGATTACAGTACCAACCAAGTTTATTCTTGGAATACGTCAAAAAGATCCATCTTGAAATACCGCAAGGATTATAATCCTAAGGAAAAGTCTGTAATATTCACTTCAACCGACCTGGATACCACAGGTGGAAGTGGCAGTTCATTGGATTCAGATAGGAGTTCAAATATTGCTGAAGGTGCGATTCCCAAGAAGTCAAAAAACGGAATGGCCATCGAGGAGGAAGGAAGCACCAGAGGTGCGGTAAAATTCACTCCTCGACGCACCAACAGAAACCGGCATCAGAGGTATTGAGTACATCCAATCATGCTGAGTTTTCCGTTATAAATCTATCTGCATGTTCTATCAGCTCTGCTCAATTACAGGTTCTTAAAAAGGGTCTGAATTTTGCCCCTACATCCCGGGCCGATTTGTTTCAGACCATTAAGGACATCAACATATTTATCAGAAACCTTACAGTTAAAAAACATTTTCTTTCATCTGAACAGAGCCGTGCTGATACTGCTTCCACCTCCAGTGCCGCCACTGAAGTATCCTCCTTTCCATTACATATGAGTCTCAGGGAACATATCTCCACAAAAATCCTGTCTGAAATGGACAACTCCAATAGTCCTGAACTTCATATTTCTCCGTTTAAAACAACGAATAAAGATTTTTATCCAGTGGCTTCACGTGTTCCCATTATGGACACATACCAGGATCTAATGGAAACCGAAATAAAAAATATTCTTTCCTCCAGTTCTGCATCGTCCAACAATCTTACCACCCATGAGTGCAAAGCTCTTAAGGATTTGAGTAAAAACCCTTATATCACCATAAGAGCAGCCGATAAGGGTGGCTCAGTGGTCATTCTCGACAGTTCGCTGTATGAGAGAGAAATTATGCACATGTTGGAGGATCCTACCATTTATAAACGGCTCACATCTGATCCTACAGAAGCCTTTTCCAGGAAATTAAATACCATTCTTGACCAAGGATTGTCTTTGGGTATTTTTGATAAATCAACCCGTGATTTCCTGATTAATGATGTTCCTGTGTGTCCGATCTTTCAAGGACTTCCCAAAACCCACAAGGGTCTCTTTCCACCACCACTACGACCTATTGTAGCCAGCACCAATTCTCTCACAAGTCGGACCTCAGATTGGCTAGATAACATCTTACAGCCTCTTGTAAAAGATTCAGCTGGCTACATCAGGGATTCTAAACATTTGTTACAAATTCTTCCTGCCCTTACCTGGACTGACAACCTTTTCTGGGTCACAAGTGATGTTGCATCATTATATTCATGCATTCCACATAAATCCGCTCTTAATTCCTTATCTCACCATTTAAATCGATTGACCAATATGAGTGACATACACAAAGATTATGTCATTTTGATCTGTGAGTTTCTTTTGAAACATAATTTTTTCAGCTTTAACCAACAGTTCTTTTTACAAGTTAATGGATGCCCTATGGGTGCTAGTTTTTCTTGCGTTCTAGCTAATTTATACATGGTTTCCTGGGAAGCCATATACATACATACTCCTGACAATCCCTTTTTGGATCAAATTTTTTGGTACGCGAGATACATAGATGATCTCATAATGATCTGGAAACGCAAGAAAAACGCACCCATCACAAACCTATCAGATAATTTTCTTTCTTATTTGAATTCAAACCACATGAATTTGAGCTTTACTGTAATGTTTTCTGGAAATTCTACCCCCTTTTTGGATGTATATCTTACCGGTGACCCCGAAACAGGTTCCATTAATACTTCTTTATATAGAAAACCGCTTAGTGGGAACACTATCTTGCATGCAAATAGCAATCATGCTAGACATACCATAAATAATCTACCCCTTGGCGAATTCCTCAGAGCACGCCGGCTTTGCTCTACAGATACTGCCTACTCCCTGGAATTGGAAACTATGAAGAAGCGTCTACAATACAGAGATTATAAGAATAAGATCCTCTCTCGTGCTGAAAAAAACGCTGGAGAAAGAACCCGCAATGATCTACTCTCTGACAAAGTCAAATCTGATGAAAAAAACTGCCGCATTGTCTTCTCTACTCCTTACAGTGTTGATTTTTCTGAAATAAAAAAAGTTTTTTTACGCTATATTACCCTTCTCCAACAGGATCCGGAGTTAGCTCAAATATTATCCAATGGTGTCAATGTCGTGGCCAGGAAGGCCAAAACCATAGGCAATATGATATCTCCTAGTCTTTTCATTTCTCAAAATAAAACAGAGACCTGGCTTAGTACAAAAGGCTCCCACAAGTGCGCTTTGCCACGATGCGGACTTTGTAAATTTATGAGAAAAACGCTGTCTTTTCCAGTGGGTGACATTTCCTATAACATTTCCACTTTCATAAATTGCTCTACTACATATGCTATATATAAGGCCTCTTGTACCATATGCTCGAAGGACTACATAGGCTGCACTTCCAGGCCTCTCAGAAAAAGGATATCCGAGCATACCCACATCCCACTCCCAACTCTTTCTTCGAATCCGCCGAAATATAAAAGATCTATTTCAGGTCTCACCAGACATTTTCTTGACCTTCACAACGGTGATTTTTCCACTATGAACATTGTAGGCATCGAGCAAGTCAAAAAACCTCTAAGAGGAGGCGATTGGTTTCGTGAACTTCTCTACACCGAGGCCAAATGGATATTACGGCTCGATACCCGGCATCCAAAGGGACTTAATTATCGTTCCGATCTACGCTATGTCATATGATTATTATATATATATATATGAAATATAATCATGTGTGTTTTTTTTTTTTTTTTTATAATTCTGAGTTCCTGGATATCCTATGTTTTATATGTTTCTTCCATCGTACACATGTGTACACACTGCACACATGTGTACATAGAGCTCATATAGCTACACATACAAAATATAGAAATAAAAATAAAGACTAAAATAAAAATATTATATATTTTTTTTTTTTTTTTTTTTTATAATTCTGAGTTCCTGGATATCCTATGTTTTATATGTTTCTTCCATTGTACACATGTGTACACACTGCACACATGTGTACATAGAGCTCATATAGCTACACATACAAAATATAGAAATAAAAATAAAGACTAAAATAAAAATATTATATATTTTTTTTTTTTTTTTTTTTTTTTCATATGTCTATAATATATAAAATCCTATACTGGAGACGATATAATATCTAGTCCACATACATGTATTTCTATTTCTATCTATCTTTTTCTTTGCCCTGCACCCACAGAGCACATGCATTTATATGCATGTGTACACATACCATCTATATAAGATATATCCACTTATTATAATATCTGCATGAACATCTTTTCATAGACCAATGAAATAATCTTTTTGTTTCCTTAGTGAAATAATTGCTATACGAAATATATGGGTGGGTGCAATGGTGCACATATACACATGTATGCTTGCATTGACCTTATTTTGAGGTCTTTTTGTAATCTAAGAATTGTTTTTCATTGAATTCCCCAGTAGATATACATACGCATATGGGGTTTAGAGAATCCAATGATATACCAACCCTCTTACTAATTTGCATGTTTTCGGGTGGACTCCCTTCCTGTTTTCCATTTTGCTCTTGTATTTCATTGCTTCTTAAGGTGCTATATATATCTCTTGCCTCCCATTCTACATGGCTTATGATTAAGGACTGTTTTTAAATTCCCCTTTTGTGTCCGAAACGCGTCAAGCCGCACGGCAAGTCGCATGGCGATTTTGGATGATTTGTGACCCTTTTCTTTATTTTTAAACTTTTCAAATAAAGCATGAAGATTTTTATTCATCCATATTGGTGCTGAGTCCCACTCATTTTCTATTACCGTTTACTCTGAAGCTGGACCTGCCTGTCCGCAGGACTACGTGCATCAACCGCAGACTGGAGGACCTTACATGGGTGAGCTGAATACTTTTGTTCTCTACTTTCCGTATTTTTGAATGTGCTTGATGCAAATCTAGCAGTGAAGTGTACAACTAGGGCACAAGTGCTGCCACTGAATGGGTGGGTGTGTGTGGGGCACAATTTTTGGAAAAAAGGGAGACTCCGCTTGGAGTCACCTTGCGGTGTTTTACATGATTTTAGAAGGGCGTGCCATGCCTATATCTGTGTCTCGTCCTCTTTTTCCTCGTAACGCTGTTTTGTTTTCACATGAGAATTTGTCCTTGTCACTTTCCCATGTGTTTGTGTTGTGTTGTGAGTTGTTTGTCACCTTTTGGACACCTTTGAGGGTGTTTTCTAGGTGTTTTTTATGTGTTTGTGATTGCCTGCCATTGTTTCCTATGCAGTTCGAGTTCGGTTCGTCGAACGTTCGACGAACCGAACTCGAACGGGAGCTCCGTTCGGCGAACCGACCTCGAGCCGAACCGCGACCGGTTCGCTCATCTCTATCCGTGACACCACCCACGGTTGTGGTGAGGTTGTGACACCACCGCTGTTCTGGACGGGGATCCCGGGAGCGATGACAGGGAGCAGCTTGGATGTTGTTTTTCCCCTCCGTGGGTAGGGGGGTTGGTTGTCCCGGGGCCTTGTGAGGGAGGAATGGCAGGTGGGTTACGGGACCTGGTGAGGTGCAGGGTCGCGGGGGAATCGCGGTGGCACACGGCACGGTGGTACTCACTCAGCCAATGATGAATGAAAAGTCTCCGGTAAAACAAACGGCTGGATGGACGGGTCCCACAGACGGCTGCGGTGGTTCTTCTCCCGGTAGGTTGGCGGTGACTGCCTTTCCCTGCACCTGTGTTATGTTCTCGGTTCTGGTGGCTTCCCACCGGTAACCCACTCCCCAGCTTGGATGGATGCTGAGGGAGCCCCTTTTGCCTGCAAGCTTTGGCCCTGGGAACTGTAGCCTTGGCAGTGACTGTATTTCCCGTTACGGTTTGAGACGTTGCCTTTAATCGGGTCTTGACTGCTGGGAAACCCCGGAGGTTCCCTTCACTAACGGATTTGACTGGTTTTACGGCGACTCCAAGCCTGGTCAGGGTCCGTAGGCCCTGCCGAATGGTGCTGGCTTCTCTTCGCTCCCCGATCCGGTACCGGCGGGCCACCGCCCGTCCCCGGTCCTTACGGTTCACGTCAATCAGCCTCTCCTGCAGACGGTCACCACCGTCTGCCAACCTTGCCGTATGTGCCCGGGCCACGCACCCGGACACCGTCAGTCTGCTCCGCTACCACTTCACTCTTCCACTCCACACTACTCTTTAAACTGATCTGACTTCCTTTTCCCACCTCCAGGACTGTGAACTCGGTGGGTGGGGCCAACCGCCTGGCTCCACCCCCTGGTGTGGACATCAGCCCCTGGAGGGAGGCAACAAGGATTTTTGTCTGATTTCGGTGTGGCTATCCGGGGTGTGGGGTGTGTTGTTGCAGTACCTGTGGCGACCTGGCTTGTCCAGGGCACCACACAAACACCAGTCTGTAGCCTGTGTGCAGATGAGGAAGGTGTTTCAAATTGGAGCGTAGCATGCACATATCTACCATGTCCTTTCCCTGAATCAGCTACACCACCAGCATCACCACTGTGACGCCCTGGCCTATCAGGTCTTTACAGGGTATTGTGCAATCTGCCCTTCTGCATGATATCCATCTCCTCCTTGGTTATGGGTCCCTGACCTTTGGTGTTGCTAAGAACAAGCTAATCAAAACCCTAGGAACACTCTGCACCACACCCACCAGACACACCAGTGGACAGCCTGAAGGGAATAGGGCTGGCCACTTGGGGGGTTGGTTAAGGGCAGATCAGGAGTGTTAGGAGGCAGTCAGTTGAGGAATGACTCTCAAGAGGAGAGGTCACAAGTCAGTTGAGGAGTGACTCTCAAGAGGAGAAATCACAAGTGAGTAGTGGAGTGACTTTCAAGTGGAGGGGTCAGGAGCTGGGCTCCTCATTTACTAGGTGGCAGACATTGGTCTGGGCCTGGTAGGAGCTTGACCCTGGTCGTAGGGGATCATGACAAGGGGCAGGGACTGTCGAGGAGGACAGCTGGCGGCCTTGTGCCATCACCGGGCAGGGGCCAGGGCACGACAGGGTATGTGGACCCCAGGCCAGGAAGTAGCTCCAGGCATCCTGGTAATTCACCCGATGAGGATGGAGCCTTCAAGATCCGTTCTCAACCCCCTCCAAAATTGGGGTATTAGCGCAATGAGGGGGATAGGACTTTCTCACTGCCTAGTCTAGAAAATCCCAAACGTGATCCCTGAGAGCAAGCTCACTCTGTTAGCCATACGGGTGAATGGGACACATTTACTTTCAAGCTGCAAAGGACCAACTACAGAAAGAGGTACCAAGGTCAAGGTCACAGGCTAACAAGCAACACCAACGGGCACGGGATCCAGGCGTGCTCCCTCTTTTCTGCAGTGGCATCAAGAACTTTGGTTTACGACGGTTGTCAGCATTATTGGCCTGAGTGAGTATGCAATTAACCCTTACCGGCCCGACGGCACCTCCCCGACACCATCACCGAGTCCCGGCGCATCCCCCCTACCCGTGGAGGGGTTAAACACCTGGCTGCCCACACCATCACCACTAGGTACTCCCAGTCGCAGGGATGGTACTTTACCACACACCACGGGTGGCGTCACAAACTTTCCACACAGTCCCCTGTACATAACCCCCCTTTGATTCGAGTGGCCGCATGACACCCATGTTCAGAGACCCCTCGAGCCACCGCAGATCCGGATCCGAGCAGCTCGGCTGCTGACACAGGGACGACACACCACCATGGCATGGCCCTAAAAGGGGCTTTACACGCAACGACATTGCTAGCAATGTCGCTCGTGAAAGCACCCGCCCTGTCGTTTGTGCGTCACAGGCAAATCGCTGCCCGTGCCGCACAATATTGTTAACACCCATTACATGTACTTACCTTCCTAGCGACGTCGCTGTGGGTGTCGAACAACCTCTTCATTAAGGGGGAGGTTTGATCGCCGTCACAGCGACGTCACACAGCAGCCGACCAATAGAAGAGGAGGGGCGGAGACCAGCTGCATTAACGACGCGCGCACCTCGCTGCCGGAGGACGCAGGTAAGCTGTTGTTCATCGTTCCCGGGGTGTCACACGTAGCGATGTGTGCTGCTTCAGGAACCACAAACAAGCTACGTCCACAATGACCGAGATTTGAAAATGAACGACGTGTCAACAATCAACGATTAGGTGAGTATTTTTGATCGTTAACACTCGCTCGGAGCTGTTACATGAAACTACGTTGCTAACGATGCCGGATGTGCGTCATGAAATTCATGACCCCGACGACATATTGTTAGATATGTCATTGCGTGTAATGGGGCCTTTATTACAGGTGCCCCTCATTGTTTGACACAACAACTAGTTCAAATTTTAATACATGGAATGTATACAGATAACTATTATAACAAAACCTGTATGCATCTGTTTTGCACCGCTACGCAAACAGCAGGATGTAACACAGTATAAGGTTGCAGAACTATTGGCACAGCAAAACATGCTGTGAAGATTCTTTTTTCTAGATTGAGCTAATAAACCACACTGCCTGTACACTGTTAAGTAATGCTACGCAAAGCTGCAGGATGTAACGCAATATAAGATTGCAGAGTTGTTGGCACAGCAAGACATGTTTTGGGCTAGATTGAGCTAATAGATTACACCACCTGTATGCTGTTTGGTGACGCTATGCAAAGCTGTGGACAGATATTGCCACAGTAAGGCACGCTGTGAAAATGCCTTTTTTTTGGCTAATATAAGCTAATAGATTACATTGCCTGTACACTGCTGTTTTTGACACACAAAACTGTGGGATGCAGTGCTGTTTTTGATTTACAATTAAATGCACCTATCAATGTCCCTCACTGCTACAGCATACTCTCCCTATTCTAGTGAAGTCAAAAGGGTGTTGCAGCCCGTGATCCGACGTTTATACAGGCCAAGCCATGAGATGCACTGGCCAATCACACATAGCCATTCCAATATTTTGCATGGCTGCAATGGCTCCATAAGTGCCCACAGCCTAAAACTTGCTGATTGGCTGCTCTGCAACCTTTCATCAAGCTTTATTTGGGTGACAAATATGAACAGGAAGCATACGTACAGGTAAAACTCTATGTTCAGTGTTTAGCACTGGACACATGGTGTTCGAAAAAGACCCCGAGCTTTACAGTTTGGGTTCACTCATCCCGAGTCACAGTCTCTCATGTGGCCCCTAGGGAAAATTAATTGCTGTCCCCTGCTATATTATATAAAGCACTATGTCATGTATAGCGCTGTATATAAGGGAAAAATATGTGTGCGGTTTGCAACCTATGAGACCATCTCTCTCGTTTTACATGTACCAATGTGCACCAAATCCCGTGTGTCAATCGCGTGACCTATCACATAATCTATTAGGAAAATCATGTGACATATTACGCAATACATAGGGTGCTGAGGGGAGGGGCCCTAATCTCTGAACTACCTTGGGCCCTAGCTACTTTTAATCCACAGCTGACTGTGCTACAAATCACTGTTTCATCTGTGTATATGCATAAGAACAACTCTGCTACAGCTACATATATCCACCAACCTACACAAATACCCTTGGGGACTATGCCTATAATTCAGTGACCATGATGCTAACCCTACACACACATTATATTGAGCAGTTCCTGTTTGTATATTAGAGTGTTTTTTTTAATTAGGGGGAATGTGGATTTGCGAACAAGGAACCAGGCCTATCATGAAGCTAGATAAACTGTAAATGAACCTGCTCATCTTATTACTGAGGTTAAAGGGAACCTGTCAGGTCCCTTATGCCTTCCAGCCCAGCAGCATTCATAATTCTATGCCCAAATTCCCTGAATAACAAGCCCTGCATAATGCTTTTCACTAATTTGAATGCTTACGACTTATAAACAGCACTATTTTTATGTTAATTAATGACTTGACTAGTGGAAGAAGTGTAATTTCCCCAGACTTGGCCCTCTTTCCTTGTTATCATGCCCTTAACATGATTTCTGAGAGCTTGTGTTACCTACAACTCAGGGAAATCTTCCACATCCTCGTGACTTTTTTCGGCCTCGTCAGTGCACCAATGAAGCCGTATGTACACTTCCCGGATTCATTAAATGCACTGCACAAGACCAGAAGTTCAGAAGACGTGTACATGATCTGTCTTCTGAACCTCCGTAGGTTGAAGTAATTTGGAAATTAAAAGCTGTGCTTGCATTGCAGAACTCAAAACGTGTTCCGTTGACTCCAAGGAAAACTCACAGTGCTCTACACATATTTTCCAGGCAATTAGAGGCATTATAATTGTCACCTATTGTTCCATCACTCATTCCCTATAGACTGTGAGCCCTCGCGGGCAGGGTCCTCTCTCCTCCTATACCAGTCTGTTTTGTACTGTTAATGATTGTTGTACGTATACCCTCTTTCACTTGTAAAGCGCCATGGAATAAATGGCGCTATAATAATAATAATAATAATAATAATAATAATAATAATAATTAATAATAATAATTATGCAATTCCCAAATATGTTTGCTACTAATCAAACTTGGTGAAGCTGGCAAATTCAGAGTTCAAAAAGTTTCAAATAATTTACTACAGTCTCTTTTACTGTGTTCACTGTATGGGCAAAATAATGTGGCAGTTGTATAGCTTGATTCATTCATGACAGCATGTCAAATATGTACACTTTTTTGTAAATTTTATCTTAGATAAACAATTGTGTATTCATCGGAAAAACATTTTTTGTGATTTCTGCATTCTTTATTTTTAGGGCTTTTAAATTTTTTCACATTTTTCCTTAACCATGCTTTCTAACTTTTTTACCTAGTCCCTCTATGGGTCTAATATTTTGCAATACTTTTAGATCAGGGTATTAGACCTCCCACTGTGAGGTTATGTTAACATACCCGTATTTTCTGTGTGTGAGCTATGTGTAAAAAATCTGACAGTACTCACAAAAACATTATTCAGTGGATGATAATTTTAATCTTCACTCATACTGAATATCTGCATAAAAAAGATCCCATATGAATCCACCATACAGCATCCGTTTTGAAGGATACATTGTAATTCTCTACATTGGAAACTATATTAAACTTTTTTACCACCCGGCGATTTTTTTTTTTGGTTTTCATTTTTTCTTTCCTTTCTTCCAACAGCCATAATATTTTAGTTTTATTCTAATATAACCATATGAGAGCTTATTTTTTTGTGGTATGAGATGGGGTTTTGAATGATTCTATTTATTTTGTCATATATTGTACTAGGAAAGAGAAGAAAAATCCAAGTGCGGTGAAATTGCAAAAAAGAGTTCAATTCCATATTAGTTTTTTATTATTTACCATGTTCCCTATATGGGAAAACTGACCTGGCAGAATCATTCCCCAAGTCAGTATGAGTTTGTAGATACTAAACATATATAAAAAAATTCTGAAATTTGTCAAAAAAAATTTGCGCTTTTGGGGCCATTTTCTGAGACCTTTAGCGGTCTCATTTTTTGGGATCTGGAGCTGTGTTATGGCTTAGTTTTAGTGTACTGAGCTAACATTTTAAATTATTCACTTTTTGGGTAGCTGGAATATTTTTTTCGCCTCTTGTTGCATTTCATTGCAATGTTGCAGTGACCAAGAATCGTAGTCTACAGTTTCATTTTTTTCCTCGTTATTACGCCCTTTAATGATTAGAATTATTAATTTTACATTTTTTTAGAATGGGCATTTCTGAAAGCGGTGATACCAAATATGTGTATCTTTTTATTGTTTTATTTTTAATAGGGCAAAAGGGGGGTGATTTGAACTTTCGTGGTGTCTTTTAATTTATTTATATTTTTTAAATATTTTCTTTTACACTTTTTATTGTTTTTACTGTTTCCCTTAGGTGACTTGAAGCTAATATAGTCCAATTGCTTCTGCTGTACAGTGTGGTGCTTCATATCAGGACAGTGACAGGGGTCATCAGCCTTATCCCGGCTTTCATGGCAACCCATGGGCACCTTGTGATCAAGTCACAGTGTTCTGATGGGGCGTGGAATGATGCTCTGCCTCATTATCACATGCCATAGACTTAAGTGGGCTTTACACGCTGCAACATTGCTAGCCGATGCTAGCGATGGCGAGCGTGATAGCACCCGCCCCTATCGTTATGACGATATTTGGTGATCGCTGCCGCAGCGAACATTATTGCTACGGCAGCGTCACACGCACTTACCTGGTCGGCGTCGTCGCTGTGACTGCCGAACAATCCCTCCCTCAAGGGGGAGGGACGTTCGGCATCACAGCGACGTCACCGCGACGTCACTAAGCGGCCGGCCAATCAAAGCGGAGTCGCGGAGATGAGCAGGACGAACATCCCGCCCACCTTCTTCCTTCCTCATTGCTGGCGTGTGGCAGGTAAGGAGAGGTTCCTCGTTCCTGCGGCGTCAAACGTAGCAATGTGTGCTGCTGCAGGGACGAGGATCATCTTCGCCCACGCGACAGCAGCGACATTTGAGAATGGACCCCCATGTCAACGAGGAACAATTTTGGACGTTTTTGCAACAATCCAAAATCACTCCTTGGAGTCACACACAACGAGATCGCTACAGCGGCCGGATGTGCGTCACAAAATCCGTGACCCCAACGAGATCGCTGTAGTTATCTTGTAGCGTGTAAAGCCCGCTTTACAATGTAAAACCTACTTCCCGGTGATGCAGAGCACAATGTGACCTGGAGAGTCAGGTGATGTAGCTGAGAAGCGTAGAACAGCGGTGGGTAAGTATAATAATACACTCTAACTACACACCATACATATATTTAATGGAAAAAAAAATGGGAGTGATATTTTTAGCTAAGTTTTCATGATTGTGCCGAACACAAAATTCGGGGCTTGGATGATAACATGAAGTATAAGAATATTCATTTGCCTAAACTACATGGAAAATAGGACTCACTGGTACGGCTAATGTCAGAAAGGGGGATAAAGAATGAATCAAATGTTAGGCAAGCATAATTTTCTACCTCAGCCCCAAGATGATATGAACCCAAATGTCATCTATGTAAAAGTAACAGAAAGAGGAATGTAATTGAAGTAGTTAGAGTTGTCAGCACTTAAAACAATGTATTACATAAAGGTTCCACCTGCCATCATCGGAAAAACAATATAAATTTTATCTAAGATGTTAATAATTTATTTTATTGGGGATTTTTTTGTCACTTCAGAGCACACCAGTATTGAAAATGGAACCTTTCATGATAAATCATGGGTCCATTATATATATTGTATGGAGACTCAAAAACCGTCAACTTGGAACTGGCAATCTAAATAATAATGACTAAAAGCAAAAATGCGTGTGCAAAAATATTTGTACATTTATTTGTAATGAGTCAACATAAATTTTCAATTAAACCAAAGAACATATTTCACTTTAAATAATAAACAAAGTTGTTTTTTCTAATCTTTAGAAAGTATGATATACAATACTATGTGTCTAAAGTATAGGAAAATAAACTCGCAAAATGATTAGACTAATTCCTTAGAAATTAGTTAGTGCAATTAAGCTTTTCCAAATGTAATTTGCGTAGCTTTAAGATATATGAGAAAATTCCATCATAAATTTTATCTAGTGAAACATTCACTACTTTTTAGATTTCTTAGAAATTTATGCCCACCTTTGTCCACATGTCTTCCGTGGTATCAAATATTGGTCCAATAAATGGATTTACAGCAGCGTTGCAGACTAGAATGTCAATTTTGCCAAACACTTCAATAGCCTATAAAAGGTAGCAACAGATTGAAATGTTGGAGCCTAAGCATTTTCCTATATTACTTCATTAACAAACAATAAATAATGGCAATAAAACATGAAGTTGTATAAAATCATGTAAGCTGGATAAACCAGAATTCAATTATGTAGTTATTTTATATTTTAAAGCATTGTGAAGTATTGCCCCAATTTAATCACAATGCTAGTTATCAGAGTTGATCAAACATGCCAAAAAACAGGACTGGCGGATCACATCCAAATTTTAAAAATAGTCTGATCTGCTCCAGAATCCGGTGCCCATATAATTCAATAGGGACCAGAATCCGGAGATTAAAAATATTTGAGGAGGGTATGGGGGGGGGTAGGAGCGAGCATGGCATATTCACCAAGGCGGTGTCATAGCGGAACAATCCTTACGGGTCACGCTTTTCCCTTATGGAGCCAACAATTTAATAATCACTACTTTGCCCACCCACCGGCGCGTGTAATTGGTTGCAGTTAGATTCACCCCCACCCTGAGTGGCAGTGTGTCAGCTGACTGCAACCAATCACAGATGCCAAGACGGCCGGTGCGCGGGGAAAGCAGTGCATCCCTTGCAAGTGTGACTTTGGCTTTTTTTTATTTAAAAAAATAGCTAAAAAAAAAGATGTGCAGTTCCTCCTAATTCTCATCCTCATTCATGATAAAGCTGGCTGGTATTGCCGCATCTATTAGATGTGACAATCCCGGTGCGATACCGGCCCTTCCCATTAGCCTGGAGTGGTGCCAATTGGGGTGATAAGGGGTTAATAGCAGCGCACAGCTGCTACTAAGCCCTAGGTTTGTGATGGCACAGGCGTCTATCAGATACCTGCATCACACAAACCTGTAAATGAATGTAAATAATCACAGACACAGAGAAAAATCCTTTATTTGGAATAATGTACAAAACACACACCCTCCTTCACCACTTTATTAAGCCCAAACACCCTGCAGCTCTGCCGTAATCCACACGAGGTCCCACGAATACACATCCATCTCTGCTACATCTCAGAGCAAGCAGCCATAGAGAAGACTGCCAGCTCTGAGTGTAGCCTATGACTGAGCCGCGATGAGTGATGACTGTCACAGGCTGGGGGGCGCATCAGCCTGCAACCAATCACAGACAAGAGGATGGCCAGTGGGCGTGGAAAACATGGAAAGCTGTGTGTATGTGATGGGCAGTACAGGAAGTGAATGTGCGAACCGGAAGCAGTGTGCCACCATGACACCGAGTCTCGGTAAGTATGAAACTCTCACTTATTTCTTCTTTTGTTTATTTTTACTTTAATTGCCGAATCCGGATTGTGCACCCGGAATCCTGAGCCCAGGTACGGCACACAGAGACCATTGAAACTGCGCGGATTCGGACTTTTACAGTCCGGATCCGCTTAGCCCTACTAGTTGTTCATCAATTCTTTTATCCAAACTTAAAATATCAATATGGTAGAAGTTACACTTTCAGTTAAAAAGAATGTATATTCTTTTTTTACAGAAATACAAACAAAAACAGTTTAGTTTCTTACCAAATTTATGGTTAATATTCAACATACACTGAAAAAAAACACATAACATATTTAGGCTGGCAATAGCCAGATTTATTCCCAAACAGCCCTCCTTGCATATACGCAGTGTATGTATATATAAATATATATATATATATATATATATATACATATACACACAAATACATATTGTGTTGATGTATTTACATTATGTACAACCTGTACATATATACATACTGTATATATGTATTCTTCTTTTCCATATTGTATTCAACCTGTACATGTCTTTTTATATAACATAATATGAATATATGTATGTATATATATATATATATATATATATATATGTGTGTATATATATATATACAGTATATATATATATATATATATATATATATATATATATATATATATATATATATATAGTCATTGCTAAAGAAGCTAGCTATTCACGGAGTGCTGTATCCAAGCATATTAACACTAGAAGTTTCAAGCTCCCCCTGAAGACCCGAAAGAGGATCAAATGACATACAATAAACTGAATAGAACTATCTAGAAACTAAATGGCTAAACTCAATGGAAAACAACAACCTCCTGTGGTGCGACAGTAATGGCCTTAATTACAGAACAAAAGACGGTGATTATAGGATGTTAGCTAAAATCCTTCAGGCCATTCGACCCGTCTCTGGGTTCCAAAGGTAGAAATGACCCCTCTCTGGGACTTCTAGTGTTGATGGAAAACTTCAAGCCACTCATGACCAATAGACAATGCCATAAGAATCTTACCTGGGCCAAGGAGAAAAAGAACTAGACCGTTGCTCAGTGGTCCAAGGTGTTGTTTTCAGATGAAAGTAAACTTTACATTTCATTTAGAAATCAAGGTCCAAGAGTCTGGAGGAAGAATGGAGAGGCCACAATCCAAGCTGCTTGAGGTTTAGTGTGAATTTTCCACAATCAATGATGGTTTGGGGAGCAATGTCATCTTCTGGTTTAAGTCCACTGTGATTTATCAAGACCAAAGTCAGCACAGCCATTTACCAGGAAATTTTAGCGCACTTCATGGTTCCCTCTGCCGACAAGCTTTATGGAGATGGAGATTTAATTTTCCAGCAGCACTTAGCACCTGTCCACACCTATCCAGTACCTGCTTTAACAACCAAAGTGTCACTGTGCTTGATTGGCCAGCAAACTTGCCTGACCTAAACCCCATAGAGAATCTATGGGGTATTATCAAGAGGAAGATGAGAGACGCCAGACTCTAGACGAGCTGAAGGCTGCTATCAAAGCAACCTGGGCTCCATGACACCTCATCAGTGCCACAGGCTGATCGCCTCCATGCCACGCCACAATGATGCAGTAATTCTGAGTTTAAAATCGTTTTTCAGTTGGTCTTATATAATCTAATTTTGTGAGATAATGACTTTTGGGTTTTCATTGGCTGCAAGCCACAATCATCACCATTATCAGAAGTAAACACTTGTAATAGATCACTCTGTGTGTAATGACTCTATATAATAATGATAATATTTTTGTATTAAATTACTTAAATTAACTGCTTGATAATATTCTAAGTTATTGAGATGCACCTGTATATGTACTTATGTTCAATGTATATATATATATATATATATATATATAGTATATTTATATAATATATATGTCTAGATTGAATGTATGCATGGTGGGCTGTTTGGCCATAAGTCTGGCTGTTGGTAACCTAAGTATGTTACGTGTTAATGTAAATATATTGATATGTAAACGATGAACATAATAGGATCATATACATGCATTGCTTTACTGTAAATAGGTATTTTTTGTCATGTTTATATTACATGTCATGATCATCTTATAATACCTTATAAATACCAGTTGCCTGAACTCCAATCTATCCTGCCTCACCAAATGATATGGTAATTGAGTCTGGGATTCCATTTTGAAGAAAGATTTGAGTCCCAGAGTGCAGGGTATATAACATAAATGTCTCAGATGGGAGTACAACTTAATTAGATTGAAAAGTTCAGTAAACGGTGCTTTTCAATATATCTATGCGCAAAAAGAAAAAGGTTTACCATACTGTATATGTGTTTAGTTTAACAAAGGATAATAATAAAAAAAGAAGAAAATGATATAACTATAAAGAAGATGCATTGTATAACCCATTTTATGGGAAAAAAAAAAAGAAAACAAAAGGATTTTAGTTAACATTCAAAGAACAAAAACAGTTAAAAGAATAATATATTGAATATGTTCTACATCCCAGTTGTCTTACCGTAGCCACTAATTTTTCTCTGTCTTCTTTATTGCCAACATGACACACCATGGCATAGACGCTGAGTCCTTCACCTTTCAGTTGTTCAGCAGCCTTGTCTACATTGTGTTGCTTACGACTGCACAGTAAGACATGAGCACCGTCCTGAGCTAGGCGACGCGCTATCGCAAAGCCAATTCTAAAATAGGAAAAAAAAAGGTTTGGAGGACATCACTAGTTAACAAAAATAGAAAAAATGTTTTTGTGTTTCAGTATTACGATATAATAATGTCACAAATGTTATCTGATGACAAGCATACCCATATGTAGATCCTGTCACGATTGCAACCTTTTCATGTAAAGGTTTTTTTCTTTCATTGCATGGTTTCATTGTGGCTTCAAAATGAATATCCAAATTATGATCTGTCTAGTAAAAAAGAAGGAAAAAATAAGAATACTCTATTCATAGAAAAAAATAAATACATCCCAATATATGAACTATATTTCATGCTTTCAGAGGATAAAAAGTTAATCTAAAATTAATTTGAGGCTAGACAAATCAATCACAGTACAAATTAAAACACTAACATAAACAGAAGCAAATATCACTCAATAATAAGTAAGAATGGACTATAGAACTCTGTAAATTGCAACATTTTACTATCAAGGTAATTTCTCCAGATAAAAAAAAAATACCTGATTCTGATCAGAGATGTTATTCCAGCCGCTTGGGACTTGAAAGCTGCTCTCACTATTTAACACATCGGCCAAAATAAAATAGGGAAGGAAAAAAATCCCCACCTACTAAAATGACTCAGACCACATGTAGAGTGAATGATATGGGTCATCAAAGATAAAACTGAACACACACAGGATATTAAAATAGAATTTTGTTACAATACGGATGTAGCCTTTCTTGAACTAACACACACTGTACTGTATAATGATGCAGAAGTTAACCCTGAGGCTTTGTTCCCATGATCAGAATTTGCTGAGGCTTTGAAGCTGTAGTATT